>NC_142039.1:59756952-60401952 GCF_982192425.1 Myodes glareolus
TCCAATGGAGAGGGCCAGAAGCATCCTCAAGCCCTGAGCCACTCTTCTGCTCGGCAGTTGTCTCAGGCAGTGTCCCCCGAGCCCTGCAGAGTGATGGGTAATGAGTTACAAGCTCAGCTCATTTTAAGCTTATACTCTCGAGGCCCTGGGCTAGTTCCTCAGCATCCAAGCTTGGCAGAGCTTAATGAGCCAAGTGCTTTCATCTTATATCAGCCGTTTCCACTCTCAAGCACTCATGTTGTCAAGGGGCAGGGGCAGAAATCATAACTGTACAGTGCCTGGAACGCGGCTGCCCCCAAACTCCAGAACCACCACAGACTCTTTTTCAGTTGCTCGGTGTGCCTTCCTGTCTTCCCTGAGAAGGGATGGCTTTTCAGGGCTCTATAATCCTTCCTTCTGCTTACGAGACTCTTCTCTATTGTCCTCCCAGCTTACTTACCAGCCAGACCTCTTTTAATGGCATCTTCGACCATGTGCTCCTATCATGGTGTGAATGACCAAGTTTGAAGCCTGAGTCGGGAAAGTCTCACCACCGACATTACACTTTCCTGTGAGTCCTGCAATGTACTTTCTGGACCACCGATTCCGACGGAACTGATTCCAAGGGAATGTTTCTTGAGTGGTGAGGCTGGAAAAAGCTGACCTTCCCAAGCCTAGAACAAAGGCTGGAGTGGACAGTACATCAGGGGTGGGCCATGGGGAAAAGTCCCCTGGACGTGTATGGAATAGAGAGCCGCAGAATTGGCAGAACCCATGGGTGATGGAAGACTACATATCAGGTCTGTGGACCATGGAAAGTTGCAATGAGGAGCTGTCTCTCCCCCAGTCCTCCAAGTATTGAGAGTGAGGGGTTAACATATGGTGGTCACTATCATAAGCATGAAAAGCAACAAAAGGGCTGGAGAGGTAGCTCAGTGGTAGAGAGAGAGTTTGCCTAGCATGAGGATCAATCCAGGGTTCAATATTCCCAACAGCAAAAGAAAAGAAAAAAAAAAGCAAAGTACTGGAATACAATACTTTGCCCAGGCACCATAGGCAGTGACTTGGATGTAGTAAGCTTTCTCATGTGGACCACAAGCCCACAAATAACAACATGGAAACTTTTAATTATGAAATCTTGACCTTAATCTAAGTTTTTTTTCTAAGTAGCTCTTATAACTTAATTAACCTATTTCTATTAACCTACGTTCTATCACATGGCTCAGTTGCCTTAGCTCCAATATCTTTCCTCTGTTCCTCATGTCCAACTTGTTCTGTATTGGCTGCCATTGCTTGTGCACGTAGATTGGTCCCTCTGATGTCCTCTCTCCACCTGGAAGTCCTGCCTATTCTCTCCTGCCTAGCTATTGGTTATTTTGCTTCTTATTACACCAATCACAGCAACACATCTTCACACAGTGTATAAATATCCCACAACACCTGTCTCTGGAGCACTTAGGCCATAGATTGTTGCTAAAGGAACAGCGGGCCACTTCCCGCCACCCAGCTACCTTTACCTGAAATAATTACACAGAAACTGTATTCTTTCAATCACTGCCTGGACCATTACCTCCAGCCTCTTATTGGCTAACTCTCACATATTGATTCAACCCATTTTTAATAATCTGTATCTCACCACGAGGTCGTGGCTTACTGGGAAAGATTCAGCATGTCTGACCTGGCAGCTTCATGGCGGGCAGCTCTCTGCCTCTGCCTGACTCTGCTTCTTTCTTCCAGCATTCTATTCTGTCTTCTCCGCCTACCTATGTTCTGACCTATCAGGCCAGGCAGTTTTCTTTATTAATTAACCAATGAAAGCAACAGATAAATAGAAGACTCTCCTACATCAATAGATGAGTTCAGAGGTCACCAGCTGGGATTCCAGGGTCTCATGTCTCAGGACAAAGGGTACAGGGCCACATGGACAGTGTTAGAAGCAGAGACAGTTTACTAAGAAGGGGAACTTCTCCAAGTACTGAATAGTCTAGAGAGGTGGAAAAGGGTGGAGACTCTTAACCGCTTCCAGCCATTAGGATAGTGAGCCTTTGTGGGTCATTTAAATAGTCCTCGCCCTCTCTGTTATGTTGCATGAAACCCTGGTAGGGAAGGCTTTACAGTCTGTCTTCCAGCTGGCTTCCTTCATGGTAACCTTGACGCCTGTCTCCTGTGCCCTATTGTCACACTTAGGTCCAAATCTCAAACCCACGAATCAAAAGCTTTGTGCGTTGGACAGTTTCTTGACTTTCCTGGGCCTCAGTTTGCTCTGCTGGGATGTGAAGACAACAGTATCCATTTCACAGATAACGGGGAAGATTTAAATCCATCAACACGCTTGATTTGATCAGAAGTACCCGGCACCAGGCAAACACCGTGCATTCGACTAGGAAAACAACAGCAACCTGACGTTAAACAGCCAGATAGGAAAGCCTGCTTCGTTT
The DNA here is from genome assembly GCF_982192425.1 of Myodes glareolus. Lineage (NCBI taxonomy): Eukaryota > Metazoa > Chordata > Mammalia > Rodentia > Cricetidae > Myodes > Myodes glareolus. The sequence continues at coordinate 59,759,370 of NC_142039.1, forward strand.
TCTTTTTCTGAAAGTTCTGGGGTGCTGATAGATCTTAAGGGGGGGGGCTTCAAAGTGGGCAGAATGTCCCGCCAACAGGGCATTTGAGGTTTAAGCTGGGAAAGAGAAAGATAAACGTGAACCAATCTGCTCGCAAGTTCTCATACTATTTCCCTTTCTGGTCCATCACCAGCATCTTAGAAAGGCGGAGAAGCCCGTAAAGCCGGTGGATCTTGGCACCAGCAGCCGTGAAACAGAACCTCTCAGGTTAAAGAAGTTGGAACCGACTCGCCAGGATTTGCCACAGAAATTCAAGGGAAATGATTCTTTACTGAAACTGTCGTTCCCCCAGTGTGCTAAAGGAGGCAACAGAGCAGGCGGTAGCTCATGACTTATCTTGGAAGTGGAACGAACCTTGGAAGGTCATAAAGAAGCAAGCAAGTTCCCGCGCCTTTCCCTGATTCCTGATCCCACAGAAACTCGCAAAGAAAAGGAGAGCCAAGGCTGGCCCGGGCCTCGCTCCGGGTCTCCGGCAGAGGCCGCTGCAGCCGGGGAGGGACACTAGGATGCCGAGTGCTCCGCCCCGCGGCCTCTCCTGCCTGCTCGGTCCCCACCACCTTCTGCAGGTGCGTCTTATGCCTGACTGGGGGTGGGGTGGGGGTCCTAGCTTTGTCCTGGCTCTGCGCGCCCCACCCCGCGCATGCGCGGCCGGGCGTCGGTAGGGAAGCCTGCGACTGGGTGGGTAGCGGAAACTCCTGGGAGCAATTGGGCCCCCGGAAGGCAGTGACCTGGAGGAAGGGCACTTTGGCTAAGGTGACAGGGGCAGGCTGTAGTGGTGGCGATGGGAGTGCAGAAAGCAGCGGCTGGCGACACAGTCTGAAGATAGAGAGGTAGAGCCCGTAGGATTTGATGATCATAGCAACAGAGAAATGGGGAAAGGTTAAGGCCAAGCCAGCAGCCGGAGGATGGTGCCCCAAAGTTTTGCGAGTCGTGTGGAGGTTAGGGCGGGGGATGGGGAGTAGAGGCGCAGTTTTCAGCTCTGGGAAGATGGGAGATCAGGAGCGATCAGCTGCAGCGAGGTTGGAGGAAAACCCTCAGAGGGTGGGGGCTGGAAGCCCTGCACGCACGTGTTCGGAGAGGTTGGGTCCTAGGCTGTACTCTTTCTTAGGTTTTAATGCCAGGTAGCCTTGACAGGAGCGGGTGCGAGTGGAGCCAGTCCGCGTCAAAGTCTGGGTCTGGTGTTTTGATCTCAATTGTGGAGCTTTTGGTGTCCAAAGAGTCTTTGCTGACAACCTGTGAACGTTTCTGCCAATACAGTTTCATATATTCTAACCCAGGACTTATAACGCCTGCATTTCAGTTGATAAGAGATAACGGTGTATATTTCTGGGGTGCGATGGGGTGTTTTAATTTATGTATTATATATAATAAGAGTAAGTCAAGCTAATCAACCATCTTGTCTACCATCTTACTTTTTTTTAGTGGTAAAAACTTTTCTAGTTTACTTGTTTCATAATTTTGAAGCGTGCAGTCCATCATTATCTACTATGGTTACTGTGTATTCCCTCTTGACAAACATCTCCATGCCCCATATTGTCCCCCATGCCCAGTCCCTGGTAACCATCACCCTGTTCTTTGCTTCTGTGAGTTTGACTTTATATACTCCATACGTCAGGTCAGGGTGTCTGCCTGGCTGTGCTTAGTTTATTTCACTTATTTTAATAGGATCATCCACTTTGTCCCAAGCGATAGAATCCTTTCTTTTAATATTGCATTGCATATGCATAGGCTACATTTTATTTATTCCTCTGTTGATTAACACCTAGATTGTTTCCATGTGGATAACACAAAATTTAGCATTCAAGTGCAGATGCTTCTCCTACATATTGACCTTCAGTCCCTTTAGAACAAGCTTGCTAGAATGTGTGGTAATTCTGGTTTGAATTTTTGAGGAATCTCCTTGTTGTTTTCCAGAATGGCTGTGCTGACATTTCCTCCACAACCTTGTTAACATTAGCTTTTGTCCTTGTGATAAAAGCCACGCCAGCAGATCTGAGGTGATAGTTCATTGGGATTTCATTTTCCTTGCCTCAATATCTTCTTTTGAGAAATACCCATCCAGGAGCTCTGCTCATTTCTAAAACTAGGCTGCTTTCTTGCAACTCAGTTTAAAAATATATAAATATATTTTATATATGTAAATTGTGTGTATGTGTGTGTGTGTTATGTACAGGAACATGACATGGCACTCAGTGGAGATCAGAGGACAATTGCAGGAGTTGGTTCTCTGCTTTTATCACCAGGATTGAACTCAGGTCTTCAGGCTTGGTGGCAAATGCCTTTACCCCCTGAGTCATATCACCAGCCCTCCGTGTATTTTATTTAAATTACTTACAACTTTTTGAGATTTATTTTTTTTTAACTTAATGTGTGTGGGTGTCTTGCCTGTATATATTTCCATTTAGCGCGTGTGTGGTATCCGAGGAGGCCAGAAGAGAATGTTGAATTCTCTAGAACTGGAATTATAGAGAGTTGTGAGCCACCATGTGGATGCTAGGAGTCAAACTCTGGTCCCCCGGAAGAGCAGTCGGTGCTCTTAACTTCTGAGCCATCTCTCCAGAAGCCCTCCATATAGTTTAGACATTAGCATTTATCAAATGTATGGTTTGAAGTATTTTCTCCCACTGTGTAAATGACTGATTCTTTATCAGCCTGTTTGTGTTTCTGCTTCTATTACCCGTGTTTAGGCTCTAGCTAAGAAATCACTGCCCAAGCCATGTCAGGACTTCATCTCTTTTTCTCTTGGCGTGTCAGGTTCAGGTGATGTGTTTAAGTCTTTAATCCATTTCTAATTGATTTTTTTTTTATGTGTGATATGAGGCAAGCAACAGTGAAACCTGGGCTTGGTGACTCACATCTGTAATCCTAGCTATTATAAAGTTGGAACAGAACTGTCATGACTTCCAGGCCAGCCTGGACTGCATGGTGAGTCCTAAGCCAGCCAGTTTGGGGTATGTATGAGCCCCTGTGTCAATCTTCTTCCTCATTCGCCAGACTCAGATATCTATTCTGGCTCCCTTTTCCCCACCTTTCCAGTTTGAGCATCCCAGGCTTCCTGTGCGGTGTCTCTACTCACAACAGAGACAGGTTACCCTGGAAATGTCAGTATATTTGCATCTGATTTCTAGTTGGGGGTTACTGTGATACAATGCACACGCTGTCAAAATCAGTTTTTATTTTACAGTTCACAAGCTGTCAAAAAAAAAAGCATAACAAAAATAAGGATGCAGAACTTTCCATTGTGAGATGGCTCCTGTCTGCTGATCTATGACCGAGACCCAATAATGGGATTTCTATCCTTATAGTTTTTCTTTCTCAGAACATCACAATAATGGTCTCAGAGTGCAACTTTTGTGTTGGCCTTCTTAGCATTGTGTGTGGGTTTTTTTCCATTATTTTTATTTCTGTATATGAGCGCTTGCTTACGTGTGTGTACCACGTGTGTGCTGGCCTTCTTAGCATTGCGTGTGGGTTTTTTTCCATTATTTTTATTTCTGTATATGAGCGTTTGCTTACATGTTTGTGTACCACGTGTGTGCCCAGTGCCCAGGAGGACCAGGATAGGATCTCCTAGAGCTAGAGGTACCGATGACGGTAAGCGACGGTGTGAGGGCTGGGATGGAACCTGGATCTTTGGCAAGTGCAGCACATGCTCTTACTGCTAAGTCGTCTCACCAGCCCTAACACTGTGTGTTTGCTTCTTTTATAGAAAGTCCCGGAACTTTCTCTGTAGACCAGGCTAGCCTCGAACTCACAGAGATTCACCTGCCGCTGCTTCCCAAGTGCTGGAATTAAAGGCGCGCGCCACCACCGCCCAGAGTAACTACACTTCTCACTAATGAACAGATGGCCCCGTTTTGCTAGGTGTCTCACGAAGGTCCGTTTTCAAGTGTGTGGCCCCCTGGAGATAGCTTCACCCTTTACACCTTGGCTAACCGTGTGGCGACTGCTGCTGATTGTGCTGGGCAGTGCTCTTCCACTGGGTTTGTATGGTGTTTCTGGTAATCGCATAATGTATCTCGGGAGAGAAATCACACACAAGCAAAACTTTGCCCTTGCATTGCATCATCTGTGGGAGGCAGTTGAGGTTGCCATGTCTTGTTGCCGGTCATGCTATTCTGGATTGCTTGGCGTAGGTAATTGTAGCCATGGTTTTCATGGTGAAGCCGCTGTTGACAAAGCATTAAGGAGTCCTTCATGGGGTTGGGTGTGTGAGCGGTTTGTTCTTTGTCTTGCTGAACAGTCTTCATTGTGTAGAGAATCATTTGTTCAGTGATGTATAAATCTGCTTCTGTTTGGAGTCAAGGACTCTCTGACAGGCCTTGCTGTTCTGTTAAATATAAACTGTGCCACAGAGCACCAACATCAGGGAAGGCCAACGTGACCACAGTGGATCAGGAGAAAATCCAGACCACTTGGTTATCCTTTGTCAACTGAGCAAGAACATTATCTAAACCACAAATCCAAAGGCCCATGACTTTCCAACAACAACTCATCAATGATGTCCCCATCAATGTGCAGTCAAAGTGGCCTGCTTCCTTACAGCAGCCAAACATTTATGTGACCTCTCCGCCATGCCCTCACAGGAGCCTGAGCCGCCCCCATCAGCCCTTTGAGACACTTGGGATTCTTACGGAACCTGCAGCCTTGGGTGTGCTGACAGCCAATTCAATTTTCCACGGAGCTGCTCCTTTATCTCTGTAAAACAGGGCTGGAGAGATGGCTCAGAGGTTAAGAGCACTTGTTGCTCTCACAGAGAGCCAGGATTGGTTTCCAGCACCCATGTGGTGGCTCACAGCTGTTCATAGCTCCAGTCCCAGGGGAAGTGGCACACTCCTCTGAGCTCCTAGGCACCGGGTATGCAGTGCACATAAATCCATGCAAGCAAAGCATTCATGCACCTAAAATAAATGAGTTAAAATAAGATAAAATAAAAAGGTTTCACAGTTAACACCTTAGGAAACACTGACAGTTCGAGCAAGATGTTCACATAGATATTGAAACCCTGGCTTCTCTTTGTATTTCTGTATATACTGTTTCCCACTCACACCTGATTCTTTCACTAATTTCTTAGGAATTCTTAATTTTAAAATACACATCCTCGTAAGTACCAAATTCTTGCCATTCCTATCTCTTATGAAGTACTAATTAGCCTTTTGCTTCCAACCATGTGTTCTGGTGATCTCTATCAGTTGCTACCAAACTCTCTTATTTTGATTCTTAATAACTGGCCCAAATCCACAGAACATAAAGGTCACCATCTGTATTAATTCCTTTTCTCATCGCTGTGACAAAGCACCTGACCAGTCAGCTGACGGGAAGAAGAGTTCGTTCTGGCTCACAGTTTGAGGGGACAAACCATCATGGCAGGGAATGCAGGGTGACTAGAGCGTGAGGCAGCTGGTCGCTCGGCATCAGCAGTCAGGAAATGGAGAGAAAGAATGTTGGTGCCCGGCGAGCTTTCTTTTCTGATTCAATCCACAATCCCAACCTGTGGGATGGTACTACCCACCTTCAGTGTGGGCCTTCCCTCCTCAGTTTCACCTTCCTGGGGCACCCTTATAGGTGACCCCAGAGGTCTGCTTCCATGGTGATCTGACTGGAGTCAAGCTGACAATGAAGATAACATCACACCGTCCTCACCATTTAAAAGTCACAGTGCAGTCATGGTTGGTGGCTGAGACATTCTTCCCCAGAAGTTTTTTTCATCTTCTAAAACGTAAACTTTTTATCCATTATTTTTAAATATACCTCAAATACAATAAAATTAACTTCTTTGAGTGTAGACTTCTGTAAGTTGTGTTAGGCATTGCCATGTAACTGCTGCCATGGTGAGGACACAGGATACTCTCGGCGCTCCCCTTCCCCCTCTCTGCATTTCCTCCCCTTCCATCCCGACCACAAGTACAGTCTTGGTTTATTTTAGAATGTTTTAAGAATACAATCATGAATTCTTTACATAAATGTTTGTGTATATGAATGAATGCATATGTACATAGTTGTATGTGTACATGTAGGGACCAAAGGCCACTGTTGATTGTTTTCCTCTATTGCTCTTTTATTTTTAAGATTTTTTTTTTTAATTCATGGGGGGGCATAAACATTCACACCACAGCACACTCTGAAGGTCCGGGACAGCTAGTGGCCGAGACAGTTCTCTTGTTCCACCATGTGGGTTCAGAGATCAAACTCAAGCCATTAGGCTTGGTGCCAAGCACCATCTCACCAACCCTTTATTTCTGGAGGCAGGGTTCTCATTGAATCTTGAACTTGCCTATTTAGCGAGGCTGGCTGGCTGGCCGGCCAGCCATTCTAGTCTTTCTCTGTGTGTCCCCTCCCCTCAGTGCTGAGGTTACAGGCATGTGCTGTCCACACCTAGGTTTCTATGAGTACTGGAGATTTGAACTTACATCCTTGTGCTTGTTTGGCGAGAATCTTACTGACTTAACCTCTCCCCAGCCCTACTTTCTTTGTGAATAACAGCAGTATTGCACACTGTGAGCATTTTCCCTTGCTTATTTAACTTGTTTCTATGGATGGGGATTTAGGCCTTTTCTGGGCTCTTCTATTAACCCAATGCTCTAATGTGTGTAGATAAGTCATCTTGGATCAATCTTGGATAGAACTGTTGTGTTCTTTCTCTATTCAAGTCGGTCTACTCTGTAGCCTGGGCTGACATAGAACTTAGTAGTCTAGGCTAACTTTGAACTGGTAACAATTCTCCTGCTTCTGGCCTCTTGAGAGTTGTGATTGCAAGAATATGCCTCCATATCCAGCCCCTGTTTTCCTCTTATGAAATTTTTCAAGTATAAACTTCTGCTAAACATGCCTCTCAGCTTACAAGTTTCAATGATACATTGAGACCCATGTCTTACTTGTGGCAGTATACATAGCCCATCTAGTTCCGTTTCCAAAAATCACTTTGTCTTCAAAACTCTTGGATCAGAAGTTCAGGAAGGGGACTGGAGGAATGGCTTAGCATGTCAGGCAGCTCACAACAGCCTATAACTCCAGCTCCTGGGGATGCAATGTTTCTGGCTTCCATGGTTTTGCTTTCATGTGCACTACCCCCTCCACACATATATATGCACACAGAGACATAATTAAAAATGAAATGTACATTTGGAAAAGGTAGCCAGATTTTAAAAAGTATTTTGTACTGTTACAAATGCACCAGGGTTTGTTGTTGTTATTGTTTTTAAGAATTCTCATGTTTGGGACTTGGGAGATAGCTCAGTCAGGAAATGTTTGTCTTGCAAGCTTGAAGCTCTAACTCTGACCCCAGAACCCATGTTTAAAAAAAAAATCTAGGTGTGGTGGTGTGTGCACCGGGGAGGCAGAAATTGGTAGATCCCTGGGTCTCTTAGCTTTCTTGGCAAGTTCTAGATCCCAGTGAGGAATCCTGTCTCAAATTCTGAGGATCAACACCTTAGGATGTCCTTTGGTCTCCATTTCACACACACACACACACACACACACACACACACACACACACACGCACACACACACACACACCTCTCACATTTAACCCCCTCCCAAGCTATGATTCCAAACACGAATGGCCATCAAGATTATCAGTGGCTTGTGGGCTAGGCCAGGTGTCGGACTGTGGTCTGAGGTGGAACTGGAGACCTCCCATTCCTGAGGGTCTCAGACGTGACCTGAAGTAGACAGCCCCACATGAGAGATGCTGCATACCCAAGCAGCAGTCCAGAGCATAAATGAAAACAACCAGGCTGAATAGCATGGCATTCTGTTGCTAAAGGCTTCAATTAGGGTGTTCTTTTTGTTTTATCTTTCTTCTTTCGTTCTGTTTCATTTTTGTTTTGTGGGTTTCTGTTTGTTGGTTGGTTTGTTTGTTTGTTTTAAGACAGGCCTTCAGCTGAGTGGCAGTGGTGGTGCTGGTGATGCACCTTTTATCCCAGCACTCAGGAGGCAGAGGCAGGTGGATCTCTGTGAGAAGGACAGCCTGGTCTACAGAGCTAGTTCCAGGACAGCTAGGGCTGTTACACAGAGAAACCTTGTCTCAAAAAACCAACCAACCAACCAAACAAACAAACAAACGAAAAAATGACAGGCTCTTGTGTAGCCCAGGTGTGGCTCTGAACTCCCCAGTTGCTGAGGATGACCTTGAACTCCTGCCCCCCCTGCCTCTATCTCGTGTTATAGGGCATTCTTACCAATATAGTCCTTTATTCACCAAGACCTAACTTGGGAGTTTTCAGCTTCACCATTGCAATGTTCCCTTTGTAGTTCAGTGTTCAATAAGGCACGAGATAAGAATATGGTGTGTAGCTCCAGATGCTGCCCAGTATGCCTAGGTTTTACCCAGCCCCAAAACCTTAAAAAAACATTCCTCTTAGCATGGTGACATGTGGGCTTGTAATCTCAGGCTTTGGGAGGAACATTATTCAAGGCTACCCTGTAATATATAACTAGACTCTGTCTCAAAAAAAAAACCAAAAAAAATAAAATTAGAAATCATAATATGTTTGGTCTTTATTCTAACAGATTTTACACTAAGTGGTGTTGTGAGTACATTTGAAGTAGGCTAGACTAACAGTGTTCTGTTGGCTGAGTATATTTATGAGATTTTCCACTTAGGACTAGTTATCTTGAATCAAGTAGCAAAATGTTTAGACTTATATACAGCAATAACTCCTCTAAGGAGACAAAGAATGCTACGTATTTAAGCTACATCGTTTTGTAACTTTTCTATAGCCTGCTGGAGAAGCAGTACTTCAAAGAAACCCTGATGCGACCGCTCCAGATCGTTCCCGGCCGGCTCATTTCCCAACTGTGTTGTAGACCGAAGCCTCCAGCCTCCCCGCAAAGCAAGATCTGCCTCACCATGGCTCGTCCAAGTTCAAGTAAGTCATCCTTATCAATGCCTACGTTGGTCACGGTGCTGAGGAAGCTGTAGCATGATTTTCACAGGGCAAGTGAGCACGAGGAGAATTTTAGATGCTTGGTGTCTGGTGGGCCTCAGGTCAGGTTGCTCACAAGCACAGAGGCTTTCTTGTCTTGGCTTTCTACAAGAAATCTGGATCCATCAACTCTTTTATATTTACATGACCATGTTCTAAGGTAAGAGCATCATGCATGCCAAGCAACCCACAGAACTGAGTATACATAGTATAAGCCCTTTAGATCACACAGTGGGCTGGAACGTGGAGCTGAGATGCCATGCTAGGTGTGTGCCCAAAGCCCTCATTTCCTTGAGATACCATACACTTACCCATCAAGTGTACACGATGATGTCTCCATGGTACAGGGAATGTTTTTTTAAACCTTATTTATTTGAGAAATAATCAAATCTCACCAGCCCAAAGGAATACGTTTTATTGGGATATCTTAAATCTTTCAGTTTTTGAAGATTTATTTATTTAATGTGTACGAGTGTTTGCCTGTATATGTGCATGCCTGTGCCTGGTGCTCACAGAGGTCAGAAGAGGGCACCAGAAATATCTGGAACTGGAGTTAGAGATGGTTGTGAAGTACCAGGTAGGTGCTGGGAACTGAACGCCAGTCCTCTGTAAGAGCAACAAGTGCTCTTGATTGCTGAGCCATCTCTTCGGCCCCTATTGGAGTATCTTACAGTGTAATTTTATTCCAGTTTCATGCTATAGACAATCGGTGTGGAATATAAGTGTCCACTGGGTTGACACAGGTTTTATTTTCTGTTTAGATATGGCAGATTTTCGGAAGTGTTTTGCAAACGCCAAGCACATAGCCATCATCTCAGGGGCTGGCGTTAGTGCGGAGAGCGGGGTTCCAACTTTCAGAGGAGCTGGAGGTTATTGGAGAAAATGGCAAGCTCAGGTGAGTAACGCTTCCAGAATTCCAAAGGCTTTTCCGAAGGAAGCTATTATGGCGATGGATTCCGCATCCACATATATACCTGAAGCCCAAGGGCAGTGTTTGAATTTGGCAGTAACCATTTTGTCCTCTTGGTTTTGGTGTCAACACAGTCTCTCTGATGATGATGGAAGCAAATTTGGGGCCAGGGAGATGGGTTTAGTGCATAAGAGCACTTGCCGTGCAAACATCAAGGATGGGAACCTGAGTTTGACTCCCAGCATGCTCATAAAGAGCGGAGCACACCTGTATGCTCGAAACCCCAGCATTGGAAAGTGGAGACAGGAAGATCCTAGAAGCTTGCTGTCCAGCCAGCCTAGCCTAAATGGCAAGCTTCTAGTTCTCTGAGAGACCGTGTCTCAAGGGAGTAAGGCAGACAGCACCAGGGAGACATCTTCCTCTGACTTCTGACTACTCATGCACACATGTGCACATCTACATGCTCATGTGTATGAACCATGAAACACACACACACTTCACCTCCTAAAGGGAGTGCAAGACTGACCAAAGTCAGGATTGTACCACCGTCCAGTTGGGTGAAGTACTTTTACTGGAGTTATAGCAAGAGTCCGGGTGAGGAGTTATTGTAAATAGCAGCATACATGACGTCCACAAGCTGTGGCCATGGCGCCTAGGACCCCAGAGCTCCTCCATGAGGTTTGCAGGCAGCCCTGTAGCCTGAACATCTTTCTCTCTGGGAGGTCAGAAGTCAGCATCTCAGATCACAGCAGCTGTTTGATAGGCTTCTTTTCCAGATTAACACGGTCTGAAATGCTGTGTTTGTTGAGTGCATGGTTCCATATGGACCCAAGGTACCACAGGCAGGATACAGAACATTTCCATGACTGTTTAGAATTTCCTGTGCACTTCCTGTCAGCGTCCAGCCCAGACAGCTGTGCTGTGCTCTCTCTCACGGGAAAGACCTGTCTTAGAAGAGGGCCAGGACCTTAATTATAGATCTTTCATGTATTCTGTTAATATGTATTGTTTTATGTATGCATGTATTTAATGTGGCTTATATGTGTGTATGGTTGGGTCCATATCCATTTCTGTCTAGTCTGTAAGTATGTATGGCTGTATGTGCGCATGTTTATGTGCTGGGTATCTGGGGTGAGGGGTGGTCACCTAGGGTACCAGCGAGTGCATTCCATAGGACCAAGAATTGTATGTCCTGGAGAGACTCAGATGGGAATGTCAAGTAACTGGGAGACAGAGAAAAGCCACTGGCTGTGTGACAGTCGGAGAGAGATCTGAGGCAGGGACATGCCCTGCCCTGCCCTGCCCTGCCCTGCCCTGCCCTGCCCTGCCCTGCCCTGCCCTGCCCCAAAGTGGAATCAGAGACCCTAAGGGTTCAGAGGCAAAGTGGATTATCATCCTGGGGGCAGTTGACGGAGTGAAAGTAAGTTACAGATTGAAGCAGAACCGGAAGGACCTGCCACAAGAGAAAAACAGCAAAATGGACAAACTTGGTTATAACAAACAGCTCCTATCAAGGGCATGGGCGGGGCCCTGGAGGTAGTCTGCCAGAGACTCTAGTTTGGAGTTTTCATAGACTCCTAGGAGTCCTCCCCCTGCTGGCCATTTTATAGCAGGTCAGTCTCCTGGGGTGGGGGTGGGAAGGTGGGAGGGTAATGGGGTGCCACCCCTACCTTCCAAGCAAGGAGCAGTCTTTATTAAAGGGGCTGAGCTCTGTTTTCCAGATTGGCCCAAGCTCTCTTGACCTTCCTTTATATATGTATATGTGTGTAGTTTATAAATACATAGCCATATGCATGTGTGTAGTTTTTATATGTAAATACATACATGTGGTTTGTGTGTAAATAGATGTATCTATACAGTTGTATGTCTGTCTGTATATATTTGTTCATGTGTAAGTATATGTAACTAAATGTTTATGTTTAGTTGTATGCATGTACACGTGTACCTCTGAGTACATGTAACCATATGTACATAGCTAGAAATATTGTATAGTTATGTGTAAGCATATATATTTATGTGTGTGTGTTGTGTGTGTGGTTTACATGTTATAATATGTAGCTTCATGCAGGTAATTGTGTATATGTGTGTATATGTATCTGATTTGCATGTAAGTATGTATAGCTTTGTTTGTATGTAGTTATATATGTACGTGCATATGTGTGTGGCTTACATACAAGTGCATGTAGCTGTATCTATCCAGATACTTCCCACGTGTCTCTTTACTTCCTATTTATAATTTGTGAGATGAGTGAGGTAGGGTTCATTGCTTCTGTCTCATCAGTAGGGAAGTGGCCTAAGTCCTGGGTTAGTCCCAGGGCTGGGATCTAGGCCAGAGCTACACAGTCTAGCCAGACCTACAGCGGCCCCTCTCCACCTCCACAGGTCCCTCTCTGACTTCTGCCTCTCCCCTCAGGACCTGGCGACTCCGCAGGCCTTTGCCCGCAACCCATCACAGGTGTGGGAGTTCTACCACTACCGGAGGGAGGTCATGAAGAGCAAGGAACCCAATCCTGGGCACCTGGCCATTGCCCAGTGTGAAGCCCGGCTACGTGACCAGGGCCGACGGGTTGTAGTCATCACCCAGAACATCGATGAGCTGCACCGCAAGGCTGGCACCAAGAACCTGCTGGAAATCCACGGTGAGGCAGACCAGATTTATTTTTGTTGTTGTTTTTTACAAGACAGGGTTTCTCTGTGTGTAGCCATGGCTGTCCTGGAACTCACTTTGTAGACCAGGCTGGCCTCTAACTCACAGGGATCTGCCTGCCTCTGTCTCCTGAGTGCTGGGATTAAAGGCGTGCACCACCACCACCCCTGCTGGAGACCAGATTTTAAAACAGCCTCTCCACCCTACGCACCTCCTCACACCTGTCCCTCCTGTAGGACGTTGTAGCCCTTCCCTGGGGAACATGCTGGTGCCTGATAGCACCTGAACAGCTTCTGCTGGCGGCAAGGGACGTCTTGCTCCCTGGCGCCCCTCCCTCGTTATGTCATGTAATCTGCTAGTTGGGGTGGTTGCTTCCCTCTCGATCCCTTCAGTTATATCTGAACATCACCCCAGGGTCAACTAGGAGAAGTCAGCCATGTGGTTGTTTCCCCTCCAGGTCATGACATCTTTGAAGGAGTTTGGTTTTGGCTCGTCAAACAAGTCGTGCATGTCTGGCGGTTGGAATGATTCCCATAGGCCCATATATTTGAATACGTAGTCATCAGGGAGTGGTACCATCTGAGAGCTAGGAGGTGTGGCCTTGTTGGAGGAAGTATATCACTAAGGGTGGATTTTGAGGGTTCAAAAGCCCAAGCTAGGCCCAGGGTGGCTCCCTCTGCTTGCAGATCAGCTACTGCTCCAGGGCTGTGAATGTGGTCATGCTTCCGCTGTACGCCGGGCACAGTGATAACAGATTAACTCTCGGAAACTGTAAGCAACTAAATCCTTTCTTTTATAGTTGCCTTGGTCATGGTGTCTCTTCACAGCAATAGAACAGTGACAAAGACAGCATGGGTTTATATTTCCCATGATTCCTAGCGTAGATCCACTCGTTAAATAAAAATGAACATAGGAAGCTGAGTTGTTTTCCTGCCTCTCAAACATGGAGACTTTGCTCTCAATGATACTGAGTTCTGAGCTTGCTTGACACAATGTCTTTTCTTTCAGGGACCTTGTTTAAAACTCGGTGCACCTCATGCGGCAATGTCGCTGAGAACTACAAGAGTCCAATTTGTCCAGCGTTAGCAGGAAAAGGGTAATTACATCATGCTGCAGAATACATGTCATTTCCCCTTGAACTGGACGTAAATGTGAGGAAATTGAATATTCACTGATGATTCTCGTGGGTATTTCTAATGCATAAGATTGTCTAGTGTCTACTGTACAGATATCTGATGAAAGAAATATTTGACTCATAATTTAGCATGCTAAGGAAAAGCTATCAGATGCCAGAGTATTTGCTGTGTGATCTGATCCCCAAATTTTATTTCTACAAATTCACATTCCCTTTTCATGAATTCGTATATTAGCTAAAACATCACAAGGAAAGACCAGAAAGGACTAACTGTAACTGTGAGGAACAGAGAGATTTTGGGTAATTTTTATTTCTCATTCATATCATTGGGAATTTCCCAACATTTTTATGATGAATGTGTATTATTGTTATAAGTAGGAAAAATTAAGGAAACTGCTGAGAAAAAAATTCTTCGGGACCATTTCAGAGCAGTATAAACTTACCAAAGTAAAAAGCTAACATAATTTCATTAGAGAAGCAACAAACATCCCGTTGAGACTCCCCTACACAAATTCCCTCTTGAAGCAAAGCCAGTGGTCAGTGTTTAGGGTCCATGCTTCTATAAGCCTTCTAAGTTAGCATGTGCGAGCAAGTTTGGCACCATATACTGCTGGGCACTACACAAATGACTATGTCACATTCTTCCTTCTCTTTCTTGCTATTTACTTTAGGGCTCCAGAACCAGAGACCCAAGATGCCAGAATCCCAGTTGACAAACTTCCCCGGTAAGTAAGAAAAATGGATGTATAGCTGGTGTTCAAGGTTGCAGAAAAGAAAAATTAGAAATCAAAATCTCAACTCTTTGTGTGTATGTGAGATGCCTTTGAAATGTCCAAATGCAACCATCAGCCCCAACCTCTGAGTCCAGGGGCAAAAGGACCAAAGATGAAACACTTTCCAGGTTTTTTGTTTTTTGTTTTTGTTTTTTTTTTTTAAAGAGCCTGTTTCACTGCATTGCCCAGGCTGGCCTCAAATCCCTAGGTCTGAGGGATCTTCCTGCATCAGGCCCCACCCCCCAATAGTTACAAATACATTGGCCGACTTTGATCTCTCTGTGTTTTAAGTCATGACAGATGAGGTCTGGGAAGTTCAATGACTTATCTCCGCAGATAACATGGAGAGCAATGGGGTAGACGCCCAGGTCGACCTCTGATCTCCACATACACACGTGCACAGGCAAGAGCATCAGTCACGTGTGCACATGTGCACATATACAAAACAGCAAAGTGTGAGCTCACGCCTTTAATTCCAGCACTGGAGAGGCAAAGGCAGGTGGGCTTCTGTGAATTCCAGGACAACCTGGTCTATACAGAGTGAGTTCCAGGACAGTTTAAGCTACATATCAAGATCCTGTCTCTATTATCTCTAAAAACCAAAAAAAGGTTTAAGTTTTAAATCTTTGTCTATGTGTGTATGCCTGCATGTGGGTATGTATTTCGGAGCAGTACCCTTGGAGGTCAGAGGTGTTTGGATTCCCATGTGAATCAAAGGAATTCACAGATGATTATGACCCACTAGACTAGTGAGGGTCCTCTGAAAAAGCAGTAAGCTCTCCACTACTGAGCCATTCCTCCAGCCCTGAATCAGTTCTTCCTAAAACGTGGTTATGCTATATTGATACTTCTTTGGTTTATTTTAACCATAGACCCTTTTCATTTCTTTCTTTTCTTTTCTTCATCTTTTTAAAATAAGACTTTTCATTAATAAATTCTGAAGTTTCAATAGAAAAGATTAGGGATTCTAGAAGTTTCCTTAATAAGATGAAGCTGATAGTAGGCAGAAGATTTTAGAACATCAACCTAGACCATATTACCTAGAGGTAATAGGGAGTGAACGAGGAGAAATCCCCCACCCCAGCAAGGTTTATCTGTCTAACCCTGGCTGTCCTGGAACTCACTCTGTAGACCAGGCTGGAAGACTGAGGCAGGAGGATCACAAGTTCACGGTTAGCCTGGCCCACAAGTGCATTCAAGGTCAGCTGTGGCGATTTAACAAAAGTGTCTCAAAGTCAAAAGTCAGAAGGAAGCTGGGGAGGCCATCTGTTGGGAGAACCCCTGATCTACTGTACACAGAGCGCTGGGTTCCAGCAAGAGGCAGAGTGAGGTGGAGAAGAGCGAGAACTTGGCCGCAGGCCAGTCTCGGGAAAGACGTGATCTGCAAGAAAGCGCAGGAGCCGGCTCACTGGTGGAGACAGGTGGTTCGGGTTGGGGCAGCTCTGAGGTTGCTGTTGTGCCCAGCTCTGGGCAATGGGAGTGTGTTTGAGCCAATGAGTGCACCAAGGGGAGAGAAACAAGCTTTTAGAGCTAGCAGACCAAGCTTAGCCGAAACAGTGTCTACACAGCTCCGTAGATGAAGACAAGATAAGGGCCCACTAGGGCAAAGTCACCTAAGTGCCCCACATCCAGGGCAAGTTCCCATTCCTGGCCTGAGTAGCAGCCCTGCTTTCCTGGGATCCTGGGCAGTCCTGGCCCAAGCAGTTAGAGCTGATTCAAGGCTGACATTCTTCCAGGTGTGAGGAGGCAGGATGCGGTGGCTTGCTGCGACCTCATGTGGTGTGGTTTGGAGAAAACCTGGATCCTGCCGTTCTGGAGGAGGTGGACAGAGAGCTCGCCCTCTGTGACCTGTGTCTAGTGGTAGGTCATGCCCGTCCCTAGTCTTCAGGAACTGGAAAGACTGGGGTGGAGTCTTCTGGTTGCCATCTTCCTCCCTTCTTCCTTGTCCTTCCACTTCTCTTCCTCCTTTTCTCCTTCACTCTTTCTCTTCTTCTTCCCCTGAAAGATGTGTGTAGGTGGACTTTTCTTTCCCACCAGACAGTTCCCAAATAGCCACACTGAGACTTATTATTAATTATAAATGCTCAGCCGATAGCTCAAGCTTATTACTAGCTAACTCTTACATTTTAAATTAACACACATTTCTTATCTACACACTCCTACATGACTTAGTATCTTTTCTCACTGTGGCACGTTCATCTCCTTTTCTCTGCAACTCCTGGAGATTCTGAGACTCCTCTCTTCTTCTTTTTCACGCTCTCTTTTTGTCTGTAAGTCCCACCTAACCTCTACCTGTCAGCTTCTTTATTAAACCAATCACTGTAACATATATTCATACAGTGTAAAGGACTATTTTACAGATTTGAGTGAAAGTCTCATAGTGTCCTGCAGAGAAAACCGAGAAGTAATCTCTTTAAAAGATTGGTTTCCTTATTTTGAATTACGTTTAGGTGTGAGTATGTGCACCTGAGCTCAGCAGCCTCGGAGGCCGGGGCTTTGGGTCTCCTCGAGTTCCAAGTAGTTGCGAGCCACCCGGCATGGGTGCTGGGAACTAATTCTGGGTCCCCTGGCAGAGCAGCAACTGTTCTTAACCATCTCTCCAGGCCCAAGACCTGATCTTAAAGAATGAAGCTATGCATAAGCATGTTCTGAGCATCTTTAAAAGCCTCACGTCCCCCACAAAGTAACAAAAGGAACATGCTTTTATAGTGCAGTATAAATTTAGAGATGTAATGAATAGACTAGAGTTTCTTACTTATCTGTCACATGTGTGTGCATGATGCCTGTGTGCGAGTGTGCCACACATGGAGGTCAGAGGTCACCGCTGTAGAGTCAGCTCTCTCCTTCCACCTTTGCATGGGTTCTAACGGACACACTTGGGTCACCAGGCTTTTTCAGCAAGGTCCTTTATTTGCTGGGCTATCTTGCCAGCCCTAGCCTAGATTTTTAAATATAATACATGCTCATTATTAAATGTCATTGATAAACTGTGAAAGAATCAAAACCTAAGAAGGAAATTAGAAACCAGCGCATTATAGCATCTGGAGACAATCACTGGTAGCATTTGATGTTTTCTTCTAGACCAGGAGTTGAGTCCTTTTGGCAGAGAGCAGATGACCTACAGAACCTAGCAATTTTAATATATGGCTCTTTCCACAAAAAGTTGACTACTTCTGATTTAAACCCTTCCATATATATTATATATAATACACATTCTGTTTTGAGACTGTTTTATTCATATAATAATTCAGTTGGCATATCCCATGCCAATATATCCAAAGCTGCCACATTTTTTAGTTTACTATATGATTTTTCTAGTACACACATGATAATGAAGCACCATTAATAAAAACTCAGAGAGAGAAATCGGGTTCAACCTGAAGACCTGAAAAGTAAAATAGTCAGCCACAGGCTCACCTTGACCTCAGTCTGAAATGGCAATCTTGCCTCCACGAATCTCAGAATGAGACTGTGTCTGAGAGCAGTCTCCTCCTGTTTTATAATCCTCTCTAGTTCTGGGATTAAAGGCGTGCATCACTGGGATTAAAGGCATGCACCGCCCAGTTTCTATGGCAACTAGTGTGGCTACTGGGGTTAAAGTGTGTGTCACCACTGCCTGGTCTGTAAGGCTGACCAGTGGGGCTGTTTTAGTCTCTGATCTTCAGGCAAGCTTTATTTGTTAAAATATAAATGAAATATCACTACATGATATAGTGAGAAAATCCTCTATTACAGGACATTTGGGTTGTTTCAGGTTGTTTTTTGAATAGTGTCTAATGTAGCCCAGGAGGGTATCATATCACTGTATAGCCAAAGCCAGATTTGAATTCTTCATCCTCCTACCTCTACCTCTCACATGCTAGGATTACAAGTCTGTACTCTAGGTCCAACTTAGGCTGTTTCAGATTTTGATATTTGAAGCAATGTTGCATGAATACATGTAGATGGGAATCTTAGCATGTTCCTCAAGCAGTTTCCTTAGGACACAGTTCCTAAAGGTGGAATTAACTAGAAAGAGCATGCAGAGTTCAGAGTTTCTCTAATATGTCTTTAAAAGCAGAGGCATTTTGTGCTGGGGCTATCGCTGTTCTGTATTAACTATGCACAGCCCATGTTGAGTGCCGCCTCAGTGGTCATGGTGGTCACTAGTGAGAAAGCTTGGTTTGCAGCATGTGCTGTGGCCTTTCCATGCCTGTGAAGGGTGTGTGTGCATGTCAGAATATTAACAATGATTACTCCCAACCGTGGACAAAAAACGTGGATCATTTGCACAACTTCAAAGACCAAAACCATAGAGACCCCTAGTCATGTCCCTTGGGCCATTTCTTTGCTTCTTTGTCTACTTATGTAATTAACTGTTCTTTTGTGTCACATGGCTCTTCCCCACTTCCAGTGATTGGCCAAACACCAAAGACAGGACATGGCCTTTACCTGTCCCCAAACTGCAGTTCTGTCATCTGACTGGGCTTTCCTCACACACCCCCATCCACACCCCGGCCCGAGTAAGTGTCCCTCCCCTTTCGTCTCACCTACCGGCACTCATTGTCCAATTGCCTTGTAGGTGGGAACATCCTCTGTGGTCTACCCAGCTGCCATGTTTGCCCCTCAGGTGGCTTCCAGGGGAGTCCCAGTGGCCGAGTTTAACACGGAAACCACCCCAGCCACCAATAGATTCAGGTATAGTGAAGGATGACCAAAGCTGGGTGACGGGAGGTGGAGCGCGGGCTTGGAGATGCCATCCCAATAGACTGTACAGTCCTGGCTTCTCTGGAGGAGGAGACGGGAGAACGGGGGCAAAGAAGGGAGTTTGTGATCTTCTGTTTGGTTTGTAGCTGACTGTTTTGGAAGAGCAGAATACCATTACCTGCAGGCTGGGTCACTCTTTCACTACATGGGAGTTTCCATAGAATTTCTGTTTTCACCTTGGCACTTCATGGTCTTCTCTAGACTTTACACTTGCCTTTGTGGTTTTTCAAGTAGGTGTGGTCACAGCATTTACCCATAGGTGAGAGGCACCATTGCCCCATTCGGATGGCTTCCCTGGGTGATCACTATTACAGTAAATGTGAGGCATTTTCTGATTACCTCAACATTTTGACTGACGGAACCTCAAGGGTCCGTGCGATGCCAGGATTTGTACTTGGCTGAAACAGAGATGGGCTGTGTACTCGCCACTGCTCGGTTTGGGGCCTTTTAGTACTTGGATCCATCGGTGCTCTCAGCCGCCATGTTGTCTTTTTGTCCCATCTTCAGAATTTAACTGAAGTATGTGGTGTACCAAACACTGCCATAGTCCCACAGAGAGGATAGATGAGTAACAAAACCCAAACCTACCCTGTGAAGACGAGACACTAGTGGCGGCGGCTAGCAATCAGCGCTGTACCTGGTGGGCACATTATTTGGCTTTTGAGGCACAGAGGCAGTGTGAAGAGCCGAGGTGTAATTGGGAGGGGGGGCGGGGCAAGCGTCAGTCCTTAGAGGAAGCCTCAAGAGATAAAAACAAAGAAAACCAGCCTATAATTCACAATCCCAGAGAACCTAGACAACAATGAGGACCTTAAGAGAGACATACATGGATCTAATCTACATGGGAAGTAGAAAAAGACAAGATCTCCTGAGTAACTTGGGAGTGTGGGGACCATGGGGAAGGGTTGAAGGGGAGAAGAAAGGAAGGGAGGGGAGCAGGGAAAAACGTATAGCTCAATAAAATCAATTTAAAAACTTTAAAAGAGAGAGAGATAAGAGTATGCCGAAAAAAACTTTCCAGATTCAGGGACCACCTGATACAAAGGCCCGGTCAAGGCAGATGCACAGCTGGGCAGTGTGAGGACCGCAGAGGAGTCCACCTGCTGCAGGATAGTCAGTGGGCAGAGTTCTAGGAGAGGCGATTAGGGCCAATAAAGTTTGGTTTCGGGGTGGAGGGAAAGTGGTGGGGGAGGAGGCTTGATGCTGAATACTAATTACTGGTGCTTAGTCACCTAAGAAAGCAGCCTGGAAACCATGTAGGTAGTGATGTCGCTTATCAAAGGTTTGAAGAGCCCTTGCTTTTAAGTCACAGTTGAATGCTCAACTGGCTGTGCCATCCAGTAGGGAATTTTACCTGTGTAGCTGAGCTCCTATTGATCTCTCAGCCTAAAAGTTTCCTTAAGGGAAGTCCAAAGAAAAAGGACACATGCATGCCTTGAATTATATAAACATATATACTTATATATCGTATATAAATATTTTAGTATACATATAGATATATAAGTATAGTATATTTTATATATATGTTTCAAGCACAGTGAGTGCCCCTTAGCTTTCTTTGTGTATTTGTTACTCCTAGGCCTTCCATTTGAAATGGGATCTACTAACAGGGCTCACCTTTCCTCGTCCCCATAGTTTTCCTGGTGGTCCTTTAATATTCCCAGCTCTTATGAATAAAACAAAGCTGCCACCCAAACGTCCTGAGTTAGCTTTCATAGCTGGAGGTAACTGTTTATACTTTAACAGTATAAACAATGGATTCTTCCCAGAAACTCTCAATATGTATATTTCTGTGTGTCTGTGTGGGGGTATGTGCGCACAAGTGCAGATGCCTGTGGAAGCCAGGGTTTGGATCTCTTGAAGCTGGAGTTATAGGCTGTTGTGAGCTGCAAGATGTGGCTGCTGGGAACCAAACCCTAATCCCCTGCAAGAGCAGTATCTTAGTACATGCCATCTCTCTAGCCCCTCCAATTTATTTCTATTTTATTTTGTAATGCTTGGGATTGAACTCAGAGCCTGCGCTTGCTAGACAATCTCTCTAAATCTAAGACAAAACTTCAGCACTAAATATATATCTTAGTTTAGTTTAATACATAACCCAGACTGGCCTCAAACTCATGATTCTCCTGCCTTGGTCTCCTAAGTACTGGGATTATAGGCATGCTCACCAACCCATCTAAACACAGCCCATAGCATGCTCTAGTAATTACTTCTTCCAATGATAGGGCTGTAGCCTCCGGTAGCACAGCACAGAGTGCAGCCACTGGGCTAGTCTCCAATCTGATTTTAATTTTGCATAATCACATTTGTCTACTTTTGCTTTTGTGACCTGTGTTTTGAGAATCAAATCTAAAAGTCTATTGCCCTGACAAGTGTCGTGTGTTCCCCCGCCATGCTTTCTTCTAGTAGTTTTGAATTGCTTTTGTCTGTTGTATGAGACAAGGGTCCGATTTCATTTCTCAGCGTGTGGCTATCTAATTTACCAACACCGTATATTTAAACGACCTTCCTTTCCCCATTGTGTCTCTGGTAGCTTTGCGAAGTCAGTTGACCGTAGACCTTTAGATTTATTTCTGTACTTTTTACTATATTGTGAGGAGGTCATTTACTGCAGAGGTGCTGACTTTGTTCATTATGCTCATGAGTTTATCAGTTATTGAAGTTTGTGTATGTATCTAAGTGATTTAGGATTGTTTTATCTATATCATGAAAAATGACACTGGAATTTCAATAAGGATTATATTATAATATAGCTATTTTAAATAATATTAATATTTTCAAATACATAAACATGGAACATCTTTTCACCCACTTGTGTCTTTATATATATATATATATGGATGCATATATAATTTCATTTATGAACTTAGCATTATAATGGTAAAATACACTGCAATCATACACCATGGGAACTCCTTCAGCCAATAGCCTTTAAGATACCAGCCCACTTGGACATGGTCTCTTTTCCTTTAAAAAGCAGTCGTAGCCCTGCATTCGCTCTCTTGCTTCCGGCCCCCACTTCTGGCTGCTAGACTCTACTCTGTTCCTGTTCGCTCAGAGGGCTGTTGTCTAGGACATTGATCTGTAAGTTTTCCCCGGAACTGGTATGGAATTATTTTGTGACTTACGCCTTCAATCATGCTTTCTCCACCTGTCACAATAGCACAGACTTAAGACAGTTGCCTATGACGTGTTACATTTAGTATTGTCATAACTTGGATTAAAGAAGTCCACAAGCTAGGTTTGGTGGCACACATCTTTAATCCTGGCACCTGAGAAATAGAGGCTGGCTGCTCTGTGTGAGTTCAATGCTAGCGTGGTCTACATGGTAAGTTCCAGATCAGCCAGGGTTACATAGTGAGACCCTATACAAAAAAAGTCCATTAAAAATTCAAACACCATTAGTTGTATGCTATCAGCTGCAGTTTTGTGTTCATTTTGTTAACTTGTACCCCTTAATTCTGCTCTATTGCTCCTTCCATTTAGGTTTCATTTTCCAGGACCCTGTGGGACAACACTTCCTGAAGCCCTTGCTCCTCATGAAACTGAAAGGGTTTCGTAATTGTCTTGTGGAAAGAGGAGAAGAACATGTAGTGCATAACCAGGGCGCCAACAGAAGAGGTTTTGTGGATGACAAGCTGAACTTTGGAAAATCTAATACCCTTTGAGCCCCTAGAGGACAATCTGTGAAGGGATTGGGCTTCAAAATACCAACAGCAAGTGTGTTTTCTTTGGAGAGGCTGATGGACTGTCAAGTTCTTCCATCTTATTTGATTTCAACTGAACTATGAGTATTTTGGATTTGCTATTCTCGATCAGTTACTGGGAAGGAAAAATTTGTACTTAAATTGCTTGAGAAGAAGGTAATTATCCTGTTTGTTTGCATCTTGGGCAAAGATAGAAATAGAGAATTAAAACCCTAAAAGTTAAACCCTAGTAATTTTTTTTTGGCCCAAATTTTGGTGGAAATGAAACCATCCTTTATAGTAGGTAACTTATTGTATAAGGATGCTCTTCCAAGAGATGCCTTTGTTGGGGGCGTCTTTCCCCTTTTCTTTTCAGTACTTACCTCGCTTGGATGCCTTACTTTAAAGAATATACAAGAACTCATGCAAGGCAAGAAAGGGAACAACCAAGTAGAAACGTCAGGATGAGAAAAAGAATAATGCTAATCCAGGACGAAGCAGATGAGCTGCCTCTGAGGGAAGGAAGTGATGGATGATCATTGCTGAAGGTCACAGATGAAGGGGCACATCATCTCTGCTGGTCTACATCATCGCTTAGTGTCATAAGCAAGAGGGTATGTGGTTTCTACTGGTCTAAGAGCTCCATTGGACCCTGAAAATGACCTTTTTACCTTGCATTATAATAGCAAGAATGCTGCACTCTCTGAACCCCACCTGCTGATACAGCCCTGGGCCTGAACTATGGCAGGGATGTGAGACCTAGAGAGGAGCAGTGGCCACTAGCGAAGAGGATAAAGGAAGGACATACATAATGCTCTCCCTTGGGTCCAGTCGGTTCCCGAGGTCACTATGCACCTGGGCTGCCTCCCCTCAGCCTGTCTCAGAACTCCTAGTACTCTAGGCATCTGTCAATAGTTAACTTTCTCATGACTGTGACCAAAATTCCTGACAAAAATTAATTTAAAGAATGAAAGGTGTATTGGAGAATGCTTCTCCATTTCCCGGCTGCCCAGACCCGAATAATAATATAGAAACTATATTAATTACAACACTGTTTGACCAATAGCTTAGGCATATTCCTAGCTAGCTCTTACATCTTCAATTAACCCATTTCTATCAATCTGTAGATCACCATGAGGCTGTGGCCTACTGGTAAGTTTCTGGTGATGTCTTCTTCCTTCAGCAGCTACATGGTGTCTCCCTGACTCCACCTAGTCTCTGTTTCTATTTCTTCCAGCCTGGCTATATTCTGCCCCACCACAGGTCAAAGCAGCTTTTTTATTGGTTCATCAACCAATAAAAGCAACACATACAGAAGGACATCCCACATCATTTTCCCTTTTCTTTCTAAATAAAAAGGAAAATCTTAACTTTAACATAGTAAAATTACATATACAAAGCAGTTATCAAGCAAGAATTATAGTTACAATATTTAGTCCATTTACATTTGGCAAATTAAGGATAATATTCTATCATCTATCCTATCTTTGTGAGGCTAAAGTTTTATATCTAATTTATTTTATCATAACTAAGGAAAACTATAACTATCTATTCTTCAACTCCATCAAAGACCCCAGAAGGATATAATATTACCTAAGTTAATAGGAAGTACATTGTAAGCCGTCTTCCAAAATTAGAACTGACAGAGACATCTCGCTGCCTGGACAGTCAAGTCACCCAAAGTTCTTCTGTAATGTGAGGCATCAATCTTCAGCCTACAGGCCCATAGTATCTGTCAGACTTTTCCACAAAGCAGGAAATTTTAAAGACTATTTCGCCTACATTGGCAGTTTGTCAGTCACTTTCTTCTGTACCCTGCGGAATATCTGGCAGACTCTTTCATGAGGCAGAAACCCTGAAGGGTTGTCTCACCTTTTTTTAAAATTGATTTTTATTGAGCTCTACATTTTTCTACATCCCAGAGAACCTTGACAACAATGAGGACTCAAAGAGAGATATACATGGATCTAATCTACATGGGAAGAAAAAGACAAGATCTCCTGAGTAAATTGGGAGCATGGGGACAAAGGGAGAGGACTGAAGGAGAGGGGAAGAGCAGGGAGGGGAGCAGAGAAAAATGTGGAGCTCAATAAAATCAATAGAAAAAAAAAAGTCTATCTGGGCTGCCAGTCCAAAGGAATGCAGCATAGCAGAGACAGTGCTAGAGGGAGTGACTTGGTCTGCAGCTGCCCAGAAAGCAGAGAAAAGGACTCCCAGTATTGTGCTTGACCCCCATCCCCTTTGTATACAGTCTGCTTCTCACATTCAGGGTGTTTCTTCCCCAGCTAATCCTCTCCGGGAACTCCCCACAGGCACATCCAAAGGGGGTGCCTCATTAATGCATGCAGTGAGCGCTGGTTCGCTGGGTGCTGGAAATGAAGAAACGACATACATGGAACAAACGACAGAAACACATCCAGAAAAGGAGTCGGGTTGGTTGTGACACTGACAGAGAGCACCTTCTGTGCAACCTGGAAACGCAGCAAAGTTATTGTGTGCAGCACAAGGAGGAGGAGTTCAGCTGTCTCCGTGGGAGGTCTCTAGGGGAGCTGCCTCCAATTGCAACCCCCCAGGAGGAGGGAGCTGTGGTTGCCAGTTTTTGCACACAGTCAATATTGGCACAGGAAGGCTTTGCCATTCCCATGGGTCTGAGGCACTGGGGTCCTTGACACTGACAGGGCTCTGCCCATGTCAACAATACACATTCACTCAAGACTCCATGACTCCCCACGGATGTTTATTTAACCAATCAAGTCGACAACGGAAATAATGTACCACAGACAACAAGATACAGTTCCTGAATAGGGAATGCAGAATCATTTGTTATTCTAAAACGGATAAGAGACAGAGAACACAGGGCCGTGAATGGCCAGAATACAGAAGGCCATTAAGCATTTATTTCGCCTTTGCCGCCGCTGTTCCATAGAAAAGACCAACGTGGGAACAACAACAGCAACAACAAAAATAACAGGGAACACACTGAATAACGCGATGTCCGTTCCCTTTCTACCTAGATGGTCTTCCGGGTCGCAACAGCCTTAGGGAACCCCGCCCTCCTTCCGCGCACGCGCTTCAGCGCGTCTTGTGGCCTCCGAACCAACAGGGGGCATGGAGAGCGCGCGGCGCGCACAACTAGCGGCTGCTTCCGGGTCAAGGGTCAGACAGCCTTCTTCCCGTTGGCCATGGTGCAGCTCCGGCCGCGTCCGTCGCGGGTCCCCGCGCCGGCGGAGGCGATGGTGGACGAGGACCAGCCGGCCTCGGAGGAGGAAGAGGCGGAGCATGGCCTGCTCCTCGGGCAGCCCAGCAGCGGCGCCGCCGCCGAGCCGCTGGACGAGGACGAGGATGGGGACGACGAAGCCCCCGAGGAACTGACTTTTGCCCATGCTCAGGCGGAAGCTAGGGAGGAGGAGCTGCGCGTGCGTGAGAGTGCACGGAGGTGCGATGCCCGCGGCGGGAACGGGGTGACCGGCGACTTCCTAGGCTCGTCCGGCGCTGACTACCTGTCCCCTTTTCTTCCAGGGATAAAACGCTGCTGAAGGAGAAGAGGAAGCGGCGCGAGGAGCTGTTCATCGAACAGAAGGTTGGGGGCGGGCTGTGTCGCTTTGGAAACACGACGGGGCGAGAGTTCCCTTGCTCGGGACTTTTTTTTTGGGGGTGGGTGGAGGGTATAGGATATTGGAGCGGGGCAAGGGCTGCTGATGTTTCTTGGTGTCTTGCCCTAGTTCAGCGTGGGCGTGGAAGCGCTGACACTCACCTGGCCTTGAAGTATTGGTCTTTTAGGCTTCCAGAGGTTGTGTTTTTTTTTTTTTAAGTCTAAAACTAGAACTCCAAAGATTTAAGTGACTTGTAAAGTAAAAATGGCATACACAGACGATTCCTTATTTCATATCCCAGAGATTTGACTTCAAAGTGGCCGTGTCTGATACCTTTCTATTCATAACAGGGACACCTGAACGTTGAGCTACTGTGGGCACAATTACAAAGAATGTTTTGGGCTTTGTAAACCCAGTCTTGGCTTAGAAGTCGCAGGGCAATGTTGGTCTGGATGCAGTATTTGAAACGAGTAAATTTTTTTGTCTTGCTTTTTTGAGACAGGGTTTCTCTATGTAACAGTCCTGGAACTCACTCTGTATTTAAGACATCCGCCTCCCGCGGCCTCCAGAGTGCTGGGATTGAAGGCGTGCACCACCGATGTTTGGCCCAAATGAATAACTTTTTTGTTGTTTTGTTTTTATTTTTTCAGACAGGGTTTCTCTGTAGCTTTGGAGCCTGCCCTGGAATTAGCTCTTGTAGATCAGGCTGGCTTCGAACTCACAGATCCGCCCCACTGCCTGGGTTATTAAAGGTGTCAGCCACCATTGCCAGACACCGAAATGAGTAACTTTAAAAGCAACTCTGAGAATACCTGAACATCACTTTTAACTTATCTCCAAATGTCTTTATTCCAAAAGAAAAGAAAGCTGCTTCCAGATACTATTTTACAGCAACTAACTACAGCTTCAGAGGCTGAGTAAGTAATAGGCTTTTACTTCTGTAAGGCAATCTTTGATTTGTCCAAACTTAAAAGCTAGAGTCGTTTTGGAGTTCCCAATCCCAGTCCTACAAGTAAACATCTTGTCCAGCACTTGTCCTGGGGCAGAATCGGAGGTCAAGGTCAAGTGACCTTTTCTATTTAGTGGTCCAGCAGGCACTTAACCACAAACTCTTAAAATCCAAACTTTTCTTAAGCTGGTTTTACCTGCTACCACCCTTCCTCATTCCCATTTCATTTAGGAGCTTCACCCTGAGGTCTGTGCTTATACCCAAAGCTTGAGCTATGGCTGTCTATTTCCATGACATTTAAGCTCTATTGAGTTCACTCCTCTACTTCTTGGCACTCCTTGGTACATTCTTTGGTTTTCCTAGATATGGTTTCTCTGTGTAGCTCTGACTGCCCTGTAACTCCATCTGTAGACCAGGCAGGCTGTCCTCGAACTCAGATTTGTCTGCCTCTGCATCTTGGTGCTGGGATTAAATCCAACACCACACCTGGTTTTAGTGTAAACGCTGAAATTTTTTTTAAACAGAATAGTTGGTTATCTTTCCTATTATTTTGAATTCTATGAGGCATGTAAGCAGATGTTTGGTAACACCCTTGTCTTACATAACCAAGTGTCACCCTCCCTCATCACTTTCTCCTCTGTGATCAGTACAGTTCCTTCTGTAATTCATTTCTGAGGCAGTTTTGCCATTTGATAGTTGTCTGAAGCTCACCTTTTGTCTCCAGTGTCCACACGGTTGAATGATCTGTGATTTCTCATTACTGAGATAAGCACCACTTGGTACCTGGAGTGCTAAGTTATGTTTCAGAATCTTGAGCATACTTTTAGATGCCCACTAACAGATTGAATTCTGAGAAGACATTCTATGCTAGTGTAGTTACTGAGTTGGTGGCATGCTGTGTGGCATGATGAGTGAAAATTAAGGGTAGTGGTCATGAAAGTCGGAAGGGGATCTTATGTGTTACTTGTTTTGAGAATTCTTACTGTCTGCCATTCTGAGCTTTTGTTGTTTTTTTTCTTTCCATAGACTAAAGAAATCACCAGGAAATGTAAAAGGTATGAATTGTTCTCATTTAAGTAACTTTCATGTAAGGGTGAGGAATTGCAGGTATTCTTGGCTGTTTGTGGCCCTTAGGCCTGGCCAAAGTTGGCTTTACACCATTCCCCATTTTTTCTTCCAAATAAAACCTGCACTCAACATGGTATATGAGTCACTGAAGTGTGTGCCATGGAGTGTTAATTTATATACTATTAATAAAATGGATCTTAATTTTTCAGTTAATTCGAAAAAGAGAGGCGAACTTACTGCAAAAGGAAGAAACTCCAAGAAAGTTAAAATACAAAAAGTACAGTCTGACAGGTAATGAGTTTTGTTCTGTTTTCCCGGTGGGATGTGAAGTTTCCTTTGAAAAGCTTGAGGAGATAGTAGTGTATCAGATTGGGTTGTTTGTAGAAAAATATTACTTGCTGCCTTAAAATATGTTAATGCATTTTCTTATTTTCTTTTCTTAGCATGTGATTTATCTGTATTGTATAACTCATACAATTATTTAAATACAGTTGATAAGAACAAAATGACTATTTCAAAACGAAGTCATGTAGGAGCTAGGCGTTCTAGAGTCCCTGCCCAGCATTTGTGAGGCCCTGGGTTTGACAATCCTCTCTCCCTATCCCCAAGTAAAAAGTTGGGTTAAGGATGTGGTTGAATGGTAGTGTTTGTTTAGTGAGACACCTTGGGTTGACCCTCCCCCAGTACTACACGTGTGTACATACATATGTATATACACCCGTGCATGCAGACACAGACCCACAATTACATAAGAGAATGAGCATGTGCCTTCTAATTCATTTTGACCTTTTGTATTTTCACCAGTCAAACTAAAAGCTACTTGGCTGTAAGACTAAAAGATCAAGATCTGAGAGATTCAAGGCAAGAAGCAGCCAAACACTTTATCCACAATTGTTTATATGGTTCAGAATCCAAGAGGACTACTGGTAATTCTTTTTTTTTAAACTATTTATTTATTTATTTATTTATGGCTTTTCAAGGCAGAGTTTCTCTGTATCTTTGTAGTCTGTCCTGGAACTAGCTCTTGTAGACCAGGCTGGCCTCGAACTCAGAGATCTGCCTCCCAAGTGCTAGGATTTAAGGCGTGTACCACCGCCCGGCTGGTAATTTTCTTATAGACTCCATCTGTCTGATTGTTGATTGTCTGGCTCTCACGATGACAAAGAAATGATTAACTGATTCTCCCCTTTAGTGAACAAGTTCCTGTCCCAGAACAACAAGAGGCTACCAGTGAAAAGAGCTGCAGCCCAGTTTCTCAATAGCACATGGGGTAAGCTGGAACGTCCTCTCTTGACTCTAGTTATTTTACAAAGGAAATGTTTTTGGAAGGAGATGGGTCATTATAAACTAAAAAAACTACTTTTATAGTGTATCCATTTTTGTAAACTACACTCCAAAAAATCTGAATTTTATGTTTCTCGGGGTTTTAACTAATACTTATTGAATATTCCTCTTGTCCTCTTGTAGGTGCTAAGAAACAACAAAATGCCAAGAGGTTTAAAAAACGCTGGATGGCCAAAAAGATGAAAAAGAAAAGTTATAAGTGAAATGAAATAAAGCTAAATGATGATGATTTATATGTATATAATTTAAGGTTATTTGGTATGGAGAACACTGATTTTTTTTCAAAATCTAGTCATTCATAAATCATTGTAAAGGATCATTAAGAAAAAAACCATAAACCTTTTTGTCTGGGAAAGCAGCTGGCTATATTTCTTTATAGAATACTTTTGATCATCTTGGAGGGAAAAACAGTTTTAAAAAGGTATTTTCATCCTTGTGGGCACAAGAAGAGGGATAAAAAAGAGACTGTCCATGAAGTTTTCAGTACAGCTGAAAAGTTACTCTGGTATTGTAGATGTAGTTTGTCATTGTTAAAAACCATGGGGGGGGGTGGAGAATCCCAAGAGTAGGAAAATAAATGTGTGTTGGGGCTTAAACTTCAGCCAGCACCTTTGTCTAGCAATGGACTAAATCTGAAATATGTGGGTTTTTTGTTGTTGTTGTTGTTGTTGTTTTTTTTAAAGAAAAAGGTGTGTGCATGCATACATGCATGGTGTGTCAGAGAACAATTTCTATTTCTGTCTCCTACCATGTGGGTTCCAGAGGTTGAATTCAAGTCACCAGAAGTGGTAGCAAGTACTGCTGAGCCATCTTGCCGGCCCTGGAACAGCTTTTCAAATTTTAATTAGTTTGGGAGTTTGCTTGGTTGGTAGTTATAATACTTGATAAATTCCTGTTTTTCTTTGCACACACAGTATCAGGTTTGACTAGTGCAATCACCTGAAGGCAATTTTAGACTGTTAACTTGGGCTGATAGGAAGAATCATTACTATAAATTGCTCTAAAAAGTATATGAGAACCTAATACATAAATTCAACTGACACTAATATCTGTAGAAGTAAATTTTTAATGGCTGGTTAATTATATCACTACATTTTTATTGCAATATAGTACTCATTTAAGCACTTAAAAATGGAAGGTGTACAAAGATTAAATTAAGACACGGTAAATTGACTAAATATTTGGTTTTTATATAAATAAAGGTCATAACCACACTGTTGACATGTAATACTGTTATAATACAACAGTTAAACTTGTGAGTCTACAACAGAAGTCATCTGTAGTTAAACAGGAAACAAAGTTGAAAAAGACCATGTTAAAACAAAATTACTGGGACTAACAGGTCGGGATTGTAAGTAGCAACAAACATACTCACTCAGCTCCTGAGTATTTCAAGTTTTACAGTACACATTAAAAATGATTTCTTCCATCAACACTATTAAATTCAAACTGTCGGATGTTTATGCATTTTGCAAGTTACACTGATTGAATGCTTACACAGGAGCGGGGGTCGGAACAGCTCCCAATTTGTAGTTTACATCACCCACATGCTAACACAAACACAACTTGTTCCATTTCCTCCCCCCTTCTCCCCCCAACAAAGAAGGCAGGATTTTTGGTTTCTTTTAGGTAATTGTTTAAAGGATTTCTGATGATCAATTTGAACGTCTGAAATTCAGTAATATTTAACTCTTAGACAACTAAGAGGTTAAAAGATGGAAAATATTTTCTCCTAACACTAAGTTAGAAAATCATTTGCATCATGCTGTAAACTAGGAAGCAATGTAAAGCGACAAAAACCTGTCCCCAGTACATAATTAAAAAAATCTAAATTTCAAATCAGCAGAGCCGGTCTACTTCCATGTTGACTATTTGCCACAATGTAAGTGTGAGCTCCTGAAGTGCATAGCTAATGTAGGTAGTCTTCCACTGTGGCAAATGCACAGGATCCAATTCCTGATCGAGCCATCAGTCCTAGACATTGTGTGGCCTGTCCCATTGCTAGGGCAAGTGGAGGTTGCTTTGGCAGATTGTGGGTTTCTAAGGAAAAAAGGATTAAAATATGGAAATAGCAATTAACAAACCATTTTAAAAACCATCTTTCAATCAGGGAAATACAACATTTGCTACATCAGTGCCTTTGAGGATCGGAACTACCTGATGACAAGGCAGAATGATATTCCTAAGAAAAGTTCTTGCATAACTAAGTTTTTTTTTTCTTTTTTAAATTTATTTTTAATAAATTATCTTACTTCATATTCCTCTCTGGCTTGGAATTCAGAGACCTACCTGCCTCTGCCTGATGCTAGAATCAAAGGTGTGTACTACCACACTGGCCAGAACTAGATTTTTAAAGAATATAACTCAACTTTTTCATTCTCTGTTTAACCATGATAGGAAAGATGTAACCTAGCTGACATTTTGGGCTGAAATAAGGAAAATCCTACTACCTATTTACTTAGCCAAGACCAGCTAACATTAGCAAGAAAAGGCAGTTCCACGTTTATATTTAGTTTCCAAAGTCCAGAGAGGGCTGCAGAGCTACCTCTAAGGCACTCTGGCAAATGTTATTCAGAAGCAAGTGAACGGCTGTCAAAATACAGAGCAAAGTTCACCCTAGAACTGAAGAGATTAACTTCTAATCATTAGTTCCAACGTTTTAATAAATAGAATATTTCTTGGGAGATACATATTAACCTTCAGACAGGTGTAGTTTTGTTTTGTTTTGTTTTTGAGATAGGGACTCACTATGTAGACCAGTCTGGTCTGAATCTCAAGAGATCTGCCTGCCTCTTCCTCCTCATTAAAAATGCAGTAAAATTCTGATGCACCAAAGATGAAGTGAACTAAGGGTGACAGAACCCACCCCTAAGCTAGTAAATCTCTCTGGAGATAGTGTCCAGATCAGTTAGGGAAACTAATCAATCCTCTGCAGGCAAAGTCTACAGGGCAAAGCCATGACAGTGGCTGTCAAACTCTCTGATTACCTACAGCCTCAGTTTAGTTTGCAAGACATCACAAAACAAAAAACAAAATTGAATGAACCATAAAAACCACAGAAAAGTAAGCTAAGGGCTTAATGTACAAGGGATAATAAATAAGTCATGAATAAAAGCATGGAGCAGGTTAAAAAGTGATCTGAGGGTTAAGAGTTAAGATTATTAAAATACTGATTATTGATAAATACAAAGGAAAAATGATTACTATTTTTAAAACCTAAGGAAGGTTCAAGTGAGCACCAAGTTCATGATTGTACTTTGATCAAAGGAGGCCTCTGGTTTTAAGGATCTTTAAGCTTTGAAGATACATAAAATACATAGTTAATACATTATGCATTACATATAGGTCTGCTCATTAGTAGCACAAAAGATACAGTCATCCACAAGATTGTTTAAATTTATCATTTTTAATGCAAGCATTATTTATAGCTTTCCCATGCCCAGGGTCTCACTGAGTCCTGTCTGGTCTAAAAGTCTTATGTAAAACAGGCTAGTTTTAAGCCTCCAGGCCCAGCCTAGCAATTCTATCTTGGATAATGTTCCTAAGCATTTGATTTGAAGAACTCAAGATGTTAAATACTGCCACAAGAAAATTGGCAATCAGATGTTTGTAACTACCTGCAATGCAGTAGTTTCAAAAAGACAATTATAGTAAGCCACTATTCCTGTCAGCACTGTTACTAGATTTTTACTTTTTCAAGAGTTGATCTTATATGGCCACTGAAAATACAACACACAAACCAAATTCATATTATTCTACATACAAACCCTAATTTAAGAAGCTAACACAAAGGCCACTATTCTTATTCCCAAATGGTAGTATTGACCCTTATCAAACTTAGGATAAGAATGAGCATTCATGGATTCATTTACATTCTTGCAATGAATATTAATTAGCCTTCAATACAAGTACTGATGTCCACATTAGTCATGTGACAGTGCTGTCTGTCACCTTTTAAAAACTGAAACACGTGACTAAAAATCTTCTAAATTTTACCAGGCCAAGTAAGAGTACAAAGTTCAAAACTGGAATGAAGTCTTATTGGAGAAGAGTCTAAAGTCAGATGTAAAATAACCCTTATCTAAATTACCTTTGACGAAAACAGCTCAGAAATTAAGCTTTATGTGCAGATCAACTTGGTAACATTTACATGGGAGCGCAACTACAGAATCTGCATAGAAGTATTTGTTCAGTATGTAATTACTATCACAACTGCAGTGACATATTGATAGGAACAGAAACTTACCAAACAATAGGTTCCCATACACACTGATAAAGCCTCTCCACCTAAGTGACTGGTTAATCTGAATGCAAATGTTTGAGTCCAGGGGTTGGTACTGCTTTTATCTTAAGACAGAAGCTATGATGTGGGGAACTCGGGTTACCCTCATTCCTTTTTTAAATACCCCGAATCAAAAAGAGCAGAATGCAGTATTCAGGGTAGTACCAGCTCTGACTCCTGAGTACTCAGTCAAGTGACACCCTTCTAGTCTCACTTTCCTGTAGAGCAACTATCAGAACTCTTTATAAAATGCCCAAATTCCTTCCCCAGCAGTCAAAACAAGTTTTAATCAACCCACTAAACACAGCTACTGAGATAGGAAGGTTCTGTACTTTCCTATATTATCAATATAAAGCCACCTTTTTCACCTGGGTCGGTCAAGATCACATATTTTCTCCAATTTCAAATCACCCCAATAATGATACAGGAGAAGGAGCTGGCCTAGTACTTGAGAGAATTTAAAAGACTGTTATTCCCAGGCCCAGAGTGTGGGCTATTGGCTACAGGGTGCCTCTATGGTAGGGTTTTTCACTTAAACACAAAAACTACTCAATTACCTAATCCTAAGTGCTTATATATGTGCAGACAAAAACTATTTTGAAACACTCCAAGATATAGTTCAGCATCTTACCATATTTATTTCATCAGAATTCATGTAATCTGGTGTAGAGGAAATTTTCAGTATTTTAAAAAGATTAAAATGTTCCGAACTGTTTTGCTGAAACAAATGTTAGGGCAATGCCTTGCTTTAGTTACTTACCTAATATTGCACTGTTGAGAGCCGAGCACACAGGTTCTCTCTGAATTGGGTCTAGCTGATTTCCAACTGGACTGTTCCAAGGATCTGAATATGCTAGTAAACTGAATGCGTCCTGTTGAAAACAATGTCAGTTCAGGTGATGTGTTCACAGTGGTTCTAGGTTGAAAGGTTGAGGTACACCAGGCGGTAGTGGCACACGCCTTTAATCTTAGCACTTGGGAGGCAGAGGCAGGCGGATCTCTGTGAGTTCGAGGCCAGCCTGGGCTACAAGAGCTAGTTCCAGGACAGGCTCCAAAGGTACAGAGAAACCCTGCCTTGAAAAACAAAAAGAGAAAGAAAAAGAAAGAAGAGATCAAACATCCAGGTGCTTTACCACGTGACCATTGATGTAAAATTGACATTAATGAGTAAGACTGCCTTAATTCTAAACAAATGTGAGAACTGGACAAATCTCATTGAATAGCCTTCTCAAGTTTAGTAGTGGAAAAAAATAAAGCCAAGATGGATCTTGTAAACATTCAGTATATTATTTGCAACTACACTGAAACAACTTCTCTTACAACTTTAAAACAATTGGCATATAGCTTTCTTCTCACTTTCTCTCTTACCACGGAAGATGTGATAGTTTCAAACACTGGCTTCAAGTATAAGCAGTACTACCTGCTTGCTCTCTAGCTCCTAGGATAATAAAACAGTGTCTTAAAACAACAGTTTTCATCATTTGATGTGATTACAAAGAGATGCTACTGCACAGACTGTATAAGAACTAATAAAGTTAGTGATGTCCTGTGGTAGTCTGAATGAGAATGGTCCTCCCTAGGTTCTTATATTTGAATGATAGGTACCCAGTAAGGGAAACTGTTAGGGAGGGGATACGGTGTGGCCTTGTTAGAGGTTGTCACTGGGAATTTCAAAAGCCTACACCACGGCCCAGATTCTCTGCTGCTTGCTGCCTGTGGATCACGATGTACAGCTCTCAGTTGCTGCTCAAGCACCACACCTCTCCATTTTGTGAGCAAGCCCCCAGTTGAATTCTTTTCTAAGAACTGCTTTGATCATGGTGTCTCTTCACAGCAATAGAATCGTAACTAAGACAAATTTTAGTGCTTCTGTAAGTCAACAGACTGACCCAAAGTAATATTCTACACACATATACAAATGAATAAAAACCAACTATGAATGAACAAGAGACTCCATTGCCAACACAGACATACAAAGGGTGGCACAGAGTATAAACTCACGAACTGGTAACCTCAGCACTCTGAAAATAGTGTGTGCTACAAATTTCTGAGGAACATCTCTAGGTTTAGTTGTTCAAGCAACTCAATTCCCCTTATCCAATATTACTAAACGTTTGCTAAAGCAGGGTGTGGGGGTGGGGGGATACTTCCTGGTCAGTTGTATTTAGTCTCATGTCATTCACACAATCCATGACACAATCTGAAGTTGGTCTGAGGCTACAAATGGAATATATATGCCACTAAGTACACATACGACTGGCTTGTATTACTGAGTATTTCATTCAGGTTAGATAGCCCCAATCATACCAAGAGTTATAGAAACATAGAAATTTCTTAATAAACCATTTAGAGTTACCAGTAACTACTCATAGGTGTTGGATGTAGAAAGCCTCTATGGACCTGATTGACAACAATAACTGCTTCTTACAGTACTGACTATGCTTCTGTATCTAACAACTAGTGGTTATGTTTCCTATGCCACACTCCACCTCCAGCTATTCAAAGAACAGTCCATATCCCACAGACCTAACTTACTATTAGTCATCTTATTTCTCAAGACTATGCTCTCAGCAACACTAATTTACCAGGCAAACCACAGCCATCTAATGAGGTGTCATTGCCACAATATAGGTACATTTTATAAAATATACCAAAAATATGTCCAATGAGTGACTAGTACAAAGAACTAAGTATAAAACTAGTCATGGATCTACACCATGACACCACCAAAAAGGCAGATTTTGAAGCCTCAAAATCTCAACCTCCTTTAGTATTTAAGAACAAAAACTCACAGAAGAGCTGTAATGAATTACTGCTGGCCAATAATCTATAAGACAACATTTCAGACACAGATCACCTCAACTGCTTTCACCTGAGGCTGGTGTGCCCACCCTACAGATGCAAACTGAGGCACAGTGAAAGGTGAGGATCACACAGTACATTAAGATCGAGGAGGGTCCCTTAGAATCTAGGCATTAGTAAGTGTCAATTTTTCCTTTTATTTGGGTGAGCACAGCTGCAAGACAGGGCACACAGCAACGACCAGAACCTAATCACTGCATTTAGCATATTTCTACTGACCTAACGGAAACATGTAAATGGTGGCTAAGAGAAAGAAAAATGCATGGCTAAGGAGGAGCTAGATTCTAAAATACTCCAAATACCGCATGATGAAAACATGTTTTCCATAAGGGGGGCAATGGAACTTTAAAGAAAGAAGCCTAGCAGGGATTAGACTTGACTTGAAAAGACTCACAGAAAACATCACAAAATACAGCTTAGTGCTTCTCAACCTTTCTAAGGCTGTGACCCTTAATACAGTTCTTTGTAGTGATATTTTATTTGTATATTAATAAAGCTTGCCTGAAGATCAAAATGCAAAGTTAAGGCACTAGAGGTCAGGGAGTTATGGTACGTACCTTTAATCCCAGTATTCAGAAGTCATACACTTTTAATTCCAGCACTAGGGAGGTGGAGACAGGAACAATATAGCTAGGTGGAGAGAGGAATATAAAGGGGAAGAGACAAGAACTCACAGGAGTGTGGAGTCTGAGGATTCGTGAAGACAGAATCTCACCCTTTTGGTCTGAAGATTTGGTAGAGGTAAAAGGTCTTTCTAGTGATTGGCTACTTTGCTTTTCTGATCTTCAGTTTGAACCCCAATAGCTATCTCTGGGTTTTTATTATTTGTGCTAGAGTTCCTCATGTTGTGGTGACCCCCAACCACAAGATTATTTTTGTTGTTGTTTTGCAACTGTAATTTTGCTACTGTTATAAATCATAATGCAGGATTATCTAATATATGATCCCCAAAAGAGTCACAACCCACAGATTGAGAGCCACAGGCTTAGAAGCAGAATAAAGCTCTAAGCAAGAAAACCAGCATCAAACTCTCAAGCATAAACACCTAGAAAGTCCAAAGTTAAGAAACACAAATGAAATTAGGAAAGCAATATGAATGTTTTTGCCCTGCAATGCTATGAAAAGTACCAATTCTAAAACTGTAATCAGTGTTACCCTAGGACAGGATGAAGGCCCTACCTCACGCCACTTCTGTCATCCATTACCACCACTGTTGCTCACTGGTACAAAGTTTCTGGGATGCAAACTAGCATCAAGCAGCATGAGTCAAGGTAACACTAATAGCCTTTCTCAGTAATTTCTAAAAAATTTTCTCAGTGGAAAAATCTTTAAAGAAACAAAGATGCATGTATATAAGGTGTCACAAAAACGCCTTGACATAAAATCAAAACAGCAATGCACAAAGGACAAGTCACATAACCACCTCAAAACTATCTATAAATAAGGCATAGAATCTGGAAGAAATACTTTCAGATACAACAAAATTAAACCAAAATCTCACAAGTCATGGAAGACAGCTCATACTTGGGAGGCTGAGGGAAGAGGTCTGAAGGCTAAGAGGCCGGCAGGGACCACGTGGTGGGACCTTGTTTTAAGAAGACAAAAGAGAACCACCGTAATTATTAGTCAGGTGAAATATGTGCACGTGGGAGAAAATATGATGCCATCCCAGGTTATGCTTCATTTTAAAGAAAAAAAATTGCTTCAATGGAAATAACTTCTGAGGGAAATGCAGAGTCTCAAACTACTCAATTCTGACTAAGAGCCAGAGCAGCTCCTCCATAGTGTAAATCTGAGCTGGCTCTATTTCTCTCTCAGCTGCTGGACTTAAAGCACCTTGAAGCCATGATTACACATCTGAGTCACAAGGCTGATCAAAAAATGGTTGCCAAACCAACCAATTGAGGCAGCTTCCCTGGGAGCTACTGGAAAGAACAGGCTCTCAGGAACAAAGAACAAAGATGACACACAAAGAGGAAAGGAAGACTGGAGACGCTGTGGGCTGCCCACAGCTGCAAGACCTGACCATTTAGAGTGGGACATGTGAAGGGAAAAAGAAACAGTGCCCCATCATCAAAAATTATAGAAAAATTTTACCTTAACTTCAAACTATTCTGTGTGTGAAACTGTTCCGCATACAGGGTCTGCATCACTGACAGTCTGCACATACAAGGTGATCCCTTATGATTATGATGTAGCTGGGCAGTTTCTATTACCTACTGACATCACTCGTCATGTCAGTATGACTCGTGTGTGAGGAAATAGTAAAGTATAAAGCACTGCTAGCCACAACACACACCGTATAGCTAGCTGTGCAGTAGACTACACCATCAAGGTCTGTGTTAAGTGTACAATGATGTTTGCAAAAAACCAAAATTGCTAGCTGGGCACACAGGCCTTTGTGAATTATTTTGTTACTATCACCTCAAATTACTGTTACTTTCTCTCTAATGACTCATGGCCTTCCTGAGGCTTAGCTGGAACCTCCTGGGCCCAGCAGCTCTTTATCTGAGGATGCATGCTCCTCTATGAAGTTGGGATGGTTTGTTTCCCTGCAGACTGTGATGAACTGGTGCATTGGGTTTGTGGGTATCAGAAGTCTCCCCAACAGTAGTTAAATGGTGTTCTGTCTGTAAGTTAATGAAGGCCAGAGAAAGCTGGGCGGTGGTGCTGCACGCCTTTAATCCCAGTACTCGGGAGGCAGAGGCAGGTGGATCTCTGTGAGTTAGAGGCCAGCCTGGTCTAAAGAGTGAGTTCCAGGACAGCCAGAACAGAACTATACAGAGAAACCCTGTCTCAAAAACCAAAAACAACAAAAAAAAAGATACCTTAAAAGTTAATGAGTTTAAAATGTTAACTTTCTTAACACTACTGATCAAGAGGCTCTAAAGAGCTGCACAGCAATGCTTATCGGAAGTGTGCATTACAAATGTACTCATGGGAGACATACTTAAAATGGAAGAGTAAGCAAACATATATCCGGCCATTAGAAAGTCTTCTAATTTAAAAATGATAATCATTTCCTGATATATGAATATCTGTTTCTACCAATTCTTTTATATCTAGTATGAAATAGTAATTTAACTCTTTCTCTCAATTTTGAAGGTTACCACTAGAAACACAACGGTTATATTACCCAAGGATGGTGTTGACTACACTTCTCTTCCTAACTTAGCTACTGAAATATAAGTTGTAATCATCCTAACTGAGGATATCATGCAAGTAGATATTTACTAGCAAGTAGATACCTTGATATTAAAAGTTGCTGATCACTGAGTTCTCAGTTCAGGTCCAGAACAAATACCAGCCAGCAGTCATTTGCCCTTTCCTGTAATATCCAACCTTTACTCACGTATCAATTACATCTCCCTTTGCTTTCTAGGCTAAACGTTTCCTATAGGCTTGTAAGTTTAATGCTTTGTCTCAGCAGGTGGTGCTACTTTTGGAAGCCCTGAAAACTTTAGGAGACAGGACCTAGCCACAGGAAGAAGGTCACTGGGACCATGTCTTTGAAGGATATAGATGATCCTTAGTTTCTTCTTTGTTTCTCTCGGCCATGAACTCCTCCTGCTCTTGGTATTCAAGGGGCCAGAATCAATACGATTATGGGTGGAACACACGCAATAGATAGGAATTATGAAAGAGGATATAAAACAAATTATTTTTCTAGTTCTACTTCTTTTGTTTTTTGAGACAGGGTTTCCCATTAGCTATGAAGCCAGTTTTGGAACTTACTCTGTAGAACAGGCTGGCCTTGAACTCACAGAGATCCACCCGCCTCCTGCCTCTGCCTCCCGAGTGCTGGAATTAAAGATGTGCGCCACCACCTCCCATCTCTAGTTTTACTTTTACATAGATTTATTTTGTTTGTTTCTGGTGGTGGGTAAGTACATAAAAATATATTTGATAGTGAAAATGTTAAATCCAATGTGAAGCCCCACAGCTTCAGAATGGCTGTTCTAACTATATGGAAGTTTAGAGATGTATTATAGTCTATGGGTCTCTGTAATTTTGGTGTGTGATGTTTATCTTTAACAATTTAAATTTTAAATATTCAAAAATCAATACAATTAAATGTAATCAAGCTTAATAAAGCAGTTCGTCTTCAACTGACACACAAAACTGTGGTTAACTTATTACTGAAATTTTATCCCTCTAATCATCAACCACTGAGATATCCAGAAGGTACTTCAAAATGATTTTAACCATTCCGGACACAATAGACAATCTACTCCTTCACTGATCCCCATAAAATCCATTTAATTTGTTGCAACTCTGGAACGATGTTTACTAAAAACCACACCTCAAGTTCCTGGTTCAGCAGCACACTACAGTTACACAGCATGGCACCGCTGTGCGGAACAACTGGCACTTAAGACTGTGAATGTGTTTGTGGTCTTGAACATTCTTCTAAATCAGAGCTGCCTAATGCCATCACGAGTGTTGATTAACAAATGGGCAAGGTTCTGAGGGGAAATTCTATGTACAAATTCCTAAGAATTTCTAAGACATTGCTCAATGTTTGAAAAACAGTATCTTGGCACCTCTAACACATTTCTAAGTCTCAAAGGAAAACATATGATATGGTTTGAATGTGAAATATTCCCCAAAATCTCATTTGTGTAAGACTTGGTCCCTGCCCCAACAAAGAAGAAAATAAAAATTTTGAAAAGCTGGGTGTGGTGAGTTCGAGGCCAGTCTGGTCTGAGTTCCAGGACAGTCAGCACTGTAACACTGAGAAACCCTATCTAAAAAAAGAAAGCGAGAGAGAGAAACAGGAGGAAAGAGGGAGGCAGGGAAAGAGAGAGGGAGAGAAGGAAGGAAGGAAGGAAGGAAGGAAGGAGACTTGGTCCCCAAGTAGAAGTGAAGTCATTGGAAGGTAACTGAACCATGAGTGGCATTCCAATGTAGGCCCCGGAATTTCCACATAAGACCTAACAAAGCTTAAAAAAACAAAACAAAAAAGCACACAAACACAGAGCCAAACAGCTTCCTGATAATCGACTTTTCTTGGGTAGGCTTGATATTAACGACAAACAGAAGATCCTTTAAGAGGCATCTTCTTTGGCTCACTGCTAGCAGCTAGTAAGTCCAGCTCTTTTAAGAGGCCCTGCTACCAAACACTTAAGTGGGGTTTATGAGCAACATCTATTTGGTGGTTTATGAACCCAACAACTTCTCAGTGCTGGGGCAGTAAAATGGCTCCTGCCAATACCTCCACCGTGAAGCTAAGCTCTCAGAGAAGCAAGCGGGAAAGGAGCTAGTGGCCAATGCCATTTGTTAAACTGAATCATGCCAGCAACTAATATAACAATTTAAGAATCATCTAATGTAATTAAAAAACAATACAGACACTCAGTAAAGACAGAACCAGATGGAATAAAAAACTCTAAACAGGTTACAGTGTGTTTAAAAATATACATAGGCTTAGGAGAGAAAAGAAAATGAACATAGACAGTCATAAAAAACACACAGTTTAGCCAGGAGGTGGTGGCACACCCCTTTAATCCCAGCACATGGGAGGCAGAGGCAGACAGATCTCTCTGAGTTCAAGGCCAGCCTGGTCTAGAAGAGCTAGTTCCAGAACAGTTAAGACTGTTACAGAGAAAAACCCTGTCTCGAAACAAAACAAAACAAAAACCACAGTTTTAAAATAAAACAATAAAAGAATGAGTAAAGTAATACAAAAGAAAAAGGCCACATAAAGATGGAAAAATGTACAGTCTGGATCGTATATTTTATTGTGTTGTCTTTCAATTTTTTGGCTGCTAAGAGACACTGGATTATTAAAGCTACTAGATTAAACAAACCTATATATTTTAAAAGTATCTTGATTTCAAAATGGAAGTCAAAAGGTATGTTGCTTTGGGGGAGAGATTATGTTTTTATTTCCACAGTAAATGAGAAGCTGTGGATTCATTCCAGGTTAAAGATGTTTAGGTTTGACTGAGGAAGACCCCCTGAAAATCCTGACTATAGACATAAAGAAATAAATCTCAAAAAAAAAAAGAAAAAGAAAAATTACAAAACATATTAATGTATATTTTACATACTCAAGCATAAAACAAAAAATCATCCTTGGCTAACTTGTGTACAACACACAGTCTACACTTGTATTAATACAGGCATGTGTATACCTTTAAAAGTTTATGTATTTTCAGGACAAAGGGACCAGACACCAATGAAAACAGATGGCCCAGGTGATCTAGCACCTCAAAATGCCTCTATTACAGTCAGCATCCAAAACAGCTTCAAGCCGCTGGCAGAGATGACCCAGGCTCATAAACTGCTCCAGTCAAGACCCAACAAGTATCCTGATTTTCTCAAGGTTGCCACCAAAGATACCAACACCCACAGACAACAGGAAATAGACTAGAGAATGATGTCCCCATTCCCAAGAGATGGAGTATCAGTGAGTTTTGGTTATTCAGTGATGTTTGTCATTGTTTGGGGGGGGGGTTACAACTAGTTATTGGTAACGGTCATGGGAAAAAAATTGAACAAAGGAGATTAGATTCTAGGTTCTCATTCTGAAAAGAAAAAAGGGGATATAGAAATGATAGGATAGAAGGGTAGATTACTGAATCTACTTCGGATGATAAAAAAGCTGACTGGCCAACAGCTGGAAAGGATAAGGTTAGGCGGGAGAACCAGAATAAAAACCATGGGAAGAAGAAGGGAGAAAAGAGGAGTCGCCAGAGACACATGGAGAGAAAACAGGAGGTACAAACGAAAGAGAGGTAACTCCACGTGGCAGAATGTAGACTAATATAAATGGGTTAATTTAAGTTGTAAGGCTAGCTAACAAGCCTGAGCTATTGGTCACATATTTAAAATTAATATTAAGTCTCTGTGTATTTGAGAACTGATGGGCAGGAAAGAAAGTCCACCTACACATGAGGGCTCTAATTTTATCGATGAATTAACCTGACAAATGGAAACTGGAGAAGGCGGCGCCTCCTTGGAAGGAACAGGTTACTGCAGGCTTGCCTGAGAAGGGTGTGTCGTTTGTTCCTGCCCCATCCTTTCCCTGTCAGCTATGCTCTATTGAGCTCCCTGAGATGAGGTGCTGTCTCAGCACAGACCCAGGAACAATGGAGACAAAGTGGGAACAGATTGGAACCTCTAAAACGACGAGCTAAACAGCCCCTACTCCCCGGTATGTTATCATAGAAAGCAAGCAACATTCTTACCTTCAGCATTTTTTTATTTGCTGTGTTCTTGCCACATTCTCTCCTCAGCTGCTCACTCATGGCTTGTAGCTCTCGACCAAAGTGGATCATTCTTTCTATGGCAGCCTGACTTCCTCCACACAGCTGGCGTCTTAACTGACTGGAATCAACTTCTATAAGCAAAACAAATAGCCATTTCATTATTTTTTGAAAGAAAAACAATAGGAAAAAATGGTTTAATTTTTTAATGTAACATTTGTATATTCTTTAGTAATTGTGTCTCAATAGTTTATCTACACACAGATGTTTGTCTGTTCTTATTAGGCTGGCCCTGGCCTCCCAGGGGTTAGTGTTACAAGCAGGTACCATCATGCCTGGCTGCTAAACACAAAAGAT
The DNA here is from genome assembly GCF_982192425.1 of Myodes glareolus. Taxonomy (NCBI): domain Eukaryota; kingdom Metazoa; phylum Chordata; class Mammalia; order Rodentia; family Cricetidae; genus Myodes; species Myodes glareolus. The sequence continues at coordinate 59,803,899 of NC_142039.1, forward strand.
TCAAAATTTTCTTGTATGGAACTTTGTAACTCAAAGCTATACTTTGTCTGTCTCAAGAGTCTGGGATCCAACACTTAGTGCCGCCTAGAGGCAAGAACCTTTAGTGTTTGCATAGAAAATTAAGTGGAACTCTCCAAAACAATATGAAACGAGAGAGAAGAAAAAGGGAGAGGAGAGAAAGAGAATGAAAATATGAAACAGTTATTCCCTATCAGGCTTTAATCTATAGGAAACAGAGATAAAATGTTCTTAGAAGTTAAGACCCCAATAGAAACATTGATGATATTGTATCTTATTATGAAATAATTTATACTATTAAGAAAAATTAGAAGTATTTTATATATTGTTAATACTTAGCAATTGACAACACTGTACCCATAAAAATCACTACTAACAGTATTCATATGATGATGAAGAATGGCTAATATTTACAGAGTAATTGATATAATTAATTTTTCATAGATGAACTCATCTGCTCTTCACAATGACCTAGGAGATTTATTTTATCCATTTTACAGATGAAAAAATTGAGGCACAGAGCAGTTAAGAATTCTGTCTGAGGTCAAGCAGCTAGTAAGTGCAGTTGCAGCTTTCAAATTCAGGTAAATCTGGCTCTAGAACTCTTGCCCCATCCAGTGTGTTTCCATGTCTCTAGATATAGAGCGTCTTACGTCAGCAGAAAAGATCAACCAGGCCACCCCTTAAACAACTTCAGTAATTATCTTTCAGCCTCAAAATAAAAAGATATCTAATAATGAAGCGAATTCCACAAATAATTAATAAGTTTCATTTTCACTGTTTGATAAGGATGTCAGCTGACCATCTAACTTCACAGACATTATCAACAATAAATAAAGTGAGGCATTCAAATTCATCATTAAGATGTTGCTTTGAAGTAGGAGAAGTCACAACTAGGAATAGCACTATGCATGTCATATGCTTGCAATGAATGGATTTAAGAGATTCAGTTTAGCTGAAATTTACAAAGTAATTTCTAACCATAAGGTCTTGCTGACTACACTGGAAATGAGTATAAAAATGTTTTCTATCTCCAGCCTTCACATCTGAGGTAGTACACAGTGTATCACTAGAGCCGAGCCAGCAAGACTGGCACCTCCCCTCAAGAGCCCAAAAGTGCCTGCTCTTTCCAGCAACCTATGCTCAGAGTGTTAAGTGAGATGTTTCATCTTTGAAATCTGGCTTATGCTTAGCTGTGAATCAGTCCAAGTAAAAACATAACCTTGTAGCCACCATTTTTTATTTAAAATGTTAAGAAATATCACTGCAGACCCATTTCGGTGTCACAATCTTCCATTTCGTGGTCATGTTTAGAGCTACCATTTAGGAAACCATTGGATGAAGTTTCTCCAACTCCATTGGAGTAGTGATCTGTTTCCATGTCTACATCATTACTGGAAATGAAAAAAACAAACCTAATTTTAGAAATTAGTTTAAGGTAAGTTACTACACAACACTGTAGCCTATAGAAAACTAATTTTCATAAGACGATAGCAATCTGCAAATGAAGTAAATGAGCTTAAGTCTCAAATGTATTAACACACGCACATAACTGTTCTGTAACAAACCTGAACTCCTGGAGATGAAGGAGCATGGGTGCAAAAGTGTCATGATTCTTATGACCATTCATTAATATGAAAAATTATGCTTTGGCATAATATTTATTTTTCAAATTCAGATCTGTACTTCTTTCTTGTCCCCGAGTCTTCCTGAGACAACCCTCTCCATTGCCCCCAAGAGTCATTTCCAGCATTTAATGGAAAAACTTTGCTCCCCAAACTGATAAGCCTGGCTTAGAGAACCCAGTATGCTGCTTCCTTGCCCTCATTATTTATTTGTGGACTTTTTACAAGTCTCTAGACTTTCCCATACCTAGGTCATTACTGACATTGCTTTTGGTCCCTTTCCTTGTTATTTAAAAATATGCTACCTCAAAAATAGCTAATAAAAAACAAAATGAACAAAATCCAAACTATTCTGGCTCATCACCTTCCAGCTTAGACCTAAACAGCACTGCTACTCTCCAGATTACCTTTTCGGTCAAGTGACTCTAAAGGACTATAAAATTTTCACTTTGATTTTTATTTTACTGGGATATATGTTGTCTAGGCCTTCAGTATCAATCCCCCTGCCTCCACCTTCTAAGTAGTTGAAATCTCAGGTATGCACCATCATGCCCAGCTCAACAAAGCTTTATTCTTCAACAGCAGTCAGATAGTTTCTGGACAAGTTCTCATGTGTGCTCATCCTGTACTGTATATCAACACCTTTGTGCTACATACATGCCCTTTCAGATCCACCTAGACTAAAGAAACAATAAAAAAAACTTTAGTCTTAGGATGATTCCTATAAAGAGTTAAACAACACTGAACCCAGAGGTAGATAACTGGTGAGAACTGAAGAAATGTGGAAAGGGGCATTTCTCATCATAAAGTAAAATATAATCATTTGCAGGAAAAAACAACAAACAAGCAAAGAAAAAAAAAACAGCAGCAGCAAAATCCAAACCCTAGTACAGATAACCCCCTAGTTAATAGTTGTGGGTCTGTGAGTAGAGGTGAGCACATACACATTACACACCCACACCCACTCATGTTTCCTGTTCAACAAGTCTGGAAGGTAAAGACAGACCTGGGAGATGAAAAAAAGGATTAGGGACTGTAGAACGGCTGGTTCAATATGAAAAAGTCTGTCTATTAGAGAAACCTCATAAACAGTAAAATAAATTTTAAACTTTAAAATCCTTACTGTCAGTTTTTAATTATATAAGCTTTTTAAGATTTCAGACAACCTGATTTAGTATTAGAGGAATTCATTTATTCACCCATCCACTCACTTACATTTAAAAAAGTCTTGAGGCCTGTTCATTGTTGGGCACTAAGGATATTATACCATTCTCCAAGAGTAAATGGCCTGTGCTCAGCTAGTTCATGTATCCCAGAGTGGTCTCCATCAATGCTATGAAGAATGTTAATCATAAGGAGCACGTTGTGTGAAGGTACAAAGCAAGGACAATGAGATGACATCTAGGTTACCTACACAAGTACCACCTGGACTTGGGACTTAGGCAAGAACAGGAGTGGGTGGAGCATTTTAGACAGTGGGAGGGAAAGGCACAAGTTCCTAAGTCAGAAATCCTGGTGAGAACTTTCAGCTCTGCAACTTACTATTAATTGGTGACCTTAAAAAAAAGAATTTACTTTCTGATATTCAGCCACACATCTGTAAAATGTTTAAACAGTTAATGATATCTTTATTGACTTCACAATACTGGTGCAAAACAGTCATTACCTAACAAATTACCTAACAAATAATTCTTACTGGTTAGCAGTTTGAAAGGCAGTTGCTAAGTTTGCTGTCTTTTCCTTCTCTGCTACAAAAGAGGAATGTTGCATTATCAAACTTGCATCTACGCAAGGTTTACTGTGCAACTTCCTGTCAAGAGGGTAGCATCTAAGAGAAACTGCCACACACCAACAGCAATCATACTGCCAAACAAAGGCAGAACTCTGTAAACAGCAAAAATGCCAATTATAAAGTTCTAATTAATATTTACAATTCCCATTCAGAATTGTTTTCTAATAGGTCAACTCCACCATGAATGAGTACCCACCCTCCTCAGCAGTTCTTTTTCCTACTATTCTCAGGTTTCTATGCCTACCCCACGCCCAGATCCTGTACCATATACCATTACCATTTAAGATTTTCATATATGATGGATAACACAGAAATTTCAATCTCTAAATTTTCACATATAAGTTTAAAAAAAGACTCCTTCCTGCAGAACTATATCTGCTGTAAGATTCCAAGATAACAGTTGGTTCTCCCTCAATATGAGATTTAGAACACAAAAATACAATGTTTCTTGTTCTAGCTACAGGACCAAATTAGTATGAACCCAGTTCAAATGCTATATCACTGGGAAGGCTGAATGCACATAAATTTGCTCTTGGATGCTTGTATTCAGCAATTAAATTGCACGGATTTTAAAAAATGCATGGATGTTATGTTAAATCTGCGAGTGTCAAGGCCCATAGTATGTTCATTAAGATATATCTTCTTTCATGGCCCTTGGCAGGAAGACAATGCACCAAGCCCAACATTTGCCCTTATACCTTCTTAGAGGGAAGAACATAGTAGGAAATGGAAGACCTAAGAAGAGCTCTGCACACAAGAAGTGAAAAACCTACAACAAATAGCCTCTACCCTTTTATTTTCTGTCAACTCATAGCTCCAGGCCCCAGTGTGGATCACAGACGTTCTTCAAACATTATCAGTGAAGATGGCATCTATGCCCTGGTCATTTCTATTAATACAAAAGGTAAGGAAATCACTTTATTACCTGGTGAAGTTATTTACTTGCTGTGATCTTGACACATTGATACTGTTTAGCTCTGGTACATTCAAACTGGATAACTGGTGTTTACTATGGCAATATGATTGATGTGCTTTATTTGATATTACACCATTGCTACAGCTTTCAAAACCTGGTAAGAAAACAGAAAAAGATACTACTAGAAACAAACAACCATTTGATTAGGCTGTCAATAATACTTTTATATTTTACACTTCTAGAATGCAAGAAGGCCAATGGGGTACTTAGAAGTATTTTTTAAAGCTTGACAGTGTATTAAAACTTCTTTGTAAACTATTATTTTCTCCAAGTTTCATTACAGATCTTACTTAATCCCCACAATCATTCGTGAGGGTCCTACAGTGTTACTAGCAGGGACAAATTATGAGAACTGGGTTAATGATTCTATTGTAGCGCTAACATCGAGTATTCTTAAAAAATTCTAGATGGTCCAGTCTATCTAGGCAATGTGGGACAGCCTATGCCTCTGAGGCTACAAATCTGGATAGCATGTTACTACACTACATGATATAAGAAATCATAATACAGGGCTAGCAAGATGGTTCCGTAATTAAGAGTTCCAGCTGCTCTTGCAGAAGACCTAGGCTAGAATTCTAGCACCCACATGCTATCTCACAGCCATCTATAACTCAGCTCCGATGCCCTCTTTGGCCTCTCCTGCCAATACACACACGTGGTACATAAGCATACATACATGCAAGCAAAACATTCATAAGAAATCAGAATATAATGGTATGTATTTTTATACTTTGTCATAATAATAATCACAATAGAAATATCATGTGATTTTGTGACGTTTTTCTGCTCCATCAACACCACATGGGGCCACTTTGCATAGCTTGTTACTGATAGAAATGCCGTTATGTGGCATGTTATAATCATCCCCTTTCATATGAATACACTAACTGTCTGATACTAAAGAGGTGGTGGCTGAAGATACAGACATGCAAGCTTGTTCTCATCATATGGGAGGTGAGTCAAAAATCCTGAAATAAAGCAGTACAGAACACAGGGAAGAACAGGGATGACTTGTTGGGAATAAAGCCATTCCATCACTGGGTCTGCTCTATAAAGTAAAGACAGACTTAGCAAGCTGACAAGCTGGTAGGATGCCAGATGAGTGAGGAAGGGAAGAAAGAAGGAAGGGAGGAAGGGAGGGAGGGAGGGAGGGAGGGAGGGAGGGAGGGAGGGAGGGAAGGAAGAAAGGAAGGAAGGGAGGGAGGGAGGGAGGGAGGGAGGGAGGGAGGGAGGGAGGGAGGGAGGGAGGGAGAAACAAACAAACAAACAAACTTGAAGAACAGAATGTAGACAGAGTAAAATAATTTTTTTTCCTACAGAATTACAGGTTATGTGTATGGCTTTGGGAATGAGCAGAATCCTTAACGCTAAATCAATGGATATTACTGAAGAGCTTGTCAGTTCATCACAGAAATTACTTACAATGCAATGTCAACTAGAAGACAAAGGCAAGTGCAAGTTTGAAGATTCTGTCTTCTTAACTAAAAAGGACCCAAGGAAGTCTGCTAGAGTTGAAGACAGACTTACTATGAGTGAAGAATTCGAACTAGCTAGAACAGCTATTGCCAAGCCAATTATGGATCTTGAGACCACCAACAATTTCTGAAACTATGACATTTCCTGTGGAAACTATATATTATAACAGTTTTCTACAGAAATGCCCTGATAGGTATGTAATGAAAGAGGTTTTCAGTTTTAGAATTCTAATCTGAGCCTACAACAGCCTGCTTTATCTGGCCATATTTGAATTGCTTCCTGGGTTTTAATGACTAAACTCAAATTAAAATACTGCAAACCACACAGTTTCATATATAAAGGGTAAAGAAAGGTTTCTGATTTAGGAAGATTTCTACATTACAAGCCATATACATAATATGTGAAATCTAAATGTCCTTTTCAATTTACCAAAGTTGAGACTCAGGCTCTATGAAGCTGATGGTTTTAGAAAACAATGGCCTGAGAGGTTATTAAAGATAATGGCTAGTTTGGTTTTGTTTAATAAGAAATGTTTATTTGTAATAGATCCTTTGCTTTAACATTCCTTTCAAAAGAGTAGTGTTTTGTGTTTTTTTTTTGTTTTTGTAAAGAAACTAAGTTTTATGTTAGTACTTCTGTGCTGAGGAGTCCTTTGATTTAAAATCTTTTGGGTTGATAAATGTTTTCAGCAACAAGAAAGACAGGACAAGCATTTGGGGTAGTTCTTATTGACATAACTTAAACTACTTTGTGTTGGAAAAATATACTTGAATAAAAGCATACATGGTTATACAAATCACTCCTAGTAGTTCAGGACATACAGGCTGTGTGTGTATTTAGCCTATTACATTAAATTATTATTTTTCTTAGCTTATAATAAGAATTAAAATTGCATGTAAAGATGCCAGTCTTTGTGAAACTTGTTGGTGCTTCTTAGCATCTCTAAATCAGTACCTGGGGAAATACTACTTGTTTAATCTGCTAATACAAGGAATAAATAATGAAGAATTAAACAACAAAAATAAAGTTAAATACAGAGAGCTAAGGCTCATGTTGGGAAACAGAATTAAAGAGGCAAAGAGAGAAGGAGGAGAGTTAGAAAAGGATCTGTAGAAGTGATGGCAAGAGAGCCAACAGAAAAAATCTGAATCACAACAACACCAAGAGCTGTACTCCGAGTAGTAAGTAACCTGAAAAACAGACAGGAAAGAAAATAATTTAGGGGACTTTTTCAAGACAGGGTTTCTCTGGAGCTTTTTTGGAGCCTATTCGGGAACTCTCCCTGTAGACCAGGCTGGCCTTGACCTCACAGAGATCCGTCTGTCTCTGCCTCTTGAGTGCTGGGATTAAAGGCATGTGCCATCACCACCTGGCACTAGGAAAGAACATAAATTTGCAAAATGAAAAAAAAAAAAAGATGGAATGAATCAAGAAAAAAAGGAAGCCAACAAGGCTTGGTAATTTGTGGGACAGCATAGCCAGACCACTTTAAATCCTTATTTCATATGATTATTTTCTCATTATTGTCAATGGGTTTAGTAACAACTCTTTTTGAAGATTGACATTTATTTATGAAGCTCTATTAATAATCTCAATGCCTTGTGATACTTCTTGGGACTAATGAATCTGGTTTTTCTTTTTACACAAAACATATACAATTGAAAAAAGAATGTCTAGATTTAAAAAAATTTTTCGAACTCAAAATTATATAAAGAAGAGTAAAAGTTTGAAAGACTGCATCTCACCAGAAAAATGTGCAGTACTGCTTTTGCCTGGTGCTAAACTGTGGATACTCATTCCGTGGCTGGGACTCATGCTTGGACTACTAAAAGGCCGAGGACTGACGGGGTAGCTGTCTTGAGATTTTGGACTTCGGCCTCCCAAACACCGTACTTCACTATCTGTACCGTTCACCATTTCTATAAACTGACGTACTCTGAAAGAAAAAAAGGAAGTTTATTTAGGCACATTCATCAAGTCTGTTCACAGCTATAAAATTTAAAAAAATACTCATTTTAAAACTTAAAATCTGTATTTTTCTTGGTATCACATCAAGTGAGTTATGTAAAACGAGATTTTAGATACACACATACTTAGAGAGGTACAAAGCACAGCCTTCTCCTGTCTTTCCTTACCCCAGGCTTCATGCATTACCAATCTCTGCTGGCTTTTACTGTGAGGCAAAATAAATGATATTTGGCTTACAAAGACTTTCTACTACTTGAAAGACTGAAATCCTAACTTCAGTAACATCCAACTTTCTTTCTTTCTGAAACAGGGTTATACTTTGTAGTCCAGGCTGGCCTGAAACTTGTTATGTGAACACCAGACTGGTTTTGAAGTCTCAGAGATCCACCTATTTCTGTCTTATGAGTGCGGGATTATAGGCATGTACCCCCAGGCCCCACACGTCCATCTTTCTTAAATAAAAAGAATCATCAAAAAATTTTAATGCCAAATTAGGATGTCTATAACCTAAAAAGCAGAAAACAAGTGTTGATGATGTGTAAAGACTGAAAACTTTCTACAGTAAATCAAAGGATTCATCAAGAAGAACAGTACAGGAGGTCCTCAAGATGTTAAGCACAACCATCAGCCAGCGATTCTACTTGTGAGTAAAAGAGAATTGAAAGCTAGGACTTAACTAGATACTCATAAACCTATGTGCACAGCAGAATTATTCACAATGGCAGAGAGACAAAAGCAACCCCAGCACCTATCAGCAGATAGAAGAACAGTGCATCCACACAATGGGATGATCTCCAGCCTTCACACTTAAGGAAAATTCTGGCACATGCTACAATATAGACAAAACTTAAGGATATTATGCTAAGTGACTAAGCAGGCCACAAAACAACCAATACTGAATGAGGGCTCTTGGTTGGCAAGCAAGGAAAAAGCTAGTGTTTAATGGCAGGATGTACAAAACATAAGCATACTTAAACATATAGTAACACACATTAAGAATGGATAAAAAGGTAAAATTTTATGTATATTTTACTATAAATTTTCAATATAGTCATTAAGTTACTCGGGTACCTTTCAGGAGAAAACTGAGATCACTGTCTTCTAAGTTAAGACATTCACATTTTAAGTGAGACTGGATGGATGATAAAAGCAAAGTATCACATGCTTACAGATCTCAGCGCACTCTCTGCATTTGTACACACTGTAAGCACCTGCCCTGTCACTGAGCTGCACATCCTCAGCTCCACATCTTTTTAAAATTTTTATTTATTTAAGGTTTACTTATTTATTATGTATGCAGTGTTCTGCCTACATGTATGCCTGCAATGCAGGGCAGAAGAGGGCACCAGAATTATATATATATATATATATATATATATATATATATATATATATGTGTGTGTGTGTGTGTGTGTGTGTGTGTGTGTGTGTGTGTGTGTGTGTGTATGTGTGTGTGTGTGTGTATATATATATATATATATATATATAGAGAGAGAGAGAGAGAGAGAGAGAGAGAGAGAGAGAGAGAGAGAGAGCGCCACCATGTGGTTGCTGGGAATTGAACTCAAGACCTCTGGAAGAACAGCAGCCAGTGCTCTTAATCTCTCAGTCATCTCTCCTGCCCAGCTCCACATTTTTAAAAATATCATTTAAACGTTCTCTATTATAAAAGTGTATGTAAATATCTGAAAAAAAGCAAAATAAAATATCAAAACCACAAATCATAAAGATAATTTTAGCTACTTAAGATGTGTAGCACAAAAACATTTTACTAAAACTCACTTTAATGTGAAAAGGAGATTGGGATTTCTTTCAAGTAAACTTGGGTATAACTGTTGTGTTGTTTCAATGGCTTCTCCCATTCGTCCTGCCAACACCAACTTCTGAATTCCTATTCAGAAAAGAAAGCAAAATATTAACTCTACAAAAGCAGAGAAATCCTTAAGTCACTCCAGAAAAAAACTAACAGTGAAAACCTCTAAAATAATTACTATTAAACTCTCTTTTTAAACCTTTTAAGTTTAGATTAGGGAATCCAAGGAAATATTTCAGACGTTAAAAATTAGAAAAACAAGTATCTTCAGACACTACTTTAAATATCATGAATGGGTATGTAAGTACTACAGGAAAAATATCCATTGAGCAGTACTATATTTCCAAACAGTAGAATTAGAGGACTATTGACACTTAAAATGTCTTCTCAGACCTTGACTCAGGACTGGAACACCAGACTTCGAAAAGATCAGAACTTTGCTAAATTAGACACTGAGGACATAGACTACTCAAGTAAATGACCTCCTCTGCAGGAGTGTGCAGGGGCGGTGAGAAAGACCAGTATAACATGTACTACAGCATGCTCCAACTGGCATCACTCTGGCCTTCTGGCCTATAATAGGGTCCTCTCACCAATCAGTGTTACTTGTTTGCTCTGTTTCATCTTTCTACTCTTGCCCATCGGGTGGGACCTCCTCTGATGACTAACTTACATCTACTGTCAGCATGCTTTGCCCTGGTTAAAACAATACCAGCACTGGCCAGCTCAAGGCCATAAGCAATAAATACTTAAAACCAATACCACCTTAAATTTCAGAGAAAATCAGAAGATATTTAGATTTCTTTCAAAGAAAAACATTCTTTTATACACTATCGCCATCAAGACTGTCACCAAAGCAACAAAAGAAAACTTTCTTTGTATCAAATGCTTCCTATTTTAAGAAGTTTAAAAAGGCTGTCCAACCCCACCCTCTCCACCTACCAGGTGCTGACAGCAAACCCAGAGCACCAGGTTGTATTGACGACCTCAATTCCAACCACAGGAAAGCAATCTTTGCATGGAAATATGACAAAGGCATTTCTTTCTAAAGTTCTACAAGATTATTTCTATATTTAAAACTCCAGTGTAAATTTTTCTTTAAAAATTTCAAAACTGTCAATGAGTGTGACACAAGAACGAGGCTCAAGGTCACCCTGGGCTATGAGACCCTGTCTCAAACAGAAGAACTCCTCATCCCTGGCACAAAACAAAAACATTCAAAAAGTAAATGAAAATAAATCTGAAGGCATCCACTTTAAAACAATATACTCAGGAAATTTTTAATTAAAAAGAATAAAATTTCTACAAGGTAAAGCAACCAAACTTATAATTTAAAAACAAGTATTTGCTGTGCACCATGATGTTCTTACTTTGTCTATTCTTAATGGAAGCTAATTCTTCTAGAACAGTCTGGTCTGTAGATCTGGCAAAGGCCTCTGCTGTGGCACAGTACCCATGGTGGACTAAATAAGATGAAACCATTCTTAAGAGGAAAAACAAAGAAAAAAAAACATATCTTTTAGTTGGGAGAATACATGTTTCAGATAACAAGCTTTGTTAACAAACTCTAATCTGGTATTACAAAATCAATCTATTTCCTTAAAGCCAGGCTCTATGACTCTCAACTTTAATATAAGTTATGGATAGTCTAAAAGATAATTTAAAATAAGACCAAAGACATTAAATCATTTTTTTTTTAATTCTTGGATCCTTCTCCCCTGGCTCCTAATTCATTTTCCTGTTATCTAATCCTACTAATGATAATTTCTACCTCACCTTAAACATAGATATCCCAATAACATGTTAGTTAGGTGTAAAACACCCAATTTTGAGATAACTGATTAATTCCTGGTATTTTAAAGGTTCAAATACTTTCTGTGCTCATTAATCCAATAAGATGGGATCTCAAAGTTTGAAGAAAGACATTGATGTTAGCCCAGGGAGAGAAATGTTCAGAACAAACCCACAGGGGTCAATTAAACAATAAGGAATCAATCTTGCAATCAACTTGGTTTTGAACAGGAAATTAATTTGCAGTTTACAGACAATACATTACTAAGACAACAATCCTATGTTTTAAAAAGCCACGAATAGCTAGCAAACTGGTAATACAACAACATTAATCAAACATCGGTTACCTCCAACCACTGTCTTCTCTAAATGAAACCCAAAAAGACTTTCTTAGAATTGTAAACTGAAGAACTTTTAAAGCAATTAAAAATACACTTTCGCGACCATGTCACACTGATGCCATCTAAAGATCTTAGCTATTTTCTTGGCCTAGATTATACAATCACAATTTTAACTTTATGATATTTAAGTTTTGTATGTGTACTATCTACTTCACGTTTTAATAACTGTCATTTACTCCTAATGATAGCCAGACAGTGTCTCTGGACTTCTGGACAGATGTATAGTCTAAAAAAGCTGACCTACATAGAAATTCAGTTTCCTGCTGTTTCTCATGAAATTCTACAACATAAATCAAATATATAAAGCTAGTGAAAAGCTCTTCCTAGTAACAGATTTAACACTTACTTTCTTCTCTGCTGCTGGCCATCCTCCATTATTATTAATGAATTCAAAGTATTTATGCTGCACTTGGGCTAACTCCACAGTCAATTGCTCCTTGGTCTTCTTCCCTTTATCTTATCCTAAGTGTCTAATGGTAACTTATATAAAAAATAGCATTAAAAATAGTTACTAAGACTTTTTTATTTTTAAAATTACATTTATTTTTTTCAAATTTATTTGGTGTGCGTGTATACTCACACAATGGCACACATGTGGAGGTCAGAAGACAACCTGCAGGAGTGGTTCTCTCTTACAGTATGTGGGTTCCAGTAATAGAACTCAGGTGGAAAGGCTCAGCAGCAAGGTAACTTTAGCCATCTTGGTGGAGCCATCTTTCTTACTCAAATTTTAAAAATTAATTTAAATTTTAAAGCCTTTAAGGTAGAGGTCTATAGTTAGATTCTTGGATAGGAACAATTATAGTCTTTCTGAATTTAAATGCTAAATAGAAAGAAAAGGAGCTCACTCCAATAATTAGAGGCCCCCTACTGACACTCTCACAGAGAGAGAACCCACACAACTCGCCCTGGGAAACGGTGTATGTGCATTCTGACTATACTCCATACATCTCCACATTGAAGTAAGCAAACAGCCATTCTTCCCCCCCCCCACCACCACTGTACCTGAACTACTGCTGAGGAAGGTGTTCGAGGTCATGTTCCTAAATCACAGATCCCAAAACATAACATCTAGGTCACACCTTTAAAACCTATCTATTTTTTTGCCAACATTATTAGAAATTTGACTGTATAATCTACAGAATCCACTCGGCAATATTACTAAGGTTAACAAAGTAAATGAACAAGCATCACTATTTCCTCCATCCAATTAAGTCAAACAAATACAATTCTCTATGTGCCTTAAATCATTTTATTTTAACTGTCAAATTACTTTTTGAGAGATTAAAATACAATCAATAGTACACACAAATGATTAGGATTTAACCTAGACTTCTAGATACATATCTTTAATTTAAAAAGGAATAGTTTGCCTTATAAACAGTGTTTAAATACTGTATATTCAAAATTCCTTGCTCTTACTTTTGTATCATGGTCTGCCATTCTCCTTCTCGATCCCCAATAGGAAACCGGTCTATCTGGGCCTGTATTTTGGTTCTCCATTCTCGCATGTAGTCTTCTATATCAAATACAAAAGGATGTTGCCCAAAATTGGCATCAACCACTTCTCCTGGTGTCTGAAGCCCCACAGTAGGATACAAATTTGGCTGTAAGACAACATATTTCTTTAAATATCTATTGATTATACACTAAAGACTTCATTTTCTTTGCAATATAAGAATAGAACCATAAATTTACTTCATAAACATTTTTAAATCTCAATCAAAATATTAGTGGAAGACAACTAAAACACCACCTTATGTGTTGGACAAAAACTGCTATTTTCTAAACTCTAATCATCAAGAAAGTGTAAACAACTAAGATATTTACATGAATGATTCTGAGACCCTGTGGCATAATCCATGTAGCACTATATGTCTAATATATGAAAAATCTAACCCATGCTCTTAAAACGTCATATAACAGTTACAAAGCTTTAGGATTAACACACAACTAAGGCTTATCCCAGCTTTTATATAAGCTACATGTCTACAAAATGTACATTACAGCTAGTTCACAGAAAATACCATTTATAATTTACTACAATCATCAACAGCACACTTGGAAGCCCGTCTTTATAAAGTCAGTGGTAAAAGCTTGCATTACGCAAGACATAGTGTCACCATGGGGATTTTTCTTTCCTTTTTTTTTTTTTTTTTAAAAAAAATACACAACGCTTTGTGAATTTATGTGTCACCCTTGAACAGGGGCCAATCTAATCTTCTACCGTTCCAATTTAGAGGATTCTTAATGCAAAATAAAAGCTCAAATGTACAATTTCAAAGGAAGAAGAGACAAATATGAATATTCAAACTGAAATGCATTCAAAAATACCCTAAGATTTTAACCTGGAAAAAAAAATCAAATGTAAAAAGTCAGGATTCCTTCTTTTGCTGTGATTAATCCACTGCTGCATCCAAAAAGAGATCACACACTGAGTGTTCATTAAACCCCAGGTCCACTCATTAAAATCGCCTGTGAGGTACTTGTTGCCATTTCACAGATGTGCAAGTTAAACAACTGCTCAGGGTCGCTCTACTACTAGCAAAGACAGAACAGAGGCAAACAATACTAGATCAAGCCCCATCTTTATTCTGAGACTCCAAACCCTTCCATGCCTTTAGTACGTGGATTTGTGCCTTGTTTCTTTATTATTTTTAACTGTAGTTATCACAAGCATTTTCACAACAAGGTAGATATTAAAGGGGGATAAAATGTGTGCAGAAAAAGATTTTACAGCAGACTAAATATTTAAAAATAACTGTTCAACAAGTAACACAAAACAGAAACAAAATAGTATGTCAAAATAAATACAAAGTCTTATTAGATTATTAAGATATCTAGTGATATAGGTTGACTCATCTCTCAGGTTGTAGGCCTTATCTTCCCACATATCCACCCTTTTTTATTATATGGCAACTCAGTGGGAGCCAGAGTTAGCTAAGGCCTTGTTGACCCAGCCTCAGGAGGGCTCAGCAGCTGACTGACTGTGCCTATCTTAGATTGGCCTGCCAAACAAGCTCTTACCCATCATTGACTATCAGCTGAAGAGCTTTTGTTCCTGGAAGATAAGGCCTACACTGAGAACAGAGACAGGTGGACTGCAGTAGCTAACTGGCTGGGAAACTGCAAGTTTTGGGTTCATGAGAGCAATAGATCTTCTTCTCCTCTGGTGTGCGCACCCTCACCACATATGTATACGCTCCCACACAAAATAATTTGCACCTGTATACTTTGCCACCTTGCTTGTCACCCCCATAAATGCTCTATTTAAAAGCAAATTCCCTCCACTTACACACTTGCTTTTTGAAGAAGATGGTCACTATATTAGTTTTCCTCTCTGTATTATATCAACTTTCTGTTTTCTAGTGAATCACTTAACAATATTCTGCCAAATCTAACTCAATTTTTTTCCTACTCATCTGCTTTCCACCACCAGTTACTGCCCTAAATCTCTACTTTCCCCATTACCAAAGTCATCCACAGTCTCTTATCTACTCTGGGTTCTCACAGACAGGAGACATCACAGCACTGATATAGTTGATGACTCCTCTGATTGTTTGAATAACACTATCTCTCATGGGATTGGTCCCCAGCTCGTGATATTATTTGGAGAAGTTTACGAGAAAACATGTCACTGGAGGACAAGCTTTGAGAATTAATAATCTCTCTCTTTACTTTCAAGTTCTCTCCACTTCGGGTTTGTGGTTGGGAATGCAATCACTTCATCTCCTGCTCCTGTCATAATGCCTGCTGCCAGACTTCCGTGCCATGATAAGACTCTTACCCTCTGGAACATAAGTCAAAACAAATTCTTCCACAAGTCACCTGTGATGGTGATGTTTTACCATCTTACCAACAAGAAAATAGTAATACAACTCCTCCTTAATTCATATCTTCATCAGGCTTCTACTTCTCAAATTTCTCTCTGATAGTTCCTTATTTCCCCTAAACTTACCATGTCCTAGAAATCTGCCCACTTCTCTTCTGGGTCAACACATAGTTGCATGTTGTTCACAACCAGCTTTAAGACTTTGACACCTAAATGCCAAATGGCCCTCAAGTTTATAGCAGACAATTATCTTAATTCCAGTTTGCAACCCCAACTGTATACTTGACCTTGACTCTTACATCAAACTAAATTACTCACTCTGCCCCCAAAATGTTCCAACAAACCCAGGTGTGGTGTCTTCTAGGAGGGCTATGGCAGAAGGGCTGCGTGAGCAATCGCTCAAGCACAAGTTTAGGGGCAGATGGAGCAACATGGAGAATGCCTGTCCTAAAAATAAAACACAAGTGCTGGGTGTAGCTCAGTGCTAAAGCTTTTCCCTACCAAGCACAAGAACCTACAGTTTGATCCTCTGATACAAAGAAAACTTTTCTGCTTTAGATAGGACTAAAAGCAGGCCTATCTCCACCATTCATTCTCTCAGTTCCTCAGGCCTATGATCTTAAAATCAAGTTCTTTCCTTTTCTTTAAAAGATTATTTATTTATGTATATGTATATGAATACGATATTACACAGGCCAGAAGAGTGTGTCAGATGTCCTGCAGCTAGAATTACAGGTAGTTATTAGCTGTCTGGCATGGGTGCTAGGAACTGAATTCTAATTCTCTGGAAGAACAACATGTGTTCTTGATTGGTGAGCTATCTCATTAGCTCCTAAATCCTGTCTTGGACTCTGCCTGACCTTTCCTCCCCGCTGTCTGAAATACTCTTGCCCTACACATTCACTGACTTACTCTGTAAAGTCTCCGCTCAAGTCCCAGTCTGAGTAAAGTGGGCAGCTTCCATGACTCTGGCCAGCATGTCCTATCTCTCTCCAAAGTATATAAACTCCTTTAAAATGTCACAATTCACTATTTTTCATGTGCTTACTTTCTAATTTGGCTGCCAAACGACACCAAATTCACAGCACCTAACATAGCAGGTTTCCAATATTCCTAGATGAATGAACAGTTACAATTGTACAACCCTTCGCTGACATGTTCAAACATAACATTCTAAATGAATGCACAGTAACAAGAGTGTTTTAGGGCTGGGGCATACCCCAGTGTAAACGAGTGCTTATTACAAAGAAGGCCACAGGCCTAATCCACAAACAATCAAAAGAGTATTTTGGATAATTTTATGTTGTACAACAGGATGCCATGCAATTTAGAGCTTAACTTCTGATGCTCCAGGGTAAGCAGAGAAGGACCCTCTAGTTGATGCACAGCACATATACTTATAAGCGAGACTGCTCTACATGTCTACTTCTAGTTTCTTCTAGATAAAAATGAAAAACATCTTTCAAGAAATTATGTCTTACCGGTAAATCGGTGAAAGCAATACCTATAAAGAAAAAAGAAAGGTATTAGTGGCTTTTTTTCAAAGGCAAGTAATATCAAAAAGCTAAATATCTAACTAAAACAAAGGTAGAGAATAGCAAAGGAAGAAAAGGTGAAAGGAAAGCCTAATTTTTCTCACTAACACTAATGTCTATCTGAGTGAATGCTATTCTACTATGGATCATCAGTCTTATTGAGCACACACGGACACGCGCGCGCGCGCGCACACACACACACACACACACACACACACACACGTGCACATACTATATTTTGGGGATATTGGCATTAATCCTAGAGCTTTAGAATGATCTTAGACAAACCTTCAGAGTTACATGAGTGAGAACACTGGTTGCAACAGTGTCAGATTTGATTGTTTCGCCTGCAAGCTGTATTATCTATCTCACCACTTAATTCTTGTCTATATTTAGCTTTTACAAAATTTTAGGTTGGAGCTCAACATTATAGTGCATGTCTGTAATTCTAGCACTCAGAATACAGAGGCAAGATGAGCAGTTCAAGGTCATCCTTAGCGACACAGCAAATTCAAACTCAGTTTGTGGTATAAGAGACACTGTTTACAAAAACCAAATAAATAAAAAGCACTTTAGGCGAAAGGAACAGACATTTTCTCTGTTTTTTTCTAAAGGTAAACAAAAGCAAGTATAATGCTTATGTTTAAAACAAAACATGGTTTCTTGCCAGAACATAATAGTAATGGATGCCTGTTATCCCAGCATTCAGGAAACTGAAGTACAAGGACCTTTAATGAGGCCAGTTTGGGCTACATGCTGAGACCGTATCTCAAAAACAGAACAAAACAAAAGAAATCCATTTCTTCTTGAAGGATGAAGAGTGTTCCTGGATGCCTCAACAAGAATTTCAACACAGTCATGTACCAAATACAGCTGAAATACTGGTAATGGCATAAGTCTACCAGCATTCTTAACTAAAGAACACAACGGATGAGGTGAGGCTTTCTGCAGTACCTCACTGACCTCAAAGGTCAAAGCAATGTCTAGTCACACACTGGAAGTAACTACCACCCCAGCACCAGCATCTCTCCTGCTGTGAAAAGCATCTAAAGTATAAGAGTACCTAGTGCTGTGGCAACAGCAAATCACCCAACCGTAAACTGATTCTACTTATTAAAATAATAAAAAGACAGGGAATATAAATATCACAGTCGGAACAATTCTAAACTGAAACTAATGAAGCTATTAGTGTCAAATTCTACCTCAACACACGTGATAGGTCATATTCAAAATGTAGGCATACTAAAAGTAGGTCATAAAATTACTTTCGTGGTGTGCGTGCAAGGCATATATGAAACCTGAATGAATTTCCTGTTTACACTTGGGTTCCATCTCAAAGATATCTCATTTTATATATGTATATATTACACAAACCCATACAAATATCCTACAATCCAAAATCTGAACTGTTTCTGGCCCTAAGCATTTCAGATAAAAGATATCTAACATCTATTTAACAATATATTAATTACATATTTAATATATTTTAATGTAAAAATAATGCTTTGTGGTCGATAAATCTTTGCTTCTATGACTTTTACCAATAAGTAAACTGTGTTCATCTGTCAAAAAGAAAGCAAAGCTGAAAGCTATTTTGTTTTTGTAATTCCATACAAAATATTTTGACTATATTTAGAGAGCTAAATAGAAAAATTTATACCAAAATTATCAGAAAATTAAACAATACAGAAAATAAGAGAACATTTTAGCAAAACATGACTATCTCATTTTTAATATTTTTTATAATATAGCCTAATTATTTTTCTCAAAAATATGTATTTATAATAAATATGTCCAAATTTACATTTTTTAATCAAAAAAAATCTTGTCAATAATTGCTAAAGTTTTTGTTTCTTATCAGGAATGCTAATAAAAAATCCAAATTAGTTCCAGAGTTCAACAAGTTCAGACATTTGCCAAGTAAGCATTCACAGCATGTGTGGTTCAGGTCACAAAAAGGTGCCTATAAAGAAGCTGGTACAACTATTTAAACTTTATTTTTCAATTTCCTGACTTGTCAAGAAGTTTTCTGAAATGTTATCTTCAGCTAACAAATGATGTTTGATAAGAAAATACATTAAATTTTTTCAAGTTAGTTAAGTTCTATATATGTAAACGTCTCTTACTTTTCAAAATAAAAAGTTCTCCATTTCTCTTTGTATAGTACATTTTGAAAACTAATCCACTAGCTTTACTGTAGAAGTCCCCTCTGCAGATGCCCTTGGCAAGAGTCGAGGTCAGGAGCTGAGCAGTATTTGATCTTCTAGACTCTGGAGTCCAGACTAAAATCCCGAGGCCCTTTTCTGGGAGCGGTCAACTAGTTAATACTTTCTGCTTTCCACCACTCTCCAACTCTGCTACTACAGCCACTGGAAAGATGTAAATGAACGGGTGGAGCTGTGTTTAAGAGCAGCTTTGATTTAAAACAGGCAGGAGGCAGCTTTGGCTGTCAATTCTCGAGAGGTTCTGTTCAGAGGAATAACTTGTTTACCAGTGTCACCTCTGCAGCACTGGCACCCCAGCCAAACAGGGGTGCTCAGCAACTATAACTTTTCAGATATCATTTCAGTTTTCCCTGAAGAACTTACTGTGGTTCTAAACACTGATGTGTTACAGGTAATGTTTTTTATGAACTTAGAAATGTTCAGCAAGTTGCCTGAGGTCACACAGCAAAGAAGCCAAGAGTCAAAAACAGTCAAGACTGACTGAAAGGACCTGGTTAACCATTATTACATTACCTATAAGCTCAAAATTTATTAGATTTATGCACACCATTAAACATTTCAAATTTACAGAAAATCAGAACGTAATTCCATCATTAGGTACCCTTTTCTTAAGCATCTTACCTTTTAAAATGGCTTTCTTATTCAATGAAAAGGTTTGATTTAAATGTTTGTGAAAATCTAATAGGAAAAAAATCACATCACCTGTGATCTTCCCATCTCCCAAAATAAAATTTCTTCTCTGAAAAGTTTAAAAAATTAGTGTTAAAAAGGCTAATTGTGGTTTTCTAAAAATGTCTTGTTTTGCATTTTTGAGCTGTCAAACCTAAAAGCAGACTTCCCTTAAGTTTAAGATCTTAAACAGTTTAAGCAGTCAGAACAAGACTAGTATTATCATATCTGCATGGGGTCATTAACATGATACATGGATGAGAATATAAGACTTTTTTTGATAGACCTGTAACAACTTTTAAGTCATATTTTAAAAAAAAAGAGGCACCTCAGAATTTAAAAAAATAATTCTAAGTGAAAATATGAGGCTGGAGAGAAA
This sequence comes from Myodes glareolus, assembly GCF_982192425.1. Lineage (NCBI taxonomy): Eukaryota > Metazoa > Chordata > Mammalia > Rodentia > Cricetidae > Myodes > Myodes glareolus. Next base: position 59,824,399 of record NC_142039.1, read on the forward strand.
TGCAAAGCCTTTGCCCATGGCCTGTGCTGGGGCACTACGGAAAACTGCTGCAAGGCAAACTGAGGTGCAGAATTCTCTTCTATGTAATAGAACACAAATGTTTATCATTTAAGAAATTCCATTATAGGTAAGACGACGCCTTTCAAACTTTCAAGCTCCTATCCACAAGTAAAGCTGTTTATGCCCTCTAAGGTTATTTAGTTTTTGCTTCTCTTCACTTGAGCCCATTAGAAATAATTTGCTATGAGCATATTAAATTTCCCAATGAGAAAAATGTAAGGTTTTAAAAGTGTTAGTCTTACTAGCTTTCCTATTTCTTTCAATTTAAACAGAAATGAAGGCTAGAGAGATGGCTCAGCAGTTAAGAACTCTTCCTGCTCTTCCAGAAGATCCAAGTTCGGGTCCCAGCACCCACACTGGGCAGCTCACACCACTAGTACCTCCAGCTTCAGTAGATCCCACGCCTTCATTCTGCCTCCTCCAGCACCCACGCATACATGGCATTCATTCACACAAACATGTCCATGTGTACCCATAAATAAAATAAAAATACATTCTTAAAGGAAAAAAAAACCTAACAACTACACACAAAGCTAATGAGCATACCTAATTCAGCTAAAGTCTTTAATTTCCTATTATTTTTGCAATGTTTCTTTGTTCCATTAACACACTTTAGCCCCCATCTTTTGTTTCTGTTACATATTTAATTGTCCTGTGCCACAAACTGTCTCAGACACCATCCTTCAGCAGTCACCATTAGCATATCTATCTAATGTAATTATGTTCATTCTGATCTTTTGCTAGAAATACTGAGTTGTTCACTGTTCTTAGAACTGATACTATTTTACTAGAGAACTGGATAACTAGTAAAGAATTTTTTCAAACCAAAGCCGGAATTTCTATCACTAGAATGAATGGCTTAATACTAAGCAGCACTTCTACTGTTACGTCTGTACATAAGATAAGTTGTTAGCCTTCACAGGATATGAATTTTTATCACTTCCTTAAATCCATATAAACAGAATTAAAAAAGGTATCTGTTCATCAAACCACATATTAAATATAACCATCAAGCACTAGTAAAATAATCACAATATTTGGTCATTTTGCATGCAATACAACATCTCAGTACCTAAACTATGTCCATTCTTCGTGTAAAAGCAGGTATTGTTGATAAGATTAACACAACAGCCAATGACATCACCAGTTGTAAAAGTTGGTCCATACGGTTGTCCAGTTCCAGAAGAACAAAATGAATGTCCATCATCCCCATGGTAACCATATGAATGTTTATCCCAACCTAGAGAGACAGGTTCAGTATATTTACAATGAACAATAAAGTTCCTCAGCTGTCATTTATTCACTAATGTTTTAAGATTGTGCCAGAATAGCACAACACATAAACCTCCAAATGTACACCTACACTCTTAAGAACTATATTATAAAGAGATTTCAGCATTAAAATGTTGTCTAAAGCATTAAGCAAAATAAACTCACCACCCAGAACACTAAAAAGAAGTACTGAAGAGAAAGGATTCCTACCAGGAACATGAACATAAACACAGCAGTCACAGCTGGGGCATGTATTCCATGAATTACTTCTTTAGCTAATACAGCAAAGGAATTTTGCTCTACTATGAATAACACACATAAACTTTAATGTAAAATAGATTATAATTTTCTTTTTTAAAAAATATTTATTGATTGATTATGTAAACAATATTCTGTCTGTGTGTATGCCTGCAGGCCAGAAGAGGGCATCAGACCTCATTACAGATGGTTGTGAGTCACCATGTGGTTGCTGGGAATTGAACTCAGGACCTTTGGAAGAGCAGGCAATGCTCTTTATCACTGAGCCATCTCTCCAGTCCTAGATTATAATTTTCATTTACCACAAATTTCTCAAGACTGTGATCCATATGTAAAAGTCATGTAACCTTTGATCTCTTTACACACATTCTTATAATTAAGACCTCACTTAAGCCCTCTTAACTTTTAGCAAAAACACACAATGAAAGCACATCAAATTACATAAGAATATAATTAGATGGCAGCAGTACTGGCTTGATATGTTCATGTCTCAGTGTATTTCCTGTAGTTTTGTATAGGCTAGTTTGTATTTTACATTAAAAAAATTTCCTCTACTATTGACTTTTAACATCAGGAGACAGAATCAATTCCTTCTGTCTGCACACTCCTGAACTCACTTCTGTCATTTATCTATACTCTTACAAGGTCACACAACTCCCTTTAAAGATTAAAGGTCAGGATGTGACTGGTGACAACAGAACCGGTCAAATTAAAATGTTTCAAGTGGTTGATACAAGTATGTAAAGTTAAAAAGGACAAAACAATAACAGAAAAACAAGCAGAGGTATTATGCTATGTATGTTCTACAAAAGAACATGAAATTTAAATACATTTAAACTCCACTCAACTTCCACTTAGAATTCATAATATAAGTGACTAATTTAAAAAAAAAAACCTCAGTATCGTTTAAAAATTTTAACCAGAAATATCAGTCCTAAGGCTCTAACAATACTGTAATTCACTTGCAAGTGTACCTGGTAGTCTATTCATGTTCACACCTTGAGCAGAAAGACCAATTCCCATGTAGCTGTTGGAGAACAAAGGAAAGGCAGGTTATTACAGTCAGATATAAACAAATCACTAAACACTCTAAAACATATTCAGAACCAAGCCCAAACTGAAGCTCCTAAGTAAGGTAGTCACAGAAATGTTATTACAGTGTATTCCATAGCAACAAAAAGCACTATTAACTGGCAAAAAAAAAAAAAAAAAAAAACTAGATCCCCAGCAAACTACAGTAATCACTCATAAGCACATTGAAAATATTAGTAAGGGCCGGAGAGATGGCTCAGTAGGTGAAATGACACCCACAGCCAAGCCTGATAACCTGAGTTCAGACTTCAGGATCCACACAGTGATTGTCTCTTAGAAGTTGTCCTCTGACCTCCATATACACAAAGTGCCAATACTACATTCTAAGTGCAAATAAGAAGAAATCTGAGAGATCAAATAACTTCACAATATACCTTAGAGCTTTGGAAAAACAAGAACAAGAAAAACCTACCATCAGTAAGTGGAAAGAAATAAGATCAGAGCCAAAATTGATGAATTAGAAACTAATGATAATACACATCACTAATGCCAAGTTACTTCTTTGAAAAGATTAAGATTTGTTAACCCTTGGCCAAGCTAACCAAAAGAAAAAAGACCCAGTTTTAAAAATGAGAAATGAAAAGGAAGCCTTTACAACATATACCAAAGTAGTTCAAAAGGTAACAATGACAAACCTTAAAAATATTATACAGTCTACTAAATTGGAAAATCTAAAAGAAAAAGAATAATTTCTTCTAAACATGTATGACCTACCAAAATAAAACCAAAAGGAGATGAATATTTCAAACAGATCTATAAGAAGTAGTGAGATAGAAACAGCAACTAAAAAACAAAACAAAACAAAAAACCCAGTTAGTGAGATGTCTCACCAGGTAAAGGTGCTGGGACTCCCATAAAGGAGCAAAAAGCTAACTTCCCATAAACTATTCTGACCATCACATACCACCATTATAAATAAATGTCACAATTGCTTAGCTTAAAAAAAAAAACAAAAAAAACCTAATCAAAGTCTAAATCCAAATAGATTGACAGCTGAATTCTACAGAAACTTCACAAACAAATGTTTCCTAAACTCTTACAATAAATAGGAAGGGACAGAACAGTATCAACTTATTATAAAGCCAGTATAAATTCTGACGCCAGTTACAGATAAAGACATTAAAAAACAAAACCATAGGCCAATGTAGTGATATTTCACTTGTAGTTTAATAAATAATGCTTGCCGAAGTTCAGAGTGAAACAGCCACACTGATCAGCCTTACAAACCAGGCAGTGGTGACACACACCTTTAATCCCTTTGCCACTGAAAGGGGCGGTAGTGGTGCAAACCTTTAATCCCAGCCTTAGAGAGAAATATAAGAAGGGAGGAGACAGCTCTAACGCACAGTCTCATTCTGAGATTCCTGGAGGCAGGATGGCCATTTCAGATTGAGGTAGAGGTAAGAGCCAATGGCTGGCTGTTTTGCTTTTCCGACCTTCAGGCTGAACCCCAATTTTTGTCTCTGGGTTTTTATTAATCGTGCTACAGGCCAATCTCTCTGACAGACATATGTGGTGGTTTGAAGAATGACCCCAATAGGCTCATATACTTGAATGCTTAGTCGCCAAGGAGTGAAACTCTTTCAAAGGATTAGAAGGATTCAGAAGTAAGGCCTTGTTGGCAGAAGTTTGTCACTAGGGGTGGGTTTTGAGATTTCTAAAGTCTATGCCAGGCCCAGTCTACTCTGCGGACCTGCTTGAGGATCAGGATGTAAAACTCTCTGCGACTTCTCCAGCACCATATGTGCCACCATACTCCTTGCCATGATAATGGACCAACTTACGAAACTAAGCAAAGGCTTTCTCAAGGGTTGCCTTCGTCTTGGTGTCTTCACAGTAACAGAACAGTAACTAATAAAAACAAAGATACAAAAAAAGGGGGGGTGGGAGGAGGGGAAAGAAAGGGGAAAAAAAACCACTCAGGAAAATATTTACAAACTGAATTAGAGGAAACACCAAGGAGATTATCATGATCAAGTTGGCTTAATTCCAGAGACACAGGGATGGCTAGTTATAATAAACATTACAAATTATATAAATGGACAAGGACAGAAATCCACATGGTCATCCCATAAAAGGGAGAAAAGGCTTCTGAAGGTACTGTTTCATGATAGAAAGTCTTGAAGAAAATGAGAGTATAAAGAATTTAACACAATAAATACTATGTATAATAAACCTATAGACAACATTACAATAAATGGTGTAAAAGACTTAAAAGCATTTCCACTAAAACCAAGAGTTCTAAGACAAAGCTATCTTCTCCTTAACTCACTCTTATTCAGTATGGTATTGGAAGTCTTAGCTAGAGAGTAAGACAAAAATTAAACAAAATGACACAAATGGGGAAGAAGTCAATCTATTCTTATTTGCAAAGTATAATTTATATATGAATATGAAAGACCCTAAAGACTCCACTAGAACTAATAAACTCTGAAAAGTGGCAAGATACAAAATTAACATACAAAACCAAGTAGCCTCCCTATACCAAGAAAGCTATCAGGGAAATAATCCCACTCATAGCCAAGGTGAATACATACACACCTATGTATATACTTTGAAAAAAAAAAAACAACTAACCAATGATGGGGGATGCCCCTCTGTATGCTGTGAATATGTTTTATTACCACTGGTTAATAAGGAAGCTGTTTTGACCTTTGGCAGGACAGACTATAGCTAGGCAGGAAATACAAAGAAAAATACAGGGAAAAAGAAGGCAGAGTCTGGAAAACACCAGCAGTTGCCAAAGAAGCAAGATGTGAGGTAACACAAGGTCACGTGGTGATATACAGATGATTAGGAATGGGTTGATTTATATGAAGAGCTAGTTAGTAAGAAGCCTAAGCCATCAGACAAACAGTTTGTAATTAGTATCAGCCTCAGAGTGGTTATTGGGGGAACTGGCAGGTGAGAGAGAAACCTCCAGTTACAAACCAAAGTAAAGTGTTCTACAAGAGTTTCATTTATGCATCTTTGTGTGTGCAGGCAGATGTTAAAAGACAACATGTAGGAGTTAGTTCTCTCCTACCATGTGGATCTTTGGTCATGAACTCAGGTATTCAGACTTGCCAGCAAGCACCCTGACTTGATGTGTCATTTCATCAACCCAGGAAAACTTTAAAACATTCAACACTGGGGGACTGGAGAGATGGCTCAGTAGTTAAGAGCACTGACTGCTCTTCCAGAGGTCCTGAGTTCAATTCCCAGCAACCACGTGGTGGCTCAAACCATCTGTAATGAAATCTGATGCCCTCTTCTGGTCTGTAGGTATACATGTAGGCAGAACACTGTATACATAATAAATAAACAAAATCTTTAAAAAAAAAACCATTTAAAACTGAAGACAGGAGAAGACAGAATGACTTTCCATACTCATGGATTGAAATAATTCTGTAAAATGACTCTCCTAACGAAAAATAATCTATGTATTTAATTCAATGTAAACCCCATCAAAATTCCAATGCCACTCTTCATAAAAACTGAAACATCCATCTTAAATCAAAAATTTAAAAGGATTTCACACAGGGGCTGGAGATGGCTAACCAGGTAAGAGTATTTGGAGGATCCAGGTTCAATTCCCAGCACCCATATGGCAGCTCACAACTGTCTGTAACTCCAGTTCTAGGGGACCCGATACCCTCTTTTGGCCTCCATGGGCACCAGAAAAGCATGCAGTACAGGCAAAATGTTGACAAAACATTTAAAAAAAAAAACTCACTCAGCGTGATGCTTATTTTCAACTTGACTGGATCCTAACTGTGGATGCAATTTCACCAGTCACCTCAAACTCCTACTGCCATGACTTCACTAGGCAAGGGATATAACCATCAATTGTGAACCAAAACAAATTCTCCCTACCTTAAGTTGCTTTGGCCAGGTATTTTGTCCTAGTAAAGTGTAAGGTAATTAAGACAGACCTTCAAAGCCATCCTGAGCAAATATAATGCTGAATGTTATCACTATACATAATTTGAAGTTGCATTACAGAGCCTTAGTAAAGCAGGGGCATGGCACTAACAAAACAACACATAGACCAATGCAACTGAGGGGAGATCCGGATACAATTCTTGGAGCTACAGCCACCGGTTTCTGTTTTTCGTCTATCTTTTTACAAAGATGCCAAAAAAATACCCAAGGCAAAAAAGCCTCTTTAACAAATGGCCTTGAGTAAAATTGGATGTCTACATGAAGAAGAGTGAAACTAAATATTTGTTCTCACCACATACAAAATTCAGCCTCAACTATATCAAAGACCTTAACATAAGACCTGAAACTCTGAGCTGCTTAAGGAGAAAGTAAATAAAACACTTCAAGATACTGACTTAGACAAGGTCTTGCTGGGGCCTTGCTCTAGTCACTCAGGAACTAATGCCAGCAAAGACAAATGGAACCTCTAGAAATTAAAAAAAAAAAAAAACAGTTTGCATACAGCAAAGAAAACAGTTAATCAAGCAATCTACATAATGAATCACTGCCAGCTATAATCCACAGATTATTAACTGGAATTATATAAAGACTAAAACATAATAATACAAACAACCAATCAAAACTATGCTATGTGACTGAACACAGTTCTCAAAAGAAATAGAAAAGGCCAATAAAAAGAAAGTGTTCAAAATTCTTAGCCATGAGGAAAATGCAAATCAAAAGTACTTTTCAGAGTCTACGATTACTGAAGGCAAATGATGGTGTCATCCTCTCTATTTTTCAAGACAGGGTCTCTCACAGAACTTAGAGTAGGCCATTTTACTAGATAGAGAGGCTGGATAGTGAAACCCCCAGGATCCACCTTTACTAAAACCCTATCACAGGAGTGACAGACCAAAGCCACCAGGGATCTCAATGCAGGCCTTCAAGTTTGTAGATAAAAACTTTCCCCACTGAGCTACCTCGGTCTGGGGAACGTTTTCTTCAGTGGTACAGCATGCTAACTGCTGTGCTGATAACTGATAATAGGAGTGAGCAATATCACATTATCTCTAGGCAGGAGGTCCCGGGTTAAGTCAATTCTAGACGACTCTAGGCTTTATCAAGCTGATAATAAAGACTTTCTAGGACAACACACAATTTTCAAAATCTTATAAACACCAACAGAAGCTGGGAAGGTTTAAAACAGAAATAAATATAATACACCTGTAAGTGCAAAACTAAGAAGCAGTAAACTGAGTTCAGCTGTCAAATGTCTATGTTGACTATAACTGTATCAAGATTTTAAATGCCATTTGATAATGTTCAGTCACCATTCCTCACAAAACATTCAGTAAAGTAATAAAAGGAAGTTACTTAATATAGTATTCTTTTCCCCCCAACTCCAATATAACCCCCACACAAAACAATAACCGTGAACAACAGCAAAGCCATTGTCTACTACAAACAGGAACAAGGAGCTGCTTGTGTTAAACATTGTTTTGGAGATTCTACAAAACTTAATATAAAACAAAAAATAACCAGTAAAACATTAAAAGGCAATATATCCACTTGTAACTGGTATAATTACATACATATAAAACCAAAGAAACCACTCAAAGCATTTAAAATTAGCTAGGCAGTTTTGAAGGGTAACTGGATATTAAAGAAACCAATTGTAATTGACTTCCAGCTGAGAACAGGAGCAGTGTATTAGTCACAAAACTACACAATATTAATAAAAGTTTTATAGCAATGCTCAAAAACAATGTTGCAAATCTCTAGGCATATGTATCTAAATAACTTGACAACAGATTTTTTTTTTCTAAAATAGCGTTTCTCAACCTTCCTAATGCTGTGACCCTTTAATACAATTCATGTTGTAGTGACCTCCAACAATAAAATTATTTTTGTTGGTACTTCATAAAGTGTAATTTTGCTACTATTAGGATTCATAACATAAATACCTGTGTTTTCTGATGGTCTTAGGTGATCCCTGTGAAAGTTTCGCATACAAACAGTACATTTCAAGGCACATTCCAATCCAATTTCTTAATCCAGAAGAAAATGATTTTAAAGTTTACATATACAAATACAGAATTCCAAGAAAAGACAAAGCTTAGGTAAATAGCAGGCCATTCCCAGCTAATAACTTTCAGTTAATGACAATTCCGAGGAATATTACTAATAAGAGCCTATTGTGAGTGAGGCAAAGGTGACAGAACAGTAAGAAGCATCTGCAGGCTGGCTGAGGACTGCTAAGAAGGCCCACACACCCTGTGCCATTTGAAGTGAGCAGTCCCAACCTAGCTTCCAGAAGAATACAGGTTGTGACTGTGTGTGCTCACTCCCAGGTGCCTACAAGTCTGTTGTGGAAGAACAACAGGAACATTCTGATTTGCTCGCCACAAATACTATGACCTAAACTAACTTTAGGCAGAAAGGTTTATTTTGCATTACACTTCAGGTTAATTACTCCATCACAAAGGAAAGCTGGGGCAGGAACTAAAGCAGAAGCCATGGAGGAATACTGCTTACTGACTTGGCTCTCCCATGGCTTGCTCAATCTGCTGTCTTATATACTCTAGGACCACCCGCTCAGGGGTGGTATCATCCCCAGTGGGAGTTGGCTAGGTAGGTCCCTTCACAGCAGCATCAATTAGTTAATAACAACTAATAAAATGCCCAACAGACTTACTTGCCTACGAGACAACTGATGGAGGCAATCACTCAGTTAAAGCTCCTTCTAGTTCCAAAACAACTAGTCAGCACAAGCGGCATTCGACAAGCCTGCTGCTTAATTACAGACTGGACCAACCACACCCCTCTCATACTAAGGAAGTTAAGAAAACAGGATACCACCTGTTCCCTGAGCTTAGAAGACATCACAGTCTGGGTAGAAGGCAAGAGAGAAGGAGGGAAATTCTGGACAATGATCTAGACCAGTTCTTAACGATCAGTACCGAATCAGCAATACTCCTCTCACATCCCACAGAAGATCTAGAAACTCTAAAGGGAACTCTAGACCAGTGGGTCTCCCTCCACCTAGGGGGTTTTGACCCCTTTGGGGGTTGGATTACTCTTTCACAGGGGTTGCATATCAGATGATTAATTATGATTCATAACTAACAAATTATAAAGTAGCAACAAAATAATTTCATGGTTGGAGGCCACCACAACCTGAGGAGCTAGATTAAAGTATTAACTATATTGAACTGCATTAGGAAGGTTAAAAACCTCCCCTCTTTAGACTCAGGTCCAAGGAGTTGGAACGAGTACAAACAGTAATAAAATAAAAAATAAAAATGCTAATTTGCAAGAAAATAGATGAAAAAGATATATATTAAGCTTCCTAATCAAAATGAGGCCACAAAATTCTAAAATATAAAACAAAATTAACAGTACCATGATTTTATTATGGGTGATGCGACTCAATGAAGAGCAGCATTTATTTGTTGGTCATTAGCGTAGGGTGAGAGCGCACACGTGTTTAAGTCAGAGGAAAAGTTCACACTACTGGTTCTCTCCTCCCACTTAAGTAGGCTCAGAGAGCCAATTCAAGCTGCCAATCTTTGCATAGGTGCTTTTTACCCACTGACCTATGACCCACCTCATAAACCTGGCAGCATCTTATTTTTGTTAGTAAACAGGGATTTTTATAAGGAAGGAGAATCCATAATCACTAGAGAAAAAAAAAGAAACAGTGGAACACCCTCTTTACTGAGATCATTTATTTAGTAGTTTACCAGAGTTAAAAAAGTGTATTGTTGAAATGAAAATGTACACCATTTAAGAAGGTTAAACATTAATTTACATATAGAAAATCAATGGAAGATGCAATGCAAAAAGCTACTAGGGAGGAGAGACACTAACCAACAAGTGATATTTGTTACTGGACATCTACTCTCAACAACTAATGACAAAAATCAATGGTGGGTACAGTTACAGGTAGTAACTGCCAGCCTCAAACTTGAACGCCCAAGGAAAGCAGTAAGACTGAGAAAAAAAAGGTGACAGTATCAAAGCATGTAAAAACTAATCATTTACTAAAAATAGACTTTTTCAAAGAATATTTTAAGGATGTATTTCAGCAGAAACAAATGAATGCATGGGCCAAAGCAATCATCAGCACAGGAAAAAAAATACATATCACTAAAATGGTCATCAGAAACTAAACGTTATTGAGATTTTTAAAATCTATAATTTGCACAATTTCCCAGCTATAACTAACAAAGACTTGATCAAAAAAAAAAAAGGAAAATACGATTGGACACACAGAAATCAAACTGACTGTTAACATGCTCAGGATGAAAGAGGAAAGACAGCTTGTTTTAAAAGAAAAATAGGAAGTCTCAGGAAGAAGAACAAGAGCGGGGAGCGTCTGATTGTTTCTGTCTGTGTTTCTCTTTTGTTGAAAGGTACTTTCCAATGGGATGGTATGAGAGAGGTAGGGCCTTTGAGTAGTGATTAGATCACAGAAACTCTCCCTTTAGGAATAGGGTTAGTGCCTGTAAAACCCATGTCTCAGGGACAAGAGCACCATGACCAAAAGAGGACACACAGCATTATCTATGAAAAACTCTAACCAGAGACCAAACTTGCTGATGCCCAGATCTCTGATTTCTCAGTCTCCATTATTTTAAGTAATAAATGTTGTTTACAAAATAAATTACCCAGTTTAAGGTAGTTTATTAAAGCAGCCTAAACAACAGACTAACAGACTAAAATAAACCAAATCCTGGAGCCAAAAATAACTTGACTATTTCCTGATATGATTAATAGCAAGATAGAACATAGCAATGTACGTAAACCTGAGCACAGATCTTAAAATGGAGGAGAGCCTAGAGGTGGGAGGATGTGCTTGAAACAGTATTAAAACATCTAACATGTATGTAAACCAGAGCACCAGAAAGAAAAGGAATGGAGCAGAAAAAATAATTCACAACGATTTTCCAAAATTGTAAAGACAAAAAATTGTAGATTCAAAGAAAAGAAATTTTTAAATAAGTTAAATACAAAGAGAGCCATAAGGTAGGGGGGAAAAAAAAACAGTTGTTCTCACCGCAATACCCACTGGCATGAACACTATTTTGTGCTATTAGTCATCAAGAAAAGGCAAATTCTAACTGCAGTGAGGTACCATTACATAAGACTCAACAGTTACTATTTATAGCAGACAAAACCATAACAAAGGCACCATGAAATTTCACTAGGAGAAACATAGACATATGCCTACCATGTCACATGTGTCAAGCTAACAAAGCCAACCACTGTAGCTAATTATATATTCAAGACAGTTATAAGGGGTTAAATTTATCTTGAAAAACATCAAAAAAAGAAGATGAATCAAAGAAAGAACAGGAAATGGGATGTGAGATAAAGCAATTACCATCACTTCTATACCATGATATGCGTTCTTAAAAAAATGCACACTATATGAAATTGCACAATAAGAACTAAAGGGCTGGGACTGAAGAGATACCTCAGTGCAGAGGAATCTGTTCAATGCCCAACACCCACAGCTTACAACTGATCTGTAACTCCAGTTCCAGGGGAACCAACACCTTCTTCTGGCCTCTGCAAGTACAGCATGTACATGGTACACAAACATAGATGTAGGTAAAAAATCCATACATATAAAAAAACAAAAACATTTTTTTTTTGGAACGCTTCACGAATTTGCGTGTCATCCTTGCGCAGGGGCCATGCTAATCTTCTCTGTATCGTTCCAATTTTAGTATATGTGCTGCCGAAGCGAGCACAACAAAAACATTTTTTAAAAAAATCTTATAGGAAAAAATGAGATATGGCATGCAAAACCTTTGTCATACATTAAAAAAAAACATGATTTTCCATGTGTCAAAATTATAAAATACTCTGGGCAGTGGTGGCATAAGCTTTTAATCCTAGCACTCAGGAGGCAGAGGCAGGCAGGTCTCTGTGAATTCAAGGCCAGCCTGGTCTACAGAGTGAATTCCAGGACAGGTCCCAAAGCTACAGAGAAACACTGTCTTGAAAAACACAAAACAAAAAAATTATAAACTACAATAAATTAGACACTTTATCTTGAAAACAGTTTGATATTTAGGTAAGAAGCAAGTGTCACAGAGTATGGTGGTGTGGATGAAAATGGCCCCCATAGACTCACAGGGAGTAGCACTATTAGGAGGTGTGGCTTTGTTGAAGGAACTGTCACTGGGGGTGGGCTTTGAGGTTTCAGGTGCTCAGGCCAGGCCCAGAGTCTCTCTCTGCTGCTTGCCTATCCAGATGTAGACCTCTCTGCTCCTTCTCCAGAACCACATCTGTCTGTGTACAGCCAAGTCCCACCATGCTAATAACGGATTAATCCTTTATAAGAATTGCCATGGTCAAGGTGTCTCTTCACAGCAATAGAAACTCTGACTAAGACACAGGGCTACAGCTTAAAAGTTTCTGTGCAGCAATGGGAGGAAAGTTACCCGGCAGAAGAAAGTTTGCAAACATAGGTATAGCTGGGTTTGACTCATAACACACAGATAACCAAACAGTTGATAAATGTTCAGGGTGCTGTGTAGTAGAAAAGGCAGAAAATTCAATGGTAGTAAAATTTGCTTATATAGATGAGCAAGAAATTTATTGTCCTGGCACTACATGTTTATGAAAAGTAACAGTCAAAGATTTCTTCAGGTCAATATTTCAAAACAGAAATTTTCAAATTATTAATTCTTAAGTATTTTTAATTAAGTTATAGTTGTGCTCAACACTGCATACCAGAAACTAGCAGACTTAAAGATATATGCCTATTATCTCAGTATCTGTTCTATATACCCCCTTCCATTTACCTAATTTTTTTTCTTTCTTTCTTTCTTTTGTTTATTTTTTTGTTTTTGCTTGTTTGTTTCTTGAGACAGGGTTTCTCTGTGTAACAGTACTAGCTGGCCTGGAACTAGCTCTTGTAGACCAGGCTGGCCTCAAACTCACAGAGATCCACCTGCCTCTGCCTCCCAAGTGCTGGGATTAAGGCATGTGTCACCACCACCACCAGGCAATCTTTTTTCTTTTTAATTATTTGACTACTACTAAATTTTAAATCTTATAAATTTAAAAATGTATCTTTCATATATTAATTCAAGTTAATGTTTTTATCACATTCTGATAATGTAAGACATAACTTTGAAAAGCCCTCACACTTTATGTTTTGCTATCCTCATCATGTCTTATGTCTTCATGTTATTACTTCCACATAACTGTTATTATTGCTTTAAGCAATTACTGTAATTTAACCTAAAGGGAGTAAGAGTAGACTTTAACCAAACTATGGATGCCAGCTTCCAGTGGGAGAATGTACTCAAACTGCTGGAAGAAAAAGAATGCAAACCAGTAATTCTATGTTCAGCTAAACTATACTTTTAAAAAGGAGAAATTAAAAAGTTTTCAAACAAAAACTGAGAGAACTTATTGTTAGCATTATATACTACAAGAAATAATAACAGGGGTGGGCAAGGTAGTTCAGTAGGGAAAGGTACTTGGCCGCCAAGACTAACCCCTGAGTTCAATCTCTGGAATCAACAAGCTGAAGGAAAGAACCCACTCCCACGTGCCGTAGCACCTGTGCTCACACACACATAAACACAAATACACATACAAATAAAAAAATATCTTAAATATATAGAAAATGATATAAATGCATTTTTAATAATTTGTCTTCTATCTGATTTAAACACAGAGAAGTGACTATAAAATTCAGTGGTCTTACCTGTGGCCCACAGGTGCTGACTGGGCCCAAGCCGAAGCCAGGATCATGCTGCTGTCGGGGCCATACATATCTGACTGCCCTGCACTGCCACCCCAGGCCATGGTGACATCTGGGCCTGGCATGCTGCCAAGGGCCATTCTGGATCCATGGTTCTATCAGAGCTGGGATCTGTGTTGATGTCCATGGCCCGTGTTGCCATCAAAGGCCACAAGAATTCCTGGCTTCTGGGTCACTACCTCTGGTCATGTTGGGGTATGAGGATGTGCTGCTGCCAGGACCAGCTGACCTGAGTGGTCTGCACTGTCACCCTTGGCCACAGAGTTGGCTGGGTCCAAGGTGCTGCCAAGGGCCATGTCTGGGTAACTCCGGCTAGCACTGAAGACAATGCAGATGCCTGGGGTTTGGGCCAACACCTGAGGCCATGTAGGGGCCCGAGGGTCATGCTGTGGTCAGGGCCATATAGATCAGGGTGGCCTGAGCTGCCACCTGGAGTCATACTGATATACAAGGCTGGAGTAGTGGTAGGGGGCCATGTCTGGGTCTGTGGTCTTATCACTCCTGGGGTCTGTATTGAGGTCCGTGGCTCCTATTTTCAAAGGCCATGTGACTGTCTAGTGTCTAGGTTGACACCAGGGACCATGATGCTGCTGCTGGCCATGTCTGGGTCTGTGGTCTTGCCACAGCTGGGGTCTGTGTCCATGTCTGTTGCCTATGTTACCACAGGGGCCTATGCAAACCATGTAAGCAGATGTGAGGGTAGTGTAGAGCTCCCCATGCCCCTCACAGACCCTGGGTTATCTGCTTCCTCCACAGGCATGGGAGACCTGACTCTGCTCCTTGTCTGAAGGGAGCGGTCTCTCAGTCCAACACAGATACCACCCAGACACATATTCAGGGCTTTGAGCTAGCATTCACTAACATCGATCCCATCTATATGACCTGCTGAAGCTTGAGAAGGGACTGGTCCTGCCACAGAATCTCCATGACTCAAGGTAACTGCAGGATACCTGAGAGGAGTTTCAATGAATGAGGGTCCAGTTTTGATAATGTACCAGAAACCAGAGACCTTGGACCTGACCAGCCACACATTATAATATGAACATTTGCAAGTAAAACTGTTTGGACAAAAGGGTGAACTGCATGATACACAGCAGCTCCCAATGTCACTAAGGCGACAGAGAGGTGAGAAAGGCAGAGGAATAAAGTGGTTTGTTTGCTTTTTTGTTTGTTTAATGTTCTTAATTATATTTTTAATTTTAATTTTTATTATTTCTTTTTAAATTTCCATGGGGGGGGCACTACAAGAGTGAAGGACAGATATAGAGGGACTGAAAGATGACTGGAATTGGGGTGCATGATGTGAAATTCCCAAGAATAATTTTTTTTAAAAAAGTCAATTAAAAAAAGAAAAAAATTTGAGGGATATATGTGTGTGTGTGTGTGTGTGAGTGTGTGTGTGTGTATGTATGCATATTTAAATATGTATAAAGATATAATAATACAAAACAGAGGGAGCATATAGGATAAATATAGCCAAACTGGTATAGGGTTTAAGCACTAAAATCTACAATAGATCAATAAAAGAGATTAAAGAGATTCTAAATAAATGACTGACATGATCAAAAATTAAAATATTTAACATGAAGATGGCAAATTGACCTTGGGATTCAAACAGTCCTTACCATAACCTGATTTTTGATCCTAAAATACAGAAATACATGGTATTCCCAAGAGACCAATACAATCTTGAACAAAACTAGAGAATTCAAACTTCCCAGTTTCAAAATATACTACAAAATACAGCAGGCAAGAAGAAATACTCCTATATTTGGACTTGAGAGATCATTACAATAGAATTTAGAACCCAGAAATTAGCATCTAATCTATGTTAAGATGACTTTGTTTTGATCTGTTTGTCTTTGGTTTGTTAAAACAGGCTCACGTGTAATTCAGGCTAGCCCGAAAAATCCTTATATGGATGAATTCTCCTGTATCTACTTCCTAAGTACTAGGGTTGTAGGCCTGAAGGTGTGCACCACAATGCTCAGCACTATGGTAAACTGATCACAGAGAAAAGGAAGAAGTTAGTTCAATAGGGGAGAACAATTTCTAAGCAAGTGGTGCCTGAACAACTGGATGTGTACCCACATAAAAATTAACTCAAATGAAGTAGAAAATAAGTGAGGAGCTAAAACTATAAAATTCTCAAACACTGAACAAAATCTTTTGGACTTTGTCTCAGGCAATGATCTCTTAGATCTAACATTCAAAGCAGAAGCAACGAGAAAAAGACTTCATAAGAATAAATTTTTTGCATTGTTAACCCAACTCCTAAGAAACCTTAAAGACTATTTACCTGGGTTTCTATCACCCAGAAATTAATTCCTAAATTCCAATTCAAAAAAAAAATCACATAAAGGGCAAGAAAAACTACAATCAGAAAAACAAAACAAGTATCAAATCCAACTAAGAAAGATATGACAGATCATGAAACTTCAAACTAGGAACTCAAAACAGCTGACAATGTGCTAAAGATTTTAAGGAGACACTGAACTCATGGGAACTGAGGAATGTCTCTGTTGAGGCATCAGTAGAGAGAGGATGAAGATGGTCATGAAGACTTACAAAACTGAAATGCCATGGGGGAAAAAAATTAAAAAAAAATAAAGTAGCACTAGACTGAGCTCCCAAAGTCCAGTTGAAGAGTGGTAAGGGTGAAAATATGAGCAAAGAGGTCAAGACCATGATGGGGACACCCATGAAACAGTTTACTTGAACTAATGGGAGCTCACTAACTCCAGCAGGACAGGGAAAGAACCAGCATAGGACCAAACTAGTCCCTCTGAATGTGGGTGACAGTTGTATGGCTGGGGTAGACTGTGGGGACACTGGCAGTGGCACCAGGATTTATCCCTGCTGCTCGTACTGGCTTTTTTGGAACCTATTCTCTTTGGATGGACACCTTGCTCAGCCTAGATATGGTAGGGAGGGCCTTGGTTCTTCCCCAAAGCAATGTGCCTAACCCACTCTGAGGAGTGGATTGGGGGGGGGGGTGTAGATGGAGAGGGTAGGAAGAAGGGAAGGAGAACTGGGATTGGTATGTAAAATGAAAAAAGATTGTTTTCTTTCTTTCTTTTTTTTTTTTTAAAGAAGACACACATACAAAAGTTAGTACACAATATCTAAGCAGCACAAGACAGCAGGCTACCATAGGGTCACACTGAAGGAGTCAGCCTAAACAGCAATCCCACTGAGACCTCCAGGGTGGCTAGGATCTTAAAAATAATTTCAGAATGAGTCTGTATGATGCCAAGTTGGGTTATTAAAAGATAAAGAGCAAGAGACAATGTACTCTTCATTTTAAAGCAAGGACTTGAGAGAATTGCCGAAATAAACAACAGCTACTCACAGGACTTGAGGGCTTTTCAAACACTAACACAGCTTAAAAGCTGCGATTTGCAACCAGGTTCAAAGTTTAAAAAGAACAAGCTTGTAGTTATTTCTCACTGGATCAAAACAGAGTCCTGGAAAACAGACCCACAATAATACAGCAAACTCATCTTTAACAAAACAACACAGGTGATTTAGTGGAGAAAAGTTTGCCTTTACAGCAACTGTTGCTGGCTTGTGACATCTATTTGTGAACAACAGATACAAACACAGACTTTGTTTTTGTGTGGTGTGGTGATTTGAAGGAGATATCGTCCATAGACCTGGGCATTCTGGGGAGGCTTAGGAGAAGTATGCCATTAGAAGAAAGGTTTTAAGAGTTTAAAGACTACGTCATCTCTAGTTTGCTTTCTCTGCTTCATGCGTATGGTTCAAGATGTACGCCCTCAGCTTCCTGCTTTTACCTGCGGAAGCATGTCCCCAGTTCATTTTTGGTTTTGTTTGTTACTTGAGATGGGGTCTCACTATGTAGCCCGAGATAGGCCTGGAACTTACTACATAGACCAGGATGGTCTCAAACTCATGAAGATTCACCTACCTCTGCCTACTAAGTGACAGGATTAAGAAAGTGTGTCACAACACCTGGCACATTTGACAGAGGGAGGACAGACCAGCATGCTCATATGGAGGTTAGAGGCTCTCCTTCCACCAAATAGGTCCTAGAGATTGAACTCACTCAGTCATCAGGTTTGGCAGCAAGCACCTTAATCACTGAGCCATCTCACCCATCAGAAGTTCAATTCTTAACTAACTCATTTTTTTCCACACAGCCCCAAGTACTACTCCTCAATCATTTTAAATCATTTCAACCAATCACCAAATCATCCACTGGATTCCTTTATCAAGCACGAAGATCAAGGACAAATCATTTTCCTAATTTTGGAAGGTTACTCTCACCTGAGTCCAGCAGAAGTAAACAAATACTCACGCAACATATAAGATAAACACACTGCTTTTCACTAAAAAGAAAATAAAGAAATAGCACTGCAAGTAATAATTATAAAATAATTATAACAAACTGCAAGTAGTATATCAAAACAAGGTCATACAATGTTAGAAGTTTTAATAGAAAATTATAGGCATCTTGAAGACAGTATTAAAAGGGAATTTTCTCTGAACTCTTAATTAAACTTGTATTAAAATCAACATGTAAGTAGTGGTACACAATAACATTTATTTGTTTATTTATTTATTTTTGTTGTTCAAGACAAAGTTTCTCTATGTAATAGCCCTGGCTGTCCTGGAACTTGTTTTGTAGACCAGGCTGGCCTTGAACTCACAGAGATCTGCCTGCCTCTGATTCCTGAGTGGTGGAATTAAAGGCATGCTCCACCATGCCTGGCTAATGACCTATTTTTAAAGTCTCTCCTTTGTGACATAAATACACCTTAAGCCCTATTTCTCTGACTAATGTTGAAATAAGTTTGAATAGAGAAAAACAGGATAAGAAAACAAGAGTTTTATTTTATTGTAGGCCAACCTGGCCTACAAAATGAGTTCCAGAACTGCTAGGGCTACTCAGAGAAACCCTGTCTCGAAAAACCAACCAATCAGACAAACACACACACACACACACGTCAGCATAATTAATTTGGGTTATAGAACCATAAGGGTTTCCTTCCTTCTTTCCTTCCTTCCTTCCTTCCTTCCTTCCTTCCTTCCTTTTCTTTCAAGTTTTATTATGTATATAATGTTCAGCCTGCAGGCCAGAAGGAGGGCACCAGATCTCATTACAGATGATTGTGAGCCACCATGTGGTTGCTGGGAATTGAATTCAGGACCGCTGGAAGAGAGCAGCCAGTGCTCTTAACCTCTGAGCCATCTCTTCAGCACCCCCACACATCTTTGGGGTTTTCAAGCACATCTATGCTGGGCACAGAGCATGAAGCCATAGGTTTGATATAATTATCATCATCATCACAGTAACAAATATTTATGCTCTTTTCTGTCTCACAAGTTCTCTCCTTTGAACTAAAAATGCTAATACTTTATAACTGAAAAAAATTTAAAGACAGCATTTGCTATGTATAAAATTACTGACAGAGCCAGAATTGAACTGTGATTTCAAGTGTACTGAAAAAACAACAACAACAACTGGAGAATATTTAAGGAATATACTGGTTGCGTATCTCCAGGTCACTTTTCACAAACTAAAATAAAAAATTCACCCTGCTCTCCAACGAAAGTGCAGCTTCCATCCTTCCTTATCAATTCAAAATGCAAGTAAGCAAAAGCAATCGAGAGATTTCCAATCAAAACTTTAACATCATTTATCATAGAAATAAACAACTTTACCTTAAATTAATTTGGAAGCCCAAAAGGCCTCAGACAGCCAAAGCAATTCTCAGAAAAAGAACAATGCATATTTCAAGTCACACTGGAGTTACTGTGACAAACAATATGGTTTGAGACAGATCCACAGAGCAGAGATCAGATGTAAACCTACACAACTACTGCCCTCTGACTTCTAACAATGATGCCAAAACTATTTAAGGAAGAAAAGCCAGCCTGTTCAAAAACAGAATCAGGAAGACTCCATGCCTACACACAAGATGAACCTAGATCCTTATCTCTCACCATGCACAAAGATCAATTCCAAACTGATCAAGCCCTTAGCTTAAGAGGTGATAGATGCTCTGGAACTGCCAAGCAGGGTGAGGGAGGGCCAACACTTCAAGATATTGACATAGGAAGGACTGTCTGAATAGGACGATCAGGCACTCAGGAGACATGGTCAACACTGGAAAAATGGCAAAGGAAATAGTTGGTCAAATGAAGGGACAAGCTACAAAATAAAGACAATCTTTGCCCACTATAAGCAGGACAGAAAATAATCGGATTACACAAAGAATTTAAAAAAACAAAACAAAAAAAAACAAAAACAAAAAACAGCAACAAGAAAACAACCCAATCAAAGCATTGACTACAGAACTGAACAGAAATCTCAAAAGAAAGAATTGCCTCTACCAAGTGGAAAGTTCAGGTACACTGAGATTGATTCCATTGTACCTGTCAGAATGTCTATCATCAAGAAAACAGTGCTGGCACTGACATTGGAAAAGGTAACACTTATTCACTATTGATAACAGTGTAAACTGGTGTAGTCACTAGGGAAATCCCTGTGGAGCATTCTCAAAAAAGCTAAAAGGACAACACAGAATATGCCCAAAGGACTCCATAACACAGCACAGAGACACTTGAGCATCCATGCTTATTGCTCCTCTGTACTCACAATAGCCAGGAAACAGAATCAGCCTAAAGGTCCCTCAAGAGATGAACCAATTTTTAAAAATGTGGTACAAATACACAATGGAATTTGACTCAAACACGGAAAATGAATGGAACTGAAAAACTGTATTATATAACTCTGGCTCAGAAAGACAAACAACACATGGTCTCTTTCATGCTTTTAATTTTTATATATGTGCATTTATGTGGGAGTATTATAGAAGCCAGGAAACCAGAAAGGGGTTCATGAGAGACATAAAAAGAGACTTCATAGAAGAGGATCAAAGAGTAGAACACAAGATATGAAAGTAAAAAGCGGACTACTGGGAATGGAAAGATGGGAGGAGCAGGAAGCTGTGAAGAGTCATCAGTCAAAACTAAGTATGAAAATCGGAAAAGAAACCTAATATTTTACATGCTAATTAAATAAAATTAAAATTTGAGTTTAGTTTTGTAGATTTTTTGTTTTTGTTTTTAAACAGGACTTCAGTACAAGGGCTGGCTGGCCTAGAGGACTCGTGTGGATTAGGCTGGCCTTGAACTCACAGAGTTCTGCCTGTCTCTGTCTTCCAAGTGCTGGGTTAAAAGTGTACACCGCCACACCTGGCCCTGAAACTAAACATAGAGCTGATGAGATGGCTCACTGGGTAAAAGCTCTTGTTACCAAGCCTGAAGATTGAGTTCAATTACTAAGACATACATGGTAAAAGAAGAGAGCCTACTCTGTAGGCTGTCTTCTGGTCTCTAAACACATGCAGTGGCACACATGTGCCCACATATATGCACATACACACATATAAATAAAAGTAATTTTTTAAAAGGGTAAAGATATTTCAGAGTGAAAGGGTTGAATGACCAATAAAAAATGTGGGCTGGCAAGATGGTTACCTGGGTAAAGCACTTGCAGCCAACAGTAACTATTTAGCATTCAATTTCTAGAATCCATGCATGAAGAAAACAAACCCCTTCAAGTTGTGCTCTGATCTCCTTTACACACACAACATGACATAAACGCATCAACACACGCCCGCGCGCGCACACACACACACACACACACACCCCACAAACTAAATGGAACAAAAATTATTTTACTATTTTTTTAAAATGGTCATACTTGATCACATACACATTCCCCTTCCCCAACTACTCCTAGATCCTTACCCTCAACCACCCAACTTGATATTCTCTCTCCTAAAACAAAAAAGCCATGGAGTACTTCTGTGTTGTCCTGCTCCTGAGGATGTAACCTGCTTCAGAGTGTGACTGATAGGCTTACTGTCATGCACTGAAGAAAACTGACTTTTCCCCCTTTCTTAGCAGTGTCCACACACATTTCTAGAATTCTGACATACGCTTGTGCAGGACTTGTGCATGCTGTCAGATTCTATGAGTTCATATATGCAATAAAAATTCTTTTTAAAAACTATGTAAGAGCCTGAAGGTGGTGGTGCACACTTTCAGTCCCAGCAGTTACCAAGCAGAGGAGGCAGATCTCTATGAATTCAAGGCCAGCCTAGCTTAAAGAGCAAGTTCTGGGACAGATAAGAAAAAACAGAGACAAACGTTGTTTGGAGGGGGGGGGGGGGAAAGGAGGAAAGATTTCCCACCCCCCAAAACAAACAAATGTGCACAAAGAGGTACTCAAAGTCCATAGCTTACAATTTTACTCATTCAAATTATGCAGTGTTCACAATTCTAGCATTGTACAGAAGAAAGGATTACTCCCTCATGTTGGCTCTGGTATTTACCTAGGATGTTTTGCATCCAGATACACAGAGTGTGCACACACACACACACACACACACCCTCTCAGGAAGCTTTGCTTCTCTTCCGTCATTCATTGTTTTGTGATGTATATCCCTGGCAACTTTAGCAAATCCACCTCAATCCCACCCACCCACAAACTTCTTAAACCTTACAAAAAATAACAATATATAAGTATCTCATTTGGTTTGAATCTCTCATAGTTTTATTCCTTCCTTACCCAGTCTGAACTAAAACAATCCATTTACACATTCTCTCATCAGTAATCTCAACTGAGACTGTTTTTCCAGTTTACCGTAATTCCCCACTCTGCAGCAAGCACAGAATTCTTACCAACTGAGTACAGACAAGTACCTTGCATATGTAAACTGCTGACACAACAAATTTACAATTTTACTTTTTTGTTGTTCTTATTTTTGAGAAAGGATCTCACTATGTAGATGAGACCTAGCCTCTAACTCAAAGGCAAAGGTAATCATCATCACATACAGTTCAAATTCAAGGTTTTTAATCTCATAATACTTTTGCTTCTTTGACCAGGGAACATTTACCATCAATTTTGATCTGGTAGTCTGAATAACTGACCCCTATAAGCTCAAAGGGAGTGGCACTATTAGGAGGCGTGGCTTTGTTGGAGTAGGTATGGCCTTGTTGGAGGAAATGTGTCCCTGTGGGGGTGGCCTTTGAGATCTCATATATGTTCAAGTCACACCCAATGTCTCAGATCACTTCCTGTTGCCCACATGTCAAGATGTAGGACTCTCACCTCCTTCTCCAGCACCATGTCTGCCTACATGCCACCATATCACACCATGATGATAATGGACTAAACCTCTGAAAATACAAGCCACCCTAGTTAAATGTTCCCCTTTATAAGAGTTGCCATGGTCATGGTGTCTCTTCACAGCAATAGAAACCCTAAGACACTAGGTATGAAACAAAAGAAAGCTTTGAGATAGTCAAATATAAAAAGGATTTCCTCTAAGTGCCAACACTAACAAGAAGGTAGATTTTTAAACACAGTAATTAGGAACATGAACACAACAAAATCTACAAAGGAAAAGCACAGGATGGGGTCGAGATCAATTACCAAGGAGCATTATCTGGTTTGGAGATGGAAAGGCGGTCAGACAAGCTTCCAAAGTAGCAATGCTTAAGCCTAATCAATTCCAGGTCATAATCCACGCTCCTAATTTTTCACTTTGTTTAATCACACCTCTACCTATTTAGTTCTCTAAGCCAGAGACCCCGGAGTCATCATGCTTACTTCTCTCCCCAGCTACCTCTACCACTGCTCACTCACATTTTGCAAGGTGCACTAGTCAGGTTTCTCGAGAGTCACAGAACTTATGAATATATATATGGGATTTACTGAAATGACTTACAGGCTGCAATTCAGCTAATCCAATAATGGCTAGCTGTGAACAGAAAGCTCAAGAAACCAGTAGCTGCTCAGTCCTATAAGGCTGGATGTCTCAGCCAGTCTTCTGTTACATTCTGGAATCCCAAAGAAGTAGACTCCAATGCCATGATGGAATGGATGTGCTAGCAAGGCGAGGGCAAGCAGGCAAAGAGCCAAAGTTCCATCTTCTATGTCCTTCTATAGACTTCCATCAGAAGTATGGCCCAGATTAAAGGTATGTCTTCCTGCCTCAAAATTCATATCAAAGGAGTGTGTCTTCAATCTTAAAGGTACAGACTAAAAGTGGATTCACCCAGTTCAAACCAAACAGAAAACCTCTCAGAGGTGTATCCTCCATTTCTGGATAAGTAGTTCATTCCAGATATAGTCAAACTGACAATCAAGAAGAGCCATAATGTGCCAGAGAATACACTGGTCAACAACCAATGTGCACGCAAAGATAGTCTGTGATGATCCCACTACAAAATCACATAAGGACAAATTTCTAAGAAAGTACTACAGTCAATGATGAAGGATGACTTGTTAGCAACTTTACTAAAGACCCGCTATACACCCTCAATATTGTTACAACTATTTTCACACTTTCCATAACTTCAGAAAAGACTACTAAAAACACAAGTCCACCCATATCACTGCCTTGCTTTTAAAACTAGTACCTGAGAGGTAACATCAAGACACCCCTCCACGCTCTTCTCTAGGCAACAATTACTATGCTCGGGTCCTCCTCAACAGCAGCATAGCAGCAGAGGTGCAGGGTTTTTTGGGTACCAGGCAGCTGTCACCAACAGCATCAATGAGTCATGAGCTGCCATGAACTGGGCACTCTAATAATGTGTCAAATGCATTATTTAAGTTAGTCCCATGAGGTCAGCAGTACTGTTTCCTTTTCAGGACTGAGACTGAAATCGTTTACTGAAAGTACAAAAATCACAGAACCAGTGAACAGCAGAAGCAAGATTTAAATGTTCACTACGCTACTCAGCAAAAGTAACCCAGCTTGTAAAGCAGGAATCTACCTTTAAAATCACACACATCTAGAAAAGGATGCCCAAGAAGCTTGTCTGCGGCGGAGTGTAAAGGTGCCTGAAGGACCAGGTATTTGCCTATTTCCTCTTCTGCAGTTACAAAGATGTTACAAAGTCTGTCCTCATCACCACCATCTCCCAGGAGCTGGTCTGCAGTCCATCAGTTTGTTCACCTGTATTACTACTATCTTACACTAGATTTTATTATTAATTAAATGTCTATTTATCCCCTTTCCTATAAATTTCTGGACAGTAGGGACTCTATTTCAGCAATGTCTACAACTCTGTCTTTATCCTTCTAAAACCTTGTTAGTCTTAATTCTTACCCTGATGTGGGATTTCCCTCTGTGTGCTGTGATTACCACTGATAAATAAAGGAACTGCTTTGGACCTATAGCAGAGCTACAGGGGAACAAAGCTAGGCGGGGAAAACTAAGCTGAATGCTGGGAGAAAGGAGGTGGAGTCAGAACTTTACCTAGTAATCCACAGCCACGTGGCGATATATAGATTAATGGAGATGGGTTAAATTAAAATGTAAGAGTTGGCCAATAAGAATCTAGAGCTAATGGGCCAAGCAGTGATTTAATTAATATAGTTTCTGTATGATTATTTCGGTTCTGGGCAGCCAGGACGAACAAGCAGTCTGCTGCTACATTACCCCAGTTTGTAGTACATATTAGGTAATCGACACATAAACCTCTTCTTCTCTTATCATCCCCTACTGTAATCTACTCCTTGGCCATATTCTTTCTAGGTACCCTGCAAACTACCATTACACATAGTACTCATTCCCAGTTCCCAGCTGGTGTTGCTGAATATGGATATTCTCTCACTTTCCTATTAAAAACAAAGACGATCTGCTATTACTATAAAGTTTAGAACTGCCATCAAGGCTCTCTCATATTTAAGTCCATTCTTTTTTCTGTCTGTTTCCATTACAACCCCCTAAATCCCAGCAGAGTATGAGAGCCATAATGCCTCTGCCAAAGACCACACAAATTCATACTCTACCCATTACGACCTTAGTCATTTACCACCTTATGGAATGTTTTTCTACAGCAATGCCTCTCAATTTCTTAATTATATTAAAGGGCTAGCATATACTACTTCCTTAATACATGTGTTTCCTTGAGCCAGAATTACTCCTCAGTTCCCCCATATACGATCTCAATCTTTATTCAATACAGACTGTCTTAATCTAGAGGCTTTTTTTTTTTTTTGCATAATGACTGCTCTCTGCCCTATCCCACTGTACTTTCTAAATACCAGCCTGGATATGTTTCCTTAAGTTTTCTACTACATGTCAGAAAGTCCCCTAGACAACCATGAATAAAGTAATATTGCAAAGGCTCACTGAACTTCTAACCATGCAATGTATCCAACAGACATCGGTTAAGCTGACAGCCATATTGCTTGCTTACATTTACTTTCTCTTTGCTTACACCTTCCTCTGTAAGCATTCAGTTGTTGATAAAACCAAATGAAACTAGGAGATACCCTTCTAGTTTTGTTTTTTTTTTAATCAGTGTAAATGTAAATGTGTCTAAATGTGGGTTTGTGCACTTGAGTCAATGCCCAAGGAGGCCAGAAGAAGGTGCTAAAACCCATGGAACTGGAGTTAGAAGGCAGCTGTGAGTGTCTGACACAGGTGCTGTGACTGAGATGGGGTCCTCTGCAAGGGTAGTACATCCTCTTCCCTGCTGAGCCATCTCTTCAGTCCCAGTCCTTCTGGTTTTTGGATAGTCTCAAGGCTAGATAGGAAACTTTCTTTCTATTCTTCATAAAAAATAGCTTATAAAGTTAACAAGCATAAAAGGAACGCTCTGAGAGCATACTATTACCAGTAGGAAAACTGAGGAATATAATACAGACTGAAGCACTTGCCAATTCTTCCAGAATCACTGTCACACAGTGGTATGAATATTTTGTTTGAAGAGTTAAAAATATCATACGCATAATAAATTATAATTGAAAGTTCTCAAATAAAATATTATCTCTCACAGTTTGAATTAACTTTCTCTACTACCTCTATGTCTATTGGCATGTGTAATTTAAAAACTTGAATGAAACTCCTAAGCTGAAAGTACATTCATAAAGAAAATAATTTTTAAAAATTTCTTACCAGCCTTTGATCAATATTAAAAACATAAAGTGAAGATATACCCTTAATATGTCTCCTAAAAATATGGTCATGAACATAACACAATTTAATTTTTTGTTATGAAATGTGTTCAGATTTTATTTTTAAATTAATAAATTGACAGGTTACTGGTCAGATAATTTACCCTTATAAACTTATTTTTATGACTACACATAAAATTATACTCAATTTAAATAAAAAGCTAACTCAGAAAATAAACTATATTCTTTCATACAGTAAAACAAATTTCCTTCAAGCCTTATTTTCTAGGCAGAAGAAAAAAGTCCCCATCATAATCATGCTCCTAATTCTCCTCACCAGACCTAAAAACAATGCACAGGGCAGAATCCGCACAGCATTTCCACACACTCGACACTTTAACACCATACTCGCCTGTTAGCTTTCACTGTCCAAAGACACAATCATACTAAACTCCTGCCATTTCATGAGTAAACTCATCAATGACAATTTTTCTAAAAAGCTAAGATACTAGATACAAATAATTTTACCTGTTCTATTCTTAAACATGGTCTAAAGAAAATTTTACTTAAAATGAAATAAACAGATGGACACTCCTCTCTCCAAGGAAACTGGGGAGCGAATAAGTGAACCAGTTTGCGCATCCATGCCATCATCTCAATATATGCTGCAGCAGAACTACATCTCAAATGCACTATGTTAAGCTGAAGATGCCACACTTAAAAGACTACTTAAGTAGTATTTATATGCCATTTTAGAATGGCAGAAGTAAAGACAAAAACTAATTACTCATCTAAATTCAAGATTTGAAATATTCCTACACTTAAATCAGTAGTACACAGACAATTAAAAGAGTGTATGTTCCATCATTAGCCTGATCAAAAGGTAAAGGGGACACAATATTATTCTGGGATAAAGGCAGTCACACATACAGAAAAGATACCCCAAAGTTAGACCTTAAAAACTGATTTGTTGAAATGGCAAATACGAAGAGAGAACAGGAAGCTAAGTGGGGGGGGGGGGAGAAAAGGGCAGATATGAAGAACTAAAAAACCTAAGCTTACATGTGCAGAAAGAGTCAAGAAAGTGCTTTATAGATGAAGAGCAGATGAGAATTAAGAAGCAGCCATTTGGAAAAAGAGATACCATTACAACAGTGAAAACCATGAGAACATTGAAAACAAGGACAAAGTAATTATGGCAGGTATTTGTGTAAGAAAGTGTCACAGTGGTTTGTATACTTTACCAAGATAATTTTTAAAGAGGTGGAAAAATAGCCAAAAAAAAAATTAAAGCTCTGACAACACAACAAAATATGCCACTGAGGCAGATCAGGAGGAATACTCATACACTGTTGGTGGAAATGCAAATTAGGCCTGCTTCTTTGCAAAAATTATCTCACAGTTCCTTATAGGGCTAAAAATAGGTTTTAAATACATTTTGGCAATCTTGTTCCTGGATACTTATCCAAGTGAAATGAAAAGTTGCATTTACAGAAAAACTTGTACATATAAAAAATATTGAAAACGGTTATATTTATTATTGTGAAAACCTACCCTTCAGTTGAGGACTGGGCTAGCGTACTGGTTTAATCTTCCACACCCTCAGCAATAAGGACTGTTCTTCAAAATATACAGCAGCAAGGATGGATCTCGAATTCATTAAGAGTTATGAAGAGCAAATACAGGCAAACTTAGAAGGTTTAATATTATGATTTCATCTATATGCCATTTTAGAAATGGCAAAGGATAGGCAGAAACCCCATCAGTGCTTGCCAGGTTGGAGATGGGAAAGGGTCATCTACCAAGGGACAGAGAGTGAGGGAACTAATCTACACACTTGTTATAGTGTTTATGAGTGAACATATTTGCAAAAGCTCACAGAACTCTACATCAAAAGGGACCAAATTTACTACATGCAAAACATATACAATCTTAAACAAAAGGAAAAGAAGGGTGAGGACTCCTGGTTACAAACAGGTAAGAATAAAAAATTACACAGGATCCAATCACATCATAAACTCTGGTAAAAAGTTTCCCATTTTAGCTTCTTAAGGAAGAGACAGAATCAAGTCAGGTTTAAGACACTGGTAACAACTACAAACATGGAGTACCTGGAAGGCAATTACCAACCACCTGGGGGAACTCCAGAGCTAAACTGTCAAGACCCATCCAACTACAGAAGATGCAGCGGAGACAAGAAAAAGATAAGAGATTGGAAATCCTCAAGTTTACACCAACAGTGAAAACACTGACCCAACTGGTTTTGAGAAAAGCATTTCAAAGAGGCTAAATTTAATGACTGCGGAGCAATTCAGTAGATATATCTATCTGAGTGGAGCTTAGGAGAATAAATGAAACACAGCATTAGATTTAAGGTTCCAGGTACTTGTAGCCAAGAAAATATAAGGTCAAGGTCATTTACGGATGGACTACACAGAATGAAAGCTAGAGAAACCTGGGAGTCATCATGACAATGCCAGCATTATGTAGCTGAGTAAGGCAAACATACAACTACAGAGTTAGGCCAATGTCTCTCTCAGAAGCTTTCTCTTGGGAATTTCTAGTTTTACGTTCTGTGTGATCAGGTGGCAAAACAGGACACTAAAGCTCAAGCTTTCCCTGTCTACTTTCAGTACTGCTGGCACTGAGCACATTCAGCAAAGTGAAGAATAATGTATTAGACACCTTTTTAATCAAGCACAGGTAAACCAACAAGAGGAATTCAAATACAGGTCAACTTACTTACTGGAAGAGCCCAATATCTTGATAGCTGGATGAATGACTCTATGATTGCTTAAAGGACTCTCTAATATTCCACTGAAGTATCAGAAAATAGTATGACTTGAGAGAACCAAGAAGAATATGTACCAAAATTCCCCCTGGACTTTTCTCAAAATGCCTTTACAAAATGTAAAACATCTTTACAAAAGCTCTACTTCTGCGAATTCTAATAATATTTCAGTTAAGGTCCAAACTATATTTTAACAGTCCCATAAGTAGTTCAGATGTACACACATATCACACACATCAATACTAAGACTAAAAACTATAAACAAAAGCTGGTTCCATAATCAACCAGCATTTTCACTCTGAAGCTTCCATACCACATATTAAACTAACCTCCTAGGAAGCTTTCTAATCAAGAACACACAACACAAACATCAATCTTCCAAGTATCACCTAAAACTCTAAACACCACACCCTTTACAATACCTGCAAGTTGCTTACTGGCTTTGTTTTTGTTCACCATGAGTTAGTTAGATCTAGCCTCTTGGCAGAACTCAGAAAAATGAGTCACTCTATAGTTTAAACCTCAACTCTTAGTTTTCATAATGAACCTGCCAGAAAAGACTGATAAAAAGCATGAACTCAAGCTTTAGTTCAACTAGGACTTAACCAGAACCAGAACCAATCTGCTATACTGTAATATTTAGAGTCTATTCTTCCAAAACCAAGATTTAAGATTACAACTTTCCAATTATATCATAAACATTTATGAATCATTTCAAATGTAAGTATCCATGAAAAATTGTCATGCCCACCAAAATTTACACTTACCCATCTCTTCCTTTACTGACAATTTTTACTTCAAAATAATAAATCCCACAGGCTGCTGGTATTGGATGCGTGGCTCGAACAGATGCTGCATCTTTGGGGGTTTTACCATGACCTGCATGGGAAATAAGATGGAAAGTCGGAAATAAGATTTCCATGTGAAAATCTTAAACAATTCAAGAAAACAAGGCACTTGAACGAAACTTAATTTCAAGTAACTGAAGAGGTAATGAAACATTTATCATTACAATGAATCCAATATGCAAAACAGCAGAAGCCAGCCAAAGACCTCTTCATACTATCACTAGTTGAAGAGTTCAGAGTCTGAACACATGCAGACACCTACATACAGACATATACACCTAACTAAAAAACAAAAATAAAAAACAACAAGAAAACAGACAGAAGCTGGCAATGGTCCATCCATCAGAAATCTCAGAATGTGAGTCAAACCTCCTCCACCCTCAGAAGGACTGTTTGAGAAACGGTCTCGATCACTATTCAAGTGTTCTAGGTAGGTACATGTCACTCAGTGCAAAACTGTCATTTACCATCCTTCACAGACAGTGGAGTTTTCCATCTCAAAGTCACCATGGTTGCTCGACAATGAAACACTACTTTCAAGTAAAAAACTCTTATCATATGACATTCAATATACACAAATGAGGTATGTATCTCAGCATTCAGTTTACCAAATTACTAACATACACCTTATTTAAAAAGTTACATTGACAATTGCAATGCCAACCTAGTACATGTTCACTGGCCCAAAAGAATGAATTGAATGGACTCCTTTCTTCCCCTGGTGGTGGCAGTGGTGGTGGCAGCAGGGATTAAAGCTGGGCCTCTCCTTTTCCTTTCTATTATCATGAAAACAAATTTTCTTATTACTGTGAGCTTGTATGATAGACATTAAGAGGGAAGTGAGTATGTATGTGCACAACACTCGGGAGTCAGTTCTCTCCTTCCACTGTGAGTCCTAAGGACTGAACCCAGCTTATCAGACTTGCACTTATTTCACCAGACCACCATGAAACTTCTGATAACGGCAACAGACTCAGCCCCATGACCACAGAGAGCTAACAAGTTAGCTAGAAAGACAAAAATGGAAGCATCAAAATGCAGCCTCTTCCTCCACAGCCCAACGATTTTAACATCTGTACGCTGAGTAGCAAGAAAAAAAGTGCAAAATATGAGAAACAGTCACAAGATTATGTATGTTGATGGTGTCCATGTGTGAGACATGTGATCTCATAGAAGCCAGAGATCACCTCAGGTATTGTTCCAAAGGTGCTACCAACCTTGCTGAGAAAGAGTCTCAGTAGCCTAGAATTCAACAGCGTAGGATACGCTGATAGGTCAGGGATATGCCAATCTCTGCAATCCTGGGGCTGAGATTACAAGTGTATGCCACCATCTACACAGTTGGCTTTTGTAAATGTGGGTCCTGAGGATCAAACTCAAGACCTCATGCTTGTGTAGTATGCACTTTACCAACTGAGCTATCTCTCCAGCCCCATTATGTAACTACTTAATATACAGACATTTATTGAATTGTGGTAACAGTGAACTAACTAGCTTCTCAGTAAAATTTATTTAAATAATCAGGTTACCTGATAATACAAAAGTCATGCGAACTGAATGCATATTTAAAAATTAGACAGTCATAGTTAAGCCTTTTTTCTGTGAGTTAGCTGTTGGCCAGGGAGGTCTATATAGCCCCTATAACAATACAGGCTATTTGCCCTTGCTTTTAGTTGCCCACCAGAACTAGATGGCTAAGATCCTATTGCCAAAGACAAGCTTTAGTTACAGTACATAAATAACCAAGCTGAGCTAACTTCCTCCCTGATAACTAATGTTAAATAGTGCCAAAAGATGTTACATGGGCTGCTGGAGAAGTCATCAGCAGTCTTATTCAACTGTGGACACTATATGCTATACACTACTGACCTACCAGTAAAGTTATGCCTACTGGCACAATAAATACTAGAGGCATGATCAACCACTTTTTGCTTCAATTCGGGGTCAGTTCACATCTAGTTCTATAAACCTGACCGAAAGCCCATAGCTGAGGTCACAGGCTTTAGTAAAGAAGCTACTACTATTGTTTTGCTAAATGGACCATGATGTGCCTGACTTCTAAACGTTTATGTCTAGCCCATAAACTAGTGCTGCTGTCAGCTTTGGTCAAACAGCTTCTTTCCACAGTGGGTGGCAGTTACTGGTCCAAGTGTGGAGAATAAGTGACCACAGAATACTCAATCCTAAGTGAGCATCTGCAGTACCCTCTCCAAGACTCAGGGGACATCACAAAAGAGATATGGAGAAAATGTTCAGAGCCAGAGGATGGAGTGGAGTGTTGGGGAATGCTGTCTTCCAAGCATGGCACAGACAACGCTTGCATTCTCAGCTGACAAGATTATCTGCACAAGCTTGGATCTGTCAACACTGTGAAGGACCTACAGGTTATTAGGTGAGAGAGAGACACTTTCTTCAGGGGTGTAGCTACTAAGAAGTTGTTCTTGTTCCTGTAAATAACCTATCATCCAAGCTCTGTAACAAGTTTAATGAAACTCACTGTGTTAAATACACACACACACACACACACACACACAAGCACATGCATGCATGGTGGTGACAAGAGAGATTAGTTGGACAAAGAGGGGGGTTAGTGTGAGTATGAAGACTCTGACTGGAATTATTATCAATTATCAAATTATCGGGTTTTTTAAATAAATAGTAAATTTTGGCAGTGACTTAAGCTTTTTTTTTTTATTTTTCCATTCAATTATTTACACTTCCTTCCCTCCTCCCAATCCCCTCCCGTTCCCTCATACCCCCTCCTCCCTCTCCCACCCTGCTTGAGAGAGGGCAGGGAACCCTGCCCTGTGAGAAGTCCAAGGCCCTCCCCACTAAATTCAGGCCTAGGGAGCTGTGCATGCATATAGACTAGGGTCCCCAAAAGCCAGAACATGCCGTAAAAACAAGTCCCAGTGCCTTTATCAATGGCTTCTCAGTCAGCATCCACTGGCAGCCACAATCAGAGAGTCCGGTTTGATCACATGCTCATTCAGACCAGGTCCAGCTGGATTTGGTGAGCTCCCATTAGACTTAAGCTTATTTTAATTTACCAAAAAGTTTATACTAACAATGAATAAAATTTCTGGTGGTAGCCACAGCTTCTAGGAGTAATTTCAAGATTTAAGAAATAATTCAGTACTATAGGAAAAGCACTGTTTTGAGTGAATTGTTTTTAGTAATTCATTCAATATTCAAAATAATCCAAAGAAGGAAATACTAGGTAGTCTCATTTCACAACTAAGGACACAAAGTGAAATAAACCATGTCCATTTTAGAACCCTGCTGGTTACTGAGAATTCCAAGTCAGGATATGTGCTGCAATTTAAATTCAAGGAGCTTGAATTTAATCCAGCAAGAGCTCTGACCCCACATGAAAGATTTAAGGACACCGAGAATTCTGGGAATCACTCCACATTTATCCTTATCTATTCTTCCTACATCAAGGCAGACTAAAATGAGAACCAATACTGAAAGGCACACAACTTCCAGCAGTGATAGGAGCGTTTGTATGTAAGTTTCTCATTCAACATTTGTAACAGGTATTTTCTAACATCTTTTTTTAAAATTAAACTTTTATTGAGATATTTGTTCCAAATTGTTAGATTTATATTAAATCCATGCAGATTAAAATGTCATATATGTTCTCATTATTTAAAATATCCATAAGTTCTTCACAATCTTAAATCTTTAAATAGCCTTTGTTTATTATGCTTTTCCAAAACACTATAGAAAAGTTCTGTAAATGTGAAAATTAAAAGCATTTGTTTCACTATTAAATTTAAAAGTTACAGGGGGTTGGGAGTATAGTTCAGTGAGGAGCATTTGTCTAGGCCAGTGGTTCTCAACCTTTCTAATGCTGTGACCCTTTAATACAGTTCCTCATGTTGGGGTGATCCACAATCACAAAACTATTTCATTGTTACTTCATAACTATAATTTGGCTACATTTATGAATCATAATGTAAATATCTGATACACAGGCTATCTGATGTGCAAGTCCTGTGAAAGGTTCAATCAAAAAGTAGTTGAAAGCCACTGCCCTAGGCAATCCCCAGTTCCACTAAAACAAATAAAATGCAGGAGGTATTGGGGTGTCTCAGTTTATAGAGCACATGCCTAGCATACTCAAGGCCTAGGATCAATTCCCAGCGCAGAAAATAAAGAGATAAACAAAGAAAGCATAAATAATTTTTTTTAAAAAAAGTACCATCTCTTAGACAAGGTTGGTAATATCATATGCATAGGGCTTACCTCTAGCTATGTTCATCAAATGTAAGATTATTATTTCAAAGTCTATAGCTTTAAGAAAGAAAAGAGGGGGTGGGTGGAGCCAAGCCCAGTAGTACAAGTTTATCATTCCACTGAAGCAGGAAGATTTTCATTCAGTGCCTACTCAGACTAGAAAATGAATTCCAGGTCAACCTGATCTACCTGGTGAGATCCTAGCTCAAAACAAAATGTAAAAGGAGGCTGGGGAGACAGTGGCAGAGTGCCTGCCTAACATATGCAAGAAGGTCCTAAATTCAATCCCTGCTGGGGGATGAGATCGAGATGAGGACCACAGGCATCCCTCATTCTTTCTAAGAGTACAGATTTATGAGTCTCACTTTAAAAGATTTCTTTCAATCTTCTTAAAAAATGTTTAGGGACCGGCATGTCACGTATATGGGTACAGAAGAGTCACAGGGCACCTACGGAGGATCAGAGAACAACTTTGCTGAGTATGTTCTTTCCTTCCACTTTTGAGTAGGTTCCAGGAATCACGTTATGTAGAATGCCCCTTTGTATGCTATGATTATGCTTTATTACCATTAATAAAGAACCTGCTTTAGCTTGAGGCAAGGGAGAGACTACAGCTAGGCAGGAAATCCAAGCAAAGATAAAGGGAAAAAGAAGGCAAAGTAAGAGAGACACAGCCATCGGAGAAGCAAGATTTGAGGCAACAAGTCACAAGTCTCTTGGTAAAATATGGAATAATAGTAATGGGTTAAGTCGAAAGAGCTAGTTAATAATAAGCTTGAGCTAATAGGTCAAACAGTTTGTAATTAATATTAAGCCTCAGAGTGGTTATTCAGGAACTGGTGGGCGGGAGAGAAACCTCCAGTTACAATCACACTCAGGTCTTCAGGTTTCTTGACTAGTGCTTTTATCTACTGAGCCTTTGTGCTGATCCCCCAAACTTTAAAACTGGGTTGTTGTTTTGGGGGTTTTGTGTGTGTGTGTGTGTGTGTGTGTGTGTGTGTGCGCGCGCGCGCGCGCGTGCATGCACATGTGTGACAGGTTCTATGTAGCTCCGGCTATCTGTCTTGGGCCTCACTATGTAGACACAAACTCAGAGATCCGCCTGCCTCTGCCTCAAGTGCTGGGATTAAAGGCATATGTCAATATACCCTGCTAAATTTAAATCTTTGTAAATTCAAAATCCTCAATGCTAACGAGACATTTATAGCTCTAGAAGAAAATTAATATATTACTTATAAGTTTTAAAGTCAGCAAGATTAGCTCTTGTTAGATTGTATTCTAACAATCTGATGATTCCATTTAACTGAAATGGAATGTTGAATAAAGCCACACCACACTCATCTACTCTCCAATGAGCAGCCAGCCAACTAATACCTTTCTGGAAATAGTAGGTCCCTTAAGAGATACTACTGAAAAACTCCCTGCAAAGCCTCCTCCATTAGCCTAGAAGACACATTTGCTACAAACCTTGTTAGACTTGTCATTCGGATGCATCATCACCTCTTTTACTGCCCAGTCTTGTTAGCTCTGTTATAGTCACACAGCTAGTTTATCTGGGCACTAACTGAAAGGGAAAGTTTGTCTTCTCTTAGGCTGCTCAGTTCTTCCTCACTCCTTAGATATGAGCTCTATCTTTTCTGCCTCAAACACCAGCTAACTTCTCTGACTTGGTCTAACCTCGTTTTTTACACACACTCCCAATAACACGCCTCTCTCCTATATGATTCTAACATACTAGCACTTAACTGTGATTATCATGGGCTTCCTACTCCAACTGAAAGTACTCCTTCCTGGACCCACATTCTAGACTCTGGCACTTACAACTATTCCACCTCAGAATACTAAATTCTAACCAGTACTGTTCTACTAACAAAATACATTCCTTAAATACAAAATGGCTCACTTGCATTTAAATATGGGAATGGTGCTAGCATAATAAAAACACCACTTGGTCTACAGCACAGTTTTTTTCAATATACTAATAAATTTTAGAAGTTTAGCAATATGCAAAAGCCCTGAGTAGAAAGAGCTAGGATTCCTACAGAAGTATGTACAGTGCACAAAACCATCGGCAACAACGTAAGGCCACTAAGGTTTCCTCTGTGAGTGCAGACTCATGCATCTCACTTCCAGCACACATGTACAGCAGCATGAGAAGATAACAGTATGACAATTAGCATGAGAAAATTAGACCACAGTCACACAGGATGTGACTTTTATCAGCTAGAGTTCAGTATACAATTTACTTTGCCTTTACTTAGTCTTCATTAGTTTACAAAGTTACCGAGGTCACTTTCCCCTCTTCCCTGAGGTTATTTAAAACATGTGGTACCCAGTTAAGATTATTTTATCATGGTGGGTGTGGGGGTAAACATTTATAATCTCAGCACTTAGAAGGTAAAGACAGAAAATCAGGAGTTCAAAGTTGTTTTCAGCTACACAAAGTGAGCTCAAGGCCAGCGTGGGCTACTACATGAGACCCTATCACAGTGGTTCTCCACCTTTCTAATGTTGCAACCCTTTTTAACACAGTTTCTCAGGCTGTGGTGAACCACCCAAGCATAAAATTAACTTTCATTGTTACTTCATTAACTACAATTATGCTACTGTTATGAATCATAATGCAAATATCTGATATGCAAGACATCTGATATGTGACCCTGAAAGGGTTGTTTGACCCCAGGGGTCATGACCCATGGGTTGAGAATCATTCCCCTGTCAAAAAGAACAGCAGAGAGGTGAGTGAAAAGGAAGAAGGGAGGGGGAGGAAAATGAGGGTGGATAGAACCTAGACTACTTTGTCAAGCTGGGCCCAGTGGTGCTGGCCTGTCACCCAGCCACACAGAGTTCTGAAGGAGGAGGACTGCAACTCAACAACTACTCACCAGCATGAATTGAGATTCTACTTTTAAAAAAATGAATCACATTCTGCATTCTACACTGGGATTTTACCTGTCTCCTAAATGACTTTTTAACTCGAGTTCACTATAGTTCTTGGTATTACAAAGTTCTATGGTTTGCTTAAGACCATGTATCCACAACTATATAGTAACACACAAGGTGTTTTCATTGTCCTAAAAATACCCTCCATGCTTTATCTATTTGATCTCATTCCTTGGACAATCAGTTTTTTTTAACTGTCTCTACAGTTTTGCCCTTTATACTTAGACCTTTTTTTTTGTTGTTGTTCACTTGTTTTTTGGTTTTGGATTTTTTTTTTTTGAGACAGGGTTTCTCTGTGTATCTCTGGCTGTCCTCAAACTCACAGAGATCCACTTGCCTCTGCCTCCCTGAGAGCTGGAATTAAAGGCATGCACCACCACTGCCGGGCCTACTTAGTTAGACCTTTAAAACAGGTTGCTTTCACTTAGGAATACGTAGATCAAACTCATGCATGTCTATATGGACTGACAGCTCATTTCATTAGTGACTGATAACATTCCATGACAAACTTCTTACGTGTCTTGATCCTGTCACCATTACTTTAAGATATTTTGGTTGCTATCAATTTTAAAGACCATGAATAAATTTGCTGCAAACATTCAAAGGCAGGGCAGGGGGTGATCTTAGTGTATAGTCTTGCCTATCATGCTCAATTTGGAGGGAGGGAATTAATTCACATGCAAGTTTAAAGTTTCAGATGAGCTGAGTAAACATATAGTAAAAATATATTTGGTTCTGTCAGAAACTGCCAAACCATTTCCAAAGTGGCTGCATCATTTTGCATTCACTCACTAACAGTAACTTGAGTTTCTGTTATTAGGTATCCTCACCAACAACCGGCACACTGTCAGGCTTTTCATTTCAACTAAGCAGGTGTCAAGCACTTACACCTTAAAGAATGAAGTCCAAGACCCAGGATCTAAGCCTGCAGAGTCAGTCCCATGCTACAGTGGCACAAATGCTGGTGGGGACTAAACTAGGCTTGTGCATCACTGGTGTGTGACAGCTGCAGCTCGGCACTCTGCTGGCTCTTACCAAAGCGCACACTCTTAAGTGACTATGCCAGCCCCAAACTCCCGGGATCCTGTTATTTTTAAGCATAGTTGAGTGGAAAATAGGGTTTTCTCAGCAATGTATTTATGTCACTGAAGCAGAAAAGCCTATTGTCTTCTTACACAACACACTTTCTGAAGACCTCACTTCTAAACTTTATCTAATTCTCTGAATCTTTCCTTGGGGTTTTCTTTTCTTTCCTTCCTCTTCCTCCAGGACAAGCTGACATGGGAATCTCTTCAAAGGCTAAGACTATCCTTCCACCACTCCAACCAGGAAAGCTACAGCATTGGCCTTTTATCCACCTTCCCTGCTACCACCCTAGCAGTCAGCCTCTGCTGAGAGGTCTAACTACGAGGCAAACGAACACTGCTACAAACTCAGAATTCACCTGGCCTTTCCCAGGTTACTAACAACATGTTCAGAAATCTCCCTCCAGTCAACCTGTTCCAATTATTACAAAAGGCTCATCCACATCTTCTTCATTCACGGCAGAGTAAGTTCAGGGAGTCTATTTTGTGAAGAAAATGGGAGGCCATGAGATGTGGTAATAGTCAGCTCTCCTTCTGCTATTCCAAAGTGACCTGTGTACACACCAATTTAAGAATGCCACTACGACTGCAGGATCAGATCAGAAGGTTTTCTCCTCTCCAGGACCAGTCAACCACCTGTGCTTTGCACGCTCCTCCCAGCTTGACTCCATCAGTCTGCAAGCTAAATAAATACCTTCAGCCATTTTCTTTTTAGTTTCACCTCAACCTTTAAGAGCATAATATCCCTAAAATGTATACACTTTTCTCACAAAGTTCCGTGTCTCTGTGTTAAAAATCATTGTCAGTATTGTATTAAGGCTGGCAGTGAATAATTTTTTTATTTTAAAGTAATAAAAAGGCTTACTGTTATCAATTTTATTTGTTAAATTTTTATAATTATCAAGACACCAAACCGTGAATTAAGATCACAGTCTCACACTTCAGCTTTACCCACCAACTAAATGAAGATTGACTTGGAAATGATACAACTGTTCCAAACAGTACTTTCAGATTTTAAGAAGTCTTGACTATGTGGAATCTTCATCTATCCTGATATCAGAATCTAGCCCTCAGCTAAAATGTAACCAATTACCAGTCATTAAAATCAGACAACACTCAGGAGGCAGAGGCAGGCAGATCTCTGTGAGTTCGAGGACAACCTGATCTATAAGAGCTAGTTCCAGGACAGACTCCAAAGCTACAGGGTTTAAAAAACAAAATAATAATAATAATAATCAAACAAAAAAAACAGATTTCTTTCCCCTTAATTTTTCTCAAGTGTGCTCTATTGCCGTATCCTCTCTACTTGGACCCTTCCACACTTACTGCTTCAATCCCTGCCACCTGGGTTTTGTTTCTATCATGAACCCAAAACATTCTCTCGAAGGCTACAATAATCTTATTCCAAATTCAGTAATAAACTGTCCAGGCCTTTTCCATACACACTACACTATACACACACTAGGGCCTTTTCCACCTTTCTCATTTCCCCTGCTCATTTCCTGTGACACTACTCTCTTTCCACTCAGGCTCCTGGAAATGGTTTGTTCCTGGGCCCCCATCCGCCTTTTAATGATGCAGTACATGTTCTGCCCCTGCCATGGTTTTCTCACTCCATACACTCCAACACTTTCAGTTTCAACTAGCACCACAAGATGAGTCCTTAAATAGTCCTAACAGAGAGTCCTCTCTCTTCCCAAGCTTCAGGTGACTTACATACCCTTCCTTGAAGACAGGACTCAGACTATGCTGTTGCTACTTCAGCTTGCATTTTATAATTACTCCCAATCCAAACTAACTCAACACAGCTGTGAGGGGTTTGAGTAGATAGAACTATCCCTCACAGGCACATATGTTTGAAATTGGTTCCCACTGTTAGAGCAATCTGGGAAAGCTGTGGAACCTTTAAGAGGTGGCATCCACTGAGCTGGAAAAAATGAGTGGCTGGGGGCAGAAGAGAGGCCATCTCCAGCTCTATTTCAGTCTAACTGCAGTCTATTTCCCGATCCACAGTGATGTAAGCAAATAGCCTTCCACGCCTGGCCTTCCCCACTGTAGAGGACTACCTCCCCTCTCAAGAGTGAACAGAGTAAGTCAACCCTACCCCATGGGACTTCTGCCAGTTATTTTGTCACAGTGATGAGAAAGGTAACTAATCTAACATCGCCAGTACCCCATCTGAAGACTATCAGCTCACGGAGCAACAGCCCATGAAAAGCTCTTTCCAATAAACTAAGATAATAATTAGCCCAGCAGACACCATAGGGCCCAGAACTTCAAATGGGGAAGAAAAGATAATGGGAGAGATTCTGCAGCTGCAGTTGGGTCTCAACTACAATGGATTTCCACTGTTGATCACTAAAAAGACCCTTGAGTCTGCTCCTCTTTAGGGCTTTTCCCCTTTCTAGCATCTCCTGGTTTCCATTAAGATCTCAGATTAAAGTTCCCACTTCTGGGACCTAGCATGGTGGCATACAACTTTAATCCCAGTATTCAGAAGGATAAGAGGCAGGTGGATCTCTATGAGTTCCAGGCCAGACTGGTCTACATAGGAAGCTCCTATTTCAGAAACAAAATGTTCCCATTTTCACCTACCCCAAAGATATTGTGATATAGCACTAACATCTTCCAACCTATTTGACTCAAGGTTTACTTTAAGATCTCAACAGAGTTAGAAAAAAATGAGAGCTAGGGCTTAGGCCTTGGTTTTTCCATTATCCTTGATTTCTCCATTATTCCTCCTATCTCTACTACCTTTAAACTCTCACTATATATGTATATGGCTCTTCTCTGCCCCTTCCACTGATCAAGACATTAAAGTAACAGTTTCCTAAAGAAATTGAATTTGTTTTTGTCTTATACACTTGGATCTATATTTCAATCAGTTGTAAGGTCTGACAAAAATAACAATGTGATCCCGGCACTTTCTATTTAAAATCTGATGATTCTCCAGCTCCTACAAAATAAGATCTCTAAGCCTTTACTCTCATCTCTTAAGTTTTACCACTGAGCTTAACTTCTCAAAGAAACTACTCATGACTGAATCTCGAATTCTGTGGTTTTTCAACCTCAGAGGTTCGAATGACCATTTCACAAGGGTCTCTTGTCAGAGATCCTGTGTATCAGATATTTACATTATGATTCTTAACAGTAACACAATTACAGTTACGAAGTAGCAATGAAATAAGTTTATGCTTGATGGACTCCCCCACACAACATGAAGAATTGTACTGAAGGGTCACAGCATTAGGAAGGTTAAGAATCACTGCACCCCTTCCCAGGGTCAGCCTAAGTTAGATGCTCCTGTCTTCCACAGTATCCTCTAACATTTCCTTACTACTCCATTTTACGTTCTTTCTGCGAGGTCAAAGACAGTATTTTAGTCATCTTTA
Organism: Myodes glareolus; assembly: GCF_982192425.1. Lineage (NCBI taxonomy): Eukaryota > Metazoa > Chordata > Mammalia > Rodentia > Cricetidae > Myodes > Myodes glareolus. The sequence goes on from NC_142039.1 coordinate 59,867,032, forward strand.
AGCCCAGAAACCAGTGCCAAGTAAGCATGTAGAAAGGAAACGAAGGCCTAAATGAAAGAGTGAGTGAGTAAACACGGCATCACAAACCAGAGTTTTCTGCTCCATGGCAACTGCTCAATTATCATTACTGCTATCTAGTTTTTTTTTTTTTCTGAGTATAATTATTAAATTCAACCAAAGCCAATTTATCAAAACCTTAGCAAAGAGATTCCCAGGGAAAACTCAGTTCGCTTTTATTCTTTGATTCTTTGTTTTAATACAAGATCTTGCTATGAAGGTTGGGTTGGCCTAGAACTCCTACCTCTATCTCTCACATATCCTGAGATTACAGAGTTTACCACCATGCCCAGCAAAATTCCTTGATTTAAAGATCTCTTAAATCGCCCTGTGAGAATGACAGTTAATCTTCCTTTATCACTTTTTACTCTTATTTTATGATCTCTCACTGATCCTGGAACTGACTGTTCTCTGATTAACAAGCCCCCAAGATACACCTGTGTCCATATTCCCCCCTACACACACCCCAGGAGTTTCAGGCACACAATGACACACCCCGCTTTCTCGGGAGTGGTGAGGATTCGAACTCTGGTCCTCATGCTTATATAGCAAGCACTTTACCATCTTCTCAGCACCGTATAATCCTTAATAGGCCTTTGTCCTTGTAAGCAAACATTTGTTAAAATACTTGTTCAGACTTAAGGAAAACAAGGTCAGCAAGACGGCTCAGTGAATAGGAGTGCTGCTCACAATCTAAATTCGATCCCTCAGCTCCCACAAGATAGAAAGAGAACAAACTTTGGAGGCTGTCCTGAGACCTTAACAAGTACATGTCCACAACACACAATCACACACAAGCCTGCATGCACACACATAAATAAAAAAGTATTAAGAAAAAATACAAAAATTATGAGCAATTATATAAAAATTAATAACTTCAGGGACTTGGTTCAGCAATTCAAGAGAACTTAATGCTTTTCTAGGACCTAAGTTTGGTTCCTAGCACCCACACCAGGTGGCTCACAACTACCAGTAACTCACTCCAACTCCAGGGTCTCAAATGCCCTCTTCTGGACACCAAGGCACATGCATTCAGGCATACATACCTCCCTACCCCCATACCCTACTTAAAGATTTGAAAGCTGCTTCAATTAAAAGGTACAATTCACTATTCCATCACTTCCTCAAATTCAAGTTTCAGTTCTCTGGCGTCCGTATGGAGCATTTTAAGTTAGGAGTATCAAGGAGTTTCAACTTTTCTGAAGCATTATTGCATTTCAGTTACCTTTTCCCCTAGAGGGAAGTACCTTTGAGCACAAATGTCTTTTAGAAATGTGAAATTAGCTCACACAAATGGAATGAAGTAGTAAGAAAGACCACAAAATTTGGAATCAGCAAAAACTTTTAAATTTTCTTTAAATTTTTAAAAATTTACTTTCTATGTAAAAGTGTTTTGCCTGTATGCATGGATGTGTTCCTGATGCCCAAAAAGGTAAGAAGAGGGCATCAGATTCCTTGAAACTGTAGTTATTTATGGATGGTTATGAACCACCATGTGGGTGCTAGGAATTGAATCCAAGTCCTCTGCAAGCTCAACAAGTGCTCTTAACAGCTGAGTCATCTCTTCAGGCCCAGAAAACTAATTTTTAATCCTGACTTGTGACTGAAAAAAAATCTATCCTTCAGGTGCTCCCATTTCCAGATCTACTTGTCTCTGTAAAGTATCCTACTGGTGATAGCGCACATGTTATCTGAACCCAATTTTCACTGAATGTTTCTTTAATAATCATTAAAAATAAAATAAAGTTATAATTATGTCTAAACCTGTCAGCTTAAAATTCAGTCAATATCAACAATTTTTGAAATAAGAGGTCCATCTCGATAACAAATGTGTGATTGTTAAGTAAAAAGCCTCAAAATTTTTCATATAAAGCCAGCAAGGTGGCTCACTGGGTAAAGACTCCTGCCAACAAGTCTGACAACCGGAACCTAGGACCCACATGGTGGAAATAGAGAACCTACTCCTAAAACTTGTCCTCTGAGCTCCACATGTGCACTGTGGAGCACCCGAGCACCCCATTCACCCTCCACCCCCCCAAACACACAAAGAAAAAACTTAACATACACTATTCTACACACACAGGGACTCTTCTGCAACTCAATTCATTTTATCTAGGTATCTGTCATTATTGACATGGGATCTTTAGGTCACTAAAGAAACTATTTCTATAATCAGCAATTCTGACTTAGCAAACATTTGTTCAGAGAAAAAGAAATCAAGATCATTATTCTTGGAAAACAAATATGATTAATCTTTTAAAATTCTGTAATACAGAAAAATGTCAACAGAATATCAATTTCGTGTTAAAAAAAATTAAGGCAGTACAAGAATACATTACATAAAACATCTATTCTTATTTGTGACTTTTAAATTTTATTATTCACTACCTACAACACTTCCTTTTTGCTACCAAGTCAAAGTTGCCCAGAATACTTGGTTTCCTCTCACAAGACACACAGGAAAAATAGTAACAGAAAACACACAGACTTTAAAATAATAAGACTAGATGAAGGTTTCGAAAAGAGACACCGTCTTTTTAACATGGGGAAATGAGAAACAAAGAGATTAAAAAAAAATGACAACAACAAATCTGCTCTTCCAGAATGAATGGTTTATGTTTATAAAACAGAGAGGTTTCCAGAAAGTGAATCTCCGTGTTACACAACAGAAAGTAATAAAAAGGCCAACAGGAAAAAATAATTGCGACAACAGTGCCATAATAGTCAAACCTCAACCACATAAACACACACTGGCCCAGATAATTAATTTTACATAAAAGAAGTAAATACAACTAATCAAGGCATGGTATAATGTTAAATAAAGCCATAATCGTGAGTCTTAAGCTACCATGGAAATGTCCTTAGGGACTATGTAGCCCAACTCCCACATCACTCAGAAGAAACTGAGGCTCTCTCATTTAATATACCTAATATTATCAGTGCCTGCCAGGACACAGGAAACCTATGGTTCTTTGTTCACTAATCTCCCCTACATACAGTCTCTGCTTTTAAAAGCTTATTATTGACCATAAACCACAGAGTTAAAATGATAAAAGTTTTGTCAAATCTAACAAAAGCATTCTGACAGGCAAAACAGAAGTAAACACTTCGTAACATAGCACTCACTGTTCACACAAATTTAAAAACAAAATTAAGTAATAATTCAGGAAGAAATCAACAAAATGTCCTAACTAAAGGAGAAAAAAAAACCTTCGGTATTTTGAAATTTTCAGTCACTTAGATCAAGGAACATAACGTTCGAAATAGTAAGCACTTTTTTGGACCTATGGCAAGAATAAAAAGGAATGTTCAACAAGGCCTATCTTTGTGTAGTCTTTACAGCCAAATCATTCAGCAGATTTCTGCTGCCATACTCCTTTCCAATTAAATAGTAGCAGATTTATTAAGATTCTTATCAAACCCAGTTCTGAATTCTTCCTGAATCTTATCGCAAGGTTGTTTATATCCTTTTACGTGCTTGTCACTAAGATCCGAAGATCTTTCCTTTAGAGCCAATCAAAAGGAACCTGCTCGGCATGTAAAAGCTCCGGCTTTTAGGTTTAGGGCCTGAAACACAGAATGTGCTTCCAAACTGACATTTATTTTTACCCCTTCCACGGGGTAAACTTGACGTATGCCATCAATCTGAGCTACAATTCAAAAAACCCCTACTGCTATTTACAATTTCCTACACAACCGATTTGCTTAAAGCTTTGTTTTAACCAAGGAAAAGTGGGGATGGGAGGAGCAGAAGCCAAAGGTGCTTAGGTTGCTAACTGCAGGTGCAAAATAGAAGCCAATTTTCTTCAGAATGCTAAATAACATGTTTGAAAACCCTTGTTTTCAACAAAACTTCATGGAACATCAACCCGGAAACACAGGGCATTTCCCACCCGGAGGGGCGGGTTTCTTCTCCCCGAAGAAAACAGCGAATCCTAAGGTTTCCCTCTCGCCCTCCCGGTTGCTTCCAATAAGGTGCAATGATGGCCAACTTGGGCCCCTTGTCCTTTTGTCCCCCTAGACAATCTCTGGCCTAATTTGGGACAAATCCGCCACAGATCACGCCTCCCTCCCCCTTCCTGTGTATCTCTGCACTCCCTTAATTAGAAACTGTACCTCGGAATCGTGCCTCTCACCCCCGCTGCGTAAGAGGAGATCGCCTGACCCTCCACCTGGAGAACAATGTAACCCAACTCCGGCCCGTAGATTTATCTCGGGGAAATCGGAAGGTGCGAGGTGTCCCGTCATCCCGGATTCCCCTCAAAGCGCCCAGCTCCCGGCCTAGGAATCCCACCTCCTCCCCACCTGGGGGACCCACTCTCACCTTCCCTCGCCCAGAGCCTCGCCCCGCACCGTCGGATCTCTCCGCGGGACCCCGCGCCCCGTACCTTTGTAGTGCACCCGCAGGTTGTTCTGCGAGAGGCCGATGTAGCTGAACTTGTCCTTCGGGCTCCAGGACCGGGGCAACGGCGTCTCCTGCTCGTCCACGGCCGGGTAGAGGCGCTTCAGTCGCCGCTGCAGTTCCTTCTCCTGCTCATTGAGGGCCGAGTCGCCGTGAGGAAAGGGGGCCGCGGCGCTGCTGCTCGCCGCCAGGCCCGGGACCGGGACGCTTGAGGCCGACCCGGGGCCCGCAGCCAGGCCGGGCGGCGCGCTGGCGGGGGCGGCCGCCGAGGCGGGGGGCGGCGGCGCGGCGGTGGCCGGGGGCGGCGGCGGCGGCGGATGGAGCAGCAGGGCGGCCGCCGCGGCCCCCAAGCCTCCGCCGGGCGAGCCGGCCGGAGAGGAGCCGGCGCTGGCGGCCGCGGGCGCGGGTCCGCCCGGGGCCCCGGCGGCGGGCGGCGGCGGCTGCTGTTGCGGCGGTGGCGGCGGAGGCTGCCCGGACATCCCGGTCGCGACTCAGTCTGCGGCGGCTCCACTCGTCCCTGCTTCCTCCTGCTCCTTCCCGGGGGCGCTGTGGCTGCGGCCGCCGGCACCAGGCGCCCAGTGTCCGCCCGCCCCGGAAGCAGGCGGCGGGCCGCGCGGCCCGGCGGAGCGCGGCGGTTGAGGCGACCGGCCGCGGGCGGGCGGGCGAGCGGGCAGGCAGGCGAAAGAGCGTTAGCCCGGAGCTGGCAGGCGCGAGGCCCGGGGGGCGACGCGATGAGACGGCGAGAGACGCGGACGGGCAGACGGACTGGCGGGCGCGCGGCCCGGGGCGACGCGGTGAAGCACGGAGGCTGCGAAGGGTGCGGGCGGCCGCGGCGGCCGCTGCTCTCGCGGCTGTTTCCCGGCGGGCGGGCGGGCGGGCGGCGCGAGACGCTGCGCGCGGGCGGCACCAGGCGAAGGGGCGGGCCGCAGCGCGAGGGGCGGGCCGGGTGCGCGCGCGACGGCTTTCTCGGCGGCCTAGGGCTGGCGGGCGCGGGCACGGGGCTCCGGTGGCCGCGGGACCCTCGCCCCGCCGGTCGCAAGCCCGCACTTCTTGTCGTGTTGTCGCCCCCCCACCTCAGCCGCGGGGAGCTCGCGTCGCGCCCAGGCGAGAGCAATCGAGCTCCGCTGGGCGGCCGGGAGCTGAGCCCCGGGTTCCTAACGCCTAAACGCTAGCGGGTCAATAAAGGGCCCCTAGAAATCATTTCTGAAGGCGAAGTCTCTCGCTTCAAATAGTGACTCTCTCACTAATTAATTAATTAGTTAATTTATGAGGAGTCCGAGCGAACTTAATGGAGGGAAAGCCACGTCAGGAACACCAGTCAAGATCAGCGGATCGTCAAAGGGCAGGGACGCGAACTGCGTGTGCATTTAGGAAGAGCTCCTGGAGACGTCAAAACATTTTCTAGGATTATTCATTCTCATCCTAGGCCTCTTTGTTAGATAGCAGAGATTATGCCCATGTTTTAACATTATTTACTGGGGTCAGCAGAGTTGGGTTTTGGGCTTTGTTTTTAAGGGACTTCCTACTTTGCAATTCTCAGTAGAGTGCTTGGTCAACTCATTTGGCACAATTTGCCAAGTGTTGCTCTCTGACCCCGCATAGCGTTACTAGTCTGTGTTCACCACGTCCCTTTGTTTAGCTTACCCTTTCCTTAGCGGCCAAAATCAGACTTCACACATGTCAGCTACACGATACAGATTCTGTTTGCTTCCCGAGATGATGGCAATCATGATAGTAATCATTGGGCCATATAAGCACGGAATGTTCGGCTGAATGGAGAACTAGTTATATTGTTTTTGAAGAGCATGGGTCAATGGTGATTTAATTGAAGACTCCCATAGTGCCTGGCCAGAACTAGCTGTCATTCTGCCTAATTTCCATCTCTAGTTACCCACACTAGACATTCCATTGTTCTTTATTTAAAAACATCACGTAACTCTAACCTAAAGTCTGAATTCAAGTCACAGCATGCTTCATGAGACCGTTGAATTTAAAGCACACTGAAACTTTCATTTATATAAAATAGCAATGAGTTCAAGGGAAGCCATGTTCTTCTACATGTTGGTAGCCAAAATAGAACATATGGGCTCCAAGTCTCTTCAAACTTTCTTGAAAGAGTCATCAAGATTTTACTCATGAAAGGTACTAATTTTTTTTTGTCAGAACTTTTTACATGTCCTAGGCATTGCTAAGGGAATAAAACTCTCTAAAACCTTGTTGGAAGCTGTTTTTCTTGGAGGGACTGGTGTCCTCCAGGCAGCCTCAAAAATCAGTGAAATGTGAGAGGTCGCTGTAAAATGCCACTTTCTCACAGAAGCAGAGGAGAACATTGGTGATACCAGTTTGGTAGATATTTATGGGCACAAAACTAACTACACAGTTGAGCCAACCAGACTAAGCAGATGGCCCAGTTGGTAGAGTGCTTGCTGTACAAGTACAAAGACCTGAGTTCAAGCCCCAACACCTACATAAAAAAAAAAAGTGGGATGTGGAGGCCCACACTTGTAATCACAGGGGAGAGGTAGAAACAAGAGGGTCCTTGGCATTCAATGACCAGCAAATCTAGCCTATAGCATGAGTTCCAGGACAATAAGAGGCCCCATTTCAAAAACTAAGGTGGACAATTCCTGAGGAAAAGGACCTGAAGTTGATGTCTGGTCTATTTGTTTGGGAGTACACATACGTACACCCTAAATAAGTAAGCAGATAATAAAAAGTAGAAGCCAAACAACGAAAGCCAAGTGTGAAAATATTAATAGGAGGTAAACATATAGAGCAAAAGGAATGCCCAACATGAACAGACTAGCTGAAGAAATTATCCATGTGCCCCTTAATGGGGTTATGGATACAGGAGCCCATACTGCATATCTGTACTATTCTTCTTTCTGAAAAACCTCCCTTTCTGGCTGTGGAATGGCTCAGAGAGCCAAGCACTTAGACAGAGGCACCACTCCCCACCCCTTTCATGCTAGTCGGTGGATCTCAGGCCCAATTTCAGACACTCCCTGGAGGCTGCCTCCACAGGCAGAGGCTTAAACAAAGATTTTATGGCCTTTTTAAATCGTGGTTTTACCGACACAGAAAAATGACTATGATGTGCTAAATGAAAAGAGGCTATCCAATAATTATAGCACCGTCCAAATCATTACCAAAAGACATGAAAGAACATCATAAAATGTTTCAATGATAGACAATTAAAATGTATAATTAAAAGTAAATTATTACAAAATATTATAATCCTAATAGGCAACTGGTAAAAATCCATTAGCCATGAACTTGATCACTCTTCTTGGGCCTAGAGTATTCCATCTTTATCATATATTACTACAATATTTCTGTTCATCCACATCTACTGAGTTTCTCAGGAACAAGAGCCAAATCTGGTTATCCTAAGCAGGCCGAGAACCTAATGGAAAAAAAAAAAAATTGGATGGGTCTCAGAATTGATCAGAAATCTGGACAACCAGGGAAACAAAGGTCAAGAAGACTAGGCCCAGGTCCTGAACGGACACAGAAGTCACCCCCAAACATGACCACTCTCTGCTCTCTGATTTCTGATCCTTCTTATCTCCACACCACCCATCCGATACATTTCAAAGCTGGCGAGCACACATCTCCGGCCCACGCCAGCAACTGCCAATAGACAAACAGACAGCTTAATCCAAGTGTCATAGGTATGCTAGCTTAATAGGGATAGTTTCAGCTCAGGATAGCCCTGCAGTGGCTGTAGTCCTCAGAGTTCATCCTCCAGACAGTATTCATTGAGTATCTGACATCTCACTTTCTGACTATGGCCTGACATGAAGTAGCCAAAAACATACTGCCCTGGTGGGAAAAGGACCCTCTAGAGGGTCTTCAATATCAGGAAAGAGCTTCAGACACTGGTCAGCTTCACGTCTGTCCATGATAATATCCTTTCTTCTATGTACTGCAAGTTGGCATAAAATGTGTGCCAAGATCTAGAATATGAGTTTATGGTTTGTATTAGTTATCAGTTGCTGGATAACAAACACCCCCAAACTTAGTGACTTAAAATCTATTATTGAACAGAATCTATGAAGCAAGTTTCTTCTGTCTTAGTTACTATTCTATTGCTGTGAAGAAACACCACGACCGAGGCAACTCCTATAAAAGAATGCATTTCAACTGGGGGCTTGCTCACAGTTTTAGAAAGTTAGTCCATGATCACCAAGGCAGGAGCCATGCAATCAGGCATTGTGCTAGAGAAGTAACTGAGAACTCACAATTCGATCTGAAAGTTGCAGGCAGAGAGAGAGAGAGAGAGAGAGAGAGAGAGAGAGAGAGAGAGAGAGAGAACCTAGTGTGAGCTTTTGAAACCTCAGAGCCCGACCCCAGTGACACACCTCCTCCAACAAAGACACACCTCCTAATCCTTTTCAAACCATTCCTCTATGGGGACCAGTTAAGCACTCAAACATGTGATCCTATGGGGGCCACTCTCATTCAAACCACCACACCTTTCCTACTGCAGACCCTGTACTGGGTGTTTGTATGTCAACTTATCACGACTAGAATCATCAGTGAGGAAGGAGCCTCAGTTGAGGAAATGCCTCCATGAGATCCAGCTGTAAAGCATTTTCTCAATTCATGATCAATGGAAGAGAACCCAACCCATGGTTGGTGGGGCATGCTTGGGCTAGTGATCCTGGGTTCTAAAAGAAAGCAGGCTGAGCAAGCCAGGAGAAGCAAGCCAGTAAGCAGTTCCCTTCCAAAGCTTCTGCATCAGTTTCGGCCTCCAGGATCCTGCCCTGTTTGAGTTCTTGTCCTGACTGCCTTCAATAATGAATAGCAATGTGGAAGTACAAGCCAATTAAACCCTTTCCTCCCCAACTTACTTTTGGGTCATGATGTTTTGTCACAGCAATGGAAACCCTAACTAAGACAGATCCCACCTCAGGCATTTGAAGTGTGTCACCTGTGGCTGTGAGGCATTTTAAGACGTGACTGGTGAAGGACCTGCTCCCAAGATCACATACATGGTTATTGGCAGGACTCAGTTCTCTGGATGCTGTAAGGACCTCAGGTCATTGCTAGCAATTAGCCAGAAGTGACCCTCTGAGTGGGCCTCTTCTACATGGCAGCTTGTTTCACCAAAGTGTGCAAATCAAGAAGGCAAAGGCACCAGGACAAACCCATGGTGTTTTGTAACCTAGTCACAGAGGTGACACCTCGGCACCTTTGCTGTAGTGTCTGTTAAAAGTAAGCCACTAAGCCAGCTCCCCTTCAAGCAGAGGAGCTCAGACATGGTCATTTACAGCAGAACTTGGCATGTGTGACAAGTTCCCATGACTCTTGGAGACTGCACTCGCTCCAACCTTATCCTGAACAGATTCTAAACCTGAGATTAACAAACCTCATCTGCAATGAACTACACTCTTAATATGTTAGGTTCTGTGGGTCACAGCGTATCTACTGAAACTACTCAACTTCACCATTGTGGATGAAATGAGTCAGTAACAATCTATTAAGCAAAAGCATGCGGTTGTATGTCAATAAAACCTTTTTTTTTACAAAAAAAAATGCAAGATGGACACTATTGGATATGGTTGATGTTGCTGCTCTGGATCAATATTCAACAAGGCCAGGTCACTAGGGGTGGAATCCCTGATGTCAAGAAACTCAGTTTGTTACCCACAGTTTATGCGACCCTCATACCCGCAATGTATACTGCACTTCTATCCTGGATGGCCTCGTGCCATTTCTGCACATAGCCTGTGACCAAACAAACAAACAAATGCCAATAGCTATTCCAAGGGAGGGAACTACAGGAAGAAGAGGTCCAAACTGGGGTTGGTTTTCAGTTTGTGTTTATTAAGCTATTGTGACACATATAGAATGCTGTGTTAGGTATGAAAGTAAAGAAGAGAAGAAAAGGGGGTTGTTGTGTGATATTTTAATCACATTCAGACAATAAAGCTTGCTTTGAATCAGAGGATGGAGCTAACCACTAGCTGACCAAAATTAACCATAGAGGTTTTTGAGGATGGAGGACAGATAGAGAGATAGGAAGTAGTGGGTGGGGGGGGCTAAGAGAGGATCTCAGTCCTTTTGGATGGAGGAATAGAAGACATAGGAGATCACTGGTTGCTTTTCTGCCACGTCTCTGATCATTCAGGTTCTTACTCCGATATCTGACTCCTGATTTTTTATTGGTAAAGAATAATTAAATAAATGCAACAGGGGATTACAGGCAATATTGATGTCAGTCAGTGCATCAGGTCTTAAGAAACAAAGACTGAAAGACAGCTGATGCTCTTTAGAAACATGTGCTTCTAGTCCAGAGGCAAATAGGCCACAGTCTAAAGATGGAGGGTTATGCATTTGAATTGCCACACTGTCTCGGACAAAACACATAAGTGGTACTGTTGGTGACTGCCACACACCAAAGGATAGTGTTGCAGAGGTCCAGGGTTCAAGGCAAAAAGGGTCTGCTGAATCACATGGGACAATGCAAACGTGCCATTTCATATTCATGATTTTTTTGTTGTTGTCTTTGTAGTTGTTTCTCTGTAGCTTTGGAGCCTGTCCTGGAATTAGCTCTTGTAGATCAGGCTGGCCTCGAACTCACAGAGATCCACCTGCCTCTGCCTCCCGAGTGCTGGGATTAAAGGAAGGTATGTGCCACCACTGCCTGACTCATATTCATGTTATTTAAACGGTTATAATTCAGGGTTCATGAAGTAAAATCCATGTGAAAAACCAGATATTTTAAAGGAAACTACATGTTTCATTCATCTGCTCTTGAAGATGTTAAACAAAAAAAATAACAATTTTGGAGGAAATAATTTGCATTAATAATGATCTGGCAAGTGAATATAGTCTCAACCTTGTCGTTTTCCTATTATTTATTTTCTCTCCAAACTCCTGTGACTTTTCTCTGACTTGGCAAAACTTGCACCCTCTTTCCCACATTAATGTCTATGTCCCTCTTATTTATTGCTAACTGACAAACAGGATGCTTTAAAATGGAGCATGCGCCACAGAGAGCAGACAGCAAGAACACATCTCCTCCCTAGTGCTTCTGGGTCAAAGGTCAAGTTCACGAAGGAACTGTAGACAAGGAAAGCTGACCCAGAAAGTCTTGAGCCCCAGGGAAAGGCACCTGCCATCCTTGGAGGTGTCATAGTTAAGTGACTGTTCTCTTGTGCAGGCAGCCAAAGGCATATTTAGGAAGGATGACAGAGGAAAGGGGACACAGGAGCCAAAAATAGACGGGGTAGGGACTAGAGAAAATGATGGTGCTTTAGGGCCATGATAAATAGCTCTCCAAAGTGCCAGATATCATGGGGCTATAACTTGCCTACCCACTGTGGGTTGGCCCAAAAAGTGGCCTGCATGCCTTTCATCAACCATCCGGTGCCAATTGGATGAAATACACAAGCGAGGAGCACACAGATGGGGGGCCACTGGAAAATGAACCCAAGGCGTGATGTTTGCTCTACCACTGAGCTACAATCCTAGACCCTAGGGGTAAAATGCATTAGTTTGGTTTCATTTTGCTTTGTGTTTTTCAGACACGATCTCTCTCTCTCTCTGCAGTCCATATCCTGGAACTGCCTTAGCCCCTTGAGTATGGTGATTACAAGATACCACACCAGGCCCAAAACACCATTTTTCAAATAACTTACCATCCTTGCCATTAAGAAGTGTGTAATTTGTGGGAAAGAATGTTACTTACATGATCACCTTTTGAGAGTATGAAAGGTGCCCTAATAAAGGCAATAGTGTCAGGGAAGCCAGGTGTACTGGTGACTGTCCATCTCCTCAGAACTGGGAGGCTGAGACAAGAAGATGGTTCAAGGCCAGCTTGGGCCTCAAAGCAAACCAAAATTGCCATGTGTGTGTGTTAATATCATTGGAGAAAAGTATTCTCCAGCCTAAACCATTATTTTGAGTAACATGAATTAATTCAGGTTTTTTGAGTGTTGTTTACAGCATGGAGATAACTGATTTTTTAAAGTCAGGATGCCTTCAGAGAAGGCACAAAATTGACTTGTGATTGGAGTACCACAGTCTGAAATGATTTAGTGAGGCCATTTCAGAACTAATTTGCTTCATTATGGCTATATATGCTTGGTAAGGCTTTAACAATTTTGTTTGTTTCCTGTAAGCAGCTTCAAAGATTCATAAGGAGAAATATGTTCAGCAATGTGTGAGGCCTTCAGATTTCAAAGATGTTAAAACATCTGTATCTTTAAAACGATAAGGCTCTTTCAAATTCTTCAGTTGTTTTTCTGCTTTGGGTCCAGGTATATAACTTAGAAATGAACATCAATTATCTAAAGACCAGGAGCGCTTGCTGGGGAATTACTGGTCACCCAGGGTCCCTCAGATACACCCTTCATTATTGTCCCCATGGAAACGAGCTATAGGTGATATGTGTGATAGCTAAATTGTTCCATACAGGGCTTTGATGTTCATGGAAGATCTAGGTCTCACTGAGTCCTATGCCACCCCATGAAATTCAGCCAGAGTAATGGGTTTGCTTGACACAAAGGCTCGCTGGCACCGGGTGTTGAGAGGCTGGTAGTTGACTCAACAACCAAGGACACTCTTCCACGCAGGGCACCATCCTCTGTACTCATGGAATCCTAGGCACTTGGTAAAATTATGGCAAGGGCATTCTACATTACTTCTAAGGTTGGTGTGAACAGAGGTGTTCCATGTGGGTGCAAGTACTGCCCTTATTCGGTTTTGGGGGTTCTCTAGGGTTTGTTTTTTGAGGGTGTTGTGTTATATGGTTTTGTTTGCAACACCCTTCCTGTGCAGCCTAGCCTGGGTTGAAACTTGGGAATCCTCCTGCCTCTACCTTTCAAGTGCTGGATTTAGATGGGCACCAGCTTTCTTGGTTATACTCTCTTTTTCTTTCCTGTGTTGATGTGTGTGTGTGAACGCATGTGTGTGTGTGTGTGTGTGTGTGTGTGTGTGTGTGTATGTACATGTGTGAGTATCTACATGTGCTTGCATTTGAAAGTCTGAAGGTGCTTGATCACTCTTTATTGAGCCAGAGTTGCTCACTGAACATAGATCTCACCTATTCCAACTTGTCTAGATAGCCAGCTTACCCAGGGCATCCTATATCTCTGCCTCCTGAGTGGTGGAAGTTACATGTGGTCACCAGGCCTGCCTACCTTTTATGTGGGTTCTAGGGATCTAAACATGCTTGAACCCCATGTGGTTTATCTACTGAGCCACCTTTCCATCCTTCCCCCGATTTTATATACATTCAAATATACAGATCCCTTTTCCCTTTGTGTCCTCTCTCTCTCTCTCTCTCTCTCTCTCTCTCTCTCTCTCACACACACACACACACACACACACACACACACACACACACACTTCAAAGTGTCCCCCCGAAAGATGTCCATCTCAAACACCTAGAACCTGGGATAGGGGCTTGGTGGATGTGCTGTGTTCATCTTGGAAGGCGATAAGGTTGTCTTGTGAACTCTGAGTCCCATAGTAGGTGGCGTTGTGAATAAGGCAGAAGGCAATTTGAGAGAGAAAATAGAAGAGACACATTTGTCGCTGTTCTGTGGCCATGACAAAAACCCCACGCCCAACGCAACTTATAAAAGAAAACATTTAATTTGGGGCTCACAGTTCCAGAGGGTTAGAGTTCATGACCATCTTGGTGGGGCATGGCAGCAGGCAGGCAAACATGACCCTGGGGCAGTCGCTGAGAGCACACATCTCATCCACAGTCAGGAAGCAAGAGAGCTAACTGGAAATGAATGACGTGAGCCTTTGAAACCTCGAAATCCACCCTCCAGGGACACACCTAATCCAACAAGGTCATATCACCTAATTAGCCCTTCCCCAAAACAGATCCACCAACTTGAGAATAAGCATTTTAATATAAATGCTTGGGGACCAAGCTCATTCAAGCCACCACATACACCAGCAGTTCTCAACCTTCCTAATGCTGCGACCTTTAATACAGTTCCTCATGTGGTGATAACTCACAACCATAAAATTTTATTTTGTTGTTACTTCAGTGTTACTTCAGAACTGTAATTTAGTTACTGCTTTGAATCATAATATAACTATCTGACATGCAGGATATCTGACATGGATCCCTGTACACCACCCCCCCCACCCCCGCCAAGCAGTCATGACCTACAGGTTGAGAACCACTGACATGCATAGAGGAAAAGGTCATGACAAGGTGGGGCAGATGGAGGTGTGGTCATAGCCCGTCCATGCTCCAGCCACCCAACCGAGAAGAAAAGAATGATTCTCCCTATGATGCTGAATCGAATACAACTCTGTGACGTCTTGATTTTGGATGTCCAGCCTTCTGAGCTATATACTTGAGTAAGTATCCATCACAGTATCTGTTAAGGAGGGCATAGAAAACCAAAATACAGACGAGAACACCTCATGTTGTGCAGGCTCAGGGCTAGGGAGGCAACGTTGTGAGAATGTTAAGTACGCAATGCTGTGGAAGGTAAAGTGAAGTAATAGCTGTATTTCCCATCAGAACTGTAATGCCTTTCATTTAAATGTACCTTTTTGTAAGACACAGAGGGACGACTGCCACATAAATTATAAAACCCGATGAACAAACTGAGTCTCTTTCTTGTCGTATATTCTCTCCCCGCCCCCCAACTCCTCCACATTTTAGACAGGTTATATAAGTATCTAGGCTAGTGGGAAAGTAATTGTCTGATGGAGTTACGAGCTGGGATATATCATGGTCTCTTAGGGCACTATCAAAAGGTCGCTGCTGAAGCACGGGTTATCACCTTTGAACCCTTAGATGCCTCACGCCACGTCGACCCACTTACAAACCCAGACTCCCTAGGATAGAGTCACGTGCTGTCAGGTGTTCCAGACCAGATCCCCACAACTCTGGAGTCCGCCGTGGAATGTCTGAGATAAGTGGTTGGGAGAGGGCTCCCAAATTCCATCTGAAGAAAGGAAAAGAAGCAGGACCGTTGTGAGCTGTGGGGAGCCGTGGAGCCAGGCTCAGACAGACACTCTGCATTCAGCCTCCCCTCAGGGAGCTCATGAGCACAGACACATCACACAATTGTCCCTCCTCCCAGAGTAAGAGCCCAAAGCCTTATAACCTGTACTAATTACTCATTAGCTGCAAGCCACAGTGCTCCCTCGGGGGGCACAACATCCCAGAATGTGTGGGATGAGGAACCATTGGCAACCAACACTCCCGAAAGCCTTCAGATGGGGACTGCTCAGAGCACCAAGGACTTCAACGGGGTATGTTTCTCCTACTTTCAACGTATTTTTTTTTAAAAAAAAAAATCTGTGTCTAATTTTTAATATCATCTCAAAGAGTACATTTGCTTAAAAATATATGAGAGAAAAGTAATAAGAAAAAATAGACATATTACTGGATGTAGTTGGAATTTCATAAGACTGGTAACTCATCAGGGAGATACATTCAGCAAATATGTTCACATTTTCATACAGTAACCAGCTTTTAAAAATGCAAGTTGAGAAAGGAGCTCAAGTCCATAAATTTGTGTGGTGGCTAATCTTGGTTGTCATTTAACCCACCTGACAAGAGGGAAGCTCAACGGAGGAACCGCCATCAGGTTGGCCGTGGGCATAGCTGTGGGGACATTTTCTCGATTTCTAATTGGAGTAGCATGGACCAGCCCACTGTGGGCCTTAGGTGTGTTCCTTGGGCCAGTGAGCCTGGCTCTGTGTAAGCAAGGCAGCTGAATCTCAGCTGCGGAGAAAGCCAGGAAGCAGCATGGCTCTATGGTCTCAACTTTGGTTCCTGCCTTCAGAGTCCTGCTTTGCCTTCCCTCAGCAATGGACTGTGACACAGACATAAAGCCAGACAAACCCTTTCCTCCCACAACTGGCTATTGGTCACAACAACAGAAAGCAAACTAGGAAGATTAGGTTGTGTGTGTCTGGACGCTTTGCCCAGTCCCCGTTTGGTTCTGAGGTCTGTATGCCTTGTTCAACTCTCTGCCAGCCACATACAGGTTTGTCGGTACCTCCGTGGCTGATGTCAGTCTGGACTGACTCAGTAGGTACAAGTCACATACGCTTACTGCTTTTTAAGTGTGTCGTTTCTAGCTGCTGCCGCGCAGACACGTGACTGCTTGCTCTCCTGGAGGCAGTGTTCTATTTAACAACTGCCGAAGCTCTAACCATGCGGCGGAGGCATCACGTCCAACAGGAATCGCAAATGCAAACACTTCAGATAACTCCTGTGTGAGAGTGAACCATGTCAGGTATAATAACAGTTTGACGGGCATGAAGTCGTAAATCAGAGTGCTTACAATACTATACAGGACAAGCAAAACACCTGTGTGAGGCAGAGCTGGCTAATGGGTCACCGGTGGGTGGCCCAAAGGCTCTGAACTCCCAGAGCTGGAAATGCCAACCAATTACAGATGTCGTAGTTCTTCTGTCTTTTGTTCGCCTGCGTCACCAAGGAGCCCAAAGCTATCATTGCTTGTCTCTACCTACCTAGGCTAAAACAAACCACCAGATTCTCTAGGCCTGCTGCCCTATCCTGAAGAACCAGAACCAAGGATCTGGGGACACTCCCTGCCTCACCCAGGGAAGTCTGAGTCATAGGGGCAACTGAGTAATATCAAAACACCTTGTAAGAGTGGGTTCTTCTTATAGCGCTCCTTAAAAACTTTCTGGTGATGTGGACAAGTTTGTTCCACGAAGCTTGATTCCAGGGCTTTCTAATGCACACAATGAATTTTGTTTGTTTGTTTGTTTTCTTTTCATCCAGAGAATGAGTTTTTTTCATGGTTTGATTATGAAGCAAGATTACATAAGGCCCCAAAACAAATGTTAAAACGGATGTGAAGAAATCAGTCCCCCTTTACATTTTCTCAAAGGCTTAAACACAGACTCACATATGACTCAATCTACTTCTAGGTATCTGCCCAAGAGAGAACATATGTCCACATATCATATTACACATATTCATAGCAGCATTTTCACAGGTGCCCAGAAGGAGACAACTGGAATGTCTATTCATGATGGAATGGGTAAACCCAATGTTATATAGCCACACAATGGGACTTTATACAGCAATGTAAAGGAATGAAGTTCTGATGAACATTACAACATGGATGTACTTTAAAAATACAATATGAAGGGAAGGACACTCATCATGAAAGATCACATGATTTTCATCTGTTTGAAATCTCCAGGTTAGGCAGCCTCTGGAGATTCAAAGCAGATTTGTGGTTGCCAGAAGCAGGAAGAGGAAGAAATAGGGGCAAGTGGATATGGGATTTCTCTCTCTCTCTCTCTCTCTCTCTCTCTCTCTCTCTCTCTCTTTCTCTCTTCTTTTCTTTTTTGGTTTTTCAAGACAGGGTTTCTCTGTGTAACAGTCTTGGCTACTGTGGAACTCCCTCTGTAGACCAGGTTGGCCTTGAACTCACAGAGATCTGCCTACCTCTGGCTCCCAAATGCTGGGATTAAAGGAGTGCACCACCACCACCACCACCACCACCACCACCTGGTGGATGTAGAAATTCTTTTGCAGGAGTGAAAGGCTGCAAATGCATTATGTTAGTGATTTATAATCTTTGGAATATACTAAAAATAATTGACTTGTCCACATCAAATGAATAAATTAATATGTGAATTATATGTCAATCAATCAATCTTATGGGATGAAGAATGTAGCTGCATTGTCAGTATCTGTCTAGCATGTATGAAGCCCTGCATTTGATCCCTAGAACCGCACAAGGCAGCCAGACTGGGAAATGTCTGAAATTCCAGAACTTGCTACACGGATACAGGAGGCTCAAAAGTCAACATCATCCCCAGCAACACAGCAGGTTTGAAGACAGCCTGACATACATGCAACCTTGATTTAAAAAATTAAAATAAAAATTGATTAATTTTATTATTATTTGTTTGTTTGTTTTTGTTTTCAAGACCAGGTTTCTCTGTGTAAACAGCCCTAGTTGTCCTGGAACTCAATTTGTAGACCAGGCTGGTCTTGAACTCACAGAGGCCTGTCTCTGTCTCCAGAATGCTGGGATCAAAGGTATGTGCCACCCATACCTAGCTCCATTAATAAAAATTTTTAAAAGGGACTGAAAAAATGGTTTTGGGCTTTAGTGCATTGACTATTCTTCCAGAGAACCCCAGTTCAATTCCAAGCACCTGCATGATTGCTTGCAACTATCTATAACTCCAGTTTCGGGCAATCTGATGACCTTTTCTGGCATTCACAGGCAAAACACCCACATTCATAAAATAAAATAAAATTTTTACTTTTCAAAATGTTTTTAGAACAATTACAAGGTTGGAGGCATAGCATTTGCCTTGCATGTGTGAGGCCCAGAG
Organism: Myodes glareolus; assembly: GCF_982192425.1. Classification (NCBI taxonomy): domain Eukaryota; kingdom Metazoa; phylum Chordata; class Mammalia; order Rodentia; family Cricetidae; genus Myodes; species Myodes glareolus. The sequence continues at coordinate 59,885,819 of NC_142039.1, forward strand.
CTTGCTCTATGGTGGTTTAAATAATAAGTCCCCCATAGTCTTGGCCATGGGAACACATGGTCTCCAGTTGGTGGCCTGTCTGAGGAGGTTTAGGAGGAAATATGTTTCTGGGAGTGGGCTTTTAGCCCTGAAGGCCTCAGCCTACACCTAGCTCAGTCTCTTTGCTTCATGCTTGTGGTTCCCAACGTGAGTTCTTAGCTCCCTGCTCCTGCCGCCACGCCTGCTGCTTGTGGCCTTGCCTCTGCTCCTCCATCATAGACTCCTAACCCTCTGGAACTGTAAGCTTAAACCAGAGCTGGAAGCCCGGATAAACTCTTGCTTCCATAAGCTGACGAGGTCATCATGCTTTAGCACAACAACAGGAACAAAACTAATATTAGATCTCAAAACTATGTGTTATGAAGGTGTTTGTCGCGGCCACCACACTCTGCGAATGTGGGTCTTACCGGCTCTGCCTTCTTCACTTGGAACACAAAGCAAGCAATCACTGAATGTTTGTACAATGGATTGGTGTAAAGCTAGATGGTCCCACAGATTCGAGTAGAGAATTCTGGTCAACTCAGTTTCCTGACATTCTAGAGGGTGTCTGGAAAGCTGTGGGGCTTCTTCCCTATGGCAAAGAAACTATCATGAAGTCTGGCATATGGCAAGCTTTAAATAAATAGTTCCGTCCTCTCTCCAGAGACAGCTCTAAAGGCTGGTAAATTCATGCTTTTTTTAAAAAAAAAATAGATACTATCAACTCTTGATGGATTGAAACAGAGGTAGAAATTTTTTAAAAAATGTTGTTTAGTAGGTGGGGGGGGTCACACAGCTAAGAAAGTCTCTCTCCAGGCCCCGAGGCCTGCTCCTTGTTTTGGTTTGGATGTGGCCTGATCCCCAAAGGTTCATGTGTTGGAAGCCTGGTCTCAATGTGGTAGTTTAAGAAGAGGTGCAATATTGAAGACATGGGATCTTGTAAAAGGTGAGTAGGTCAGTGGGTTCATGCCCACGGGAGGGGTTAATGCAGTTGTCATGAAATCTCTTGAGGGTTCTATAAAAACTACAACCACACTCTCTGGCTTTCTGTATGAGCCCCACTACACAGTCACCATATTAAGGATTAGTTAGAAAGCTAGCCCAGGCTTGGACAGAAAAGTCAAGATGATAGACTTGGACTTCCAGAACCATGAACTAAGTAAATGACCTTTGTTTTCATTTCCCAGTCTCAGGTCTTCCCTTACAGCTAAATGGACCAATACATCCCATGTAAGATTGCCTCGGCCATCTGATTTGGGTTCTGACACAGACATTTCGCGCCTGTATGTGAAGATACCTTCCACCCTATGGGACCTGATCCCTCGTGTCAGGCCTGGCTTGACTTGCAGGCCCCCTCTAACCTTTACGGCTCTGATACACAGAAGCTCACCCTCTGGCCCTGCATCGTAGATACTTACTCTGCTCTGCCCCTCCTAATGCTTTCCAGCCTAGCCGTTCGGGAAGAAAGGGAAGAAATAGGGAGAAACGTGGCGCATTTCTGTTCCACACTTCCCTTTCTCTCCAGTAAGCACTACAATTCCTTCCCCGCCCCAAAAGATGAGAGAGTATAAGACATCCCCTCGGCAGATGGTGAAATGTGACTGGGTAGTCTGTGAGCTTCCAGCTTCCCAGCTGGAATGGTAAGGTGACGTCTAATACATGAAGCAACAGGGACAGGGGACAGGGCATCCAAAGTCTTTGCTTTCTTTCTTCATGCCCTGATGAAGCTTTTCCACATTCACTGCCAAATACCCAGTTTTCTCTCTTTTGCATTAAATTATTTCAGAGTTGCAATTCATCTATGGGCTAGCTTCCGAGATTCCTCCTCCTTCTAGGGGAGACTCTGACCTGTCCCAGCCGACTCCAGGCTCCTCTTTCCCGGTTCAAACACCTCTGCATCCACCTCCAGCTCTTGATTCCTTAGGACTTGACATTGATCTCCAACTTTCTCATGTACACAGATTTTTTTTTCTTCCGGAAGTAGACAGACATTCCTTGAAGTTATGTTTTCCAGTGTCTTTCCAACATGTGTTGAATGACAGACAGCAGCCACTGTCTAGAACGGGAAGTGGAAATACCTCCAGAAGGGTGGCCCACTAGCCATTTTTGTGTTTTATTGTCTTGTTAAGCTCACTGTGTTGAGGGTAAACACAACACAGAAATTTTCAATAACTGTACAATTGAAGTCAAATTGATACGTAGATCAATCATGATTTCTGTAGCACACAGATGCATGTATAATCTACAACACCTGTCACAATGGGATGCAGGCAAATTTAGAAGGATAGTTTCACTGAGACCCCTGTTTTTCTGTCTCCTGTATATCATGCTAATCCTAAATTAGAAGCTTTCGCTGAACATGGATACACAATTATGTTTGCAAGCCACAGAAAGATGCCAAGTATAATGATGCATGTCCGTGATCCCAGTACTTCAGAAGTAGAGGCAAGCAGATCTGAAATTCAAGTTCATCTTGTACTTCACAAGTAAGTTCAAGTCCACCCTGAGCTACATTAGACCATATCCCAATTAACAAAAACAACCAAACAGGGGCTGGAGAGGTGTCTCAGTGGTTAAGAACGTGTAGCTCCTCGTGGCGCACCCAAGTTTAATTCCCAGCATGCACACACCAGGCTACTCACGCTGCCAATAACTCCAGTCCCAGAGGATCTGATGTCTCCTGCTGGACTCCATGCTCCCTCAAAAGCGCACATACACATATGTACATGCATACGCATACATACACATAATTAAAATAAATCTTTTGAAATGAAATAAATCCGAAAGAGAAGCATCAAAGGTTTAGAGGTTCTTCTGCTTCAGGATTGGAATTTGACAAGGCCGCACCATTTGCTGCAATGGTAGATGAGGACCAGCTTCCTACTGTGAGCCCTGTTATATCACAGGGATGGTGTTTAAGACCTGTTGCTCCTCACAGGTCTTTGAGTTCTTCAGTCTATGGAGCCGCACGTGCTTTGAATGTCAGAGCTGTTTATAATAACAAATCAGAAGTGGGGTCGAATAGCAAAGCCTCTAAGGAACTTTGTAGTGGGTGGATATTTACACAGGTTGCTTTTAGTTGTTATTGCTGTCGCTGTTATTGTTTATTTAGAGACAGGACATCAGATAGCCTTGCTCCGTAGTTGAGGCTGACCTTGAACTCCTGATCATCTTACCTCCCGGTTGCTGAGATTACAGAAGTGAGTCACTCTGGCCTGACAGGCTGGATGTGAACTAGAGTAGGAGAATTATTAAATACCTTGACCCAAATCACTAAAGAGCATCAAACATGGGAACTCTCGATCTCTGAACCAGTATATGTTCTTGGAGTCCTGTAGATATTAAACCTTTTTCCCCTCCTTGCATTCACAATTATGAATAAGAGTATAGCTTTAGGCTGCACACTATATTCCCGTTTCCCCTAATCACCCTGATCCCCCAAACAGATCCATAGACTAGCATCACACAGTCATGACCCCCAGTGCATCCGTCACCTGCTGCCAGCGTGACAGTTGCTGTTCCACTCTGCTGTGCCTGGCTCCTTTAAGGAATGGAAGCAGGGAGGAATGCACGCAGGCTGCCAGAACAACATGTGAGCTGTGAACATGATCCCGAACTCGGCACGTGCGGCGGAGTGATGAGAAACGTACACAGTGCTCTTTCTTCCTGGCAAAAACAAGAGGAGATGAAAGATACCTCAGACGGAGAGGAGGGAAAGGGAATTTTTAGATCTGCTCGCCGTGGCCATTTTTAGAGGATTTTTACCCCCACCGAATATAAAGGTGGTTGTTGCTTTTTCTTTTCTGATAGATCATTTGAGTCCCGTTCTATAAATAATTGGACACACGTGTGTACACACTCAGGCGGTTGTCTGGTTGGTTGCCCAGGGAATACCAAACCTCTCTAAGTCTCTTTTGTTCTCTGTGTTAGGGGCTTTGCTGAGCTTCCTCCTGAGCTCTCTTGTTCCCTGTAAATACTGTAGAGAAGCACGCTAGTGCGGAGCCTAGGCTAGCCTCTAGAAGGAACAGTTTGTGGAGGTTCCCCTCGTCTAGTGTTTGCTTACCATTACCCCACAAAATCCATACCATCTGAGGATGAGGGAGGTTCCCCATTAGAAAGGAGCCTCACGCATGGGCGAGGCCCTAGGTTCAGTCCCCAGAGCTGCAGAAAAGGAGACTGCACACTATATTCCCGGCAGGCAGCGCCAAACACACACATGACTTAAACGTCCTTTATCTGCAAGTTGAGTAAAAAATGTGAAGCTTTTTCTCAAGAGAGGTGTGCTATTTTTAAGGATTTTTTTAATGTCTGTTTATTTATTTATTGTGTCTGTGTGGGTCTGTGTCTGTATGTATGTGGACATGCTCATGCTACATATATGGAGGTAGGAGGGACAACCTGTGGATGTCGGGGCTTTCCTTCAATTCTGCAGGTTCCAGGGACTGAACTTAGGTTGTCAGGCTTGGCGGCAAGCACCTTTACCCACTGAGTCATCTTACCAGCCCATAGATGTAATTTAGTCAACACTCTCTTTGTTCTGGACATTCATCCGAATCTGCAGCTGCCTTTAAGTTCTGTGCATACATTACTAAAGCAAGCTAGAAAGGATTGCCTTTTCCCGTCAGAGTATGAGGGAAGGGGTGTGGTCCTATCTGTGGCTCTCCTTCTACTCCAACTTAAATAACCACAGGCAAGTCATTGGGTCTCTCTGATTAGTTTCTGCATCTGCAAAATGGGGAGGGGGTCATGTTTGTAACCTCAGGTGTTCTGAACAAAGGGAGAGCTCTCTTTCCCCTGGCTTAAACTGGGTAAAATTTCTGAAGTGTTTGATCCAGACTCCCCAGGGATATGTACCTTTCTACCTCTCTGTGTTGCAGACTAGGAAGCCAAAAGCACACAGGGACTAAGTGCCTTGTCCCAGGACTCAGATCTAATAAGTATGGAGCTGGAATTTCCATCTTAGCTCTAGTGCCCTTGCTTCCAAAATCCTACCTCTATACCTGGGTGCATTTTAAATTTCCAAATCTTCAGACTTTAACCCCTACCTTCAGAATAAGAATCCTTATGATTCCCAGTGGATTCCTGAGCACAGCAAAAAGAAAGTCAAAGCCCACACTACTATGCAGCCAATTCCAGCTGCATGATAATAGCGCATATGTTCATACACAGAAAAGTTAACTTGGAAATCTCTACAGTTTTTATTTGTTTGTTTGCTGAGACAGGGTTTCTCTATGTAACAGCCCTGGCTGCCCTGGAACACATTTGTAGACCAGGCTGATCTCGAATTTACAGAGATCTGCCTGCTTGAAGTCATGAGCCACCACTGCCCGGCTTCTAAATTCTTTTTAAAACAGTTTTAATTGTAGAAATTAGACCCAAGAAAATCTGTATTCAATTAGCAGTGGACCAGATTTGTCTGTTAATTTATTTATTTATTTTTGCGATGTTTGGGATTAAGCCTAAAACCTCAGGCGTACTAAGCAAGAATTAGGTTTATACCCTGTGTTACCCAGAATTTGAATTCTGTGCAAAATTTGCCATGTTTTCTCCTGTAGCTCCTGCTGGAAACTTCCCTGATTTTGCCTTTCAAAGGGCAATAAAATCTTGGTGAGTTCAACTAAACTCTAAATTGTATTACTTTCTTTTGGAATATGGTGACATCTTTAAGAAGCTGTTTAAGAAGTTACCAAGCTAGCCCATAGACTTGCATGATGGTTTGCATAACAATGCCCCCCATAGACCCACAGGGAGTAGCATTAGGAGGTGTGGCCTTGTTAGGGGAGGTGTGACCTTGTTGGAGGAAGTGTGTCACTTGGGGGTGGGCTTTGAGGTTTCAGAAGCTTAAGCCAGGCCCAGTGGCTGACTCCTCTCGCTTTCTTCCTGGCTGCCTACCAATATGGATGCAGAGTTCTCAGCGACCTCTCCAGCACCATGTCTGCCGACATGCCACCATGAATGGACTAAACCTCTGAACTGTAGGCCAGCCCCAGTTAAATGTTTTCGTTTGTAAAAGAGTTATCGTGGTCACGGTGTCTCTTTGGAGCACTAGAACTTTGACTAAGACAACTTGTAAGGAACATACTTGACAAGCTAAACAAAGCCAGCTCTTTCTCAATGTTAAGGATTTTAAGACCTGATTATTCTCGAGTATAAGTGAGACATCAACATTTATTAAGAACATGACAGTGCCTCTTCAGAGTCAATCTGGAAGTACTTAACTAATTGAAATCTAGTTTAATGTGCTAGAATGAACTTCCTAGAAATAATTCTATAATTCATACACTTTTCAAAGAATAAATTCTAGCTCCCTCCCAAAACACCCACCCTTTTAACTGAGCTGAATTAATTAGGCTTCATTTTTTAAATCAAATTTTGACTCCTGCTATATAGTTTTTAAAATGTTGACTTAACCCTTAACTAAGGATGTCTCTCTTGACTCCTTTCATGCCTCGGTCCCTCGTTCTGTAGAATGGGTATGTTAAGCAGGTACAAACAGGATCAACACTTAGAGCTGAAAATCTTACACATCTAGGACTGGGGAGATGGCTTCAAGGGGGGGGGCAAGCTCTTGCTGTGTAAGTATGACGGACTGAGTTTCAATTCCCAGGAGCCAAATTAAAAGCTAGACACAGTAGGGCACGTATTTGTAATCTTTGGGCTCCAATCTGGGAGTTCATAGGTCAGCTAGCCTCAGACATAGTGAGGTCCAAGTCTGCCCTCTAAACTTTGCGTACTGTGGTATGTGTGCCATCACACCCACAAGCATACCTCCGGCACCCACACACTCACACCCAAGCAGAAGAACTCTGTACACCTGAGGACACCGTTCCCAACTGTTTGTCTGTAGCCTTCTCAGACTATCTGCTCTAATTATATGAGTTGTTGTATGCAGGGTCAGGCGAGATCATGCCTGGCACAGAATAAGCACTGTTGACGTGTTTAGTAACCTTAATGGGTAAGGTTTTGACTCAAGGGAGTACTGCCCTCACATAAATATTACAATAAATGCCAAGACAGGTGACTTTGAGTCTAGTGTGGCGGCGTATACCTGTAGTCCCGGTACGTAGACAGCTAAGGCAGGAGGATTACAAATTCAAGAACAGCCTGGGCTCCATAGCAAGACTCTGTCTCCATACAAATAAGGGAAATAAATTGGAAGAGTATGCTAGAAGTGTCCTTTCCTCAATCAGAATGAACTGCCTTGGAAATAAAGATTATACTCACATTCTTCCTCTCGGAAAGCTACACAAGGGAACTTACAATGCAAAGAGAGCCGCAATCTAACCTATTGCTAGACACAGGAATGTGACTCCCCAGAAAGGCCCGGCAGCGAGGCGAGCCTGCGCTGGCATCACGCTGGCATCCCGGGCTGCGAAGCCCCACCTCTACAGACCAACCTCTTTAGTGTAATGGGGGACTGATGATGGCAGCAGCCAGCTGTGGCGAGGGCAGAAGGAGGCAGGCTCACAAAGCTCACGCCTCATTGCTGACACTGCTCGGTTCTGCTCTCATGCTGGCAGCTGCTGCCTCTTTTTCCTACTGCCATTGTTTCGCCACACAGAACCCCACACTCTGCCAATCCTCCCTCCCCTCCCCTGTGTGCCTGCTTCCTTCTGGAGGACACTCACCATGTCGCCATGGACTTAATTCACAGTATGTATTCTACGCTCTATTCTGAGACTCTCCTCCCTGAGCCAAGGCTTAGAGGAAAGGCCAAGAGAGCTGGAAGTCCAATCAAACTGGTCACCTTGGAATAATCAGCATCCATGCCTGTCTCTCGGGAGGAGCAGCGCTGGGAGAATTTATCTCTTATGGTGTGGTTTTGCTATACAGTGCCGTAACATCAATGCCCTCAGGTACATTAAAAACATGCATCCTGGATTTTTTTTTTTTTGCTTCCTATTTACCTCTGCATTGCAGCTTTAAAGTCTAAACATAATTGTTGCCATACTTGGTGATTTTTTTTTCAGGTTACATCTGCACACGGTTGCCTGTTTTTTCACAGAAGGAGACTACCGACACACATCACAGAGGGAGGAGACTAAAGGAGTAAGATCTTGATGGATCCCTCAAGGACCATCTGAGATTGTTGGAGAAATACAGAAAAGATGGAGTTATGGTTTGAATGTCATTTGGTCCCCATCGGCTCAAGTGTTGATTGCTTGGTCCCCAGCTGGTAATGCTGTTTTAGGGGGGTGTTTCAAATGTGGGCCCTGTGGACCTGTGAGAAGGCACCCGTGAAGGCGCTTGCGGCCAAGCCTGACAACCTGAGTTCGAGCTTCAGCTCTCACGGGGTGGAAGGAGTGAACTGACTTGTTGAGAGGAGAGAGGGCCTGCTTTTCATCCTGGCCGCCTGGCTAGCTTAACCCCCCGAAATAATCACACAGAAATTGTATTAAGTAAATTACTGCCTGGCCCATTAGCTCTAGCCTTTTATTGGCTAATTCTCACATCTTGATTAGCCCATTTCTGTTAAATCTGTGTATCACCACGTGATTGTGGCTTACCAGCAAGAGTCTAACCTACGTCTGTCTCAGGCAGGAGATTCATGGTGTCTGCCACACTGCCCTTCTTCCCAGCATTCTGTTCTGTCTACTCCGCCTATCTAAGTCTGCCCTGTCAAAAGGCCAAGGCAGTTTCTTTATTCAACCAATGAAAGCAATACAAATACAGAAGGACCTCCTACACCGCTGACTCCTACAAGTGGTCCTCTGACCTCCATCAACAAAGGTGTACCTACCCGCCTACCCACCACACACATACCAAAATAAATGTATGTAATTTTAGAAGTTTAAAAAACAAACTCTGTGAGTTTGAGGCCGGTCTGGTCTATAGAGTGAGTTCCTGGACAGGCTCCAAAAGCTACACGGAGAAACCCTGTCTTGAAAAACAAAAATAAATAAATAATAAAAAGAGAGAAAAAGAAAAAAGAAAGAAAAATGGGCCGGGAGAATTTGCTCAGCAGTTAAGAGCACTGACTGTTCTTCCAGAGGACTGGAATTCAGTTCCGAGCAACCACATGACAACTCACAACTGTCCAGTTCCAGGGTACCCTACACCCTCGTACACATATATATGCAGGCAAAACACCAATGACATCAATGCACATAAATTTTAAAAAGTGACAAAGAAAAAAATTGAAAAATACAGAGATTAAAAAAACTGGAGCGGTGGGGCCATGCTTGAAGTGGTGGGTCACGGGGGAAACGGACCGCTAGGCGTGTGTCCTTGAGGGGGCTTCGTTGTCCTGGCTCCTCCATCCCTCTCTCTGCTTTCTGTCACCCGTAGCTGAATAGACTCCTGCGCTTGTTAGTGTGGCCATGGCCCAGTATCAAGAGCCCTGGACTGTGCAGTAAACACTCTGAAGCCATGAGCTAAAACAGATCCTTCTTCTATGCTGCTGTCTCACATATTGTGACCATAAGTACCTAAAAAAAAAAAATAACTAACATGCTCATGTGGAAGGTAATATATCTTGTAACTCAGGTAAAGGCTGGGGTACACCCCAAGAGAACTATACTTTTCCAGCATGCTTCACTGTTGCAGGCTGTGCTGGGTTTTTGGGAGGGGTTGTTTCTGTCTTTTTGTTTTGTTAACTTGATACAAGCTGGGATCATTTGGGAAGAGAGAACCTCAGTTGGGAAAATGCCTCCATCAGACTGGCCTATGAGCATGTCTGTGGGCTATTTGCTTGATTAATGATTTATGTGGAAGGGCTCAGTCCACTGTAGGGTAGGACACCCCTGGGCAGGTGGTCTTGGGTGTATAAGAAGGCAGGCTGAGTAAGCCAGAATTCAGCATTCCTCTAGAGTCGCTGCTTCAATTTCTGCCTCCAGGTTTCTGCCCTCACTTCCTTTTTATGGCAGACTGTAAGTTTTAAGATTAAAAAATAATCCTCTTGCTGTTGGTCATGGTGCTTTGTTGTTGTTGTTTTGTTTGTTTGTTTGTTTTTTAAGACAGAGTTTCTCTGTAGCTTTGGAGCCTGTCCTGGAACTAACTCTTGTAGACCAGGTTGGCCTCAAACTCACAGAGATCCACCTGCCTCTGCCTCCTGAGTGCTGGGATTAAAGGCGTGGCCACCACCACCCGGCAATCATGGTCACAGTAGTAGGAAGCTAACTAGGACATGGTCACTGCCAGCACAGAGCATAGAATAAAACCAAATCCATAAAAATTCAGGGTGATCTGTATGTGCATACTTGCATATGTGTATATGTGCATGTATGTTATATATGTGTATATGTATGTATGTGCACGTGTACATGTATGTATGTGTGCGTGTGCACGTGTTTATGTGAGTGGATATGTGTGAAATGATTCTTTAAGTATCACAGGGAGGAGTTAAGACCCACATCCTTTCCTACTCCTGAGAGAATCATGTCCTAAACATTAAAAATGGTGACAAAATCAGATAAGTGCTTAAGTGTCTACACTTACTGTACTGTCAATCACATACAAGTTCAAGTGACATTTGTAAAATTTGTCACATTTGAAAGCAACTTTTAAAGAAATTTTCCCCCATAACCCCTAGGCATACACAATTATTGTGGATTAAGTAGTTGTAGATAGAGACAGGCACTCATAGCCCATTTCCAAACAACATCATAAAGCCCATTCCCAAATATTTCCACCATTAAACAATGTTTAATTAAATAAATTATGTTTCGGAACACTCACATATCTTGGTACTTTTAATGGGATGTGAGGTTGGCATCCAAGGGCAGTGGGGAGGCCCAGCAATAGTTTTAGAAAACTTTTACTTGTCACTGTGTGAGTTCTGAGGACAGTGGGTGACCTAGAGAAGGGCCATAGTTGCTTGGGAGGAGTTCTGTATGTAAGGTTAATGTTCAGAGGCAAAGTGTCCCTCACAGGCTCATGGGTTTGAACACTTGGTCCCCAGTTGGTGTCACTGTTAGGAGGCTGTGAAACCTTTGGGGAGTAGGCCTCTGCTGGAGGAGGTGAATCTTAGGGGTGGGGTACAGTTGAGGCTCACAGTCTGGCCTACTTCCTGTTGTGTCTCTCCTTTCGTCTCTATTGAGGAGTGAACAAGCAGCTGCCTTGTGAGCCTACTTCCATGGCGTCTGTATGTCTACCCATGGCACATGATGGGCGGGGGTCACAGCCTTAACCCTTGAGCCCACGTAAATCTCTCTCTCCTTAGCTTGATGCTGGTTAGGTATCTGGTTGTAGTGGTGAACAAATAACCAACACCGAGATAGGTGACTATGAAGTTTACCGGGGCTGCCTAAACAAGGCACTGTGACTCCAAGGCTCAAACAGCAGGGATATACGTCCCTGCGGATCTGGAGACTGGCAAACCAAGGTCAAGATGCTGGTGTGAGCAGTACTGTTGCTTCTCTGGGCACCAGTAAGAATGTGTCCCATGTTCCCAGCCCCTGGTGATGGCGGGCCCTCCTTAGCACTTCTCTGAGCATGAGTATGAATGTGTCCCATGTTCCCAGCCCCTGGTGATGGTGGGCCCTCCTTAGCACTTCTCTGAGCATGAGTATGAATGTGTCCCATGTTCCCAGCCCCTGGTGATGGCGGGCCCTCCTTAGCACTTCTCTGAGCATGAGTATGAATGTGTTCCATGTTCCCAGCCACTGGTGATGGCCAGGCATCCTTAGCAACCCACATGTTTTTCCCTGGAGTCCCTAGGTTGTGGCTTAGTGTGTCCAGATCAGTCCCTTTCATAAGAACAGGAGTCATGTAAGAGGCCACCCTACTCTAGTGGGACCTCACCCCGATTCATCTATTTCTGGGATGGCCCTATATCCAAACCCACTCACATTCTCAAGTTCCAAGAGTTAGAACCTCAAAATATGATTTTCGTTTGTTTGTTTGTTTTGGAGGCAGAGTCTCGATATTCAAAGCCAAGGCTCCTGCCTCAGCCTCCTGAATGCTGGGATCACAGGTCCACCATTGTGCTCAGGTTGCTTTGGCCCCTAGTAGCAGCTAAGGACGTGCTGAGAGGACGGCAAGGGCAGTAGGCAAAGGCCTCACGAGGATGGCGAGACAGGGACTATTCTGGAAACAGAAGGAGAAGGTTATGGGCCTGTACCTAAAATAAGCCTGGGCTATAATGTGAATCCAAGACCAGCCTGGGCTCCAAGGGGAGACCTTATATTAAGGAAAAGAGATGAGGGGAAGAGGGGATCAGGGAGAGAAGGTGAAGGTGAGGTAAGAGGTGAGGCGAGGCTGCTGTGAGGTCTGGGACAGATCAGGAAGCATCTTGTAAAGCAAATACTGCTTTAATGCAAAGGCCAGGAGTATTCAGTGTGATATTTAAATGTCAAAATGAAGCAACAAAGCAATCCTTCCGCCTTTCTGCCCTCTGCTTGCTAACACTCCCCAATCTTTAGGATCTGGAAGGCGTCTAGGGAAGAACTCAGCTCTGAGTTCTGAAGAAGCTGCTGGGTCCCTCAGCACAGTCCTGGCATGACCCAATTAGAGAGCAAGGGACTGACTGGTCCCAGTCCCCACCTCCACTCACCATGCTATTGTTATGGCTTGCTTAGAAAGCAATGTTTTGGTTGTTATGGAATCTTTGGTCATAATTTTTTGGATTATGCCTTCAGTTCCTCACTCATCTTTTTTTTTAATTTATTGGTGTTGAGAATTTAACCAAGAGCCTCACACACACAACCTATTATGAATAAACCACATCCCCAACCTCCTTAAACTTGTTCTTTAAAAATTGCTTCAACAAACAAACAAACAAACAACAACAACAAAGATCTTGTTTAAAAGAAATTCTTGCTATGTAGCTCAAGCTGACTTCATCAGACTTGTGATCCTCCTGCCTCAGCCTCCCAAATGCTAGGAGTGCAGAAATGTGGGATTTTTTTGTTGTGCTGTTGTTGTTGTTATTGTTGGTTTTTTGAGATAGGGTTTCTCTGCATAACAGCCCTAACTTTCCTGGAATTAGCTCTGTAGATCAAGTTGGCCTCGAACTCACAGAGATCCTCTGCCTCTGCCTTCTGGGTGCTGGGATTAAAAGCGTGTACCACCACCATCTAGCCAAAGTGATTTACTTATTTATTTTATGTGCATTGGTGTTTTGCCAGCATGTATGTCTGTGTGAGGGTGTCAGACACCCTGGATCTGTTACAGACAGTTATGAGCTGCCATATGAGTGCTGGGAATTGAACCCCCGGTCATCTTGAAGAGCAGCCAGTGCTCTTAACCATTGAGCCATCTCTTCAGTACCTGGGTCTAGTCTTTTTAAGAGTTATGGTAACCGGGGACATAGCTCTGTCGGTACAGGACTTGCCTATGTGCACAACTCTGGGTTTTACCCCCAGCACTTAGGAGGTGGATGCAAGAGGATCCAAAGCTCGCATGCATGTGTGCGCATGCACACACACACACACACACACACACACACCCCAAACAATAGAGCTTTGTAATAATAAATGAAACAATCCAGTCCACATTATTGCTTTCACGTGCATGTCCATGAGTATTGAGTTTAGACAATGTGAAAGGAACAGAAGCCGGAGCTCTCCAGCTGTGGTGGCTGTCCTCAGTTGGGTATCTTGTGGTACCAAAGGGAGAGCCAGGTGGGCTTGGTACTTTTTTCAGTTCAAGGAAGCCATCGCCTATCATGGTATCTAGGTAGTCAAGGACAAAAATCTCATGGTAAATGCGTCCTGACAGTGACCCTGCTATAAAAGGAAAGGCCAGCTGTGCATATGAAATACAGAACCTAAAAAGGAATGATCCAGAAGACACAGATTTAAAACTGGTCAGCCTTGACAACATAAAAGAATATAGCCAGGTGTGGAGGCACAGGTCTGTAATCCCAACACTCGGGAGACCGGGGCAGGAGAATTATGAGTCTGACTCCATCTGAGGTATCTTGGAAGATCCTCATTTAAACAAAAAAACAAACCATAAAACTAAAGCCGGGTGTGGTGGCAGATGCCTTTAATCCCAGCACTCAAGAGGCAGAGGCTAGTGGATCTCTGTGAGTTCAAAGCCAGTCTGGTCTTCACACCAAGTTCCAGAACAACTAGAGCTACACAATAGAGCTCTTGTCTCCAAAACAAAACAAAAACCATAAAACACACACAAACTTTATAGGGCTGGAGAGATGGCTCAGCAGTTAAGAGCACTGGTTGCTTGTCCACAAGACCCGAGTTAGAATCCCAGCACTCATATGGTGGCTCACAACCATTCATAACTCCAGTTCCAGGAGATCTGACAACCCTCTCCTGGCCTCCTTGGGCACCAGGTGCATACATGATACACACACACACATATAGATAGGCAAAACTTTTATACACCTATAGACTAAATCTAAAAACTTGCCCAGGATAGTCCAGAACAAAATATTTAGGGCTGGACTTGGGGGTGAATGCCTATACTCTCAACACTTGGGAAGCAGAAATAAGGAGAACCAAAAGCTCAAGGCCAGTCTTGACTGTGTAGCGAGTTTGAAGCCATCTTGTGCTACACAAAACTCTCAAAGAACGAAGAAACAAAGTTTACATTATATATTTTAATTAAGATTTGATAACCTAAATGCACACAAATAAAAGAAAGGAATAGTGAAAGATGCAAATCAAATGAATAGCCATCATTGTAGCGGCAAAATGGAAAAAGAAAAAGAAAAAAGTCTCATTAGTTGTACCGCCCGCCTGTACCACGTGACAGTACGGTACTACTCCTGTATTGCAGCGCCTGCACTGCAGGACCATTCGCGTGCCTGGCAAGGACCTGGAGATTTAAATACACAGAGACACACAGACAGAGACATGGGTCATCCTTGAAACAGGAATGCCCCTTTTATTGTGTTCAGGGGCAGCTTATATAGGGATCCTTAACTGATAGCCACGCCCCAGCCAAACCCACCAGAAACCACTCCCCTGCCATCAGAAACTCCTGAGGGTCTCGTGCTCAGAGCAGCTACAAGCATAACACGTTGTTTACAAGAAATTCAGGGTCTGGGGGTGCACAGCTCCCAACAATTAGTGACTCAAAATGCGCAAACTAACACTGTAATGAGAAATGCTGTTTTGCATACTGGCTTGACAAAAATATGTGTGTATGTGCATGTGTATGTGTGTAATGTCTGTGTGCAATGCATATGTCTGTGTGAGTGTGGAGGTCAGTGTTATTTCTCTATCACTCTATTCCTTTGAAGCAGAGTCTCACCCTGAATGTGGAATTCCGTATATGGAATTGCCTCTCTTCTTCCACTTGACGTGGGTTCCAGGGATTGAACTCAGGTTGTCAGGGGTGCACAGCAGATGCCGTTTCTCCCTGAGCCGTCTTTGCAGCCCAACATTTTTTTCTTTTATGAAGCATCTGTTCATACACTTGAACCTTTTTTTTTCTTTTTTATAACTAACTTTTTTTTCTGGGAATAGAAAATATGGGGGTATTTTTAACTCCCTTCTAATGGGAAAACAGGATATATATATATATATATATATATATATATATATATATATATATATAAAACATGTCTCTTTAGGCACTTGGGTTCCAGGTGGGTACTGAAATGGTTGACAGAGGATAGGAGGAATGGTCTGGGAAGAACTCTCTAGGTGAAAAGGGGATCAGGTGACAAGAACAGAAAGAGACTCATGGTGAACATGGCCAGTGAACTAAGAACGGCTGTGACATTTTCATGGGATTTAAAAGCAACAACAGACAAGCAAAAAGAAAAAAAGAGAGAGAGAGCATTTATGGAGGGGACCCCGTGATCTATAAAACCTAAAATATTTACTATCTGATCTCTTACAGAAAACACTTGCTGAGCTCCAGAAGGGAGGAACATGAAAAGATGGCGCTGAGCTGGGGTCATCTGAGAGACAGAGGGAGACACTGATAAACAGGCCGCTCAGACGTGAAACAAATCACAGGTCTGTGAGACCAGAGGCAGAAGAGCTCTGAGTGTAGCCACGGTCCAGGTAAATTGAAAATGAAAGAGTGCTTTAGAATCGGCAATTAGAAAGTAGGTCACCGTGACCTCTGGCAGAGACACGTTGAAGGAGTGTTGATCCTCAGTCACGAGGGAAACAAGAAACAGGGAGGGGAGGTGAAGTGGAGGTGAGAGGGGTGGTCATGACAGAATGCGTGTTTAGTGTACGTTAATTGAGAACACCTGTACGGTGCTCTTTAAGTCAAATCATTAGTATTTTGAACATGTTTATTTAGCCCGCGTCATAGGACTTTTGGTCTATGCGAGGGGTCTTTCGACTCCTGCTCTGTCTCTCCATGAGGACTGTGGGTGGAAGGCAATCCATCCTCCAGGCTGCCGGGCTGTTAGCAAGGCTGCAGGCCACCCAGCTGTAACTGGTACCAGAAGCTGCGTCTGCTAAAAGCAGGACCTTTTCTCCTGGCCCCACGGCGCAGCCCAGGCGGGTGGGCCTGGCGTCTCCACCTGCGGTCTGCATGTCTCCCTTCCTTTGGGTCACGGGCTTACCTCTGCCCACAGCCATGCCAATCACTCGGAAAGCACCTCTCTAAAAACCGGCGTCACCTAAGCCATCCGCGTTGAAGGCCCAGGGATAAGAATAACCGAGGCATCTTACCGTCACCTTCTACAGCTTCCTGTTCTAGACGACTCCAACAAGAGGAGCCCATAGGTCTCCAATCGTTGTCCCCAATCTGTAATCACCTAGGATTCCAGAGAGAGAACTTCACAGACATATCACTTCATGGTGAGATGTCCCCTGTTTTCTTCCCTCAAGCAAAAACAAAAAACAAAAAACAAAACAAACAAAAAAACCCGGCTTCTTCAGTTGTCTTGAGAACCAGCACTGAGGATGAGTACCCAGGACTGCTTAATTATGCATACCTGCTGCCATTGTCCCAATTATTCCGCTATTTAATCCTAAAGTGTATGTCAATACACTAAAGATGGGCTTGTGGGGGAACATCCACCTCATCTGGACTTTCCAGTGTAGCCACATCGATTAACTCTCTTTTCTCCGATGGACATATTTATTTGTTTGGCGTATTAGGATGAGGAGTCAGGCTGTTTAAGAGCACTCCCAAAATGTTTCACGTAATTATAGGTTTCATTTCCAGACATGGTATTTCTTTCTTTTTCAACCTCCTATTTTCAATACAATTTTTTTTTTGTTTTTTGTTTTTGTAGAACCTATATAATGGAACCATAAGTCACCTATAAAAGCCCCACTTAGGAAAATCATTAGCATACACTTCTGTGTAGTCATCATCATAAACAAGCCTGAATATTTCTATCATCACGACACATCCTCTCCTTGTTCCTTTCTCATCCTCTGGTCTTCAGTATGGCCGATTCTGCCCTGCATCCTTCCCTAAGGTGTCATATAAGGGGGACTAAAGGTGTGAGCCATCACGCCCAGTCTTTGTGAGTTCCTACAACTCATCTCTCTTAGGAGTGGAACTGCTGGGTCACATGACTAAAGTGATTTTGTAAGGACAGCCCAACTATTCTCCAAAGCGGCTGTACCATTTTGTACTTCTCTTAGCCCCAGTGGCTCTGCTTCCTTGCCACAGCCTGATGCTGTCAGATATAAAATTTTAGCTGTTCTAGAGGCTATACAGTAGCCTCCTATTGTAGTTTTAAAAACTTTTATTTATATTTATTATTATTGTATGGGTGTTCTGTGTGCCTGGTGTCATGGAAGGCCAGAAGAAGGGTTTGCATCTCCTGGGATTGGCCTTACAGAGAGTTGTGAGCCCCCAGGTGGGTGCTAGGAGTCAAACCTGGGTCCTCTGAAAGAGCAACAACGTCTTTACCCACTAGCCATTGCTCCAGCTGCAGTCTTCATCTTTTTGTGATGAACAGAAATATTGGCCATTTTTCATGTGCTTATTGGCCAATTTCATATCTTTTTTGCTAAAACACTTGTTTAAATATTTTATCCAGATTTTTAAAATTGAGTCTTGTCTTCTCATTGCTGATCTTTGGAGTTATTGATAAGCTATAGATCCAAGTCAGTCTTGTCCAACATATCTGTGAAAAGTTAAACTTTGATGGGGTTGTTAATGGTTTGAATGTAAAGTATCTCCCATAGGTTTATGGGTTTGGACACTTGGTCCCCCAGCTGGCAGTGCCCTTTGGGAGATTATGAAATCTTTAAAAGTGGAGTCTCGTTGGAGGAAGTCGGTCATTGAGGGCAAGCTTTGGTGACTTCTAGCCCAGTCGTGTTTTCTGTTCACACTCAGCTTCCTGGAAGTAGCCACATTGTCATTAGATGCTTTCTGCTCCTGCTGCCAGCCATGCCCCCACCCCTCCCCATGGTAGACTGTATCTCTGGAACTGTAAGCTGAAATAAACTCTTTCTTCTCGGCTGTTTTTTGTCAGGTGGTTTTACCACAGTAACAGGAAAAGAAACTAAGGCAGGGTTTAATTTATTAATTTCTAATTGTATTGTTCACAACTTTGTGTCTCATCTAACAATCTTCACACCAGCATGAGATTGTAAAAAACTTCTTCTTCTTCTTCTTCTTCTTCTTCTTCTTCTTCTTCTTTTTCTTCTTCTTCTTCTTCTTCTTCTTCTTCTTCTTCTTCTTCTTCTTCTTCTTCTTCTCCTCCTCCTCCTCCTCCTCCTCCTCTTCCTCCTCCTCCTTCTCCTTCTCCTTCTTCTTCTCCTCCTCTTCCTCCTCCTCCTTCTTCTTCTTCCTCTTCTCCTCCTCCTCTCCCTTTCTCCTCCTCTTTCTCCTCCTTTTCCTCCTCCTTCCTCCTCCTTTTTCCCCCCCCAAGCTGGGGTTTCTCTGTGTCGATTTGGAGACTATCCTAGAACTTGCTCTGTAGACTAGGTTGACCTCACACTCAAAGATCCTCCTGCTTCTGATCTTCCCAAGTGCTGGGATTAGCCCATCTTTTCTTGGAGAAGTTTGAGATTGTCGCATGAAACCCAGGCTGACCTAAAACTCACTGTGTAGTCAGTTGTGCCCTGGGCTTTCTGATCCCCCCACCTATAAATCTAGAGAGCTGGGGTCATTGGGATGTGCTAGGTTTGTACAGTGTAAGAGACCCAACGCTGAGTCTTGTGCATGTTAGACAAGTACTCTACCAAGGAGCTATGTCCCATCCTCTCTCCTAGTGATTTTATAATTCCAGCTTTTAAAGGTATAATTCCGAAGGTATAAGCTTGTGATTATTTCAAGTTCAGTTTTGTATATGGTGTGAAGTTAAACTCAAGATTCATGTATTCTCAGTATGGGTATCCTGTTTTCCAGCATATTATACTTGAAAAAGCCTTTACTCTTTGAATTGCGGCACTTTTGTTAGTAGGCAATTGACCACACATTAGAGTAAAGCTTTCTCAGCGTCAGTGTGTTCCGTCAATCATTTGTCTCTCCTGGCCCCATGTCACACTATTTTGACGACGGGAGCTTTAAAATTAGTGTTGTAAAGAAGGACGCTGTAAAAGAAATTCCACACTAGCTCAGGACTGAGCATAATAAAAGGTTATTTATGTAGGTAGACTCACAGATCGCAGTCCTCTGCTGGAACAAAAAACAGCAACCCAATCCCACGGGGTGGGGGGGGGGGAGGCCGGACTTGCGCTTTACATAGCTATATATAGTATAAGAGGCCACGCCCAAGCGGGCAGGTAACTTAGAGGTGACTGGCGGTAGGAATTCCTACAGTAGTGTTGAAATGAGTCAGTGTAACTTGTCCAACTTTGTTCTGTTTTTAAAAGTTTTGGTTCTTCCATGTTCTTTGAAATAGTCCAAAGGCTTTAAAATAATTTTTAAAGAATTTGCATACAAAACAGTGGGCTTCGTTGTGACATTTCCATACAGATTTTAGAATGAGCCTGCTGATTTCCTTTAAAAGTGTGATGAGACACTGGCAGCAAATAAACGCGCAGGTCCTTCTTCAGTACGCCGCGACCATGCAGAGTTTTCTGGCTATTTTGCAGCATGACTGCATGTTCTGAGACAGTTTACTAATGAGCTCATACTCCTTAGACATCTACTTCCGGTAACTTGTTGAGGTCTGAATTTAAAATGTACATTTCAGAAATTATCCCTGTTCATAGGCATAATGTAAAACCCAGGTTTACTTTATTTTTTCTTTTTTTTTTCTTTTTTTTTTAAATTTATTTATTTATTATACAATATTCTGTCTGTGTGTATGTTTGCAGGCCAGAAGAGGGCACCAGACCTCATTACAGATGGTTATGAGCCACCATATGGTTGCCGGGAATTGAACTCAGGACCTTTGGAAGAGCAGGCAATGCTCTTAACCACTGAGCCATCTCTCCAGCCCCCCAGGTTTACTTTAAACAACAACAAAATTTAAACAAACAAACAACCCTGTTTGCTGTTGCAGAATGCCTACCCCACCCCCCAACTCTCATTTGTCCTTTTGTTTTTTCTCATAGATAGATGTGGGGGAGGGTTGACTGATTTGTGCCACTTTACATCTGTGTGAAATAAAGTTATAATAATGCATTATTCTCACATCCCATGGACCAGCTAGATCTGAGGAGGTGGTTTAGTGGCAGAGCATTTGCCTACATAAAAAAGAACCTGGGTTTAATTTCCAGACAAGGGGGGAAAACCTTCCAATTGCTTCAATGTTAGATCACCCCAGCCCAGACGATGCTTCTTAAAGAAGATGAGAATTCTGAGGGAGTGACAGTTGGTTACTTTTCCATTGCTGTGGTAGAGTACCCTGACAGAAAGCAGCTTAGGGGAGAAAGGGTTTATTCTGGTTTACAGCTCCAGAGCAGATACAGTCCACCATGGTGAGAGAGGCATGCAACAGCAGCAGCAGAAGCAGGCTGATGACATTTCTTCAACATGAGAGAGGGGGCGACAGGGCATACAATTCCCAAAGCCTGCCCCTAGTAACATACTTCCTTCATGCAGGCTCCATCTCCTAAATGGTCCCTTGTAGCACAACGCCTGCTCAGGCAAGGGGCTGGAGACTGAAACACACACACACACACACACACACACACACACACACACACACACACACACACACACGGGGGGGGGGGGTGACGCCAAGAATGTTCCTTTATTGTGTTCCAGGGCAGCTTATATAGTGTCTCCTTGACTAATGGTCACGCCCTAACTCTCAGCTGCAAGCCCACCAGGAGCCACTCCCCTACCATCAGGCACTCCTGAGGGTCTCGTGCTCAGAGCAGCTGCAAAACAAGTTGTTTTCTCAGAGCAGCTGCAAGCGCAGGAAAACAAATGTTCACTCTGGCAGGCAGGGGGTCACTTGAAATTCAGAGTCTGGAGGTCCACAGTTCCCAACAGCCCTAATCTTCATAACTGGGGACCAAGTACTGTTCAAGCGTGAGAACCTTTGGAGAACACTTTATATTCAAACCACAGTCCCAAAATAACTAAGGTGCATTCCTTTAGTGGCCTCCACCAGCAACTGAGTCACGTTAAATCATCCTTACGGAAAGTGAACCACTTGATTGTAAAAATAGAGAATTAGGCTCAGGATAGTCAGCCCTGCTGTGTGGAGGTGTGTTTCTGTATGTCAGCATTAGACAAGGGGAGTGTGAGGGTGGCGGGAGAGCGGATGTTAGGTAGCAAGTCACATTGTAGAGAAGGTTTGGAGGGGAGGCACCAAGAGCAAGGGAGGTTTCCACCTGCAGAAGCTTCCCTCCTCAATCACACCCCAGCTGCCCTCTAATTTGAAACAGCATGGTTCCATGCTGATGGAACGAATGATTCCAGTACCTCCTCGTTCCCGAAAACAGTACTTCTCGGTCTCGCCAGTGCATACGGAATGCCTGGGTGTCTCATTGCTACCCAGATTCTGAATCAGTAGGTCTGCATTTCCAGAAAGCCTCCAAGAGGTCTCAACGCTACTGGTCCGTAGCAGTATTTTAAATGAGAAAGTCTTAAAAATATATCTACCCTAAGTGTCTAATTGTCTACCTAAATCAAACAGCACATCTCCTCCTCTTTCTGTTCTCTTTCTCCTTCTTTTCCTTCCCTCCTCCTCTATCTCTTGCTCCTCTCCTCTCCTTCCTATTCTTCTTCCTCCTATTCTTCCCTCATCTCCTCAGTGGTGTTTACAGCCTGTGTTAGCCCTCCCTCCCCACTCCCTCCTCCTTCCTCTTCTCTTTTCTTCTGCCGAGACTAACCTAGGGCCTTGTGCATACTAAGAACACACTTGTCACCCAGCCATAAGCCAAGCCCTAGCCCTGCTTCTTAAAGGAGAAATATCAGTCCTTAACCTGTCAGTGTGAGTCTGTTTATCAGATTCTTGTGGATTCGACAGCAATGGTTTACAAACAAGGAACTAGAATATTTTAATAACGGAGTTCTTTATGCAGCTGGTGTGGAGTTCATGGATACAGCCCTTACCTATAATGTGCATGGCCCTGGGGTCTTATCCCCTGCACTGACCGAAAAAAAACATAAAATAAAAAGATCAAGAAAATACCGCATTCCTGAGGGGAGAGGGAACCAATACACGTTAGCCAAAACTCATTTTCCATAAAAGAAGCTTATACCTCCAGAAACTAAAAATGAGTCATTATGTAACATGAAGCACAGAGCACCAGGCATATGATATCTCTTCTATTTAGATCCCAACTGTGCGAGCAAGAGACTCCAGGCTTCACGAAGAAAATGCAGCTGAAAGTGAAAGAATTCAGGTTTTTATCCTGCACCAGCCTCTGTGCTAAGCTAAGCTTGTGGCATGCTGCACGCTTTCGTTTACACTCCTAAACCAGACGCAAGGGAGGGGCCGTGCGCATCCTTCCTTTACATGTGGGGACCCCCTGAGACCTTCTGTTTCTTGAAGTCACTCACTTTGAAGGCTGCAGTTCTTTACTGCTGCCAAACAAATTCTTATTTTTTCACTCATTCATCCAACAGATATTCATCTCTGCATTAGGGCAGAACATGGGGGATTTGCTTAAGCATTTTCTCCCCGGATGAACAGGCAGGCGAACATCTTTCTAGGAACCCAAATGACATAGCTGGAATGTTCTGCCCTACGAAGCATGGGATATTAGTGATGTTTCTTGTTCTTGTGACAAAATACCTGGGGGTGGGGTGGAGACAGCACAAGTAAGCAATGGTTTATTCTGGCTTACAGTATGAAGAGAGACATTCCATGTGGTGGGAAAGGCACGGAAGCAGGAGCAGGAGGCCGGCTGGTCAGATTGCATCCCCAGCCAGGAATCTGAACAGGAAACTGGGCCAGGCTACCCAAACTCAACACCTGCCCAGAGTGACCCACTTCTGGTAGGGCTCCTCCACCTAAAGATTCTACAGCCTTCTGAAACAGTGATGCCAGTTAGGATCAAGTGCTCAAACACACGATCCTGTGGGAGACACTTCACACTCAACCCTCAACATGTGGGATAAAGGCTCAAACGCACAGTAAGAACCAAGGGAGAGCAGCTGGAACCTGCACTATTGGGACAGGCTGTTTCTTAGGGCGACTGATTTAATCTAAGAGGGACCAGGAAGTCAAAGCCAGGTCAAGAACTAAGAACTTGGGAAGGCCGGGTGGTGGTGGCACGCGCCTTTAATCCCAGTACTCTGGAGGCAGAGGCAGCCACCTGCCTCTCTGTGAGTTCGAGGCTAGCCTGGGCTACAAGAGCTAGTTCCAGGACAGGCACCAAAGCTACAGAGAAACCCTGTCTCACAAAAACAAAAAAAAATGATAATAATAACTTGGGAAACAGATCCATCAAGATCAATGAACAAAAGAGAAGCTACAGAGAAAGAAATAAAAGGGGGTAAGAAGGGGACTGGAAAGATGGCTTGGTGGTCAAGAGCACTGGCTGATCTTCCAGAGGACCCGAGTTCAATTCCCAGTACCCACATGGCAGCTCACAACTGTCTGCAATCCCAGTTTCAGGGGATCTGACACCTTTACACTAATGCACATAAAATAAAGTTATTTAAAAAAGAAGGGGGGGGTAAGAAAATGGTGAGTCCTTTTATTTTATGGAAGATTAGGAGTCTTGACTTAAAGCTGTGAGGGGTCAAGTTGTACCCCAGCAACCTGCTCTCCTTGTAGGCTGACACTGACTGATGGACTCCCTTCCTTCCTTCCTTCCTTCCTTCCTTCCTTCCTTCCTTCCTTCCTTCCTTCCTTCCTTCCTTCATCTAACACCTACTGTTTATCAGGCATTCTTCCAAGTTCTGAGGATGCAACAGTGAGCAAAACAGATTCTTAGCTCTCATGAAAAGAGTCAGTCAGCCAACAGGCAAACAAGCATGTAAAAGCATCAGAAGAGACCATGTCCGAAAAACAGGCAAAGCAAAAGTTTAGAGACCGTATGACCTGCGTTGATGCGTATAGCAGTACTTTGCTCATTGTTGTTATAAGAAATGTTAGGCAAAAACAACATAATGGAGGGAGGGCTAACTTTGTCCTCCAGTTCAAGAAGGCATAGTCCATCATGGCAGAGAAGGCCTGGCAGAAGGGTTGTGTGACTGTTCACATATGGGAGGAACAGTGATGTAGGTGGGCCTTATGTCTATGTGTCATTTTCATTGGTTAATAAAGAGACTGCCTTAGCCCTTTGATAGGACAGAAAATTAGGTAGGCAGAGTAAACAGAACAGAATGCTGGGAAGAGGGCAATGAGGCAGACGCCATGGAGCCAGCCACCAGGTCAGACATGCTGAATCTTTTCCGGTAAGCCACCACCTCGTGGTGCTACACAGATTATTAGAAATGGGTTAATCAAGATGTGAGAGTTAGTCAGTAACTAACTCTCTAGAGATAATGGGCCAGGCAGTGTTTAAATGAATACACTTTGTGTGTTGTTATTTCTGGGGCTAAGCTAGCCATGCAGGAGCCGGGCGGGACGAAAAGCAGGCCTGCCCGCTGTTCCTTCTACAGAACAGGAGGCAAAGAAATGAATGCTGACTTCACCTGTTTGTCTTTTCATTCAGTTCAGGTTCCCAGCCCATGGTACGGTGTCACTCACATTCAGGGTGGGTCTTCCCTGGTCAGTTAAATCCAGAAACACCCTCAAACACACACACACACACACACACACACACACACACACACACACACACACACAATGATGTAACTTCTAGTTGACCATAAATACAGTAAAGTGATAATGGACCATCACAATTGCCTATTTTATTTAGGGCACTCAGGATTGGTACCTCTGACAACAGTTATTAGAGTACCAAAGGAAGGAAGAGGCTTTATCTGCAGAGGCTCTGTCCACTCCACATAGACAAATTACAGACTTTAAATCACAGTGACCCTCTAGTCTTTCTAAGTCTACACGGTTGGCATAGTAGCTCATGAAATATCTTCATATGGGCTCCATAGTACTGTATTGAATAAGATTCCTACATACTTTGTTAGATATATTTGTATCTTGTTAATGAACTCACTCCACAACTGGATTTACATGGAATAATGCTACCCTTGAGGATGGAAAAAGTTTTCCTGACTAAATGATATTCAGGTAAAACCTTAAGGATGACAGAGGCAGTCTAGGGAAGAAGGAAGGGCAGAGGTAGCTCACTCATCTTGAGGATGTCATTTTCTGGGTGGCATGGTCCTGCCTTGTATTTCTAAGCACTGGATTATTGTAAACCAAAATTGTCCTCCGATCCTCTGTGTGGGCATTTTGAGGTATGCATGTCCTTTGTACCTTTCCCATGTTGTGCTCAGGTGTGTTCCACATACTGATAAATGTTTTATTACACGCTGATCTTCTTTAAGTTGTTTTTATTGAGCTATATAATTTTATCCACTTCCCTTCCTTCCTCTCCCATCCTCTTCTACTCTTTCACATGGTCCCCACGCTCCCAGTTTACTCAGGAGATCTTGTCTTTTTCTACTTCCCATGTACAATAGATCCATGTATGTCTCTCTTACGGTCCTCTTTGTTGTCTAGGTTGTCTTCGATTGTGAATTATAGACTTTTTTTTCCCCTTTATGCCTAAAAGCCACTTATGAATGAGTACATATGGTATTTGTCTTTCTGGGTCTGGGTTACCTCACTCAATATGATGCTTTCTAGATCCATTCATTTGCCCGCAGATTTCAAGATGTCATTTTTTTTTCTGCTGTGTAGTACTCCATTGTGTAAATGTACCACATTTTCCTTATTCATTATTTGGTCGAGGGGCATTTAGGTTGTTTCCAGGTTCTGGCTATGACAAACAATACTGCTATGAGCATAGTTGAGCACATGTCCTTGTAGTACGATGGAGCATCCTTTGAGTATATACTCAAAAGTGGTATTGCTGGGTTTTGAGGTAGGTTGTTTACTAATTTTCTAGAAATCACCATACGGAGATCCAAAGCAGCTGTACCAGTTTGCACTCCCACCAGCAATGCAGAAGTGTTCCCTTTTCCCCACATCCTCTCCAGCATAAGTTGTCATCAGTGTTTTTGATCTTGGCCATTCTTACAGGTGTAAGATAGAAACTTAGAGTTGTTTTGATTTGCGTTTCTCTGATGACTAAGATGTCAAGCATTTCCTTAAGTGTCTTTCAGCCATTTTAGATTCCTCTGTTGAGAGTTCTCTGTTTAGGTCTGTACCCCATTTTTTTTTATTGGGTTATTTGTTCTTTTGATGACCAATTTCTTGAGTTCATTGTATATTTTGGAGATCAGATGTCTGTCTGATGTGGGGTTAGTGAAGCTCTTTTCCCATTCTTTGGGCTGTCGTTTTATCTTGTTGACCATGTCCTTTGCTTTGCAGAAGCTTTTCAGTTTCAGGAGGTCCCATTTATTAATTGTTTCTCTCAGTGTCTGTGCTACTGGGGTTATATTTAGGAAGTGGTCTCCTGTGCCAATACGTTCAAGTGTACTTCTCACTTTCTCTATGCAGTTCAGTGTGGTTGGATTTATGGTGAGGTCTTTGATCCATTTGGACTTGAATTTTGTGCATGGCGATAGATATGGATCTATTTTCATTCTTCTACATGTTGATATTCAGTTGTGCCAGCACCATTTGTTAAATATGCTTTCTTTTTTTCCATTTTATATTTTTAGCTTCTTTGTCAAAACTAAGGTGTTCGCATTGATATCTGGGTCTTCTATTTGGTTCCATTGGTCCTCCTGTCTGTTTTAATGCCAATACCAGGCTGTTTTCAGTATTGTAGTTCTGTAGTAGAGTTTGAAGGCAGGGACTGTGATGCCTCCAGAAGATCCTTTACTGTACAGGATTGTTTTGGCTGTCCTGGGTTTTTTGCTTTTCCATATGAAGTTGAGTATTCTTCTTTCGAGGTCTGTGAAGAATTTTGCTGGGATTTTGATGGGCATTGCATTGAATCTGTAAGATTACCATTTTTACTATGTTAATTCTACCTACCCAAGAACATGGGAGATCTTTCCATCTGTGGTGTCTTCTTCAATTTCTTTTTTCAAAGTTTTAAAGTTCTTGTCATACAGGTCTTCTACTTTGCTTGGTTAGAGTTGCTCCAAGATATTTTATGTTATTTGTGACTATTGTGAAGGGTGATGTTTCTCTGATTTCTTTTTCAGGCCATTTATCATCTGTGTACAGGAGGGCTACAGACTTTTTCGAGTTAATCTTGTATCCTGCTATGTTACTGAAGGTGTTTACTAATTGTAGAAGTTCCTTGGTGGAATTTTTGTTGTCACTTATGTAAACTCTCATATTATCTTCAAATAGTAAGAGTTTGATTTCTTTTCTAATTCGTATCCCCTTGATCTCCTTTTGTTGTCTTATTGCTCTAGCTAGGACCTCAAGAACTATACTATGAATAGATATGGAGGGAGCGGACAACCTTGTCTTGCTCCTGATTTCAGTGGGATCACTTGGAGTTTCTCTCCATTTAGTTTCATGTTGGCTGTTGGCTTGCTGTATATTGCCTTTATGACGTTTAGGTAGGTTTTTTGTATCCCTGTTCTCTCTAAGACCTTTATCATCAAGAGATTTGTATTTTGTTGAAGGGTTCTTCAGCATCTAATGAGATGATCATGTGGTTTTTATTTTTCAGTTTGTTTCTATGGTAGATCACATTGACAGATTTTCACGTGCTGAACCATCCCTGCATCTCTGGGATGAAACCAACTTGATCATGGTGGATGATTTTTCTGATGTGTTCTTGGATTTTGTTTGCCAGTTATTTTATTGAGTATTTTTGCATCAATGTAATTCTCTTTCTTAGTAATGTCTTTGTGTAGTTTGGCTATCAGGGTAATTGTAGCCTCATAAAAAGAGTTTGGCAATGTTCCTTCTGTTTCTATTATGTGGAACAATTTGAGGAGAATTGGTATTAGTTCTTTGAAAATCTTGTAGAATTCTGAGCTGAAACCATCTGGCCCTGGGCTTTTTTTTTTTTTTTTTTGGTTGGGAGACTTTTGATGACTGTTTCTATTTCTTTAGCAGTTATAGGTCTATTTAATTTGCTTATCTAGTCTTGATTTAATTTTGGTAAGTGATATTTATTCAGAAAGTTGTCCATTTCCTTTGAGCTTTCCAATTTTGTGGAGTACAGGTTTTCAAAATATGATCTAAGGACTGTCTGGACTTCCTCTGTGTCTGCTGTTCTGTCCCCTTTTTCATTTCTGATTTTGTTAATTTGGATATTCTCTCTCTTACATGCTGATCTTTAAATGTTGTGTGTGCGTACACATGTTGATATGGGTATTGCATTGATGCGAGTATGTGAAGACCAAAGATCGGCATCAAGAGTCTTTCACGATCTTTCACCACCATGTTTTAATTTTTTGTTGCTATTGCTGTTATTATTTCGTGTGTACCCATGCACACATGCAGAGGCAGAAATGAGCATGCCTTGTGGAGATCAGAAGACTACTTTCTGGAGTTGGTTCTCTCTGTTCACTGTGGGCTCCAGGGATCGAACTCAGATCATCTGGTTTGCAAAACAAGCACTTCTAGCTGAGGAGCCATTTCACTGACCCTCCGACAACAGCCTCTCTCTGACCTGGAGTCCATAGGTTTGGCTAGGCTGGCCAGCCAATGAGCTCCAGGGATGTGTCCATTTCTTCCCACCAGTTCTGGGGTTCCGGGAGCATGCTGCTGCACTCGGCTGCCACAGTTTGGGGGATCTGATCTCAGGCCCTCATGCTTGCGCAGCAGGCCAGCAGAGCCTCCCCTAAACCTGGGAAACACTCCCATTGTTCCTGATGTGTGTTTCCTTTAGGTCCTGAGGGTGACTGGCTTTGTGCCCTGAAATTTTTCATCCCTGCTTCCCTGCCAGGCTTGGCTGGGCATTTATTCAGCAACATCTGGAAAATAACTTTCCTGCTCCGCGTTTTCGGTTTTGAAAATGCAGGCTGTTCTTTCTTCTCACAGCTGTATTGTGATGGCCTCAAGTTATTGTTGTTGGTTTGTTTTTTTTTTTTTAACAAATCTCTGTGACAATTTGAGGAAAATATTATATAGGGGCTTTTAGCTCTGTGCTGGGTGGATAGAAGAGCGGAAGGGTGATTATAGGTGCATTCTGGTTTGGAAAAACGGATACATGGAAATTCTTATAGTCCAGGCTTTATCTGGAGATCATTCATGTTAAAATTCCCACTGTTTTCTTTTACACAATTCCTCCAGTATAGTTAAAATAAGCACATATTTTTTTTTTTTATAAAACTGCATCCCCATCCAACTTGTCAGCCCTTGTGGGAATCTATTTATTGGATGAAGGGATGCATGTGTGCATTCCTATTCCCTTCCCTCTACTGGCCACACACACAAGGCATGCTGGTCCCCTCTCCCATCCCACACCACTCCACTCGGTTGTTCTCTTTGTGCCTACATGTGGTGATCAGTTTTCTCCCTCTGTAACAAACACCCGAGACCATCAATTCACAAAGAGAAAAGTTTCACTTGGTTCCCAGTTTGGGAGGTTCTTTTTTTTTTTTTTTCCTTTTAGGGTGTGTGTGTGTGTGCATACTCATATGTGCTCTTGTGTGTGTGCTGGCCCATGGCTGCCTTTGTATGTCTTCCACAATCACTCCTCCACCTTATCTTTTGAGACACAGGCTCTCACTGAATCCGGAGCTCACCAATTCCATTAGGTTGGCAGGCCTTGTGAGCCATGGGTGTCTGTATATGTGTGCCTCTCTTGCTGCTGGGATTACAGGTGTGCACTGCCACGCCTGGCTTTTTTGGTGTGTGCCGGGGATCCGAGCTCAGGTCCTTGTGCTTCATGGCACTTTACAGCTGCCCTGTCTCCCTAGTCCCCAGTTTGGGAGGTTCAGCTCACTCTGCACTGGCTCTGTTGCTTCTGGGCCTCAGTGACTCGATGTAGTGTGTTGGTTTCATGTGGCAAAATGTTCACTTAAACGACCAGAACAGGAAAGAGAGGAAGAGGAAAAGACTGGTGTGTCAACATCCGCTTCAAGGGCACACCTAGTGACCAGAAGACTTCTCTCTAGGCTCCCCTCTGTAAGGGTTCCTCCACCTTCCAGAAGTGTCACGTGCTGGGGACCAAGCCTTTAGCACCTGGATTTTCCAAACTGTAGCAATACCCACAGATTTGGCTCAACCCAGACTCTGGAGTCAGAACCAGGAATACCTAGCTTGCTAGCATAGTCTTGGTCCAAAACTCACTCTAACTACTACCTCTTCTTGTTGCTCCTGTTCGCCTTTTAGAAGCTGCCCATACTAATTTTTCTCTCCTTTACATCTTGACTCCAGGTAAGTCAGGTGACCACCTCCTAAGCTGCTTTTGTCAGGGACACCAACCAAACCTAGTGAGCTCAGCTCAGTCCTCCCCTAAGTTGCCCTCACAGTGGCCTTTTACACTCTGTCTATTCCGAACTCTTTTCTTTTGTGTGGCCCTGGCTGTCCTGGACCTCACTGTGCAGACCAGGCCTGAATTCAGAGATTTGCCTGTCTCTGCCTCCTGAGCATTGGAATTAAAGGTGCCCACCACGCTCAACAGAATCCTTTCTTGGACTGGCCTCCTGACCACCATTGTCTGATGCTTCTCCTCCACTTCCGGATGACCCTTTGTTGTTTTCTCCCTATCTCCCTAATCCTACCCACTGGAATATTCTGCAGCTCAGTTCTCTTGACTGAAGGGCTTCTCACAGCATCTCATCCGAGACCCTTCCCACGCAGCAGCACCCAAACTAAATGCCAGAGAGTGCGAGAGCCAGCTCTCCCAGCTGGAATGCCTCTCAGCGTTCACTGGGTCCTCAGACTTCCCCACGGGGTTTTTGAAAGCATCCACTGTGCCATGTGACTCATCCTCTGCGCAGGCAGCATTGCTCCTTTCTCTCCTGCCGCTCGGAACTTCCTAATAAACATCACGTGTTCCAAGTGCCACTCCAGACACTGGATCTGGGGATCCAGACAGTGAACAGACCTCTCTGCTATTCCTCAACTCTCCAAGCACCCCTTTGCCTGGGAGCTTTAGCAATGGCTCATCTTTGACTTACGGAACCCCATTTCCTTGTATTCACAAGCGTGTTTTTTTTTTTTTTTCTTCCTTGAAGTCGCTACTCAAATATCCTTTGGCATTGCTTGACGACCTCACAGGGAACGGCAGCCACCAGCATCAACGCCAGCGCCACCATTTCCCTTAGGCATCTCAGGTTTCCTGGAGTATTCATCCTCAGCAGTTCCGCGTTTCCTTGTTTTTCTTCTCCTTGTACTCCAGCTTCCCAAGGGCAGAGAATTGGCTATTTTGTTGCCTGCTATTTATAGACCAGCTAGAGCAGAGCCTGTTGGGTATCAAGTCAGGACGGTGGGATGGAGCCAGGATGGTGATGGCTCTGCTCTGACTTGATTCATGTCACTTGCTCACCTGCCTTATCCCTCAAGGGACTGTCCCATCCCAGGGCCAGCTGCTTTCTTTTCTTATTGTCACAGTATCTTACAGAAGCAGCATAGGGAGGATTTTGTTTGGGCTTATGGTCTCAGAGTGTCCAGTCACTTAGCCCCGAGTGCTGGGATAAAACGTGGTGACAGGACCCTTCCTCTTCTTGAAGGCTAGGAGGCAGAGAAAGGGGGTAGGGAAGGGAGCCAGGAAGCAGAGAAAACGGTTAGAGAAAGACGCCACTACAAGATCTACCGTAGTGACATGCCCCCTGTGACCTACTTCCTTCAAGGAGACCTGCCTCCTACCTTTCAGCAATTCCCAATAATGTCACCAGATGATAAATCCATGCAGGGACTATTCCATGTGTTAGGGCAGGGCCGCCATCATGTAAGCTGCTTCCGGAAACACTCTCACAGATGTCTCCAAACCTTTGCTTCATTAAACCCCAAAGTCTCTCTTAATCTAATCAAGTTGGCAGGCAAAACGAACCACACCAACTGCTTTCTGTCTTGACTCCTATCATTCCACTGATTCTTGATGTTGGCATTGATCCCAGAGGGATGGGCACATGCTGCTCCACTGAGCTACCCATCTCCAGTCCCTATCCTATCATATCCTCCAAGGCTAGGGATCTGCTTTGAGGTCTCCTCAGTCTTCCTAGAGATTATAATCTGGTACCCTGATCCCAATACCTACAAACCTTTTTTAGCCTCATTGAAATCCCACCTCTCAGGCTCCAGAAGCCCTTGCGCTGTCTGCTATTAAAACAGACCACAAAGACTGTCTTCATCAATGAAGACAGGGTCCAGCCAGCCTTCCTGAAAACCGTGCTCACTTTAGGAGTTGTGCCTCGATCTCTGCATCTCAGAGGGTGCTGGCACAGGGGAGGAAGTTCACACCAGGGCCAGGAGAGCCTGGGATGTGAGTACCAGCTCTGTTGCCTACCTGCTGGGCAGCCTTGGTGGGTCACTGTCTGCCTGTGTAACAACTGCTTCCCTGGAGAAGCTGAGTTGGTGATGCTGGTCTGTGCAACGGGATGTGAGGACACATGAAAGAGCCTGGCACATAGCAGGCATAAACTGACTCCTACTGTACCACGGTCCTTGGGAACACCTGCCCCATGGTGCTATATGGAGAAACACAACATCCTCAGCTGGACACTCTTGAAACCAGGCAACTCCAGGCTCGAAAATTTTTACACCAAATAGTGGTGGTGCATGCCTTGAATCCCAGCATTTGGGAGGCAGAGGCTTGTAGATCTCTGTAAGTTCGAGGCCAGCCTAGTCTACAAAGAGAGTTCTCAGAAGGCCAGGGCTGTTACACAGAGAAACGTTGTCTTGGAAAACAAAAACAAAAACAAAAAAACCAAAACAAAGCAAAGAAAAAGAAAGGAAGAAGAAAAAAGAAGAAAAGAAAAGAAAGCATTTGCTGTGGATCTTTAGTACAACATGGAGCTCCATGGTAATTCCACACGTACTTTATGTGGGAAAATGACATTGTCAGCCAAGTTCGCTAGGTCCAGGGATTATTATCTCACATCTAGGAAAACATGGTTTCCCCTCAGAAGGGTAGCCTTATTTTATCTTTTCAGTTCTAGGAATGGAATCCAGGGCCTCTCCTATTAGGCAAGTCCTCTTGTATCAGCAAGCCTGTATCAGCAAGCCCGAAGGGAAGCCTTTCCTGAACTGCTCACGAAAACTCTAGCGAATGGGCGGACTCCTCTTGACCGCCTCATTTTCGCCAGATCTAATGGAAACATTTCACTACACTACATCTTGCCAAATTTGCAGGAAGTTTCTCTAGTTCCCATCACTTTGCTATTCGAAAGGAAGGGAGTTGTTGCTGGAGAGGTAGGGTGTGGTAGATTTAACCGAGTGCTGAAAGCAAACGCAACACAAATAACCAATGTGGGCAGATTGTGCAATTCTCAAGCTATTTTCGTGATGGGCAATGTTTTTCTTTTTCATTCCGCTTTCCTGCCTCTCGAGTTGGCTAATGATTTCCAATGACTAGAAACCTGTCTGTCGTGATTATCACACAGTGGACACTTGCATCACTAGGAGATACTGTATTGACACTCCATTTTGATGGATTCCCAGCAGAGTAAATACGGAGAAGGAACCACTGTCGGGGGACTTTCCTTTGTGACTCGGTTGGGAAGTGGGTCATCAGCTCAGCGAAGAGAACACAGCATCACAAAATAAGGTCACAGAAACTTCTGGAGTCTTAGGGAAGCAAAACCATGTGTGGACACATTGTGAAAGTGTACTTAATATTCTGTGTGACTGGGTAGGAAGCTTCCTTGGCCAGCCCGGTGAGCTGTCTCATGTTGGTTTGGCAGGCGAGCACGGTGGAGCATGTGATGTATGCACTCAGCTCCATGCAATCCGCCCCTGCTGGATTCCCAACCAGCTGCATCTATTTCTGCAATGCTGCCAGAGAGACTGTGTCTAGAGTCATTGCTGATTACCCTTTAATCCACGCCGTGGAGTAAACAGAATCGCGCCTGATAGACATGGGTCCTTTCCCCACATGCTCCCTCCGGTCTAATGGATCGGGGGAGACTGTGTGCCTGCTTCTGGGAAGCCAAGTGGATCCCTTCCTTGTTTTTATTACACAATAGTTCAGCTTCCTAATAATGTCTTCCTGGGAAGCTGAGGGTGAGGGCCAGAAAGGGTATTTGAGTCAAGCACAACTGAGACGTTTAAACTCCACTTTGCATTTTTGAAGTGTTACATGCTACGTTTGAAAATGATCGAAGATAATCCGCATGAAGAATTGGTCTCTCTTACTTCACTGGCCCCTCCCCAGTTTTCTTCCCCAGAGGCCACCGTCAGGAGTCCCTTCCTTGTCCTTTCTGTGTCTAGGCAGAGACGCGAAGCTCCGAGCTCTGAGCGGCATTTTTATATGTTCAGCCCGAGTGGTTCATAAAATGCCTTTTCCAAATCATTCTCCATGGCAACACGGCTCTGGAACACACACGGACAGACATGTACATGTCCCCACGCCGTCGTTCTTTGAAGCCCAAAATGGAGGGGAAATGATGCAACCGAGCGAGGACTAAGAGACTAGAAGGCCCGCTGCAGTCGACCGCAGTGGTTAGTGGCTTCTCAGACGGTTCCAGACAGCTTTTTATACAGAAATAGCTCAGTGAGAGCAGCCCAGCCCACTCAAACGGCAGAGCGGATCCCAGCGACCTGCCTTTGTGCAACTTTCCCCTGGAGCTCAAGTCTAAACACATCCTAGCTTGGCGGGACTCTGTGCAGATACATTAGCACACAGACACCTCAGCTCCCCGGCTCGCCTCATTCTTTTCTCGGTAGAACCAGCAGTTTTCCTACCATGTACACCTGTTTGCCCCAGCCCCGCCACCCAGAGTGTGGAAAGCCCTTTGCGTTTTCAGTCATGAGGTTGAGTAAAAACCCAATTCTCACACTCTGAAGAGGAAAAGTAAATAACAGAGTTCTCTCTCTCTTTCTCTCTCTCTCTCTCTCTCTCTCTCTCTCTCTCTCTCTCTCTCATGTGTGCATTTGGCAAAACCAAATTTAGAAAAGTCCACTTTGAAGCTAAGCAATGAGTAGAACTATTGCAGTGATTTTTTTTTAAATTTATTTATTTATTGTTGTAATCTAAGAAGTTTGCCTGAAGATCAGAGTGCAGAGCTAAGTCACTAAATCACTGGGTAGCCATAGAGGCCAGGCAGTGGTGGCACACATCTTTCATCCCAGCATTTGGGAGTCAGAGACAAATGGATCTTTGTGAGTTCAAGGCCATCCCGGGCTACACAAAATTGATCCAGTCTAAAAGGTGGTGGGTCACACCTTTAAGCCCAGCCCTTGGGAATTACACACCTTTAATCCCAGCACTAGGGAGGTGGAAACAAGAAGAGATATGGCTAGGCAGAGGGAGGAATATAAAGCAGAAGAGACAGGAGCTCGGAGGCAGTCAGTCTGAGGATTGCCCCTTCGATCTGAGCATTGGTGCAGGGAAGACCTCTCTATGGCTGGCTGCTCTGCTTCTCTGATCCTTCAGCTTTTTCCCCTGATAGCTGACTCCAGGTTTTTATTATGAAGACCAATTACAATTGATGTTACAAACTATTCTTAGTTAGAATATTTGTCCCCAGAACAGAGGTGGCTGGATACGAGTGACAGAGTCATACAGTGTTTGCTGTACAAGCATAAGAGACCTGAGATCAATCCCCAGAACCCATATTTAAAATGCCATGTGTGGTGGCATGCGTTGGGGAAGAAGAGACGTGAATCCCGAGGGCTCGAATGGCCAGCTGGCAGGGCCTACTTGCTGAGTTCCAGGCTGGGGAGAAATCCTGTCTCGTGAAAACAAAGTGGAGGACAATGGCCAAGGACACCCCCGGCCTCCGTCTGCACACGCACACATGTGCAGCCGCACAGACAACTGCACAAGCCCAAGAGGAAAAGCCCCTTTTTGAAAGCTAAGTTCTAGCCGGGCAGTGGAGGCACATGCCTTTCATCCCAGCACTTGAGGGGCAGAGGCAGGAGGATCTCTGAGTTGAAGGACCGTCTGGTCTACAAAGCGAGTTCCAGGACAGGCAGGGCTACACACAGCAACTCTGCCTCGACTCCCATCCCCCCCAAACACACATAAAAATAAAGAAAGCTAAGTTTTAATACTGGAGCTATGTGTAATCAACAGAAAAAGAATGTTTTCATCCTACAACAGACACTCCTTCCTCCCGATAAAAGAAACAGCTATTTCCGAATGTGTTTTGGAATATACTAGAGAGATTAATTTCCAAGGAAATATTGCCTTATCTTCAGGCTAGTGCCTGGAGCGGCTTCATTTGTTGAGAAACATCTAAATTCTACAATAACAGATAAGAGAATAATGCACAAGCTCCTCTGAGAAGGGCAGCATCTGTAATGCTCATTCCCATAGCCCTTAGGTGGGAGCCAAGCCTTCCGTCCCCATTGGGCAGGACTTCCCAGGACTTCCTTTAGTCTCTGCGGTGGCTGCCTCCCAGAGCCCCTTGCCTCTGCGTCTGCATCTGTGCTCCCTTGGGCACCTTTCCTCCAGTAACCAGTAGGATGGGGCAGAAGTGATACTATGTGGCCCTTCCAAGGCTCAATTAGGAGAAGTTGCCTAGCTAGCATCTGCATCAGCCTCTTGGGGTACTGGCTCTGAAGGAAGCCAACTGGCACACTGAAAAACGAAAACAGGGACAGGGAGATGGCTCAGTCAGAAAGGGCTTGGTGCAGAAGTGTAAAGGTCTGAGTTCGGTCTGAGAATCCACATTAAAAAACCTGGCTACACCACCTCTAATCCCAGTTCTGGCGAGGCAGAGGTGGGACTCAGGGAGCTTGGTAGCCAGCCAGTCTAGCCAACGAGAGACCCTGTCTCAAA
Organism: Myodes glareolus; assembly: GCF_982192425.1. Lineage (NCBI taxonomy): Eukaryota > Metazoa > Chordata > Mammalia > Rodentia > Cricetidae > Myodes > Myodes glareolus. The sequence goes on from NC_142039.1 coordinate 59,922,910, forward strand.
AACTAAGGTGGAAAGCAATTGAGGGAGATATACAATACAATGTTGATCTTTGGTCTTTATGCACACACATGCACGCACGTGCACACACACACACACACACACAAATATACAAGCACACATGAACGCACGAACACTCCTCTTGAGATTGCTATATTGTAAAGAAAGCTCAAGTTTTGTGGAGAAAGAGATGCTCGGCCAACCCTTAGCTCTCACATGCCAGACATTTGAGTAAAAACCCCATCTTGGATGTCCAGTCTGATAGTCTGGATGGGTCTGGTCTCAACCAACAAAAGCATCAGAGACTTCAAGTGAAAACTGCCTAGCTGGGTCAGTCAACCCCCAGAAACATCAGAAATAGTACACAGCTGCAATTTTAAGCCACAGGACTTTGAGGTGCATTGTTGTATAGCATTGTTGTATAGGTTAATTAGACAATCTCCAGATTTCCTCCCCTAGGTTTTAAATCTCACCATCCCCTCTCCAATATCTATTTCACCCCCTTTTCACTGAGCATTGTGGGGAAATAAACCCAGGTTACTGGTATCCCTGTTTAATCTATATGTCATTGTTATCCAAGTGTGGTCTGTTAGCACCAATGTCACTTCAGAACTTGTTAGAAAAACACATTCTCAGGCTTTTTCTGGACACGATGACTCAGGCTTTGGAGCTGAGGCCCTTCCTCATGCTTGCTTGTAATCCAAGTACTCTGGAGATGGAGGCAGGAAGATCAGAAAATGTAGCTTTTTTTTTTTTTTTTGCCACAAATGAATTTGAGATCAGCCAGGTTATAGAAAGCCTGTCTCAAAACAGTCCTTTGGGGGATTCTGGTACGTGTTCAAGTTTTAGACTGTTCTCTACCGGTCATGGTAATCCTGTGCCTCTTCACTAGTGATTGGTTTGGAAACCCAGGCCCAAGCCAATCAGCACACAGCATTCCTCGATACCAGTAATTTCGCTGTGGCTGAGGCATGGCTCTCTTTCTGAGGGAGGTTTCATTATAAAGGGAGCCAACTGGAATGTGCTGCTGATACTGAGGGTGGAAAGCAGAGACTCAGGGAGAACATAGGTATTCGATCAGCCCAGCCCATCTCTGAGTTTCTTATTTGGGGGTAAAAAAGAGTCCCTGTTGGTCAAACGTTTTTGAGTCAACTGTTGAGTTACTTGCGGCCACTAGTGCATGGCAGATACTGTGGGCTTTGCATCCTGTATCTCACAGGGGGGATTAAGACATTTGCACTAGACAGTTAGGAAATGAATTGCTAGGATCTGAACCCAGGGCTTTGCTGTCAAAGCCCATCAAGAGATTAGAGCTGGAAATGAGAGATGGGCTCCACTTTGTCAACGAGTTAAGGCACTGAGAAGACACGAAGGGCTCTGCGAATGCGACAGCAGGGGACACCGGACTTTTGCCTGATTCTATCCAGAGCCCATGCTGATGCTTGCGTCCTTAAATCAAATGATGTTCTTCCTCTTCTTCTCTCCCCCAAACAGATTGATAGAATATGTTGTTTTGCAAGACCCACAGGAGAAGAGCATAACGCCAGTGTTCCTTTGAGAAGTAGGCAGATTGGTCCAAGTGCGTCTATAAACTGTAACCACCCACACATACCGTTCCAAAGGCGGTGCATAAGACAAAAGTGCAGTCTAGAAGATTCCCATTAGTGCAGTTGAAAGGTAAGAACCACAGACCTCATCTCCGACATACAGACAGCATGGCATAAATTCGGTGTCTTACAACGCTGGGGGTGCCCAGACCACGTGCCTCTCAGGGGATGACCATGTCTGAGGGAGGCTCGTGCCTCCTGTTCTCTCCCCTGTTGTCTGCATTGCGGGTTAGCTTCCACCCACTCCCACCATGTTCCTGCTCTCTCTGGCGCCCCTTCAGAGCTATGGAGCTAATTTTAACCTGTAGGCTGAATCGCAGAGCAAAGACGACTGAGGGCTCAGGGCGGCTGCAACGAAAGGAAAAAGTGGTCAGAGAAATAAGGCAAGCCAGGAGCTAACCACCTTTCTCTCTGACCACCACCCAGAATTTAAAAATGAGGGCAGATCACCTTTGGTGGCCTTGTCATGGGAAACAAACTGCTACGGCAAATGGATAGCAGGCATTTGCTGAAATATTTGGAATGCTGTTTGGGAAGGGACCTGGTTAAAAAGATGGGCTAAGTTGTTTCCAGACTTGGGGCCACATATATACAAACTAATATAACCAAGGGGAGGCAGGAGAAGAGCAGGTTATTTGGGAGAAACGCGGAGAAGATTGGCATGGGTCAGGAAGTTTCCCAGAAGTATGATTCTCCCGAGAGTGATGGCAGTTCAGGGAAATGTCGGGCATACAAAGTCCCTCCATTTGCAAACTGCTGTTCTGTGTGTTTGTTTTTTGATACAGAGGACTGCTACGGAACAGATGAGAGGGACCCATTTCTACCCAGGGCACCGGGCAGGTGTTAAGCGCTGTTCAAGCACTCTTAAAATCAGTTAATACTAATGCTCAACCCTCGTTGGAAGCACTCCTTCTGATGTTCATTTTCCTGTAAATAAGCAAAGATGTTGGGGGATGGGCAATCTGACTTCCTAATTGGCAGCTGTTGGACGCTCCTTTGTTGCCCTGGCTGCCTTGAGCAAAAGGAGTGTCAATCAAAAGCCAGCTGGACTACACTTAATGCCAACACTGGCTGTGTCAAACACTCCACAGGCGCTTTGAGAGAACTACGCTCCGGCTGCAGCTGGCAGTCCCGGCACCTGAAGGGGTGGCCTCCGCCAGGGTTGTTCAAACAGAGAGCGCTGGACTGTTTGATATCACTAGCCTCAGTGAACTCAGCTTATCGGGTAACCACTTCCAACCTAGGCCAGAGGGGAAGTGCCTCTGCTGTGACCGGAGGCTGAAGGGACAATGCTCTGGTTGGTGCAAACACAAGCCATCATTTGCATGTGGCTTGCTGTCATTGGTGCAAACTCCCTTCCTCTAGCTATATAGAAGCAGGCAATTTTATCAAACGGCCTGGAAGACACAAGGCCTTCTTGTACCGTCTTTCCGCATCGCGGTGCTAGGTCCAATAAAGGCTTCTCTTGAGTGATCTTTTCTTACCTTTGTAGTAGTGTGGGCTGAGCTGATAACACGCAGAAAGAGAATCAGGAGAGACAGTAAAGCAACAGCGATGATGAATGTCTGAGCGGCAAGCTGCCAAAGCGGTAAGGCGAATGGCTACTTGTCAGCTGAAGGACAACAGAAGGCTGCAAAGAGAGAAAAGACAGGGTAGGATGGAGTTATGGGAAGAGTTCTAGAGAGCTGTCAAGTTCTTTGAATCACAGATCTCTGACACCCCAGGCCAGGAGCTGTAATTCTGGCCATTGTCAACATGAGGACTCCTGATAACCTGCCAGGGCAGTAAAGGATCCTAAAGGCCGAAGAAGGATTGTGACTTTGTAGGATGTAGCTCAAAGTCTAATTGGTCTTAATAAGAACCCAGAGTCAGCTATCAGAGGTCAAGAAGGATCAGAGAATCAGAGCGGCCCGCTACTAGAGTTCTTACCTCTACTGTGGTTAGACCAAAGGAGTGATCCTGTCCTCAGACTGTACCCTTGGACTGCATCTTCAGACTGACTGCCATGAGTTTCTGTCTCCTCTGCCTTATTGTCCCCTCTCTACCCAGCCATATCCCTTCCTGTCTCCAACTCCTTAGGCTAGGATTAAAGGAGTGTGACTCTCATGTACTGGGATTAAAGGTGTGAGCCTACTTGGCTCTGTTTCTCTTTGAGACTGGATCAACGTAGTGTAGCCCACGGTGGCCTTGTACTCAGGGTTCCCTCTGCCTCTGCCTCCTAAAGGCTGGAATTAAAGGTGTGTGGCACCACTGCCTGGCTTCTGTGGCTAACTAGTGGCTTAGCACGACACTCTGATCTTCAGGCAAGCTTTATTTGTTAGCTTACAAACAAAATATCACTATGCTAGGCCTACAGCAGCAACACTAATCGAGCTAAGGATCCAGTTACCCAAGGCCTCCATAAGGCATCTATGAACATTAGAGGGTGCTGTTTGCCGCTGGTGATTGCAGTGGCTCCGGCAATGCAGTTGAATACAAACGCTGTTGAGACCAGCAAGCTTCCTACCTACCCACAATTTGTCATTCTTTTTCTCTTAAACTCTAAATGACATTGTTCTCAAGCTTCAACAACAAATGAGTGAAACAAACACTCCTCCCCCAAATAAAAACCAAAGAAACAACAGCAACAACAACCAAATAAAGCCCCCATGCTAGTTGATTGGTTGACGTTATATAGCCAAGACTGGCCTCCAACTCATGATTATCTTTCTGACTCAGCCTCCTGAGTTCTGGGATTATAGGCATGTTCTACCAATTGAGATTAATTTGCATTGCTTTAAATGACTGTGATCTCTCCCTGTGTGCTTTCTATCTGCTGAGTCCATGAGTCCTGGTGCATCTAGACTCTTCTAGATGGAAGAGTCTAGAAAGTAGTGGGCTGGGCAGAACCACTAATGGTTGCTTCCTTTTATAGGTTTCCATCTGAGGCAACAGAGAGGACCAGAGAGCCCGAGGTGACACACACTACCTTCCACTCTCTGTCTTCCATGCTCTGAGCTTAGGGTTTGAGCTCTCAGTACCCTCTTTTCCTGAGGTACTTGGGAACAAAAGTGCAACTGGGTTGAGTCTAAGGAGGCTCTCCTGGCTGGAGAGAACCAGAGTCCCTTGATTTGCCTACCTGGGTCAGTCCTGGATTAGAGGGATAAGCAGGGACTCCCTTGAGGACTTTCTCCTGGTGTGGGTGGTTTGGGAACCCTGGGTGGCTAACTAGAACCTTTCTGCCCTGAATCTGGCCTCCCTCCCTGAGTTACTTAAGGGAAGACCCCATGGGGATGCCCATGACGGAGAGATGGCACTGTAGATAAGTGAGTTTGGATCCCTAGAACCCAATGTGTGAGCTCTGGGTTCAATTGTCTCAGCAAGTAAGACGAAGGGCAATTGAGAAAGATGTCTGACATCAACCTGGGGCATGAATATCCATGTGTATGTATACATATGTTCCTACACATGCATGAACATGCATACACATATGTACAACACACATATACATATGCCTTGGGGTTTCTATTGTTGTGAAGAGACATCATGACCTTGGTGACTCTTAGGAAGAAAACATCTTCACCAGCTTCCTGTTTTCAATGGTTTCCTTAATTGCCCAAATTTGGTTGTCCTTGAACTTGCTCTATGAACCAGGCTGGCCTCAAATTTTTTGTCTAGCATGCTCCTTTTCATTATAAACCTTTATAAGCATGAACACTAGTAACCACTCAACAGAGTCTACACTAGGCTGTTTTGAGATGTCCTCTGTCAAAGGAATTAATACAAAACTTTTCAATTAGCCTCAGGCAGATTTTTCGGACAAGGACAAAAACCAGTCATATTCTTCACCAAAATATCACAAGAATGATCTCTAGGCAACATACTCAAATTTTTCTCCTCTGAAACCTCTTGAGTCAGACCCCTATAGTTCATCAATTCACACTCAGCACCACTGCCTTCCATGTTCCTACTAGTAAGGCCCATTGAACAGTACTTATAGTATTCCAATGCCTTTCTAGTCTACAGTCCCAAGTTCCATATTCCTTTCAACAAAAGCAGTGGTCAGGCCTATCACAGTACCCTAATCCCTGGTACCAACTTCTGTCTTAGTTAGGGTTTCCTTTGTTGTGAAGAGACAGCATCACCTTGGAACTAGAGGTACACATGGTTGTAAACTGATGTGTGGGTGCTGGGAATGGAACCCCCAATACTCTGCAAAAACCATACATGCTCTTAATTGATGAGCCATCTCTCCACCCCCAATGTGGTAATTTGAAAGAAAATGGCCCCCAAAGGGAGTGGCACTATTAGGAGGTAAGGCTTTGTTGGAGCAGATATGCCTTGTTGAAGGAAGTGTGTCACTGTGGGGTGGGCTTTGAGGTTTCCTTTACTCAAGTTACACTAAGTGTGGCACACAGTTCACTTCCAGTTGCCTGTAGATCAAGATCTAAAACTCTCAAATCCTTCTCCAGCACCACGTCTGCCTGTATGCTGCCATGTCCCACCATGATGATAATGGACTAAACCTCTGAAACTGTAAGCCACCTAATTAAATGTCTCCCTTTTCCAGGGGATCAGGTGTCCTCTTCTGACCTTCAAGGGCACTAGGTATGCACAGGCTACATACACATACATACATGGACTAAACTAAAAAGGAAAGAAAGAAAGAAAGAAGAAAAAATGAGCTGCTTTCTGAAGTTTTATATTATTTTTATTTTATTTTATGTTTTTAGTCAGTCTTTCACTATACAGCCCTAGGTGGCCTATAGCTTTCTGTGTATACCAGGCTGGTCTCAATCTCATAGAGATCTGCCTGCCTCTGCCTGCCAAGTGCCGAGATTAAAGGTAAAGGGTGTGCCACCATGCCTGGCATTATAACACTTTTTTTTTGCTTTTATTTTTCAAGATAGGGTTTCTCTGTAGCTTTGGAGCCTGGAACTCACTCTATAGACAAGGCTAGCCTCGAACTCACAGAGATCCTCCTGTCTCTGCCTTCCAAGTGCTGAGATTAAAGGTATGTGCCACCGTCGCCTGGCCTTATAATACATTTTTTATATACAGAAATAAAAAAAAAACAATGAAACCAACTGAGGTCCTGTTTTGCTTGGGGGAGATTGAGGGCACATGATTTCCAGAGTCAACAGGAAGCGGGCAGAGGTAAGAATGAAAGAGAACCTAGAGGCGAGTGCTCTCCGAGGCCCAGCTCCAGCTTCCCACGGCAGTGGAAAAGCTGCCGAAGATTATTGATTCATTCAGTGCTACAGCTGGTCCACTTAGGTGATTAAGAATGGCATGACACAATGAACAATGACATCACAGACGACACCGAAATCAAACATCAGGCCTAATATTAGGGGAATCTAAGGCCTCAACAGAAGGTTCCATGCTTACATCAACCCATGGGTACCGAGACCCCTAAATAAAAATATGAACATTGCCACCTCTCTTGGGACATGAATGAGGAGTACTCCCCCAGGGGCACTGTACTCTTTGACTACAGTGTGGTCTGTAGTCTACCTGTTCCAAGGAGAAGGTTATTCTGTAGGCTGTTGCCTGGGTCTCAATCAGTCTGTCTGTCTGTCTTGGGACCCTGGAGCATTCGAAGGGAAATGTGTTCACCTGGGCAGTTGTGCAAACATAATGACAACCACGAGTGAATGATTCAGCTGTTGCACACAGACTGCACAATGGTTGCTGGGCAGGCTCAGGGTTTTCCTGTTTACTGAACATTTTCATCTTAGACTTCAGTTGATCCTCACTGAGTGTGGTGTTGATTTTCTGGACAATAGCATGTTCGGAGCTGCTAGTCACTTCTAGGCTAGGTGTTTGGGGCAGGGGAGTCGCTTCGGTTTTCTATGCCTCGGTGCCCTCACCTGGGAGGTAGAGATGATTCCAGTACATTCCTTACCAGGGTGTGATGAATGAGGTGAACACGTGGACTCGAGAGCTGTGCCAGGAACACACTGCCTCCAAGCTCTCTGTATTCTTAGCGTCACCACCACCATTATTCTAGAAATTTGAGAACTGTGGTGTTGGTCACGTTGACACCTGAGTCTGATGACTCGGTGAGGTGGGGCTTTGCAAAGAAATCAGGTCTTGATTGCTTGTCCACATCGGGTGGACACCTGATGAGATTAGTGCCTCGGTAGGAGACCAACTTTTCTTTCTGTGTCTCTACAGGGGGAGTACTCAATACGAGCACAGGAGAGGAGTGGTGGGCAGGTGTGCACATCTTTACACACACGGCAACTGAGGTGAGGAAACGACTCCCTGCTCTCTCTAAGCAGAAGAGAATCTCCCAGTTCTCGGGTTAAGGTAATACATCAAAGATGAGGATATATAACTGTGTGAAGTTTTGAAAAATACTCAAATGTGTATGTGAACTTCCCCCTCCCTCTTCAAACATCTAAGTTCATTCAGAATTATGGTAAGATTCTAGAAAACTGGTCACGTGATTTCGAAAATCAGTTCAAGAAATGGGGCTGGACAGATAGCTCAGAAATTAGGAACATTCACTGCTTTAGCAGAAGATCTGGGTTTGGGTCTCAGCACCCACATGGTGGCTCACAATTGTCTGTAACTCTAGCCAGGGAACCCATCTCCTTCTTCTGCCTCCATTGGAACTGCACACACATGTTGCACATAATCTGCAGGTATAACTGAACTCAAACATATAAAATAAAAATAAACCTTAAAAAAAAAGCAATTCAAGAGCTAGTAAAAAAACACCTTTGAAAAGGCTGGAGAGATAGCTCAGAAGTTAAGGGCACAGGCTGCTCTTCCAGAGGCCCTGAGTTCAATTCCCAACAACCATACAATGGCTCACAATCATCTATAATGAGATCTGGTGCCCTCTTGTGGCATGCAAGCATACAAGCAGGCAGAACACTGTATACATAATAAACCTTAAAAAAAAAACCACATTGTTGAAATGGAGTAAAGTAAAATCAGTCCTATACTGTTGGTATTCTCAAGTGTTTGTGGCCACTAAGGGATGGCGCTTCATGCTGATTGTGGGCTTTGTGCGCAGCCTCTTTCGGTTTTGTAACATTCTAACAGCACTGTCGCATACCGACCTAACAACCATTTCCAGCCTTATCAGGCTTGTTCAATTCCCTACCAAAAGGGCTGAAAATGCTAACCATTTCCTTTTGTCTGTTTACCTCAATCCTGGTCCATGACATTTAAGGAGATGAGAACCCCTCTCCCCTTATTTAAAATGCTATCATATGGAGGATGTGATGTCTGGAGTTGTGGCAGCCGTCTTGTGATCAGAAAACCTTCAGCTTGAAGCTAAAAGCTAACACAAAGGGAAGTAAGACTGGGAAGACGAAGAGTCCCTGCAACAAGAGTTTTCATGGGAAGACTCAACATAGACATCTGCTTATTCCAGACAGGGAGTCCATGACAGACCAAAGTACGGATAGCACCGAAGCCCAACTTCGGTGAACTTGTTGAACCAACTTGGTGAACCAGTGAGTTTTATTGGAGTTACTTACAGGAATATGGGTGCAAAAATGCTTACCTGCAGGAGCAAAAATGACTCAAAGACAGCTGCATCACCAAATCCACTCTAGCATGGGTGACAGCTCAGACATGGGCTACGGCACACTGCACGGCCGGCTCCATGCAAGCTGGCCTTTCCGGCTCCTCTAAACAGCTGCCAGGTAGCTCGGCTGGTTTCTGTAGCACAAATTCTAATTGGTCTTAAGAAATAAAACCCGTGGCTGGAGAGGTGGCTCAGCGGTTAAGAGCATTGCCTGCCCTTCCAAAGGTCCTGAGTTCAATTCCCAGCAACCACATGGTGGCTCACAACCATCTGAAATGAGATCCGATGCTCTCTTCTGGCCTGCAGGCAGACACACAGACAGAATATTGTATACATAATAAATAAATATTAAAAAGAAATAAAACCTGGATCAGATATTAGGGGCTGAAACCTGAAGGATCAGAGAAGCAGAGCAGCCAGTCACTAGAGAGACCATTTACCTCTACCAACGCTTAAATCCGAAGTGGCAATCCTGTCCTTAGACTGTCTCCCCAGACTGCATCCTCAGACTGCAGGGATGATCCTAAGACTGCAACTATCTCCACCAAACCCCATACTGCAAATGAACTCCTGTCTCCTCCTGCCTCATATTCCTCTCTCCGTCCAGCCATATCACTCCTGTCTCCACCTCCCTAGTGCTAACTAACTAACTTACTAACTAATCAACAGAGACCCCTCTGTCTCTGTCTCTTGAGTCCTGGGATTAAAGGTGTGTGTGTGCCACCACCACCGGGGCTCTAGTGGCTTAGCTCTGCACTCTGATCTTCAGGCAACCTTTATTTGTTAAAACACAAACAAAACATCACTACAGGTTTCTGCTTCTTCTAGAGCCGCTAGTCTGGTCTAGTCTCTGCAGTTTGGCTCACCTCAGAGATGATGCTCCTCTATCTTTATTGTTTGCAGGTGGAAGAGAAACACACGTCTCTGGCAGCATAGCAAACAGGTTAGATGGAAATCTGTTTCTAGAAAATGCCTTCCTTTCAAACACTTAGAAAAATCAAGGTGCCTAGACAAAGGTTTTGGTTTGCTGACGACATGAAAGGGACTGAGGAGGACAAGGTGACACGGGACTAAAATATAAAAAGTTGCATCTGATATTGAGCCGAATCTCTGAACCAATGAGGGTTCTCTGCCTCATCTCTCTGCCCTTCATCTTTGAGGAACCATGGCTCGCTTTTAAAGGGGTCTCTCTCTCTCTCTCTTCTTTTTTTTTGAAACGGTCTAACTCTGTAACCCCAGCTAGCCTTAATCTCATGGCAGCTCCCCGACCTCGGGTTCCTAAGTGATAGGAGGGATTGCAGGTGTGAGGCACCCCTGGTTGATCCCTAACAAATACCTCTAGAAAAAATAGTAATAGAAAACCTGGCTACATCTAGTTTCTTTAACTGTCTTAACTTTGGTGAAAGATTTCTAGGTGAAAAAAAAAAATAATGAGTCTTGCTTAACAAGAATTTTCTGGCTGTCTTGACATTCCATTTCCCCACCTTCCCAAAGACTTCTTAGACCGCCTCTGGGGCAGCCTTTCCGGACTCAAGGTCAGCCTGGAGAGTCCCGCCCAGGGAGAGCTTCAAAGTGACCCTACAGTGGCTTTTCCATCCTATGTGCGCTCTCTCTGGTCACTGTGGCTGCCCAGGGAAGGCAATCGGTGGTTTACACTGGGTCTGAGACTCTGTCCATCAGGGACAAAGGTGAGGTACAGAGGAGCGAACCCCACAATGCACCACTGCTTTTCCACAGCTCTGATACCTTAACCCCCAGGTGTTAACTGCATCATTTCCCCTCACGCAGGGAGTTAAAACACTTTACACGGAGTTGCTAACAATTCTTTCAAATAAATATTTATTTTGCAAATCAGACATTCACTTTCAAATATAGTTTCTCTGTAAATCCAATTTTTTAAGGTATTATATTTACTTGTAATTCACTAGAGGCAACTGAATGGTATCATTTTACAATGGGCGGAATTAAGAGTGTAGATGCAATTGTTCCAGATAGAAGGTATATTCTATTTTTATATACAGTCTGAACCAGAAAGGTATATTAATTACACAAGCATAAATCTTTTAGTTTAATTAATAAAATATATTCATTCCATACAATAATAAAATATAATCGAATATTTGCTGAAATACTTAAAAGGGTTACAAAATAATCTGGATTATCACTGAAGGAATGTAAATACAAATCTGTAAAAAGATATTTTCTGAGAACAATCCCTACAAGGTTTAACATTTCCAAATATCTTACATACATAAAGAATAAATTATTCCCGGTTAACACAGTTTTGCCTTAGGGCCATAAAAGCTGTAACAATTTTGAACACCTTAAAGTCCCAAATTTTCTAGGGTAGGTTCTGCCAGCGTTGGTTGGGGGAGGGGAATGCTCACAGTAATGACAAGGTTAATTAGCAGGCCGAGAGGCTTGGAAGGAGGAACAGGAAAACCAGAGGGAAGGCGACGCCAAGACACTAGACAGGTCAGGCCAAGCACAGGCTTGCTGTGGCTCAGGATCTGGTGCCTGAAGCCTTCTGAGAGACTCCAGCAAGACTTGGGCTTTGAGTAGGGCCTTTGTTCCTGAATGTGACTTGCTGAGGTGCCTGGCACACTTGAAGCGAAAATCATGTTGCCAGATTTTAAGAAAAGCAGTACAGAAATCAAAGCAAATGTCTCCAGTGAGGAGCCCCAAAGGGGCTTTGCATACGAATGCAGGGAAGGAGTGAAATTGGACTTGAGGCTCTAAAAAAAAAAGCCAGAGGGAGCCAGCTGTGCTGACTAAGGCTTAGAAACCCAGCACTTGGGAGGTTGAGGCAGAATAGAATATTCAAGACCTGTGGCTTGGTCCTCAGCAAGTGCCACAGCGCGGGGGTTGGGGGAGGACAGAAAACACAGTACCCAGCCGAAGGCAGAGGAACACTTTGAGAAGAGGGTGAAGCACGCTGCCCACGGGACTCTTCTACCCCTGTAGCAGCTACTGCTAAATGTCCCCACAGGCTCGACCCAAGGCTGCCATCTGGAAACCTGCCAGACATTTCCCAAGGGCTCTGAAGCCTCCGCGAGGAAAGCTCAGTTAGTGTGTGGTCATGGCACCCACACACTGTATGTCCAGGGCAGCGACGGGAGGCCATGCATAGTTATTTATAGCTCAGTGCTTTTCAACTTTATTAGGAAATAAAGGGAACACAGTCCTGAACACTCCCAAGTTTCAGATACGCATGACACCCACACCCTCAATGACAGCAGAGCTTCTAAGGTCAAACAAAACTGTAATGTTCGAGGAAGGACTCTAGAGCAAATCAGCATAGCCCGCAGAGACCAGGAGGGCTGCGGGGCGCTTTAAGCAGACACAGGATGTGTTCCTTAGCATACTTGATCAAGATATGGGGACATGGACAACCGCACACCCGCACACCGTGCTTTTCTCCTCCAGGAGATGATACGAGCATCTGGGCTTTGAGCCCTTCTCCAAAGCTGTGCTGCCTGCAGGTAACTGTGGGAAGGCCTTCTCGGAGGCCTGCAGGGTGCATGGGGACTGCTGGACGGGCAGTCTGTGGAGACTCTATTGAAATGGGGAGAGAAAACAACAAAGTGCTTTATTGGGTGTTTAAGACTTTTTTTTTTTTTGTCTACTTGAAAAGGATACACTTCTATTTCACCCTGATACTCTTCTAATACAAAAGCACTTGATTTCCATAATATGTGGGGCTTAGAATCTTCTTAAGCAAATGTTTTTTTTTTTTCTAAAGAGGCAAGAACTTAATGATTTCTAAAACTTGGAAATTACATTCAAGGAACAAAAGGTAGCCTTTATTTTTAGCAATGTGGTTGGAATCGTGACAAGGGCTGATTTAGTCCACAAATCAAATGGTGATGTGTCTAGGGGTTTCTACGCTGTGCACCAGCTTGTACATTTGTGCCTGCATGGGAGAAAGCCAGGAAGGGTCCCATGGTGTCACCGCTTCCCAAATGCTCACTCTCCTCCATGTGCCAACACCTTAAATAAGAGGAGAACGAGCTTCTCCAGAAAAACACCAGGATCTGTTTGTTTTAAAGACAGAGGAAAAGTGGATGTGAGGTCATCTCTAGCCACAAAGAAATCAATGCACATGAGGCCGACGGCAAGCGTGGCGGCTTTCCCTGGGCGAGGGAGCTGCACACAGACACGGGCACACTCATTCTGAGCGCTGTGTACACTATCTAGACAGCCCACGGGGGAGAGTGCAGTGTGCCATTTTATATAAAAAAAAATGGGTGGACAACCAGAAGGACGTTTACTCAAAACCGCAAACTGAAGCAGGGTTTCATTCTAAGAATTCTACGTTTTCTAGGGAGGTAACGCCATGGGTGTGGTGAGCTCCCACAACGTGAAGGAAAGTAAGAGGACGAAGAGGGGGAAGCTAGCGGGCTGAAAGATAGAGGCTGGGCGTGGTGGCACTGCTGAAGGACTGTGAGTTCAAAGCCAGCCTGGGCGAAAGAGCAAGCCCTTAATACCAGAAACACATGATTGGCAGCAGTGAGAGAACTTGTGCTGGAATCACAAAGATGCATTAGGCACCAGGACTTCCAGCTGCAGGGTACATTAACAACAAGCACCACATTTTACTAAGACACTGAAAACAAAGGCCGCTAAGGTGCAGCAGCTCCCGCAGCAGAAGCAAGGCCATGCCAGGAGCGGCTGTTGATGAGGAGAAGAGCTGGTATTCTGGGTTGGACTCCAAGGATTCTTCAGATTTAAAGCTATTTTGTCTTCAAAATGAGTTCCCGAGTTCTCCACCTTACAGACTACTTAGAGCAGCCGAGGATGACATCAGCATTTATTTCTGTCATATACTGCAGGTTTAGACCAAGTCCATTGCTTTGGTCGAATGGAGTCTTGAAAGCGTGGTTCATACTGCTTGGTCAGAAAGTCAACTAAAGAGGGGAGCGCTGAAGAAGAATGACAGAAATCCCGACTTCGTCACCTTGGTTACGGATCCACGGTTTGCCCAGAAATAAACGATATGTATGAAGTCAAGTTAGGACTGAAACTTGAAACAAGAAGCAAAAAGTGGGACGGGGTAGATGGGACAACAGTCTCGTACTCTTAAGGCAAAACGATAGAAATTTCTTTAAATAGGCACTTTATTATATCCACAGGCGATAAAATCCCAGAGCTACTGTTAGGCACGTAAACACAGACCCTGCAAGAGAAACAACCGAGAGAGCTGTTAGCCCCGAAGACACTCTCAGGGATTTTCTTTTGTGTTGGACCAGGTGTCAGGCCGGAGCCAGTTAGAGGGCGGAGTGAGGAAGGGCAGCTGACTACAGGCACTTCCTCCCTCTCCTTGTGCCAGTCAAGGCCTGAAAACAGTGTACCAAAGGGGTGCCGTCCATGAAACACTGTTTGTTAAAGAACATGTCTCCACCCGGCAGCCAGCACCAGCATCTTCCCACTACAGACGTGTTCAGGGGTCAGGAAGACCTTCCAATGCCAGCTAGAATCACCACAACTGGGGTCAAAGTGCATGCACGTGTGCGATCCACTTCCATTTAAGGAGCAACATTTCACTACTAAATGCTGCTATAACTTTAAAACACTTGATTAATCTGAAATGGTAGCACTGACTTGAAATAGTGATTTTTAAAAAATATTTTTTTTTATCATACGTGAATGAGTGTTTTGCCTGCATGTCTGTATGTGCAATGTGTACATGCCTGGGGCCGATGGAGACCAGAAGGTATCAGATTCTCTGGGACTGAAGTTACAGGTGATTGTGGGCTGCCATGTGGGTGCTGGGACTTGAACCCAGGTACTTTGCATGAGCAGTGATGTTAAGCACTGAGCCATCTCTTCAACCCCCCGGTGATTTTTTTTTTTGATGCCAAAATATTCCTTCTTTGGCTGAAACATTACGAAAGCAAAAATAACTTCTTTACAGGATTGCCCTGGGGCTGGAGAGATGGCTCAGCGAGAGCACCCGGAGTCTGAATCTCCAGGACTCAGCTAGAACACTGTGCATGCTCATAACCCGGCTGTGGGCAGTGAGATTTCACTTGGATTTTGATAAATAAAAGCTTGCCTAAAGTTCAGAGAGTAAAACGGCCACACTGCTCAGCCCCACAGACCAGGCAGTGGTGACACACACCTTTAATCCCAGTAGCCACACTAGTTTGCTATAGAAACCGGGCAGTAGTGGTGCACACCTTTAATCTGAGCATTAGAGGGGAATATAAATGGGAGGAGACGGCTCATTCTTCTGAGATTCCTGGAGGCAGGACCGCCATTTTGGACTGAGTTGAGGTAAGAGCCAGTGGCTGGCTGTTTTGTTTTTCTGACCTTCAAGTTGAACCCTAATTTCTCTCTCTGGGCTTTTATTAATTTTGTGCTACAGCTGTGTGTGTGTGTGGTGTGTGTGTGTGTGTGGGCGTGGGGAGGGGAGAGACAGGACTGCAGGCTGATATCTTAGCTCCAGGTTCAGAGAGAGACCCTGTCTCAAGGGAACAAGGGAGAGAGCGACAAAGTAGGGAAGCCATGCCCTCCTCTGGCTTCTTCAGGTGCACACATGGGTACCCCCCTCCAAGTGTCACCAACGGAGTAAGATAGTATAGATACACACTGGACAGAATGTACACACTGGACAGTCTGTACACGCTGGACAGAATGTAGACACTGGACAGAATGTACACACTGGACACAAATCAAAGGTCTTCCATTCTATTTATATGCTATTTTCTGTACTGAGCTTCACTGAAATCCCTAAACCATAAGGACAGCATCCTATCAAATTTAAGGTCTCATTATAAGGTTAGCATAGTATCATATACATATACTATAATAAAGTACATTTATTACTAAGGAAGAAAAATGCAAATTAAAGGAGCTACTCCATCTACTGGGAACTGCAGGACGTGCTGCAACACAAAGACGTTAGAGCAGGAGCCGGCGTCGGTCAGCGACATGAGCTGCCCGCCCCTGACTGGTCTATGATGCTCACTTCATTCTTTCCATATGTTTTAAATGCTTGGGTGTGAAGCAGCTCACCTGCTAAGTATTTGATTGTGTCAAGCTTGTGCGCCTCCAGCAAAGTCTTGAGGCCAGCCACCTCGGTTTCTATCTTCCTGTCTGTCTGGGTCAGGGCTCTGTCTTGCTGGGCGTGCTTTGAAAGCAAAGAGGTTGAGAACGTTAGAGTCTGTGGGTGCTGGTCTGTGCCCTGGTGCTCTGACCCAGAGCTTGTTCTCAGCACGGTGCAGTCCCGGATTGAGAGCTGGAGCTGGCTTTAGTCTTGGCTCTGCCATCCTCTGGCCACAGGGCCCTTAACACCCTCTGTCTCAGTTTCTCTCTGTTTGGAAAAAGGCATTAGAAACAGAACAAACCAACAACCTACCACTGGTCTTGCCTCCAGAAGAGCTATTCAGAGACTCGAGAACAATAATCTATATGGCAAAGTTGTTGAGAACCAGACCAGCCCGCTCTCGACGGTTAGTGATGGTAGCCTCTGTCTAGCCCTGCAGGGGACAGTGGACATGGAAGTTCCGCTGAGAGACGAACATGGCCTTAGATCTGATAGCAACAGAGCTGACTCAATATTATTTCTAGCCACGCCTTTCCAGGCTGTCTTTTCCACAAGTCAAACGTCAAGTGTTCTATTAACATCTGGCTCGGCGACCAGGGGCCGATTTATGTCCTTCTCCAAATGTGAGAAAACTCCAGACCACACATTTAACCATCAGTGGACGATGGCTCTGGCTGTCGTGTTAGTGCGTGAAAACACCAAGAGCCTTCTACTAAAAGTCCAAGGACAAGAAGGTTCTTTTTGGTTTTTCAAGGCAGGGTTTCTCTGCGTAGTCCCGACAGTTCTGGAATTCGCCCTACAGACTAGGCTGGTCTCAAACTCACATAGATTTACCTGCCAAGTGGCTTTTTAACAGCATCAATGCGGGTAAATAATAATAAAAAAATGAAGCCAAACAAAGATCCGTGTATCCCATGAAGGTCCTGCAGCACAGGTTCCAGGCAACACAACATATATTACCATAGGGATCTACCCTGTAAGCTACACTCAGGCCACTCAACCGCTAGGGTATGTATGTATGTATGCATGTATGCATGCATGTATGTAAGTATGCAATGCATACAGAAACACACACACATCAATTAATTCATGCCTTAAACTGAAAATACAAGTAGTGTCTTATATTTTGTCATTTGTCAATCACTGAGACTTAACGTTAATTCAGAAACATGATTTTATTTTTGTTAAGTTTGAAAGTTTTATGGTATTTCAACTACTGGGTATTTATCCCAAATAACTCAAGCAAAAAAAAAAAATCTAAACATGTCTATGCATCCATGCTTGTCACACTTCACACAGCAGCTGAGTGACAGAAGGAAGCCACGTGTGCGTCAACAGATGAATGAACGAGCTGTGATAACCCAATAGAACAGCACCGTCTGAAGACGGAAGCTGTGCCATGTGCAGTATGGACAAACGGGAGGAACGGTACTCACTGGAGCCAACCAGCCACGGGAGACAGATGGGCTCTGGCTGCACTGACACAGGTCGGCTGGAAGAGCAGACCCAGAGAAAGCAGGAAGGAGGCTGTGGGACTGGGAGGAGGGGGAGCGAACCAGGCTCTATGGGACACAGCTGGGGGCCAGAGAGATGGCTCAGGTGTGTGCCTGTGACTCCAGGGCCGAGAGGTGGGCAGGTGGACCCTGGAGCTCTCGGGTCAGCCAGTCTAGCCAGCCACCAAGTTCCCGCTGCAGTGAGAGACCCAACAGCAGGGGGAGAGCGATTCAGGCAGATACTTGATATTGACCTCTGACCCCTACAGAAGTGAGCACAGTTGTGCACCCCTCCCAAGGAAAACACAGCTTCAGCTCTGCAGAATGAATGACACTGGGACGGAGACATGGCTCAGTAGTTAAGAGGACTAGTCGTTCTTGCGAGGGTTTCGAGCTTGTTCCCAGCACGCATGTTGGACAGCTTACAACGTCCTGTAACTCCAGCTCCAGGGGTCTAATGACCTCCTCTGGCTTCTACAGGCACTTGTACTCATAGGCGCATACCCGCAGACAGACAGACACCACACAGACAGACAGACGGCACACAATTAAAAATAAAACAAATCTTCAAAACATGCTATTGAATTACACACTAAACTTCTTTCAGCGATAATTCTTGCATACATTTTGCCACAATGAAAAAGGATCCCACAGTAAATGTGCACATCTTCCTGCAACACGTCAGACGATGGTTAACCCCAAAGCCACGCATGGGGAGAAGCAAAGCTAAACAGAATGGCAGTCAAGTTGGCCCCGGTCCTTACCAGAGACACCATTTCTGTCCTCAGCTGCAGCATCTTCTTCTCGTTCAATGAGTACTGAAACAAGCATGCAGCACGGGTTAGTCTGGTCCACTGTCTTTCTGCGGCCCAAACCTTTCGTTCTCACCGCTTCCCAGAACATCTGACAGGAGACGTCACCCTGCACCCCTGCAGCCCGCAGCTCTTTCTCTGAGCCTTCTTATTCATATCCACTGGCTGCGCCAGCTGTTTTAATATCGACTTGAGTCATTTGGGAAGATGGACCCGCAGTTGAAAACACAGCCCACCAGGCTGACCTCAGAGCATCTTCCTGATTTGATGTGGGGGCCCAGCTCACTGTGCTGACGGCCCAGGGGCTCTAAGCTGGCTGAAAAAGCCGTGGGGAACAGGCCAGTAAGAAGCGCTCCTCCATGCCTCCAGGTTTCTGCCCTGACTTGCCTAAATGACGGACTACACATTGTGAGCTGAAATAAACCCCGTCCTCCCCAAGTTGCTTTAGGTCACAGTGTTTCCCCCAGCAACAGAAAGGAAACCAAGACACTGCTGATGTGTGGCGCCCTCCACTTCTCCTTCTCTCTGCTATTTCTTGTTCTGTCTCTTGACTGTGATATCGCTGGGTCCTGCCCGCTGTTAGAACAGCCTAGCTTGGGTCCCATTTAGATGGGTTTGAAAGAACTAATAAAGAGGAGGGGCGTCAGTTTAATTTAGGAATGACGCTCCCATAACAAGAAGCCAGACAGACATTACTGACAGAGGAATTATAGGAACAACATAATATTAGGAAAAAAACTGTTCAAGCAATATGATCCTGTAACATGATATACTATTGCTAGAAAGCTTAACATAGAATACATAACAAGAAACACAGCAAAGCATCACAGACTCTCCTAACAACAGTGACCAAAAGAACCCTGCTGTGGGAAGCCACAGCCCAGTGTTTCTGAAGGTCTTTAATGGTAGTAAAAAGACTTACTATGGCTCTTTTGACAATAAAATAAAAATCAGACATGTTTCCATAGTAACAAGCATTAGTATTTAATCGGGCAAACGGCAACCTGTAGTTTAAACGAACATTTTAAAGAATTAACATTGCTAACAAGAAAAATAGCAATGCCTTAAAGAACCTACAAAATTTCTCGCTATAAAATGTCCCAGTCAAACCCCCAGAGCAACAGAATGTAGTAAGGCAGTGGTCAGGAATAAAAATGCATCCCCAAACTCCGGAATCCTGAACTAAGGAACCAGGCTGGTGACTCAGGACCCTGTTACATAAACTGGAAGGGTTTCAGATCTGTGCCATTCATCATATCACCACCAGAGGGCAGAGTGGAGCTGGATGGTCTGTACCCCTTTAAGCTCACAGCATTAACAAATCCAGAGATAAGAAAGGCCTAGATCTCGACACACGGTCACGCTCATTAAAATGACGCTCTGGTGGCCGTACATTCTGGAAAACAGCAGTATTCTAGGCTACTATGGAAATGGCTGTAATATCACCACAACTAATTTTTGTTGGCTGTATCAAACTCAGGGCTTCGCGCATGCTACACAAGAGCTCAGCCAGGGAGTTACAACCTCAGTCCTAATTTAAATTTGAAATGAGTGTTTTAATTTTATCAAGAAGAAAGTCAAACCCTTCATTTGCACTCATTCTCTGTCACCCATTTACTAGGTACCATGCATGCAGTTCTGCCTGTTGCTTCAGAGACCCAAACCCGACATCCTCCCCTCAACAAATCCTATACGTTCACAGGTTTTTATCCGTATCCACGCCCTGCAGCTCCCAGTCTCTGAGATATATTTCTTTGCAGCTTGGTTACGCACAAGCACACAGTTACCTTTCTAAACCAAGTGAACTGCAGCAAAACCTAGCTGTCGGAGGCCACAAAAGGGCTCCCTCTGCAGGAGAGGGGTCTTTGAGACTCAAAGGTATTTTAAAGACAGCCAAATGGGCGCAGCAATTACTTGGCATAACAAAGCTTAACTTGAGCACTGAAATCCAACCGCAGCTCAGGTGTGATGCTGCACAGGTCTGAGCTCCAGTACTAGCTTCATCCCCCTACTGTGACACACCCTGACCAAAGACCGACTGAAAAGTGATGAGCAGGAAGGGCTACGTGGGCCCCCATGCGTGGGATCTGATGTAAAACGTAATTAAAATTTAAACTCAAGTTGTGAACTCTGATAAATGGACAAGTGTCTGATGATAGTTGTATCTTGCATATCAGACTAAGACTTCAACAAGCATTCCATTCTAAAAAGAAATAAATTAATGATTTACTCTTAATAAAGGAACATACCAATTCTTTTACTCTGCTCTTCTCTAGATTGAAGTTTAATTTGGTGTCTGTCCGGACTTTGAGTACTTCATCCTGGGCAGAGAGCAGAGGACAAAGAGAATGAAGGAGCCAGCAGAAGAAATCTGAACCTCCTGAGGGCTTACACCGAGGACTGCCCAGCAGGGAGCCAGCCCAGCAGGGGCCTTGAGACTCAGGACTCTCAGGTCAGCTCTGAGCCTGGCCCTCCCAGTTATCTGCGCAGATAATCCCCATCAGCCTGGGAAGGCTCAACTGTTTTAACCTCAAGACTCGCCTTATGACCTCCCTCACAGAATCTGAATTCCTCCAACCATTTCTGAAAGCAAAGACAGAACCAAAGGACAAATAATCAACTCTGGTTACATTAAGCTTTCTCGCTAAGATGCACCAACATCTTTTCTAATGCCACCGTTCTTTCCTACTTGACAAAGTGACCAGCTGCTGGGCGAGCAGACATCTAAACCCACATGGAAGACTACTAAGCCGCCCTCTTATAGAACGGTCTCAGGGACCCAGTTGTGATTTACAAAGACTCAGGCAGGTGTGGTGGCAGAGGCTATCAACCCCAGCACTCAGGAGACACAGAGGGAGGTGGAGAGCTGGTGGGAGTCTGGAACTTTACATATACTGAGACCCTATCTCAATAAAGAAAAACACACCTTCCTACAACACAATTTCCTTAATGACTGTGGTCACAGACAAGGGTAACTGATACATCACCCGGTGTGTGCTTTGAAGTGTATTACACAAATTTCACAGCATTGCATGCTTCAGCACACACGATGCACTTGTGACATTTTATCTATTCATGAATTATGGGATTCCATACACACTTGAGGGCAGGAAAGAGAACTTACCATCACTTGCTGTTTTAACTGGTGGAGTTCAAGTTTTATTTTCTAAAAACAAAGTAAAGGGAAGAGTCAAGGACGTGTGCCAGTTAAGGAGGCAAACACAGAACAAACATCACAGCAAACATCTAAGCACAGGTGCCCCAGTCGCGACCATGCTCAGGACACAGAACTCCCTGAGCTGGCTGTGGAGGAGCAGCCTCAGCACTGGGGACACTGAGGCAGAATTGTGCAATGAATTTGAGGACAGTCTAGCTATATACTGAGTAGAACACCAGAGTCTGGGCTACATAAAAAGGCTCTGTTTAAAAAAAAAAAATCCCCAAACCCAACTGACTAAAAAGAACATTTACAGTCATCCTATAATGCACGTGCAACTGGGAAACCAGGCTGACTCCCCCTTTTTGGTCACATCAAGTGAGGAACTGTGACACACATTTGTCCAAGGGACTCCATTTTCTTCTTAGGCTCCCCCCCAATTCTGCCCTCTACAAGGTGAGTTCAAAGTCAACTGTGTGACTTCCCTTACAGGACTTCAACAGGACTGAAGATGAAAGCCAGATGTGAAGAAGCATTTCCCTAAGCCACACACTACACTTTAAAAGAGGCAGAAAGCGGCAGGTGGGATGGCTCAGTGGGTAAAGCACTTGTCTTGCAAGCCCGACAGCCTGAATTCTATCCCCAAATCCTATTGGAAGGTGGAAGGAGAAAACCAGCCCCGCGAGGTCGTCCTCTGACCTCCACAAGCATGCACTGGAATTCACGTATGCACAGACATACACATACATTGAATACATACACAATAACAAAAATTGAGGCTAGAGAGATGGCTTATTGGTTGAGAGCACTAGTTGCTCTTATAGAGGGCCCAGGTTTGATTCCCAGCACCCACACAGCAGGTTGCAACCATCTGAAATCCCAATTCCAGATGATCTGACACCTTCTCCTGGCTTCTGTGGGCAGTGCATGCAAGTAGCACACATACATGCATGCGGGAAAACACCCGCAAACATAAAAAGGCTTAAAAAGAAATAATACTTATTGAATTACTTATTTTTGGTAGGAAAGTGGTAGTCTATAGATTTATTCCTAACCTTCCAGACTGGGGGGAAAATCCGAATACCTACTATAGTCGGATGATGTGCATATTAATATAATAGCATAGACAATGAAAACATAAGGTTCTGTTATGCAAAGCACACTGTATGCATCTACCAAACAGAAGTCTAGAATGGGCACACTCCGTGGCGGGTTAATCAGCCAGGGTTGTTCACTTCTTGAGAGGAGGCACGAGAAGGGGTCTGGGCTGGATTCCCAGGGCTAGGAAAGTTCTCGCCTTGATGTGCTCAGCTGTGCAACCCTGCACAGTCACTCTGAGTTATTTCCTTGTGCCCTTCTAGGTGTGTGCAGCTCAGCGTCTTTAGCAGAGAGAATGTTAGCGTAGCAGAGCGGCTTTACCTCGTTTTCTGCTCGGAGGGCTGAAAACTCACTCTTCTCCAGGATGACCATATCCTTCTTCACGTTAGCAATGTTAGACATTATCTGCTGAAGAGTGATTTCCTAGAGGAAGAGAACAAAGCACGGCCGCTAGCCCCACTTCTTCTCATCTCTACCTGCTGACACAGCTACAAAGAAACTGGAGCCGCGGGGCAGAGTGAGACTGGTAAGGGCACCCTCTGCCCCAAAGTGAGACCCCGAGGAGGACACTAATCCGTAGCAAAGCAAGTGAGTCACAGCTTAGGGGGAGAGAGACTGCACTCGGAAACACGAAGCTGTCACCTACAGCTCTGGCCGCATCTCCAGCCATTAACGTGAGCTTGCCTGGAACAGTCATGCTGACATAATTAGCATTCGAACACAATCCCATAACTAACTTAATGGCTTTCATGAAGTACTTT
Source organism: Myodes glareolus (assembly GCF_982192425.1). NCBI lineage: Eukaryota > Metazoa > Chordata > Mammalia > Rodentia > Cricetidae > Myodes > Myodes glareolus. The sequence continues at coordinate 59,946,411 of NC_142039.1, forward strand.
TGTTATGATTTTTGCCTCTGAACTAGAGTTAAAATTACCATACACTTATCACTGGGACATCAACCAAGAAGCTGCTTGAGTACTTATTACAAGTAATATCCTACTTTCGGATTTCCAATGTGTCAACCCACCCTGCCCGCATTACCTGCTCCACCTTGGTGACCGTATCACTGTAGACGATATTCATGTTGGTCTCTGTGATCTTGACCAACGCAGACACAATGATTTCTGCTTGCTGAGTGGTAAACCCTAGGCAAGCACACAGAAACAACTAGACTCAGAAGAAAAAAAACAAAGACAGAGGTGTAGGAAACACTCACGTTTCTGCGAAGGCCTGAATTCTGAAGAAAGAGGAAAGAACGGCACGGTGGGAAAGACGGACCTACAGGCTGTGACATGTCTGCCACTTGACCAGAAGTAAACACCTGAATATGTTTCAGGGGCTGGGTTCATCAGCAATCTCTAACACCGTCCTCAGGTTCCAAATCAAACAAAGTAGAACACGTCTGCTTATTGAGACGACTTTATATGTCCCTCATTTCATCTCTAGCTTTCTCTTAAATTTGAGGCTGAAGGACCTTTGGGTGGAAAACGCCTGCTGTTTCATTTGACGAGAAAAGCTGAACAAACTATAACACGGTGTTTGACCATTTTTCCAAAGCCCACTAAGAACATTACTGCATTTAATACCCTAAGGGATCTTGGGGTTCTTCTTATGTCTGTGGTACAAGTGGGCAGGCACACAGAAGCAGAGGAGGCGGGGCTTCTACAGCTACCCAGAAACCAGGGTGTCCGTCCACCCAACAGAGGCCACAGTGCTCACTTAGCACAAATGTGTGTAAGTGGGTAAATAAACTCAGTGAAGTAAACACAGACATGTTTATTTTAGAGGCATCCTCTATGTTAATTCAAAATCTGGTTTTAAGAATACATGTGCGATATTATAGAGGATTGTACTCAGCATATTTCTCTGAATATTAATTATAAGATCATATTCTGTGTTTCAAGTGTAATTTCAGTGACCAACTCCTGCAAGTTGTCATCTGATCTCTCCCCGACCACAGTAAATATACATAAAAAAAACAAAATAAAACAAAACCAAACCCCCCAAAATACAAAACAAAACAAATAAAACACCAATAAATCCCAAATAAGCAAAAATGTACTGTCTTTTCCACAGAGAGAAACAGTAAAGAAATGTGAGTATGTTTTATTACCATTGGTTAATAAAGAAGCTGTTTCAGTCAATGGCTTAGCAGAGTAAAGTCAGGCAGTAAAATCTGAACACACACACACACACACACACACACACAGAGAGAGAGAGAGAGAGAGACAGAGAGAGAGAGAGAGAGAGAAAGTAGGCAGAGTCAAAGGGACCCATGTAGCTGCTGAAGGAGAGAGACACCAGCCAGAACCTTACCTGGTAAGACATAGTCTTGGGGGAGGCTGGGGGGGGGTAAAAGTAGGTAGAGTCAAAGGGAGGTCATGTAGCTGCCGAAAGAGACACCAGCCAGAACCTTACTCAGTAAGACACAGTCTCATGGTGATACACAGATTAATAGAAATGAATTAATTCAAAATGTAACAGCTAGCCAGAAATATGTCTAAGCTATTGGCCAAACGGAGTTGTAATTAATATAATTTCTGTGTGACTATTTGGGTCTGGGTGTCTGGGAAACAAACGAGCAGTCTCAGTTTAGAGTGTATTAATAAAGCAAAAAAAGCTTCCTTATGCAGGATGCTTACCCAGCAGGTACTAAGCTCCGTTCTCTAGCCCTGCATAAACTGTGTGTGGTGGTACACGCCTGTAACCCCAAGGAAAGGCAGGGCGATCTGAAGTTCAAGGTTACCCTCAGTTATACAGAAGTTTGAGGCCAGTCTGGGATATGTAAGTCTTAAAGTGTCTTTCTTAAAAAAGAAGAAAAAGAGAAAAAAAAAAATAAGAAGTGAATTTAAAAAAGAGGCTAGATAGAACTCTGCCATAGTTAGCTTTGGCTGTCGATTCTACACGCCTAGGAAGAGGAAGCAAACTTAATTGAAGCTCCATGACCCATGGGCATGTCTGTGGGGGTAATTTTTTTCTTTTTCTGGTTTTTCCAGACAGGGCTTCTCCTGTCTGTCTGTCTGTCTGTCCTGGAACTTGCTCTGTAGACCACAGTGCTGGGATTAAAGGCAAATGCTACCACTGCCCAGTCTGGGGGAATCTTTTTAAATTGCTAATTGATCTGAGCGGGCCACGCCCACCGTGGGCAGTGCCATCCCTGGGCTATTTAAGAAAGGATGCTGCTCAAGCCCAAGGAGTAGGCCAGCAAGCAGCACCCTCTGGGCTCTCAAGTTAGTTCCTACTGAGTTCCCGCCACACTTCCCTCAATGATGGACTGATGCGGGGGAATTGTCTGTATTCTGTCAATCATATTTTAATAAAACGCTGATTGGCCAGGCAGGCAGTATAGGTGGGAAAACCAGACAGGAAGTAGAGGTGATGCAATGAAAACAGGAGTATCCTGGAAAGCAGGAAGCCATTCCTTCACTCCTGCGCAGACCACCGAAGAGGCAACATGTAAGCTGTCACACTGAGAAAGGTATTGAGCCCATGTGGCTAACATAGATAAGGATAATGGGGTAATATATGTTATAAGAGTTAACAAGAAGCCTGACCTAATGGGCCAATCAGTTTATAACCTTATGGAGTCCTGTGTGTAATTTTTCTTTGTTGCTTGCCGGCTGTTGGGGTACTGGGAAGGACAGAAACCCCAACAAGCCAGCCCTCATACTACATATGGCGCCCAGACGTGGATAACTGAATCCACAGAAAGCTTGAAAAAGCTTGGGAAGGAATAGAATAAAGCATGTTTTGTTGGTAGCAGCAATTTCTCGGGTCTACTTTGCTTGCTAGAGGCAAGCAAGGCTCTCATCTAAGAGAGGCTTCCTGACTCAGCTTTAGCTGCAAAACCTTGCAGCTCATTAAGAGGTCCTGCCACAAAACACTTAAACGATGTTGATGAAAAGCTGAACACATGCTTTTCGGTTTTCAGTCGTAGCAGGAAAAATGCTGCACTGTTTTAAAATGCCGATTTTCTGGGCTGTCCTGCCAGGGCAAACTCTGACTCTTTCAGGCAGGCAGTCCGACTGAGTGTGGTCTGTGAGCAGAATGCTGCAGCTTGCTGGCAAGGACCTTGAAGCGCCATAGAGTTGTGGCAGTGAACACAGCTCTGGCTGGTACCTCAGCCACGAGGATTTAGCTGTCAAAGCCACGGCTTTCATCCTCTCTTTAAAGACTCCTGTAGTCAGAAAAAGAGAGATATATAGTAAAAGAAAGATTCGAAGTTGAAGAAAACCTCTAAATGGTTTACAGTGTGTTAAAAATATATGCAGGCTAAAAGTTAAAGTTCTTAATGTTAAAAAAAGGAAGAAAGAGAGTAGTTGGGTGTGGTGGTACACACCTTTAATCCCAATGCCTGGGAGGCAGAGGCATATTGATCTCTGTGACTTCAAGGGGTAGAGGTAGATTGACCTCTGTGACCTCAAGGTGTGGTAGTACACGCCTTTAATCCCAATGCCTGGGAGGCAGAGACAGATCTCTGTGAGTTCAAGGTGTGGTAGCATACACCTTTAATCCCAGCACTGGGGAGGCAGAGACAGGAGGATCTCTGTGAGTTCAAAGACAGCCTGAACTCACAGGCTATTGAGTAATAACACTAATAACTACAGTGTTATTCCAGGACAAAGATATACAAAGATCCTGTCTCAAAAAGTAAAAGTAAAAATAAAAGAAATAGAGGTTAAAATAAAGCCACATAAAGATGGAAAATGCACAGAGAATCTTCATACTGTATGCTATTATGCTCTCTTTAAATTGTTTGATTGCTGAGGAAGGAGCAACAACTGCTAAAAGACTTTTGTTTATAAATGCTGCTGAACTAACCCAAGATAGGAATTTTGAAAATACCTTGGCTTCAAAACTGAAGTCAAAAGGTATGTTACTTTGGAGAAGAGATTTTGCTTTTGTTTTCACAGAAAATAAGAGGTTGTGGATTCATTCTGAGTTAAGAAAAATCCAGTATGACCAAGGGAGGCCACCTGAAAAATCTCCGACAGGAATAGATGGCCCAGATGTCTGAGTTCTACATCCAGAACGGATTCAAGGCGCTGCCTGAGATGATCAGGTCTCACAGGATACTCCAGTCAGGACTTGATTATAACTCTAAATTTTCTTTAGGTCCCCATAAGATCATCAGCGCCCCCAACCAGCAGGAAGTAGCCTGAAATACTACTGCCCACATTCCCAACAAATGGACTATGGGTACTTTCCTTTGTTTAAAAAAAAAAAAAAAAGAGGGAAATGATGCGGGGGAATTGTCTGTATTCTGTCAATCATATTTTAATAAAACGCTGATTGGCCAGGCAGGCAGTATAGGTGGGAAAACCAGACAGGAAGTAGAGGTGATGCAATGAAAACAGGAGTATCCTGGAAAGCAGGAAGCCATTCCTTCACTCCTGCGCAGACCACCGAAGAGGCAACATGTAAGCTGTCACACTGAGAAAGGTATTGAGCCCATGTGGCTAACATAGATAAGGATAATGGGGTAATATATGTTATAAGAGTTAACAAGAAGCCTGACCTAATGGGCCAATCAGTTTATAACCTTATGGAGTCCTGTGTGTAATTTTTCTTTGTTGCTTGCCGGCTGTTGGGGTACTGGGAAGGACAGAAACCCCAACAAGCCAGCCCTCATACTACAATGGACTGTAACATGTAAGCCAAATAAACCCTTTTCTCCCCCGACTTGCTTTTGGTCACAGTGTTTAACCACAGCAACAAAAATCAAATTAGAACAGCAACCAAAAGCTTCCTGAAGGCTGAGAAGTTGAAAGAGAAATCCAGGAAAGGAAAGGAAAGGAACCTAGGCCGGAGAAGTCACTGAGAGCTGTGCTGACCCAAGGAAGATGCATGCAGTGACAGGGGTGGGCAGGAGTCAGGGGAGGAGGAGAGGGGTGGACAGGGGTCCGACCGCTTACCATTTGCTTCAAGTAAGCACACCAAAGCGTGGGTGTCAAAGTAGAGCTTCCGACTCACAGAAGAGGGCAAGTTCCCCTTTCTGTGCTCCAGCTGCGGGCACCCGGCAGACAGGCTGAGCTCTAGAAGGGAATAAAAAGGAAGCCAGATCAGTCTCCAGAAGAAACAAAAGCCATTCGAAGCTACAGGTAATGTGTCAATACCTCAGAAACCCGTCTTGTTTTTACAGTGCCATAATCCACACATACAATGTAACCCATTTCAGACATAAAATTCATTGGTGCCTTGTATATTGAAGAGTAGTCCCTAAGTCAACTTTCTCCATCCTGATCAGAAACTGTATCCTTCAGCCAGTACTCCATCTTGTCCCTACTGTCTCAGACAGGGAGGATCTCACTCTGCAGTCCAGACTGACCTAGATCAAACTACATGGCCCAGACTGGCCTCGAACTCACAGTGATACTTCTGCCTCATCTGCCTCCCACATCCTGGGATCTCAGGCTGGCGCCACCACACTCATCCTCTTCCCTGCTCTCCATCACAACCAGGAATCTATTTTCCGGCCTCCTATCCGCCTCCTCTGTATGTTTCGTATGCATGGAGTCCCACAGTGCGGTCTCGGCATTATGGTCAACGGTCATCCACGCTGCAGAACGAGCCAGCACTCTGTTTCTGTGTCACTGAGAGTATTCCACTGCAGAGCTAGCCCACACTGCTCATGCATTCGGTAGCTGGAGGGTGTGTGCTGTGTGCACATCATGGCTCTCACGAATGACCCCCGGAGCAGAACTGCAGGGTCACATGGTACCTGCTTAAGAAATTGCCAGATTTCTTCCTAAGTGCCACCACCAATTTTCTTGTTTACTCACAGCCAAGGAAGCTGCCAATTTCTCCACGTCCTCACTAACACTTGTTATGATGTTTGTTTTGTAAATTATAACCACCCTGGCGGGCACAAACAGTATCATGTGGCTTTCGCTGCACTGCTGTCATAGCCAACAATGCTGGTCACTGTCTCATATACTTACTAGAATCCGAGGATCTTTGAAGAAATGTCCATCCAAGTCCTTTGTCTACACAAGAATATACTAATACAGGTGTGGTGGCACACACCTTTAATCCCAGCACTTAGAAGGCTGAAGCTGGAGGATTTCTGTGAATTCGAAGCCTGATACACACAGAGTTCTATGACAACCAGCGCTACATAGAGACCCTGTCACAAACAACTCAGTTCTAAGCACCCCACGCCCCACGTGCTTTTTTTTTTTTTGTCAGAGTGTCTTTGTACAGCTCTGGCTGTCCTAGAACTTCCTTTGTGGATCCTGGCCTCGAATTTACAGAAATCCACTTGCCTCTGCCTTACAAGTGTTGGGATTGAAGGCATGGGCTACCATGCACACTTGCTTCTGACTATTGAGCCATCTCTCCAGCCTTTTTGTCTATTTCAGTCCATTACTGATGCGAAGAGTTTGTCACATATCCCAAACACAAGTTCCTTGTTAGACTATTTCCAAATACTTTCTCCAATTATTAGTTAGTTAATATTTTTTAAATTTTATATTTATTTTTTATATATTTTTGTATTTTGAATCTTTGAAAAGTTCAATTTTGATGATGTCCAAATAACCTATTCCCTTTCTGCTGCCTCTACGTTTGATGCCATGTAGAAGAGACTATTGCTAACCCAAGTGTACGAAGATGGGCTCCATGTTTTCTTCTAAGAGGTTTCCAGTGTTAGCTTGTAACATGAAGGCCAGCTTGTTGGGGTATCTGTCCCGCCCAGTACCCCACAGCTGGCAAGCCCAAAGAAAATCACACACAGGACTCCATAAGATTATAAAGCTGATTGGCCCATTAACTCAGGTTTCTTATTAACTCTTATAGCTTATATTAACCCATTATTCTGATCTATGTTAGCCACATGGGCTCAGTACCTTTCTCAGTGAGACAGCTTACATGTTGCTTCTTCGGTGATCTGGGTAGCCTTATTCTATTCTCATTGCCCCACCTCTACTTCCTGTCTGGTTGACCCGCCTATACTTCCTGCCTGGCCAATCAACTTTTTATTAAAATACATGATTGACAGAATACAGATAATTCTCCTACACCATTAGCTCTGACATTGAGGCCTACGATCCAGGGGGAGCTACATATGGCACGAGGTAGCCTCCCTGTTCTGCATAAAGACGTCTAGTTGTGTCATTACCATCTGCTCTATGACACTGTCCTGTCGCTGGTTGAAAGTCAGCTGCTGTGTGTGAAGGTTTACCTCTGGACTCTCCATGTGTTTAATTTACCCAGAACATCTGTCCTCATCAGGAAGTGGATTTTGTTCTTTATCCTGATTGTAGGTCTATTCTAGATGAATTTTAGGGTAAGTATGCCATTTTTTTGCAAAGAGACTCTGAGATATTTGAGAATTGCATTCTATGAATTGATTAAGGGGTACTGTCATCTTAGTAATATAGCAATAATTACTATACTCAGATTAATAAACACGAGATCTCTTTCTATTAATTTAGGTCTTTGCTCCAATCATGCTCTACAATTCTCTGAGTGTGGGCTTTGTAATCTTTCCCAAACTTATCCCTAAGGGTTAGTTAAGGTCACGTCTAGGAATCAAACTGTTTTCACTTTCAGAGTGTGGACTGTGGTGTATAAATATACACCTGACTCTGGACTCACGGGTGCCTTGTTGGACTTTGACTTTTCCTAGTAGTTCAGGGCGTCCCCAGCATTTTTACAACCAAGGCCATGGCATCCGGGAAGGAGAGCTTTACTCTGCTTTCCAGTCTGGATGCCAGGCATTTCATTTTCTTATCTAACCATCCTGGCTAGAACCACCCGGAGGGCAAGCCTGGACCCTGATCAGTCTTTCTTCACCACATCTATGCTGGTTTTAAAGATACTCTTTATCACTTAAATTCCTACTCTAGGGACAGTCCCCTCCCTTCCCTGCCTTTTTTGGTTTCACTCTATAGCCCAGGTTGACTCTGAACTCAAGATGCCCCTGCTTTTGCCTTCCAGGTCCTGAGATCACAGATCCAACCCATCCTGTAAAGTTATTTCAAGGTCTCCATCTGATACAGAAAGCAAAGCACATTGTGACATTTACCTGGCTTTTTGTGCTTCACCAATCACTAAAAGTTTTGTTTTGTTTTTAAATTAGAGTAACATGGGGGGAGGAGAGAAAGTCTATGTATTATTTCTGGTTCTTCTGGAACTTTCTACATAAATAAGGTTGGTCTTGAACCCCTAAACTCACAGAGATCCTCCTGCCTCTGCCACCTAGCACCACCAATTCTGTGTGTATGTGTGTGTGTGTGTGTGTGTACAGGACTGTGCCACTTCTAGGTGCCCAGAGTCCAGATGAGGCTGTCTGCTGTCTTCCTAGCATTGTGTGCCTTACTCCCTGAGACAAGGTCTCTCAGTGAACCTGGGGCTAGATGGGCAGTGAGCTAACCACAGAGATCATTTTAGCTCCCCTCGCAGCGAGGTTAAGATGCAGGCAGCCCTCCCTGACATTTGACACAATTGTTGGGGATTTGAATCCAGGGTCTTTTGCTTATGCAGCAAGTGCTGGGACTGCTGAGTCACCTAATTTTGTCAAGAAAAACTGTTTAAACCCAAAAGTTTCTTATTAAAAGAGTCATTTTGACACAAAACAGGGCCAGTTGAAAATAAAGAATTTTTGTTCAAGCTACAGACCTTTAGGCACAAGAAAATCTTGCTACAGATTTGTCTTTGCTCTTCTAACGTTGGCACGGTGTGGCTGCAGGACAGCCTGCTACTATGGAGAGAGAGTAGGAGAAGAATCCCTTAATAACTCAAGGATAAAAGGGTTTCTTCAGCAGACCTCCCTCATGACCAGAAAAACACTTAAGCTTATCAACCACCTCTCTTGAAACTTTAAGGTGGAGTGGGCAAGATAACACAGGCCTGATGCTTCTCTGCGGCCTTCAGCAATCATCTCACATGGCTGGCCGCTTGGGAAGAAGTAGCTGTCATGATTGGCAGCGAGTTAAGAACAAAAGATACAATAATTGTATCAATAATGTTTGCTGCCTGACAAAATATAAAATGCAAGGACCTCTGTGTCTGGTAGCAAAAACCGGGCCCTTACTGCTCTAAGGAGGCTGCTTCCTTTCGCAGCTTTTATGTTTTTACATAAACTTTGTCGGTTTCCTCTGCTCAGGTAAAGAACAGCCTTTATTGTGCCTTTGCCCGTGTTCTCAGGCTAGTACAGGAAGCCCTGCCCTAGCACTTATTACTGTATTTCCACATCTGCATCACCCAGTAGTCCACGTGGTCCAGAAGCAGCCAGATTCACTGTTTTCAGTTTTGGCACCCATCAGAAGGCCTTCTATACAGCAAGCCAGGAACAATTTTACACTTTGCAATTAAACTATAACAACATCTAGGATCTAGAATACGGCACCAGCTAGTCTACGTGTTCATGAGTGAACTCACATCATCCTGGGCCTTTTCCATCACCGTTCATCTCTAGTTCAGGACTAGAGGCAGCTCTGTAAGGTAACGGCAAGGATGAGAGGCTTAGTTGAGCGCTTGCCCGGTCCATATGAGGCCCTGGATTCAATGCTCGACACCATAGAAAACCAAGTGTTGTGGGGCATAGCTGAAATCCTAGCATTCGGGAAGAGGCAGGAAGTTCAGGAATTCGAGGTCATCCCTGGCTGCATTGGGAGTTTAAGACCAGCTTGGGTTATACTATGAGACCCTGCTCTTCCCCCTGCGCCGGCCCCTCAAAAAAGTTCTGCCCAATATAAAGCAGACCTAGCTTTAAAAAAGTGTGGAGTGTATGACAGAGCTCCTCTGGGGATCCACCTCACTCCTCTTAGCGCTCTCTGCTGGATCATTCCACGGGTTGAGGTGCTTGAAAACATGAGTCTAGAATGTGTGACAGCCAATTCCTTGTGTCGAATGAGAAGGCAACTCTTGTGACTTACAACATCAGCACCAGCCTCACTCTTCCATATCTACACAGCAGAACAAAACCAATCACGACAGGGCTGGAGGGAAGGCTGAGCAAGCTCTTTCAAAGGATCCCGCTCAATTCCCGGCACCTGAACGGTAGTTGGTTCACATGTGTGAACACGTGTGTTCGGGTGCATATGCAACGTCTGTGTGTCTGCCTGTAGAAGCCTGAGGTTGATCTCTGGCATCTTTCTTGATTAAATCTCTACCTTATTCAGCCAGGCAGGCTCTCTCAAATGAACCCAGAACTCATGGCTGTGGCTAGAGATTGCCCCCAACTGTACCTTCTGAGTGATGCAATGGTAGGCAGATCACTATGCAAGCCCAGCATTTACGTGGGTTGGTGATTTGAACTCTGGTCCTTCCGCCTGAGTATTTTATCCACTGAGCTAGGTCCCCAAACTCCCACCCCACCACTGCTATTTAGAGCTAGCAGGAATGTGTACACTTAATGGCTTTTTTTTTCTCTTTTTTCCCAAGACAACTGGAACCAGAAATAGCAAGCTTATTTCAAGAAAGCTGTCTTCTAAAAAGTAGGGAAAAGGGCTGGCCACTTCTCAGCTGGCATTCCACTCCTGCTGAGGGAAGGGAATGCTCCTTGCTCTCTGTCAAATGACAACAGCAGGGACGCAGCAGCTCTGAATTCTCAGGGACCACAGCAGGAAGTCAGTAACTTGAGGTGTACTAGAATGTAACATGTAATTCTCCTTTCTGGAGATCTTCATCATAGCCCAAGGATGTTAAAACCCTTAATTACAAAAGGAATTCAAAGCTAACCTTGAATAGATGAGAAACTGACTGCAAATTTTCAAGGCACAGCATCCTGAAGTGAATCTATCTACCGAGGGCCTGAGTCACAAAACCAACCAACCAACCATGGACACAGAACAAAGGGACAAAAATGGGCATAAAACCCTCCTACTGGCTCTACTGTCTCCTTCTTAGAAAATGCATCTCTCCTCATGTCTGCCTGAAGAATGACATTAAAAGGGGACCATCTTGCTAATGCAATAAGAAATTTAAATTCGTATATTTAAAGAAGCAAACAGATAGGAAGGCAACAGCTTGTCAGTAGTACAGTAACCAGGGTGTGGTGGCCTAGACTTTAATCCCAGCACTTGGGCGGTGCAGGAGATCACTGTGTGTCCAAGGCCAGCCAGGACTACGTAATTCTGACCCGTCTCAAAACAAAACAAATTAAAACAGCACATAGAAAGGCAAGGTATGGAAATTAGACTCCAGACCCACCTCCAATTCCTATTTCCTACAAGGCTGACATAAAGTTCACTGCTCATTTCCCGTCTGTGTATAAACCGTCCTTCACCTTTCATAACTATCTGTTTCTCCCCTCGTCACAAGTATTCTTACATTTTAGATGCCAGCAATACTCATCGAAAAATATGGAAAACCAACGCATGGGTGCGGATGGCCACTAATGGACAGGAACAAGTTACCCAAGGTGTAATTATGCCACATTTTCTGATCAGCCGGCACGATAAGATTTTATCTGCTACTTACTGAGAGCAAATTCCAGTTAGTTTACTTTCAAAATCTTACTCAGTTCAGTGATGTCCCTTCCTTCCTTCAAGTATTTAAATGACACATCAATGAATCAGACTTCGATCACCCAATTTAAACCCACAAACAGAGGTCCTCTTCAATTCCGAAGAATACTGCCTTTATTTTTCTCTAAGCACGTGTCAAATTAGTACATATAAAGTTAATATGGATAAGTACATATGCATATAGCAAACACACATACATGCTGTATATCTTGCGTGAAGTAAGCTCCAGCAAGAAAAGATTTTGTGGATCTATTACCCCAAACAGCTAGGAAAGTGCCAGCTACTGAATGGGCGACGCCATGAAATAATCAATACAGTTTGGAATCAAATCAAAGCGTAAATGCCATCCTTTCATTCCCGGATTTGCTCCTCTATGACCCGCACGATTAGGCACCCGCGTCCAGAACTTTTCCCACGTCTCCCTGGCTCCAACAGGTGAGCTGGGAAAGACCTGCGCATGCGTGTCAGTGGGTGCCCGGCCACACGGACTCTGCTCTCCGAACCTTCGCCCAGGCGTGGGCAGATCCCCGCCACCTAGGTGACCCGTCCTCCCGCCCTCCTCACCTCTCCGGCTGCTCGCCAGCGCGGCCACACGCCCGGCGCCCAGCGACAGACGGCATTGCGCGTTCCTGCCGGCGCCGAGCACGGCCACGGGGACGGCGTGCCCCGGGCGCGTGCACTCAGCCAGCGTCCTACGCGGGGCGGTGGCGGCCAGGCGCGGGGAGGGCACGAGCAGGAGAAGCAGCAGCGGGGACGCGCGGGCGGCCCGTCCGCGAGGCCTCAGCCAGCTTCGTCCGCCGAGCACCGGGGAGATGCCGGGGCGCGCAGGAACTCTGCAGCCGGAGGGCAGGAGCCGCTGACGACCTGGCGTGCGCTTCGGCCGCTCGCCCGCCACGGAGCCGCTGTCCATCCCCGAGTGGGTCACAAGCCCGGGCGCGCAGGCATGTCGCTCCCGCGCGGCCCCGACCACGAGTCGCCGCGGGAGCGAGCGGGAGCAGCGGCGCAGACCTGCCCTTTCCTGCCGGGGCGGGGGCGGCGGGCGCAGTAGTTCGCGGTCGCCACGCTCCCGCCCATAGACGCGGGTCTCGGTTAGCCCCGCCCTAGCCACGCCCCTCTCCAGGCCCTCTACTACTTTCCCCTTCATAAGACCCATCCTAACCACGCCCCTCCCCGGGTCTTGCCCATAGCCACACCCTCTCCGGGGCCGGCCTCTGCGTTGTCACGCCCATCGTCCCCTTCTTGTGTCCTGCGGGCACCTCCTCTTTGGCACAGCGTTGAGGGCGCGTCTTAACCGCTTTTCGCAGCAGAGCGTCGCAGTTGTTTACCGTGGAGACACTCAGAAAATTACGTTGCGCTCTTTGCCGCAACGATCTACATTTTCTTTATGCGGTTGTTCTTAAAGAATGGTAATGACTCCTTTGTCCTTCGCAGACCTGTATAAAGTCCTAGGTCATTCGACTGGTTTAGATTTCAATTAACTACCCGAGTCTCAAATTCTCTAGTGTTGCGTTTTAAGAACTTCTTCACAGAACGTAGGGAACTACACTTGCAGAGTCAATACACTTACTAACTTTTCAGAGCTTTGTGTTTTGAGACAAAGTCTCCCTATGTAGCCCTCAGGCTGATCTTGCTTCCTGTGTGATGGGATTAAAGGTATACACCGCCACATAAGGCTACATGTTTTATTTTGGATTAGAGCACTGATAAACATTAGAAGGTCCTGTGGTGGAAACTTGGGGGTCCTAGTGTAAAACCTGGGGTGTGAATGTTAAATTAGACTGTTGGGATACTTGAAACAGATAATGTTTGATTCAGAATTTTTTGAAAGATTGTTGCACTTTACAGTTACTGGTCCTTTGTTTAAAACTGAAAGTTTGTTGAATGAATGAGTAAAACGCACAAGGCACTATGCTAGGAGAGAGAAAAAAAGAAATTGTTGAATAAAAAAAGAAGAAATAAAAAAGGAAGGATAGGAAATAGGTGTGGTTGGTGGAGGAGACGGTCTGTAATCGCTTATAAGAGGGAGAGCAGAGGCAGAGACAGAGGCGCCAGGGAGAGGCCAGACTGAACGTGACCTTGAGCCAGGCCCAGTGTGGAGAGCACGAAGGAGACAGAGGAGAGTCAGGAGTGTAAAGAGTAGAGGAAAAAGGTACCCAAAACGGTTGAATTATATAGGGAAGGGCATCTGGAAGAAGGGTAGTCCAGGCCCTAGGTTGGAGAAGTTTAGGGTAGGAAGCGGGGTGTGTTAGTCAGAAGGACCCTGTAACTGGTGAGGACTGAGGGATCCTGGGAGAACCCGACAGCCAGGTCCACTTTGTTATGTTAAAAAGACACCTCAGCCAGGGTGTCTCAAGTTTGAGACCTAACAGCTGTGCTCCTGGAGCGATCGGTAATTAGAGTGTTTTGGTTTGTTTTGTTTGTTAGTTAAGGGCTGTCCCCTTTACACATGCAGATTCAGTACGTGTTTAATAGGCTGCTGGGCAGTGGAGTGTGTAAACAGAGGGGAAGATGTGCTGGTGAGGACAGAATGCAAATAATCAGAAGTAAGGTCCAAGCCAGACACTTAAAAGGCTAGACTATCGATTTGTTAAAATGACGGGTAATGGAAGGCAGACTTTTGTGTTGAAGAATTTTGCTCAACACCTGTCTCTGAAAATGTAATCTAAGCAAATAATCCAAAATCATTAAAAACCTGTTAGTTTAGATCATGGAGAATTTTTACTTTTATCGGTCAAAACTATTGAACATTTGGTCATTCCATAAGACCGACTTAATATACACACAAAGGAAAGACTAGGTGTGGTGGCACAGTCCTGTAGTCCCAGGATTCCAGAGGCAGAGGCAGAGGCAGAGACAGAGGCAGGAGGATCATCCTCAGTCTTGACTGCGTAGCAAGTTCAAGACTAGCGTAGAATACAAGAGATAGTTGTGTGTGTGTGTGTGTGTGTGTGTGTGTGTGTAAGATAATGTGACATGATTTGAACTGAAAAGGCAGGCAAACAAACGCACAATCTTAGCGCCATGGTTACACGACAGTGGCACAAACAAGCCTTTAAAATTGACAGATACTTTTTACACATTAAAGCCCCCACATTTTATACGCTCAATAGTTTTTAACTGTTTATATTAATTAATATTAATTAGTTAATAGTAATAACTAATATTAATAGTATTTAACAACTGCACACACCACCCAAATAAGAGCTGAGGCATTTTCATTTTTCGGGACTAGTCCTTGTGTTCCTTTCCAGTTTTTCAGATCTCCCAGCAACCCAGGGAGAGGCCCCTGGGCTCTGATTTCAACCACTGCAGACTAGTTTCCTTGGTTCTTGGACTTCATGGAGCCCTACAACATGCGTTGCCTCGCATCTAACTCCTGCTTCCTGTCTGACTTCAGTATAGTGACTGTGAGAGTCATCGATGCCGCATCAGTGGCTGCAGAGCCATCCACGCCGCCTTAGCAGCTACACTCATTATTAAATACTACCCATTGTACCACTAGCAATTGCCCTGTGTCCATTCTACTGCGAACCGCCATTTGGTCTGTTTCTAGTTTGGGATTGGGATTTACTATGAGTAAATCCTTATATATCTGAAACTGTCTCATGAAAAAGATTTAAAATTCAAATTGCTAAATCATATGATAATTTTAATTGAACCGAAGAATTATCCTTTCAAAGGGACCACATCCTTTTACATTCTTGCCAAGGGATGAGATTTTCAGGTGTTTTATATCCTTGACAGGCTTGAGGGTTTTTTTTTGTTGTTGTTGTTGTTCTTTGTTTTGTTTTTTCAAGACAGGATTTTCCAAGTGCTGGGATTAAAGGCATGCGCCACCACTGCCCAGTTAGGCTTGAATGTTTTTGACCCTTTTTGGAAGTTATAACATTGGTGGGAGTTTTCACTCTTTATGAATGTAATATAGGGCAACAACGAAATAAAGGGGTGAAAATAGGGAGATGATTAGCATGAATTAAAACATTTAAAAAAATCCTCAAAAAATTAAAGAAATAATTAAAAAATAAAAGAAATAACTTAAAAATAAACTGATTAAAATAGGCAACTAAAAATTTTAAATGGGCACTCTGTAGAACAAGGTCGTGAAGGGAGGGGAGTGTGGTGGTGCGGCCATTCTCCCGCCTTCCACCTCTGTGCCCTCACAGAGCCCCCAGCGGCGCCATGTTGGGCTGGAGTGTCAGTCTGGAGGTTCACCACCTCTGTGGTCTGTCGCAGCCACCGTGAGGAGGGCCCGGGGAAGAATTTGCCATTTTCAGTGGAAAACAAGTGGCAGTTACTGGCGATGATGACGGTGATGACGGTGATCTGGATTTGCTGCTCCTTTCTTCATAGTAAGGCACCAGCTTCTTAAAAAGTGAGGATATTTAATTCATCCTCTTAACAGAATGAAGATTGTTTAGGAGATGTGATCTGAAAACTGGATTAAATTCTTTAACTCTAATTACTAAATAAAAGTGTAAATAAACGTGTGACATAATTTTTTTAAATGGACCACAAAAATATTAAAGAAAAATGAACCATGAATTAACAATTTTTTTTTTTTTTTTTTTTTTTTTGGTGTTTTGAGACAGGGTTTTTCTGTAGCTTTGGAGCCTGCCCTGGAATTCACAAAGATCCGCCTGCTTCTGCCTCCTGAGTGCTGGGATTAAAGGTGTGCGCCACCACTGCCCGGTGAATTAACAATATGTTGTCTTCAAGAAACTTGTGTAAATTATAATGTATCTGTTATTCTTTTGCTCTGGTCCCTTTAAGGGCAAGCCACGCCCACTCCCAGCGACTTCTGACCTCCTGGTTGCCATCTTAACTCTTTCTCTTCTGTCCCCTACTCTCGGTGTGTGCACACGTGTCTCTCTCTGTGTCTATGTTTTCATGTCTCTATGTCTCTCTATCTCTGTCTCTCTGTCTCTCTGCCTCTTCTTTAAGGAATAAATGTTTAGCTTTATGAATAGTCTTATGTTTATTTACTCCGCCATCCGCCGCACCTGCCCGCCTGACTCGCCTGGCTGCATGGCGGGACCAGCCTGCCACCCTGGAGATCTTGCAGGGACCCACAGCTGTCCTTATGGGACTAGCGGCTGCTCTGCGAGCCTGACAGGGAACATGCCAGCATTAAACAACACAGTATCTGGGTTAGAAACAGGGCGAGGAAAGGGAGGAGCCTTTTGTCCTCTTTCTGAGTTGCATGCCGACAGAGATTAATGAAAGCTCTGGCTTCTCTATGGCTAAGATGTAGCACAGTGTTGACGACAGTGGACAGGACGATAAGGGGCAGAAGACATGTGGTGCTCTGGTCGCAGGCATGGGGCGGGCGGCAATGCTTTCTACAGCCCATGTGTTTTATACAGCACGTTAGCAAAAGTATTCCACATATTTGTGTCTATGCCACAAGTTAATTTTCTTTCCTTTATTTCAGCAAAATCACTACTTATGTTATATTATGAAGAATGTCACATAATTTGTTATTTTAGACTAGAGAATATGTAAAAGATTATGGAATAAAAACTGAATGCTGGGTGATGGTGTCACACACCTTTAATTCCCAGCACACAGGAGGCAGAGGCAGGCGGATCTCTGTGAGTTGAAGGTAGCCTGGTCTATAAGTGTAACACGAGGGCTGGCTTGTTGGGGTATCTGTCCCGCCCAGTACCCCACAGCCGGCACATCCCAAGGAAAATCACACACAGGACTCCATAAGATTATAAACTGATTGGCCCATTAGGTCAGGCTTCCTATTAGTCCTTATAACTTATATTAATCCATTATCACTATCTATGTTATCCACGTAGCTCAGTACCTTTTCCAGTGGGGCAGCTTACATCTTTCCTCTCCTCCGGTGGTCTGGGCAGAACTGTGGAGGGAGCTTCCTGCTTCTCAGAATTCTCCTGTTCTCTTTGCTCCACCCCTACTTCCTGTCTGGCTTTCCCACCTATACTGCCTGCCTGGCCAATCAGCATTTTATTAAAATATGATTGACACAGTAGAGATAATTCTCTCACACCATATAAGTGAGTTCCAGGATAGCTGTTACACAGAGAAATCCTGTCTTGGGTGAAAAAATGAACAAAATTTGAAATATCTACATCAAAAGCATTAAGTAAATGTAAAAAATGTTTAAATTTAAATTGTTTTAGTAATTTATACATATTTCTATAAAAAAAACTCTGAAAATTTTTATTAAAAGACCAAACTATTGCAATGATCAAAATGATTCCAAGTTGATATTTCTGTTTAACATTTAAAAAATTGCATGCAGCCTTAGTGAATATTTTGATATTGAAATGCAATCTGTAGTTTCAGCATTCAGTGTCCACTGTCTATCTAGTCTTATATAAGATAAAGAATTAGTTTCATGATTTACCTGTGCCACGTCTCACTAAACACCCTGAGATGTGGTTGACATGTTATGTGTTGCCCCGACCCACGGGTTAGTTAATGGAGACCCTAGGTGGGGGATTGAGAATTGAAAGGGACAAGAGACAGAAAAGTTGGAGACAAGACAGAATTCTGATCAAGTCTTGTTTATTAGGGGAATAAACAGGGTAGATACAGGCAGTGGGAACGAGCGAGTGGGTTCTTACGTCAATGGGTTACTAGGCAGCTATCATGAAAAATGTTTCAGAGGAGATTGAAGTGAAAGTCACTAATTGCAAGGAAACAGATGTCTTTAGCAATTAATCAGGAAGAGGGATTGCTAGTAATACCAGAAGGTTAATAAATCAGAATGATTAGTTCTTAGGCTGGGAACTTAGAAGATAGCAAAAAGTTTCCCACAATGTGTCACACCTGTAAGTAAAACTAATGTTTTGTATCTTCCAGACCAACAAACTGGACATGAAAAGTGAGAAAATGGATGGTTGGCCTTCCGGGAATCAATACTTTGTTAGGCAAGAATCTATTGCTCTGTCTGCTGGTCTATTGACTGGCCTTTCTTTGCTTGGTGCCTTTCTTTCTTTCTTTCTTTCTTTCTTTCTTTCTTTCTTTCTTTCTTTCTTTCTTTTATCACAGACATGCTTGGGAGCAGATAATGCACCAGGATCATTTGTTTATAAAGTTTTATTATATATTATTTTTATTATCATCATTATTAATTTTATCTTTATTATTTTTAATATTGTATTATTATGTAGTATGCATGGGTGTTTTTGCCTTCACGTGTGTCTGTGTATCAGACAAATGCCTGGTGTCTGTGAAGGCCTGAAGAAGGCGTCAGATCCTCTGGAACTGGAGTTACAGATGTTTGTGAGCCACTGTGTGTGTCCTAGGACCTGAACTTGAGTCTTCTGCCATAACTCTTAACCTCTGAGCATCTCTCCAACACAGTTACTCTATCCTAAAATACCCTCATAGACACACCCAAAAGTGTAGCTCTAAGGTCAGTGGTTCTAAATATGTGGGTTATCACCCATGGGAGGGGAGGGGAGGTCGAATGATCATTTCACAGCGGTCTGTGATATCCTGCATATCAGATATTTACACTGCGATTCATAACAGTTAGCAAAATTACAGTTGTGAAGTAGCAGTGAAAAAGTATTTTTTCTCTTTTGGTTTTTCCAGACAGGATTTCTCTGTGTAGCTCTGGCTGCCCAGGAATTGGCTCTGTAGACCAGGCTGGCCTCAAACTCACAGAGCTCCTACTGCCTCTGCCTCCCCGAGTGCTAGGATTAAAGGTGCACACCACCACCGCCTGGCTAGCAACAAAAATAATTTTGTGGTTTAGGGTCACAACAACATGAGGAATTGTATTAAAAGGTTGCAGCTTTAGGAAGATTGAGGTTGTTCTAAATCCGGTCTGGTTGACAATGGAAGTTAAACCATACCGTATACATGCAATTTTTACCCTTAATAATTTTCCAAGTGAGGTTGCTTGGTTTACTCTGTATGGAACCTGCAGACAGAGTCGTAAAGCTGACAGCGTTTTGGAAAAGCAAGAGTTAATCCTCAAGCCGCTGGAAACTGCGGTTTTCATCTGGAGACCTGGGCTCGTTTCTGCCGCTGGCCACTCAAGTGGATTTCTAAGATGTTCCTCATATTTTGTTCTTTCTCCAAAACATCACTTACACAGGGTATTTCGGGCACCAGATGCTTTTAAAGTTTGGGGGATAATTATAGTATAAACAAAAGAAGGTCCGATCCATCCCTCGATTTCCCTACAATCCTACAACTCTCCACTAGGGGGAGCTTTCCCCACTTTTCATGAGGCCTAGTCCCCCGTTTTCTGTGAGCGCCCTTCCTTCAAGTTCTTTCCACAGCGCCAGCTGGTAATTCCAAAATTTCTCAAGAATTCATTTTGATTAAACATTTTCCGTGTTTCCGTTCTTAAGCTATTTTGAACTTAAAAGACAAATATCTTGCAGTTTCCAGAGGGGCACGCCTGCTCAGGTTTCCGCAAGAGTCGAACATAGAGAACACCGGTTCATCTGGTTTTGCCGGTTTTGTTTCTGGGCAGGTGCAGGAAGCCTCATTATCAAGCCGAGCCCCGTGGCGTTCACAGTTCACAGTTCTCGGGTAACGGGAAGGCTTTGCGTGGTGGGAACTGTCCACCTACTGAAAGTTAAGATGAAACGGCTGGGGTTATTTGCAGAGCGCACCCTGGTTGAATGCACAGCGCCTGCACTGCCCCCACTGTGCCCTTCCCGCATTGCTTCCTTCCTCTCTTGAACTCTGCCAAAGTGATGCCAGCTATATCTTGGACAATGACAATGAGGCCATGAACCATTGTTCCTGTAGCACGTGCTCTATGAATAAGGCCTGCTTGATTATTTATACTGCCTAGGAATTCACAGAGCCCGAGGAGGGAACTATACCTCTACAGGGTAAGATATCCTTTAGAAATGGCTTTGTGCATATGTGTGTGTCTGTGGAGGTGCACATATGTGTTGGTAATATGCGTGTGTGTGTGTGTGTGTGTGTGTGTCTGAGTGTGAAGCTGTACACCTCTTGCTTGCTTGGGACAGGGTCTGTCATTGGCCTGCAGTTTCACCAAGTGGGCTAGACTCCTCAGTCAGTGAGCTCCATGGGTCCAGCGGCCTCTGCCTTACATCCCACTGTTAATAGGGTTATACGCCATGGTGCCCAGCATTTGACACGAGTTCTGGGCTTGGACTTAGGTCCTCGTGTTTGCAAGGCAAAGGTTTTACTGACAACCATCTCCCCAACTCCTAGAATTTTCTCTTAGGAACTTCAGTTGAAATAACAGTGAACCTGAGCTACGCCAGCTTAAATAAGTAGGGATTTAGTTACTCTTTCAAGGCATGGTTGGATACTGCCAATTCAGGCCTGACTCAGTGTTCAACATTTTCTTGAGAAGACTCTCTTCCTGTCCTCCTCATTTGTTTTGTTTGGTGTACACTTTTCTTTTAATTTTATTCTTAATGTGCGACATGCCGGTGTCTGAGGAGGCCAGATGTGTTGGGTGCTGGGAACAGTCAGGTCCTCTGCAAGGGCCACACGTCTACTCTACTGCGGACCCATCTCTGCAGCTTTGCAACCTCAGGCTGTAGGATTCATGGTCACAGGATGGCCACTGTACCACTGCGTCTCACAGCTACAGTTCTCCTGATTGGGAAAACACAGCAGGTCAAATGGCCAGAAGCTTCTTTTCCAACTAAGGATTTGCTTTTCCTTTCAGAGAAGGAGGCGTCCTCAGGGCGGGCCTTCTGCTCAAAACTCAGCAGCTAGAACTATGTCACATGGTCACTGGTGGATGCAGGGAAAGCTGAAAGCAAGGCAATTAGTTTTCTGCTTCAGGAAAAAAAAAACCAACAAAAGACAAACCAAGCAAGCAAGCAAGCAAACAAACAAACAAAAACTTCAAGGGAAAGGATGGGAAACGGAAATTGACAAACCCTTATGCTCTGCCACAAAGAGCTGGCATAGCTCAGGGCACAGACAAAGCCAGCTTTGTAGGTTTGCCTCCCTTTCCCATTCCCAGAGCCTAGGCAAACCCGAGCTCTGGGTCCAGGAGCGTGAGTGGGAAAGGGAAAGGCCGTCTGCCCCTCCTACTTCGGTTTTCTTGTTTTTTGTTTGTTTGTTTGTTTTTGTTTTTTGAGGCAAAGTCTAGCTATGTAAACCAGGTTGATTTCAAAGTTTCTGTCCTCTTGTCTCAGCTTCCCAAGTGCTGGCATTTCAGTCATGGATGACCCTCTTCACCAACACTTACTGAGAGAGCCCAGAATAGTGACTCAAGCTATTAAAGCCAGTACCACTCCAGAGGCGGGGGCAGAGGGGGGTGGATTTCTGAATTCAAGGGCAGCCTGCTCTACATCCTGAGTCCCAGCAAGAGCTGAGTGAAACTCTATTCTAAAACAAAGCAAAACAAACAAACAGCACAACACAGCACACCTACTAACGGAACGACCATAAAACAAGCGAGAACTCAGCTGAATAATGTTGATGCAGCAACCTCTATGTTCAAGGGTGGCGGAACACATGCTTGTCACACGTGTTATGTGGCATCTGTTGAGGCTTTCCCTTAGTTACTTTTCCAATTGCTGTGACCGAGTCCCTGACTGGATGGGACTAGAGTGGTTTGTTTGGGCTCGCAGCCTGAGGGGATACATGAGACCACATCTTTACAAACAAGACAATTCCAAGGAGGACCAAGGTCAGCTTTGAGGAAAATTGGTGAGTTTGGCTCTTCTGGGCTGAGTTTGGGGCTCTCCCAGAACATTTGCATGGCAGGTATATGCATAGGAGACATCCTGGAGCCACAAGCCAGCATTGCAGCCTGGAGTGC
Organism: Myodes glareolus; assembly: GCF_982192425.1. Classification (NCBI taxonomy): domain Eukaryota; kingdom Metazoa; phylum Chordata; class Mammalia; order Rodentia; family Cricetidae; genus Myodes; species Myodes glareolus. The sequence continues at coordinate 59,968,741 of NC_142039.1, forward strand.
TGGGAACACAGGACAGAGGTTAGACCACTTAGCTTATGTAAGGCCCCAGGTTCTGGATCCAGTACCACAAAAAGGAAAAAGAAAACTAAAAGAAGTGTTATCTGGGCAGGAGGCACTGGTGTTTGATCGGCAAATAAATAATGTCTGTGTCTCTAAAATGATGTGGGCTGGCCTGTTCAGGGTACACCACTGAGCTTGCATAGTACCGGGTTGCAATGTTGAATCTACCCTTGCAAAAAATGTTTTGCAAGTGAGTGTATTCACTCTCAGTAAAGTAACCATGAAGTCAGTCCACTTAAACTCTACAAATAGATTTTTAAAATGTTGTATATTTATTATTTTTATAAGTATTCCTTTGGGGATAGATACTCATAATATATATATATATACATATATATGTATATATATATATATATATCAGGACTACAAAGCAAATTCTAGAAAGTACTTTTTAAAAAGAAAAAAAGCAAATCTAGGGGTTGTCATTCAGAATAGCTAGTATAAAAGGCAAACTGTGAGGTGGTCTTCACAGTCTGGTGTTCCCTCCCATAACGTCCTTGTGTCATGAGCAATTCCGATGCTGTGGAATAATCCTGTACACTGTGAAAATGTGTTGCTCTCATTGTTAATAAAAAACTGATTGGGTTGATAGCTAGGTAGGATTTTCGGGGCAGAGAGAATGCTGGTGGAGTCTGAGGGATCTCAAGCTAGATGCAGAGGAAGCAGGACACGTAGAAAATGAGGTAGTAAGCCATGAGCCACATGGTAGAATTTAGATAAGAAATATGGGCTAATTTAAGTTGTTAAGAGCTGGTTAGTAACAAGCCTAAAATATCAGTTGAGCATATGTAATTAATATTAAGCTCCTTTGTGGTTATTTGGGAGCAACTGCTGAGACACAGAGAAACTCCTCCCACATTCTGAAGATAGACCAGCTAGAGGACTGTCGGCCTCCTGCTGCCAGCCCTGTGAGGGCACCACATTGGATGATGATGACCCAGTCTTAGAGGACCCTTCAGCTGTCAGTGGCCCTGGCTAACACCTGAGTCGTGAGAGACCCTGCGCAGAATGACCAGGCCAAATACTCCCTGATCCCGACTCACATTCAAGAAGAATATATGTAAAGTGCTTTAAGCCACTAGGCTGCTTGGTGGGAGTCACACAACTAGAGATAACTGAGAAATAATATTTCCTCGGCCTCTGGGGTGCTGTGATCGCTAACACACCCCGCTTTCAATATTTCACTTTCCATAGAAGTGACCTTGGATTTCATAACCTTGATTTGAGATAGGAAACTGTCAACAGATTTTACATAATTTTTAATTTTGAGACGCTTTGTTTTTCAATACGGAAGAATAATTAAATAGCTGAGCGTCTCATGTCAGAATTCATCACACTTTGAGGTAACAGCACAAAGGAACAAGCTGATGACTCTTAACGCCTGCTGACATTCTGTACTTATTATCATTTCATAAATAAGTGATTGCTGTAACACAACGAGTCTGCCCTTGCTTAGTCATTTCTGATTAATTTCCATATGTTAGTTATATCTGTGAATTATTCATGCTAAATAATGACTATTCCATCCTGGCTTGGCCAGAAACAATGCCCTTCTTGTTAAGTGAATGAGAACACAGAGCTCAGACTCATTCTGTGAAATTATTTTCATTCTAGCTCTTCTAGGATTACTAAGAATTTCTATGTCTCGCCTTTTCTAGGGCATGTGTAAACTCCTGCCCTGTTGCCTTATTGCTGGCTAGGCATGGTTCTCAGGGTTGCTGTGGGTGATGGATGGGACCTGAGAACCCATGGTGAACTGAGTTTCCTGGGAGGCAAACTTTTGAATTGATGCTTGGATCTGTTGCCAATCAGTCTGTTACCTTCTGATATTTATTCAGGTTTACTTTACAATTTCACTTTTGAAAAATAAGAATGATTATTAACAAGTTCTCATGATAAACTAATGATTTCATTGGTTGTATACTTTGCTGACTGGTCTTTGGTCAATTCGGCACAAGGTAGAGTTATATGGGAAGAGAGAACCTCCACTGAGAAAACTCCCCACCTTATTGGCCTGTGGGCAAACCTGTGAGGCGCTTTCTTGATTGATGATTGATGGGGGCGGGGTTTCTAGTTCACTGTAGGAGGTACCACGCCTGGGCTGGTGGTCCTGGGTGCTATAAAAAACAAAACAAAACAAAACAAAACAAAAAACAGGCTGAGCAAACAACAAGGAGCAAGCCAGAAAGCAGTAGTCCTCTGTGGCTTCTGCCTGGGTTCCTGCTTCGTGGTTCCTGCCCTGAACCCTTTCAATGGTGGAATGTAATGTGGAAATGTAAAATAAACTAAGCTCGTTCTTCCCCAAGTTGCTTTTGGTCACAGTGTTTTATCTCGACAAGAGATGAGTAACTAAGACGCACTCTGACATTTTGGCTTCCCAAACCTTTTGTTCAACCGGTTGTTGTCAGTTTTGAGACAGGGCCTCGTGTAACTGAGGCTGACGGCCTTGTGACCTTGCGTTCTTAATCCTCTCACCCCCACCTCCCAAATTCTGGGATTGCAGGTGAGCACCCCTCCTCCCTGTCTTATTATTGCTTTAAAAATGCTTTGCCTTCTGTGCAGTCGTGAGGGGTACTGACTGGAAAGAAAATTCTACTCTTCTTAGGAGTGTCTGTGTGTCTTTTTTGCATGCATGTTTGCATGCATGTGAGACCTTTTTGTATGTCAGAAAAAGGAACATACTTGTGTGCATGTGTACACAGTTCCAATGATCTGAGACCAATTGAGGAATGCCATTGCAGCTCACAAATGCTGCCCCATTTCCTGTCAGGTCCATTGCTGCATCCCAGACACAGTTAGCCAGGACCTGACCCTTCCAAGGGCTGTCACTTTTGAGACGTGGAGAAAGTGAGCACCCACCATGCATCATAGTGCTATTGATTGGCAGGTTCATAGTCTATGTGTTTAGCTCAGGAGGCTCATATAAGGTGGAATAAACACAGTTCATAAACCCAGCTTCTCCATTTTTTAATAATTACAGGGCATGTGTGAGACTCAGTTTGATATTCTGCCCCATGAGAACCTGCTCCTTCTAGTTGTGGGAAACACTTCTGGGAATTTTCCAAGTCCCTAACACCTGAACCATGTCACCCTGAAATTCTGGTAAAAACCGCATTTTTTTTTTGATTGCATCCCACATCATGTTGACCTAAGATTTAGATTTCAGGAACCACTTCTTTTACATTTTTTGTTTTATTTTATGCACATGACTGTTTGACCTCCATGCACGTCTATTTACCATATGCATGTTCAGTGCCTTTGGAGGCCAGAAGAGGTGTCAGATGCCCTGGAACTGTAGCACGAGTTCTAATTGGTCTTAATAACAAATTTGGAGTTACCTATCGGGGGTGAAAGCTGAAGGACTGGAGAAGCAGAGCGGCAGCCACTAGAGAGTTCTTACCTCTCCCAGTGCTCAGACCAAAGGGGCTATCCTGTCTGTGAATCCTCAGACTGCATGCTCAGACTGAGTCTTCAGATTGCATCTGAGCTCCTGTCTCCTCCCATTTTACATTCTCTCCGCCCAGCCATGTCGCTCCCCTCTCCACCTCCTTAGTGCTGGGACTAAAGGTGTGTGATTCCAAGTGCGGGGATCACCTTTTGAGAGCTCGGTTGCTCTTTTAGACAGATTCAATCTTGTGTAGCCCAGGGTGACTTTGAACTCACAGAGATTCATCTGCCTCTGTCTCCTGAGCGCTGGGATTAAAGGTGTGTGCCACACTACTCCCTGGCCTCTATAGCTAACTAGTGGCTTAGCTATTCACTCTGATCTTCAGGCAAGCTTTATTTGTTAGATTACAGATAAAACATCACTGCATGGAACTGGCATTATGGGATGGTTGTGAGCCATTGTGTAGGTGCTGGAATTGAACCTGGGTCCTCTGGAAGTGTAACCAGTACTCTTATGCACCGAACCATCTCTCTAACCTCAGGGTCCATTTCTTATAATTCCATTGTACCACTTAGCTATATTGTTTTAATGACTGTACTTAATCAAAATGACCAGTCATGGCACATTGGAAATCATATTTAACATGCTTCATTGTGACCTGCTTAAGACCTAAGCAATGTCATATTCCTCATGACTAGCCCAGAGTGGCCCCGCACAGCTGGCGTGGCAGAACAGCCTGGACTCTCACACCCACGTCCCATCTTGTCGTGACTCATCAACTCCTCTCACACCGGGTTCAGAACGAGGACTCTGTTCTCTCCTGGTTTACTGCTGGCTTGTGTGAGTGTGTGTGCTCCCACGCGCACGTGTGTGCGTTTCCGGGAACGAAAGGTAGGGCCTTGAGTTTGCTAGGTGAGCACTCTACCGCTGAGTTACCTTTTCCCAGGCTACTGTTGCTTTTTTGAGGTGAGAATAGGGCATCTTAGGAGCTAACGATGACTGTGTAGGGAGAGAGGCATGGCTTCGAGGAGAATGCCGTCTGCACCCCCACCAACTGGCTGACCCTGTATCCAGCTCGCTGAATCCCACAGTAGAGGACAGAGCTGATAGTAAGACTGAAGTGCTGCCCTCAGAAAGATCTGCTGCTTAGAGCAAATTTCGGGAAGGTTTTTATCACTGGCTGGGAGTGGCTCTGAGTGCCTAAGCTCTTCACACAGCAACACAGTTCATGCCCACGGTGATGTGAAGTGTACACAGCAGACTCATGTGGCTGAACACTTGGGCCCCGGATGTTGTTGCTGTTTTGTGAACTTGTGAAAGTTTTTGGACACGTGGCCTAGATGACTGACTTGGGTTCTTTGGGATTCTGAGGGTTATAGGTAGGCTTCATTTGCCTTACAAACTCTCTGCTTCCTCAAAGTTCCTGGAATGAACTGGGCAGTTCACTATCTTATCTTGCCTCCTCTATTAGGATGGGTGACAGCCCTCGAACCCTGAGTCATATGAGATCTTGTCACAGCCACAAGAGAAGTAGCACATGCAAGCAATTGTCACCGCAAGCGGTTCTGATAAACTTAACAGTGCAGCCTTAGGCCTTTGGAATGGGTTTCCAGGCAGAACAGGAAGGCCCTAGAATACTGTAAACCACGTTTTGAGGGAATGGCTTTCTGAAGTCCTTCATCCTGTGGCATGTCACCAGAGCAGTATGAAAACACAAATACACTAATTCTGAGTCCTTTATACTATGAAGATGTTTGATGTTTTCCCACTTCTAGAAGACAGGCAAGCATCTTAGACTTTCTCCGGTGACACCTCCATATTCGTCTATGCAAGCTGACGTAGCGTTTCCGTCAGATTTTGTTCTTGTGTGCAGATCTTAACTCAAAGTAAACACTTGTAATTGGTTTATTTTGGAGTTACAAAGAAATTACCAAGCCAACGATTTTGTATGATTATATCTGTGTGGCTGACTGGAATCTAAGCATTATTGTCTGTACTGTTTGGAGTCAACAGCAGGATGCAGCTCCAGTAAGTGTACAACCAGCGTATGTATTGTTCTCCCCCTGTGAACCCAGCGGAGCCGTCTGCCGAGGACAGAAGCAGAGACAGATGAACGTTGGTGCTCAGCTAGCCTTTTCTTGACGTCTCCTTGTATTCAGGTGATGACCCCCAGCTCAACAGAATGGCTCCACTCACTTTCCAGGTGGGACCTCCGGCTTCCGTTAACCATTTTGGACATTTAATTGACATTCCCACAGACCTTCCCAAGGATGTATCTCCTCGGTGATTCCTAGTCCAGTCAAGTGGAGTACAAAAATCAACCATCAGTGAGTGCATGTGTGTAAAATGAGGGCGCATATCCTTTTATCCACCAGAGAAGAAAAGTCTACTGGAGTTGCTAGGTTAGCAGCAAAATTGTTCTTGTGAGTGGTATTGGTGGAGAATCCTTCTCTGCTGAAGTTGTTTTTGTTGGATTCTTGGTCACAGCAGCAAGAGAAGCAGCTCCTACAAACACTCGATACCGGAAGTATTGAGTTGCTGTGGTAAATCCCCCCCCCATGGGGCTTTTAGGTGGTGCGGGAGAATTGTCTGTATTCTGTCAATCATGTATTTTAATAAAACGCTGACTGGCCAGGCAGGAAGTATAGGTGGGTCAACCAGACAGGAGGTAGAGGCGGGGCGATGAGAACAGGACTATTCTGGGAAGCAGGAAGCTCCCTCGCCATTCCTGCACAGACCACCGAGGAGGCAACATGTAAGCTGTCTCACTGAGAAAGGTACGGAGCCCATGTGGCTAATGTAGACAAGGATAATGGGGTAATACATGTTATAAGAACCAATAAGTAGCCTGACCTAATGAGCCAATCAGTTTATAATCTTATGGAGTCTTGTGTGTGATTTTCCTTGGAGTATGCCGACTGTGGGGTACCAGGTGGGACAGAAACCCCAACAAGCTGGCCCACATACTACATTTAGGCCTTTGGAACTGCTTTGCAGGAGGAACCTAGAGGCCTAGGAGACCATGAGCAACATTTTGAGTGAATGAATCTGTGATTCTGAGAAAACAATGGTCATCCCAGCTGGGCATGGTAGTGTATTTCTGTTTGTGCTGCCTGATTTTCACCAACCTGGAGGAAGCTAGAGTCATTGAGTGGACCTCGATTAAGGACCCTCCCAGATTGGGCTGGCATGTAGCCATGTCTGTGAGGTATTTTCTTAATTGCTAGTGGATGTGAGAAGGCCCAGCCCTCTGTGGGCAGAACCATCCCTAGGTGAGTGGACGTGGGTTGTATAAGACAGCAGCCTGAGACAGCCAGGAGAAGCAAGCCAGTAAGCAGAACTCTTCCGTGATCTCTGTTTCAGTTCCTGCCTTGGTTTCCCTAGATAATGAACTGTAGCCTATGAGCTGAAATAAACCCCTTCCTTCTCAAGTCGTTTTTGGTTTATCACAGTAACTAGAAGCAATTGGAACACTGCCCTTGCAGAAGACCCTGGCTTGGTTGACAGCACCCACATGAGGTAGCTCAAACTGTCTGTAACTCCAGTTCTAGAAGATCCAATGGCCTCTTCTGGCCTTTGTGGGTACTGCAGGCACATGGTGAACATAAATTCATGTAGGTACACACACACACACACACACACACACACACACACACACAGAGCACACATAAATAAAAGGAAAGAAAGGAAGACAAAAGCAAAGAAAAGATGCTTGTTAATCCTCCCAGACCCTGGAGGAAGGAACAGTTATATTGGGCTGGAAGAGTGCAGAAGGCATGGAAAAAAGCCAGGGAAGGAGAAGTAAGATGGACCTGGCAGGCTTGGGACTGGCTGGTTTGAAGGTGTTCAGTATGTTTTAGAGACCTAGGTCTTTCCTGTTATCTGCATGGGCCCAGGGATGGTTAGTGCAGGGGGAATTGGTCTTAAGTGGGACAGAGAACCCTGGAGAGCATGGATTCTGGGTGGATTGGTTTGTACATGACAAGTGTGCTCTCGGGTGTGCCAGCCTTTAGTTAGCTTTCTTAAAAATTTTAAACACCTATTTATGCCTGTGTCTTCGTGTGTATGCTTGAAGTGGTGTTTAGCTCAGAGTAGCCAGGAGGTGCAAGAAACGGAGCTGTGTGCAAAATCGGTCCCCAAAGATACTTTCTCAGTGGCCTACTTCCGGTAGTTAGGTCTCTCCTGAAGTTTTCGTCACCTCTCAGTGACCTGTTTGTTAAGCTGTGTCTCTACCAGAGCCTTCCTGATCCAGTCACTACCCAAAGGCCCACCTTTAAACTCAGCTGCATAGGGTACCATGCCTGGAACACAAAAGCCTTGGCCGACATTTAAAGTCCAAGGGTCACACTTACTGTCTACTGGAGTTTGTTACCCCTAGGAAGGTTCATCTCTCCAGGGTCAACTTGGTCCTAAAGGTCAAAGCATTAGAGCCACGGGAAAGAAAAAGGCAAAAGAAATGCAACTTCCGGCTTCTTTTACAGAAACATTCAGGAGGGCAGTGAACTCACATGCTACTCCCTTTGAGCATCGAATACCACCTGAAATCAGCCTCTTTAGTCTCTACTACCTTCCACCTTCCTCATCGATGGGTTTGGAAAAAAAAAATCCCGAAAGTCTTATCATTCTGTCCAGAACTATTTTACAATCTCCTAAAGAACTATTTAAAAAGGAGCCAGAAGTTGGGTGTGGTGGTGTGTGCCTTTAATCCCATCATTCAGGTGACAGAGGCTGGCAACTCTCTGTGAGACCAAGGCCAGCATGCATGGTCTATCTAGCAAGTTCCAGGCCAGCTGAGGTTACATCCTGAGACCCTGTCTAAAGGAAAAACAAAAACAAAAAAACCCAAACCCAAAGGGAGGGCATTGGGGAGCTGGCTTGATCGGTAGAGTCGGCCATACAAACATGAGGACCCAAATTTTACCCCCAGCATCCACGCACTTTGTTTGCTGGTATCTTTCCTTTGCATTTGTGACTCTCCTAGAAATGGAATCCACTGCTGCTAAGATATGGGATTGTTATTGCTGCAGCCCAAAGTGATTTGAACATAAAAAAAATTGTCAAGTATTAAAATAAAAGTGTTATATCTGTTTTCACATCTACCACTGTGATGATAAACATTTTTCTTTTTTAAAGAACTCTTTTGATTAAATAAGTTGTGTTGTTCTCCCTGTCATGATTTCTGCTCGAGAGAGGGACTTTGGCCACAGGTGGATTCAAGAAGCTGCAGGTGAGAGCCCGTGGTGATTCTGTGTGCAAGAGACCTTGGTGGGTGAGAGCCATAGGCCTCACAGAAAGGTTCAGAGAGTGGAAGAGGAAGAAGAGAGACCAATAGGTCATGCAGGCAAAGCTCAAGTGAAGAGTTTTATTGAAATAAAGGGAAGGGGAGGGAAGAGAAATAGAGAAAGGGAGGAACAGAGAGAGAAAGAGAGACAGATTCAGAGAGGGGAAGAGGAAGAAGAGAGGGAAATAGGCGGAGTTTCACGTTTTAAAGAGACAGGAGACTGCCTGCCCTGCACACAGGTGTGACGCAGGGCATCTGTCAGGTCCTCAAGCTGCAGGGCCAGGTTCCTCTGTATGTCTGTATGTTTACACTCTCAGTAGATTTTATTTTTAGTTTTTTAGAGCAAAAATACTGGTTCTTGATTAGCATCTTATATAAGGAGGGGAGATATTTTTATTTGCCAGGAAATTAGCATTGAAGCACAGAATAAGGCCTCGATTGTTCTACGGCTCCTCAACAGTTTCAGTATTGTACTTTATAAGCTATAGAAACTCCATTAATAGAGTTATTTTCCTGTATTGAGTTGGAAAATGATCATTGAGAATATATATATTCCTTGTGGATGTGGAGTAGTGCCATTACCAATTACTTGATCCTAGTGAAGTTGAGGAACACGTTTTCTGTAGGATTTCGCTTTGTGTGATAATCAGTTTCTATTTCTGTGTCCAAACAGCTGACAGAGCCAGCTTAGAGAAGGAAGGGTTTACTGCTTCGAGGTTTCAGCAGGCCGGTCCTCGGTTGTTGGGCTCCATGCTCCTGGGCAGAACATTATAGTGGCAGGGACAAGGGAAAGAGATTCTTCTTCACCTCGTGACAGATGGAAAGGGACAGGATAGGCATAACATCCATAGGCATGTCCCCAGGGACCTGCAGCTGTGTCCTGCCTTCTGACCTTCTCAGGACCTCTCAAGAGAGCACCACTAACGGGGACCCAGCGTTCAACACAGCAACCTGTAAAGATGTTAGCACCACCAATGGGGACCCAGCGTTCAACACAGCAGCCTGTAAAAATGTTAGCACCACCAATGGGGACCCAGCGTTCAACACAGCAGCCTGTAAAGATGTTAGCACCACCAATGGGGACCCAGCGTTCAACATAGTGGCCTGTAAAGATGTTAGCACCACCAATGGGGACCCAGCGTTCAACATAGCAGCCTGTAAAGATGTTAGCACCACCAATGGGGACCCAGCGTTCAACATAGCGGCCTGTAAAGATGTTGTATGTTCAAGTCATCACATCTTATCCTCATAAAATGGCAGCCACGGTGGTCATTCATGAAAGCAGATTGCTGCAAATGGTCACTGTTGATCCAGATAGTAGGTACAGCTAGGGCTTGTATCTGAGTTGACTTTGTGGGCACATGGCTTTGAACATTTAGTCTTCAGTTGGCAGTTCTGTTTTGGGTGTGTGTGGACCCAATTTGGGAATTGGGGCCTAAGCTGGAGAAATTAGATTACAGAGGAGTGGACTGTGATGATGTAGCCTCACTGTGTTTCTACCAGAGTCTCCCCGTCCACTTGGTCCTTGGAGATGTCAGCGAGCTGCAACCTGCTCCCTTCGTGCTTTTTCAGCAACAAGGAACTGCATTGCCTCAAACTGTGAGCCAAAATAGACACCTCTTCCTGATGTGGAATAATTCTCTTGTACATTGTGAAGATCTTTTGCGCTCATTGTTAATAAAGAGCTGACTGGCCAATAGTTAGGCAGGAAGAAATCAGGCGGGAGAGCCAGATTGAGAGGATGCTGGGAAGAAGGAGGTGGAGTCATACAGAGTCGCCAACCATATGCAGAGGAAGCAGGAGATGAATATGCTGTGCTGAAAAAGGCACCACCATGTGGGAGACTGTAGATAAGAAATATGGGTTAATTTAAGGTAAGAGCTAGTTAGTCATAAGCCTAAACTATTGGCTGAGCATTTATAGTTAACAATAAGTCTCTGTGTGGTTATTTGGGAGCCAGCTGGCAGGACAGAACTGATCAGTGATCCTGACAAAAAACTTTGCCTACTTCTTCCCCCAAGTTTCTCTTTCAAAAATAAAAGAAAAATATGTATTTAAGTTTATTTTATGTATATGAGTGTTTTGTTTGCATGTATGCGTGTGCACCATGTGCTTGCCTAGTGCCTGTGGAAGTCAGAACAGGGCATCGGATCCCCTTGAACTGAAGTTACAGGTGGTTGTGAGCCACCATATGGGTGCTGGGAACTGAACCCTGGTTCTCTAGTGGGGAGAGCAACAAGTTTATTTTCTCAGGCATTTAGTTATAGTAGTGAAAAAGGTACATAATACAGTCCCCAAGAGAGGGGGCTCCTTTATCAAACTTCAGGAGTGTGTGGTATCTGTGGAGAGAGAAGAAACAATATTAGTTCTTCTCCCAGATAGGAAGTGTGACCGTGGCCAGAATCAGCTTTCCAGAGCTGTTAGTGAGATAGGTACCATCTGTCATGACAATGCAGTTCTGAACTGTCCCCAAGAAGTAGCAACAGTGCCGTAGCCCCCTGTGAAAATGGAGAAGGTAATTATGTTTCAAAACTTTCTGTTTTGTTAAAGATGGTAACTTTACTCATGTAGAAATACACATCCATAAATAATGTGGGAAGTCCTTCTGTATATGTGTTGCTTTTATTGGTGAATGAATAAGCTGTTTCGGCCAATGGCTTAGCAGAGTAAAGGCAGGTGGGAAATCCCAACACAGATATAGAGAAAGAGTAGGCAGAGTCAGAGAGACACCATATAGCTGCTGAAGGAGACAAACGCCAGAACCTTACTTGTAGACCACAGTCTCATGATGGTACATTGATTAATAGAAATGGATTAATTTAAGATGTAAGAGTTAGTTAATAAGAAGCCTGAGCTAATAGTCCAAGCAGTATTATAATTAATATAGTTTCTGTGTGATTATTTGGGTCAGGTCGGTCGGGAAATGAATGAGCAGTCTCCATTTACAAAACATAAATGAGTGAATGTTCTCCTGAACTCGAAGGCTGTAATTCTAAGTACCTGAGTTAGATTGACTATCCAGTCTAAGGCATGATTCTATTACAAACCTGCGAGCAGGTAAGTTACCCAATCCCTTTTTGCCTTTCCCACCTACAGCATGGGATTGATCACAGTGCCTACTGCATAGCTGCAACAAAACAAAACAAAAACACAAAAGAAAAACAATGACATTGCAAAGGTAAAGCACAGATCAATCAACAAAGACTCCCTTGATTACTATCATTAATATTGTTATTTTATGAAGGTGCCACTTTAGTTGGTTATAAATAACATACTGTTAAAAGTTTACAGTGTGTGTGTGTGTGTGTGTGTGTGTGTGTGTGTGTGTGTGTGTAAGAGAGAGAGAGAGAGAGAGAGAGAGAGAGAGAGAGAGAGAGAGAGAGAGAGAAAGAGTTCCAGTGCTGAGTTCAGGTCATCAGGCTTGGTGGCAAGCACCCTCATCACTGATCCATTTCACTAGCCCTCAGAAATTGTCTATAATGGGGCTGGAGAGATGGCTCAGAAGTTAAGAGCACTGGCTGCTCTTCCAGAGGTCCCAAGTTCAATTCCTAGCAACCATATGTGGCTCACGGCAATTGAAAATGAAATCTGGTGCTCTCTTCTGGCCTGAAGGCAGAGCACTGCATACATAATAACTAAAATCCTTTCAAAATTGTCCATTATGTGGTAGAATGGAAAGAGCTAGGTCTGGGGTTAGAACCAGGGGGTCAGTTCAGGTTTGCTACTACTACTTGGGGATTCCTCAAGTCACATTGCTTCAGTCTCCAAGTCTAAGCTTTCTCATCTATAAACAGAATGGAGCGGTTTCTAAATGTGCTTTCAACACATAGTCTGCTTGTCTCCTTTTGTGACACCTGCCCTGTATTGTAGACACAGAGTGGACTGTAGCACTCCTCTGTGCGTGGGAAGTAGTGTGCACCTGCTTTAGGATGTACAGTACTGACCCTGCTTTAGGATGAGCAGTACTGACCCTGCTTTAGGATGAGCAGTACTGACCCTGCTTTAGGATGCACAGTACTGACCCTGCTTTAGGATGCACAGTACTGACCCTGCTTTAGGATGAGCAGTACTGACCCTGCTTTAGGATGCGCAGTACTGACCCTGCTTTAGGATGCACAGTACTGACCCTGCTTTAGGATGAGCAGTACTGACCCTGCTTTAGGATGAGCAGTACTGACCGTGCTTTCCAGAGCCGGTTTTAATGATGCTCCTCAGAATGCTTTCTCTCCAGATGGTAATTAAGAAACTAATTTTAAAAAATGGTATCTGGCATTGCAGCTAAACCAGAACTGTGCTCTTTTCTAAGACTTTGCTTTTAGTATTATTATTATTATTAATTTTCCAACACAGTATCTTAGATGTCTCTACAATTTTGCTCAAATGACTGTAGAACTTGAAAAAACTGTTGGTGCTATGGATACACACACACACACACACACACACACACACACACAATACACTTCTACAGATGCATAACATACTACATTACTGTGTGCCCACTCTCTACACACACACACACACACACACACACACACTCTCTCTCTCTCTCTCTCTCTCTCCACACACACACACACACACACTCTCTCTCTCTCTCTCACACACACACACACACTTCTACAAATGCATAACATACTCCATTACTGCATCCCCACTCTCTCTCCATGTACACACACATAACACGCACTGCTACAGATGTATAACATACTACATTGCTGTGTGCCCTCTCTCTTTTTCTCTCTCTCCACACACATACACACACACACACACACGCACACAAACACATGCACAGATACGTGTGCACACACGCACACACATGCACACACACACACACACACACACTGTCCTCTTTTGAAAAGTGTGTCCCAGTTTACTATATTGAGTTGGCATCACAGAAATTAGCAGCCATATTGGTCTAAAAAAATGTTAAAACTTAACCTCCTTCCCCATTTGTATAAGGGTAAGCAGGGTCGGTACTGCTCATCCTAAAACACAGTCATTACTGCTCATCCTAAAGCAGGGTCAGTACTGTGCATCCTAAAGCAGGGTCAGTACTGTGCATCCTAAAGCAGGGTCAGTAGTGCTCATCCTAAAGCAGGGTCAGTAGTGCTCATCCTAAAGCAGGGTCAGTACTGCTCATCCTAAAGCAGGGTCAGTACTGTGCATCCTAAAGCAGGGTCAGTACTGCTCATCCTAAAGCAGGGTCAGTACTGTGCATCCTAAAGCAGGGTCAGTACTGCTCATCCTAAAGCAGGGTCAGTACTGTGCATCCTAAAGCAGGGTCAGTACTGCTCATCCTAAAGCAGGGTCAGTACTGTGCATCCTAAAGCAGGGTCAGTACTGTGCATCCTAAAGCAGGTGCACACTACTTCCCACGCACAGAGGAGTGCTACAGTCCACTCTGTGTCTACAATACAGGGCAGATGTCACAAAAGGAGACAAGCAGACTATGTGTTGAAAGCACATTTAGAAACCGCTCCATTCTGTTTATAGATGAGAAGACTGTCTAAAGAGCTCAGCTACATGAGTTTGATTACAGAAACTAAGAAAGCAGTGTCTAAATGATGAAAGCAGGAAGCTGATTTAGTGCTGAGACACCACCAGTAGCATCTGTAGACAACATCCAACTCATTCTAGGGCAGTGGTTCTCAACCTTGCCAGCGCTGCGACACTTTAATACAGTTCCTCATGTGGTGACTTCCCCAACCATATAATTATTTTGTTGCTATTTTAGAACTGTAATTTTGTTACTGTTAAGAATCATAATGCAAATATTCAGGATATCTGATATGTGATCCCTATGAAAAGGTCGTTCGATCGATCCCCAAAGGGGTCTCGACCCACAGATTGAGAACCACTGCTCTAGGGTGTGCAACATGAGGGAGTTTGTTGACATGTTAGTAGACTCTAAAAGGTGACATTTCTACATTTCAATGCTGTGCTTGCTTACACACAATTGACATAGGCTCTCGGGATATGATCTCTTCACTGCTGTGGAAAAAACTTGTTCTGGCCAGCAGTACAAACAAGGCCCTTCTAGTTGGATAGAAAAGAATTGAAATGTTTAAGGGATTTGAACTAAGTGGTATTTATACATTTATAAATATATATTTACATTTAAGGTATATGATATGATGTCTTGGTATATTTGTCTTGACATAACTATGTATCTGTATTTATAACATTCTGTGTCCTTGGGGAACTGGCTCCAGGAACTAATCCAAGAAGTGATTCAAGTTTCTTGTACAAAGCGGCCTTGTATTTACATAAAGCCATATAAATTCTCCTGTAAGCTTCAAATCATGTCTAGATTACTTATAGTCTCCAATATAGTATAAATGTTATACAAGTAGTTGTGACATTGCATGGTTTTAAGATTTGCATTATTTTTGTAGTGTTGTTTTGATGTTTGAGGCAGGGTCTCATTACATAGCTTAGGTTGTTCAAATTTAGATCCTTTGGCCTCATCTTCCTGAGTCAGATTACAGATGGTGTGGGTGCAAGAAAGATAGGGAGAGGGTGAAAGCACGGGAGGGAGGGAGAGAGAGAAAAAGAGAGAGAGAGAGAGAGAGAGAGAGAGAGAGAGAGAGAGAGAGAGAGAGAGAAGGTGTGAGGATGCACACACTTCAGTGTGGAGGTCAGAGGACAATCCATAGGAGTCACTTCTCTCCTCCCACCTTGTCGACTGTAGGGATTAAGCTCACGTGGTCAGGCTTGGCAGTAAGCCCCTTTACACGCTGAGCAGTTTCATCTGCCCTAGAAAAATATTTTCTACCTGCGGTTGGTTGAACGACAGATGTGGAGTCCTGAGGATGCAGTACCCACGGACACAGGGGTCAATTGTACCTGATGAATTGATAACTATAGTCAAGTAAATCAGTACCACCCATTATTTTATCATTTTGGATAGACAACTCTTCTGTTTGCCTGTAACATTTAGAATGCACTGTCCCAGCAAACTGTTTGCATGCCTTGTTTATCCATCATTTGATGGGCACTTGACTATTCTCACTTTTTGACTATGGCGAATAGAGCATCATGAACAAGGATGGACAAACACCTGCTTTCAGTTTCGGGAGGTATATACTCAGAAATGGACTTGCTAGGTCACATAATAATTTCACCTTTAGAAAAGCTGTATTTATTTTTATTTTATGTGTATGGGTGTTTTGCCTGAATTCATATCTATGCACCCTGCTAGTGCAGTATCCACAGAGGCCAGAAGAGGGTATCAGAACCCCCCAATCCTCACCCCCTGAACTGGAGCCACACCACAAAGGTGCTGAGAATCAAACCTGGCTCCCCTGGAGGAACAGCCAGTGCTCTTAACCTCTGAGCCATCTCTCCATCCTTAATAATTTCAGTTTTAGTACTTGGAGAAACTGTCAGACTATTTTCCTCAGTGGCTCCACTCACCCATAGTGCCCAAGGACCCCTGTGTCCCCATACCCTTTCAACACTTACTTATCAATCATTAGTTTCATTTCTCAAACTCTAGTCATCCTGATGGGTTTGGAGCACCCCTTCTCTTTTTATGAATTTATTTTTCTTTATTTGCTTATTTTTACAAGTGAATGCATATGTGATATGAGTGTACATGTGTGTATGTGGAGGCCAGAGTCGATGTTGCTTGCCTTCCTGTTCTCTCTCCACCTTAATGTTGAGATAGGCTCTCTCATCTAAACCCAAAGCTCTCCCATTTGCCTGGCTTAGCGAGCCAGCTTTGGCGAGCTTTTTCTCTGTTAATTGGTACAAAGACTGGAGGGCTCTAATTACATGGGATCCATTGCTGCAGTTTCTGGGTAAAGGGAGCCAGTAGCTCTTGGCAGTGATTATGGAAATGGGGCACAAGATATATTGAGCTAGAAATGCTTTGCCACACAGAAGTTAATTGGGATCATAGAAAATGGCTCATCACAACCATTTATTGTACTTTAATAGACGCCGGCAGGATAACGGGAAACAAAAGCTCCTCGGCTATGGAGCTGTGTGAAGTATGAAGAGAGGCTTTGTGCCGTTGTTTTGTTTATTTCAGAGTTCCTGTGAGAAGTAGAAAGTGGTGTGCAGGCAGGAGGAATGCTGGGAATGCTGGGCGTGGTGTCTGGGAAGAGGTGTGCTCACAGGAAGAATGCTGGGCGTGGTGTCTGGGGAAGTACAGACAAAGTGCAAGGTGCATTTTGATGTGATCCTTCCTTTGAACAAATCTGTGACCATTCTCATTATGTTCACCATGGAAGTTTAAGGCGGTGGTAGAGGGTAGAGAATGGTCCAACCTGGTGATGCGAGGGTCTTGGAGCTAGGTCATCTTTGGCACCGCTGGCTCCCGCATTCTTTATCCCTTTGCTTCTGTGAGGATGATGGAGGCGCTTTAGCTCTGGGTTTACTTGTTTATGCTGTCTTTCACTTAGCCAAGTTGGTCTTGAATGTGGTCTTAGCTGAACATGACCTTGAACTCTTTTATTTGTGTGCCTATGTAGGTCACAGGTTAAAGGTCAACCCCAAGTGTTCCTCAGATGCCACCAAACTTTTTCTTTCCATTTTTTTTTCCAAACAGTGTCTCAGGAAGATCAGGCTGGCCTCAAACTGACTAGGTAGCTGAGGATAACTTTGAACTTAAAATCATTTTTATGTGTATGGGTGTTTGCCTGAATGTATGTTTATGAATCTTGTACATGTGTGTAGTGGCCTTAGAGGCTGGAAAAGGGAGTTGGATCACCTAGGACCGGAGTTCCAGCTGGCTGTGAGCTTCTGTGTCGATGTAGGAATTGAGCCTTGGTCCTCTGGAAAGCAGCCGGTTCTCTTAACCATTGAGCCATCTCTCTCCAGCCCCCAAACCTCGGTCCTCTTCTGATTTCTTTTCCAAGAACTGGGTTTGCAAGCCGGTGCTACCAAGCCAGGGTTTCACCATGCTGGACAAGCACTCTTCCAGCTGAGCCTGTCTTCAACCTTCACTTCCTGTTTTGAGACAAGGTCTCTCACTGGGTCTTGAGTTTTCCCACATTAAGCTAGGACAAGAGAGCCCCAGGTTGGGGGGGGGGGCTGGAGAGATGGCTCAGAGGTTAAGAGCATTGCCTGCTCTTCGAAAGGTTCTGAGTTCAATTCCCAGCAACCATATGGTGGCTCACAACCATCTGTAAAGGGGTGTGGTGCCCTCTTCTGGCCTGAAAGCATATACACACAGACAGAATATTGTATACATAATAAATAAATAAATAAATAAATACATAAATAAATAAAGAGAGCCCCAGGGATCCATCTGGCTCTGGCTCTGCTTCCCCAGCACTGGGGTTATAAAGTCCTATCGGCAGGCTGGACGTTTTATGTGCGTTCTTGGCATCAAATGTGAGTCCTCATGCTTACATCACAGTTTAACGTCGCAGTTTACTGAGGGAGCTGTCCCCATGACCTTGAATTTCTGATCCTCTTGCCTCTATCCCCACCCTGGGTCACAGGCCACCACGACTGATTTATGCAGTGCTGGGACACCAACCTGAACCTAAGGCTTCCTGAATGCAAGCTAAGAATTCTCGACAACTGAGCTATAACCTCAGATCCTGGTATTTCTTCCTGTGCGTAAGGGAGTGTTTACCTGTCCCTCCCATCTTATGCAAGGAATTAATGGTCACACTCACACAGAAATCATGAACCTTCATGATTTCCCAGGCTGGGGAGAACCTGAGTTAGGTAAGCTGCTTGGGCACGGCAGAGTGTGATGGGCAGGGATGTCAAGGGGTTTCTGAAAAGCACACGGTGGCTAGAAGGCAAGGAAGAGTATTTTTCTCTGTTTCCAAGAGTTAGGATCTCTGCCAGACATTTGGGACGCCAGCCCCGCAGGCCAAGCAGGAGAATGCCCCGGTTGCCTAAACCAGGGTGTTGAGAATTCCAGAACCATGGCCACTGGGCACGCGATGCCAATCCTGCTGTCACAGAGCAGAGCAGGAAGCGGCCGCTAGAGGCCGCCAGAACCGAGGCCTAAAGGGAAGAAATCCAAGCGCAGGTGAGCGGGGTAGAAGAGCACAGGATGTACAATGTTACTTGCTGACAGAAGTTCGCTGGACGGCAACTGTAGCCGATGAAACTCCCTCAGGACACACTTCCTCATCCAGGTGAAACCACAGTGCACTCAACCGGATTGAAATGACCCGAAGAGATTACAACACTTAATTACTAGCTTTTCAATTTTCTGCTGCCCCACTCTGCCAAGAAGCGAGTGTGGGCACGGTTCCACAAGACAAAGTCATCACCAGTTGCCAGGAAGAGGAAATTGCCTCCCGTTGAGCTGACAAGCCTGAGCCTTGAATAAGAGTTCGCTGAGGGACCGTCTCCAGACAACCGTCACGTGCTCCCTTGACACACAAGGCGGTGCTAACCACGGCTGTGCCCGTAAGTACCTGGACTCTAAGCAGGACCAAGCTGGGAACCGCTGTGCTGGAGGATATTATTAAAAACTCCAGAGGAAGGCATTATCAGATATACAGAAGGTCACTTCATAATGACACAATATTAGCGTAACAGGAAAGACACAATGTATGTAAACACCGAAAGAGCCTTGATATGCTTCCAAGAGAACTGAGAGGGGAATTAAGAAAAACAGACAAATCCACTGTCTTAGGGAAATATTTTGAATGCATTTTTCTTGAGCATTGATTGATATAAATCAAAGGCCATGGAAGATTTCGATAGTGCCACATATACTTGCAATGTATCAATTCAATGCATTATAAAATCCTGTATCCGGGGCTGGAAAGATGATTCAATGATCAAAATTGCTGCTCTTTCAGAGGACTGAGTTCAGGTCTTGGCATTCAGACCAGGCAACTCACTATAAGGTTGATTGTAGGGTTCTAAAGCCCATCTCAAACTTCAGAGACCCCCTTCTAGCTATAGAGCAATAGAGCAAATGCCAACAGGAAACAGGCAGAACTTTCCTGTTTACACAGTAAAGAGCACATCTCTAAATACCCGATAGCTTTAAGTCAGAAAGCCTGCAGGGCATGGGGCACAGGTCTTTAATCCCAGCACTAGCAAGGCAGAGGCTGGAAGATCTCTGTCAGTTCAAGGCCAGCCTGGTCTACAAAGCAAGTTCCAGGACAGTCAGGGCTACCTAAAGAGATACTGCTTCCAAGGTCTCTCTCTCTCTCTCTCTCTCTCTCTCTCTCTCTCTCTGTGTAAAAGAATATAAATTAAAAATAGAATAATATGATCCATCAAGATTTAAAAAAGCAACCAAAGAATACTTGTGAGAATTTTTAGGCTTAAAAAGGAAAATTAAAATTTGAGGTAGGAAATAAAGAGTGGCATGGTGGTTTGAATGAGAATTGTCCCCATATGCTCATATATTTGAATGTTTAGTCCTTAGTAGATGGATTGTTTAGGGAAGGATTAGGAGGTATGGCCTTGTTGGAGGAGGTGTGACACTGGGGATGGGATTTGAGATTTCAAAAGTTCATGCCAGATCCAGTGTCTCTGTCTCTCTGCAACTTGTGGATCAGGATGTAGATGTAAAGCTCTCCACGTCTGTCTGCTTCCTGCCATGATGACAATGGACTAACCCTCTGAAACCATATGCAAGCCCTCAGTTATATGCATTCTTTTATAAGTTTTGCCTTGGTCATGATGTCTCTTCACAGGAATAGAACAGTAATTAGGACAAACAGAAAAGCAATGAAACAAAAAAGGGAAGAAACAATAGAGAGTATGAAAAAAAATTGTAGACAGAAGTTTCTATCCCTTCCGGTCCTGCAGCTATTCAGTTCCAAAGAAACACACAGAGTCTTATAACAATTATAAATGGTTTAGTCTGCTAGCTCAGGCTTATTTTTAAGTAACTCTTACATCTTAAATTAACCCATAATTCTTGTCTGTGTTAGCCATGTGGCTTGGTACCTTTTATCAGTGAGGCATTCTCATCTTGTTTCCTTTGCAGGCTGGTGACTACAGACTGAATATTTTCACTTCCCAGAATTCTTCTAGTTTGATCACCCCGCTTATACTTTCTGCCTGGCTGCTGGCCAATCAGTGTTTTATTAAGTCAATATGAGTAACAAATCTTTACAGGGTACAAGAACATACACCACAGCAAAAAATAAAAGCTGATTTATTGGAACATTGAATTTCTGGCAATGCTAAATAAAAGGGAATCTTCAACAGACAGGTGTGACATCACAAAGCATCAAAGACGAAACAAAAATCTTAAAAACCTACAACCCAACAAGGAAAAAATTGTGCTGTCCATGATAGGGTCAAGAACAAAAATAGCCAGATGTGTCTGTTCATGCCTGTAATTCCAGTACTCTGGAAGCTGAGGCAGGGTGATTGCCTGGGTCACAGTGTGAGGCCGCAGTGAGACCATTTCTCAGTAAAACTAAGAAACAAAGCAAAACAACAACAGCAAAATCAAGAGAATCAAATAGGAGCCAGAGATGAAGGCAATGATACATTCAGAGAGCTGAGGGAGGGTAACTGTCCACCTAGAGTTGCTTTCCCAGTCAACCTGCTTTTTCAGAAGATCGCTGTGGTGGCACAAGCTAATTCCAGCACTCAGAGGCAGAAGGAGAGTCACGGTTTGAGTCCATCTGGGGACAGTGAGAGAAGACTTGTCCTTAAAAAACAAACTCAAACCACAGACAATTTTAACAAATACAAGTTAATTTTTTACCGGGAGGCTCTCACTAAAGGAATTTCTAAAAGTCATACTGCAGGAAGACAAACAGGCTCAGAAGATGCCAACATGAGATTAGTGGATAAAACAGAAGCCCCCCCTCACTTGTGAGGTTTGTGCGCTGAGACCCCCTGTAGCTGCCTGAAGCCGTGAGAGCACCTGCCTTTGTACATCCTATGTATGTGTCCCCTGCAATATATATGGATGGTAAAATTTACCTTATAAATGAGGAATAACATTGATACACACACACACACACACACACACACACACACACACACACACACACACACCAGTTGGAACTCGCATTTTTCTGTTTAGAGGAATCACTGGATGACTTCTCTTTACCACATCCAAACTGTCAGCATCTCTATTCCAGCACTTCCAAAGGCTGCTTTGAATTCCCTCGGACTGAATGAGTGTGTGAGCGTAGCCTGGATGTACATGTATAGAAACATACATGAGCCTGAGTCCTACGTGTGCACGAGTATGAGTGCATTTATAAAAATGTAGAGTATATGAATATTTGTGAGCATGTGGGGATATGTGCATATGTGTGTGAGAATGCATTTGAGTGTCTGTGAACACGTGGTTTATGTATGTCTGAATATATGTTTGAGTGTGAAGGATGCGTGAGCACATGGTGCATGTGTGTGTGTATGTGCACGCACACGCATGTGTAAATCAATGGCACGGATCTGCCCTCCTTCCTGGTGCTCCCCACCCTCGGATCCTAAATGTGTGTATCACTGTGCAACCTGTCCCCGCTCAAGCCCTGTTCCTCTGCAGCCTCTGGCACCTGAGACCCTGTCTCTGCACTAGGGGGTTTTCTCACAGGACTCAGGTGCTACATGCCTGCTTCTCCCACAACTTTGTCACTCTTAGTGGTGGCCTGGCTTTATTGTCAAGGAGGTGTTACTAGAGCTCCCCGTAGTCCAAGTCAGCTGCTGCCTGTCAGTCGGCTAGAATCATGGCTCTTAAAAAACACCACATTCCTCGAAGCAGCGTGTGCACAGTCTCCTTGATGTAACAAATCATACTCTTTTATCCATTATATATCCATTATATATAAGCCTGCACAAGTGTTTTCTTCTGCTCTACCTTCAATTTTTCCTGCTGAAATCCAGAAGCTCCCCTCCTCTGGAAATCTCTCTGGTCTTCACAAAGTGCTTTGGACACCCCATCGTTACTGGAGTTTCAGCGTGCTTGGCTTTTGGAAATGATCTTCAACTAGTTCTAGAAGTTTCTAGTGCTTTCCTCCTCTTAATTGCTCTTTGGGTTTTCTCCAACATGGTAGCATTTCTTTCCAATTAACAGGTGCCAAAAACCACGTTTCTTCCCCCGGCTCAGAGCTAAGTTAATTTACTTCATAAGTGAGCCAATCCTTCTCTGAGTATAGCTGGTTTTGCTCTGAAGGAGACAAAGAGTCAAATCTCAGAATTCAGGAAGGTTGATCTATAAGGGTTACAATGTTGTTATTGTTTTTTAAAAATTGAGACATACAGTCCCATCTGTAACACCATAGTTGTCAAACTTTAGTCAGATGGTCTTCCCACAAAAGTACAGGAGTAGGATCTTCCTGTCCAAGTAGAATCTTTAAGGAGTGGAGTCTCGTCATGTCTTCATGACTCTAATCTGTCTGAAACGATTCCCGTTGTACACTTATCGTCAGTGGTTGTTTGTCCATGTTTGAAATGCACTTCCCAAATGCTCAAGCCTTGGAGAATGCCTGAGAGACAGTGGGTGCTCAGAGGTGAATGAAATATAGCGGGTGCATTGTACTCATGATCTTATTTTTGTTCTTTTGATTCAAAGTCCCTTATAGCCCAGGTTAGTCTTGAACTTAAGGCAGCAGAGGCTGGCTTTAGATGCCTGATTATCTTCTCTCCATTTCCCTGGTATTGAGATTACAGGTATGTACTGCCACCATGCTTGACTCTTGATTTTTAACTCCATAGCAACCTAGTAGGGTGGATGTTATTCTCCCCATTTTATAAAAGAAGAAACTGAGGATCAGATCAATATTTTTTTGCTCCGAAGTCATTGAGTTAGTGGTTTCTGGAGTTGGACTTTGAACCTTGTTCTGTAGTTGAACTACAGAGCCCAAGTTTCTTCTAGAGGCTTACATCAAGGATTAGGAGTGTTGTGCCCAGAAAACTGAAACACCACCCTATCCTCAAAGAGACTCCACAGGGTACAGATGACAGCCAAGCTCTGTAAGTGATGAGAACTATGGGCGTGGTGGCTGCTCTGGGCGTCACCCCTTTCTCTGAGAATGGCACCTCCAGACACTCAAATGAGCCTTCTGTCCGCCGCGTCATCTTGGGTCAGCCCATTGATTACTACCTCCCATCGCTAGGTCACCTGCGTCCTTCTGAGAGGCCGCTGTCCTCCCTCAGATGGCTTACAGAGACAGTCACATGGCTTCGTCACAGTCCCCATCTGCAATCCATCTGCCACCAAGGCAGTTCTGCCGCCAGCCGACGTTCTGGGACACAGATGCTGTTTCTTCCCTGTCCTTTAGACTCCAGGCTTCCCAGAGCTCTTTGCGGGACATCTGAAGCCCTTGAGGGTCCAGTCTCTTCTCTGGTCATGGTTCCCTCTCACCCAACATTCTAGTCTTTGGCTTTTGGTGCCGTTTGTTTTTGCGTCCTGACCCTGAGTTCTTTTACTCCCAGATCATCCATCTCCTTGTCCATTCTGATCATCTCCTCACTCAGAAGCCGTTTCTGACCCCCTTGAGCTAACGTCTCCTCATCTTTACCTTGCTGCTGTTGTAGTTACTTGTGCATCTGTATCTTTCAAGAGGGTGTGCTCACCTCTGCGCCATTTGTTCTGGCATTGTGAGTAACGCAGTCTCTCTTTCTCTGCAGTTTGCTGCTGGTGTGGAGGGACAAACAACAGTGGCATTTCAGACAGGAGTAATGGACCTGCTTTGACTGACAAAGGCTGTCTCTGCATGGTATTCATTTGCTGGGGTTTCCATAGCAAAATGCCACCCACTGGGTGACTTAGACAGCAGAACCGTATCTCTCCTCTCACAGTCGTGTGGTTAGAAGTTTGAGGTCAGGGCTGGAGAGATGGCTCAGCAGTTAAGCACTCTGGCTACTCGTCCAGAAGACATGGGTTAGATTTTCAGCACCCACAGGAAGGCACAGAGTAATGTTTCCACCCACGGGAGTGGGACCTTGTAGCTGTCACCCTCACATTTTGCCTGGGTCAGGAAGAAAACCTGGGCTGACCAGAATCAAATCCAATGTTTAAGATGTGCCCTGATATGGGAGTCCCCTCTGTGTGCTGTGATTCCCATTAATGAATAAAGAAACTGCTTTGGACCTATAGCAAGACAGAACTTAGGTAGGCAGGGAAAACTAGGCTGAATGCTGGGACGAAGAAGGGCGGAGTCTGGAGATGCCATGGAGCTGTAGGAGATAGACATGCTGAAACTTTGCTGGTAGGCCATGACCTCGTGGTGATGCACAGATTAATAGAGATAGGTTAAGTTAAGATGTAAGTGTTAGCCAATAAGAAGCTAGAGCTAATAGGCCAAACAGTGTTTTAAATAATATAGTTTCTGCGTGATTATTTTGGGTTTAAGATAGCCTGGTGGCTAGGAATGAACAAACAGTCCTTGCAACAGTTCCCTAGTGACCTGCAACTGCTAACAAGGTGGCTTCTTGTCCCAAAGACTCTACAACCTCCCCAAATTGTGCCACCAGCTGGGAACCAAGTGTTCCAGCACATGAGTCTGTGGGAGCATTTGGCATTCAATCCACAGCACTCTGCCTCTTCCTATTAGAATTCAGCTTATACCAGCCCCATTTAAATGGCCTTGTTTTAAACCTAATTACCCATTTAAAGGTCCCATTTTCAAAACCAGTCACATTCTGAGGTACTTTGGATTAGCTCTGTCTTGGTTACTTTTCTATTGCTGTGATAAAATGCCATGACCAAGGCAACTTATAAAAGAAAGTGTTTAATTTGTCTTGCAGTTTCAGAGGGTTAGCATCCACGATGGCGGAGCAAAGGAACAGTTGCGAGCTCACATATTGATCCGCTCTACAGCCTTGAGGCAAAGGAAGCTAACTAGGAATAGCATGAGTCTTCTGAAAACTCAAAGTCTGCCCCAGAGCCACACCTCCTGAAATAAGGTCACGCTCCTCGTGCTTCCCAAACAGTTCCACCAACTGGGGCACCAGTATTCAGATATGTGATACTATGGAGGCCATTCTGATCCAGATCACCACAGAAATGAATCCTGTTCACTATCCTTGCACCTCCCTGGGGACAGCCATGCTGGCTCCGCACTCGCTGAGGGTGAGCTCAGGTCTCTGCTATGGTTGCAGAGGGAAAGAGCCCTCTCTTTCTCAGTCTCCACCTTCCTCATTTTCCTTCATTTGCAAACAAACCTCCTTCATTTCATCCTTACAATTCATTTTAAAAGAAATGAATTCTCTGTGACCCTCAAAGGACAAGAAACATGGGTGATTTGTTACATCTCCACACAGCAAAAATTCCAGTCTTTCTTAGTGGATTTAGAACTAAATGTGACCGAAGAAGATACTCTCTGGGGAACAGAATGCCTCATTAAGAAAAGATGGAATGACATTCCAGCCAGAAGGGTGATATTTTTATAATCCTTTGTACTTGAGAAACCTCACAGAAAAGATTATCAGGTGACATTCAGCCACAGTGACCCATTTTATTTATATACCTGTTTTCTCTTTGAGTTCATTTTTGGAGTCTTTACATTGCTGAAAATATCTGGAACCTCTTTTAACTCCAGGGCTTCCTTTCCAGCAGGCACCTATTTTGTTGTTGTTGTTGACTTTTTTATGCACCAACTGGAGCCCCTCTGCTTGCCACACGGCCCACGGGCATATTGGGTGTTCGTCGTATGTTTAAAATCTCATTTTACCTAGCAGCAAGACAAGGAGGATTATGCTTGACTGGTACTTGATTGTAGATTGTAGAGTAGCTCAGTGCACTAAGGCAGTAGCTTAATTATGGCTTCCCCAAAGAGGACATGAAGAATATAGCAATCAATACATTCGAAAATGAGTTAAAATTCTTACATTTCTAGGTGGACTCTGGATCGAGGGTCGTTTGGGTAGCCACGACATAGACATTCCGGTACTCATGGAAGGTTCCAGCTCTTCTGGCATCGTATCCTGCTTTCCCTCTAGGTGATTTTTTTTTCACTTATAGAGGCCACCAGCTGTTCTGTCATGAGGCATTGGCTAATCATAGCTGGCCCTGCGTGCATTGTGCCAGGAATTTGAGGAGCCTTGCAGCCATTTAAATTACACATCCAAGTTTGGGTTGATAGAACTGTGCCAAATATGACTTTAGCCAAAGTATATTTATTGAAGTAAAAACATATGAAACCCAGGAATTGCCAGAGCTCACGTACTCTGAAGCACAGCCTGGAAAGGCAGAAGTGTTCTGAAAAACACACATGTGTGCAGATGCGCACGCGTGCGCGCACACACATACACACACACACACACACGCACACACGCATACACACATGCTTAATTAAGCCTATGTTGGGTTTATGAACTCAAACATTTGTCAGTTAATGCATGTTGAATTTGTTTCTGGCACTGAACTTGATCTTGAACCTGGGACCAAACGTTGAGAAGACAATGTTTGCCTCTTCTAGGCTAGGAGTGGTGAAGTTTTTATATGGGCCTCTGTTTGTTACTTCCCTTGTCATTGCGCCCAGGTACCTTACAAAAGGGAGGGCAGCAGGACATGCTGGTGGGTGGCAGCAGAATGAATGGCAGTTGTCTGCTAACATCTTGCTGGGCCCGAGAAGCAGAAAGAGTGAGAAGGGTTGAGAGCCCGGTGGGTGAAATATTTTGCCATTAGTAAAAGTTATGCCTTAAATAAGTAGTTAATCACAAGGGAGTATGCTCACTACATAATAATAATGAGAAGATGGCTAGTAGTTTATAGTATAATCCCAATTCCATGTAATGCATGGGCAAACACACACCATACACACGTACAAGCACACACTGTGTAACATACACAAAAACCATGCAATACACACTACAGGCAATCTTAAAAGAAATACACAACAGTGTTAACAGTGGTCTTGTCTGGATAATGGAATGGTAGATGACTGCAGTAGAGTTTTATTTCCTCAATTTTCCTGTAACCAATATATATTGTTTTTATAAGCAAGGTTCTGGGATTTCTCCTCATTACCACAAATGTTGAGCTTCTGATTCAATGAGAGAGCATGCCTTGAGGCAATGAGGCTGAGAGTGATAGAGGAAGATACTGCATGTCCCGCTCTG
Source organism: Myodes glareolus (assembly GCF_982192425.1). Classification (NCBI taxonomy): domain Eukaryota; kingdom Metazoa; phylum Chordata; class Mammalia; order Rodentia; family Cricetidae; genus Myodes; species Myodes glareolus. The sequence goes on from NC_142039.1 coordinate 59,996,436, forward strand.
GGCTCTGCATGCATGTGTACAGGTGTGCATCCTTATACACTCACGTGCATGTACTGGATACACACAACACACTCACTATCACCCACAGCAAATAAAAGCAATAAAAAAGAAATAAAACCAATCTTTTAAATTGCAGAAGTAGTCCATGATCATTGTAAACACTGAATAATACAGAAATGTATAAGCTTAGAAGCAAAATTTCTTTTTCCAGAATAATTACTGCCTATAGTTTGCTCTATTGACTTCCAGAGTTTTCAGTGTGGATGGGCTGATGTTTACTGTGTGTGGAGGCTGGTACAATACTGCGGTTATGAAAGGATTAAAAGCATGCACAACCGTGTGCACCTCTCTTTCCTGCATTGACTGATTTGTCTGTGACACTTTGTCCCTCTGGCACACGTCGAACTGCTTTATTCAATCTAATAGCTCCGTGGGATGAACATAATACAATGGCATTATCTCTTCTCTTTTGATGGGCATTTGGGCTACTTCCAAGCTTTTCTCCTGTCTCAAACAAGGCTGCCATGAGAGTTCTTGTGTATGTGGCTTATGTTTAATAAGCATTTACTGCTGTGATATGTGACTCGGGTTATAACTGCTGGCTACACGATTCTGTTGCAGAGGGCTGGAATGTACAATCCTTAAACGGCTCTAAAAATTTAAATTAGAAACAAGTCTCTTCCATTAGAACCCGGTTAAAGTCGCAGGGATGTTTTCCCCTTTTATAGGAACGAATCCTCTTACTCCAGATGGAGTACAAAGCTCCTTAAACTGAAATTCATTGCACAGGGGCTCAGCTGGGCCTTAACAGATGGAAGGCAATCTCACTCGGGCGGTTATGTAAGTCAGCGATTGTCGCGGAGCCCTTCAGCCGGCATCAGACAGAAGGTGGGCAGAGGAAGGCTCTGTGGGAAAGGCAGGTGACAAGGCTGTGGCTTCTCACAGCATGCACTCCGTTTGTGTATGCTTGCTAGTTGATACAGTGTATCTGGGAACACAGCAATGCAGTGTTGTCTTGGCCATCTTGGTAATTCACATGATTTCTTCTTAAATCACCTTGGCAGTGAGGTTGAAGAAGGTCATGCCACCTCTAGAAGTCTAAGTTTTACAAATGTGCCAGACGGTGCTCGAGTACAGGGTACTGGAGTCATTCAATAGCTATTTGTTGAGAGCTGGGTGTAGAGAATTTAAGGGTTAGGGGCCTGGGTACAAATAAAAGAGATGAGACTCTCCCCTTTTATTTATCAAAAGTGACTATGTTTTGTTCTTCAGCTGAAAGTAATCAATCGATCTACCCGAACCGAGTCACACATCATCAAAACCTCACCTCTATGCACCGTCTTCCTGGTGATGGGGCTAACACCAGAATGAATGTATTAACCAGATCAAAGGCCCTCATCAGAGTTAATCCACTCAAGAATTCTCTTGCCTCCTGCCTCTTGGCTTCATTGCTCAAGTTAGTATCAATTTCAATACACACTGAAACCCACCATCCCTCTTGTTCTCTGTCCTTTGTCCTCCCCTCCCTCCCTCCCTCCCTCCCTCTCTTCTTTCTTCCAACCCGCGAAGACTATGAGGACCAAGCATTCAGAATAGAAATGATCACATAGCAGGTATAAACTAACTAATATTGGTGAAGTTGCTACAAATACTTGTTATTAAACTTCAGTCTTTAGTTGCAGGAGCAGAAAACTCACCCACTGGACGGGCCCGTCAATCCCTGTTTAATAACTGGTGAAAAGGGTTGTGCAAACTGCAGAAGTGGGCACATCAATAGTCTTATCCAGTGTTGGCCACTGCATGCTCCAGTAATGACCCAGCAGGCGAGATGAGCCCACTCCTGCAATGGTGGCAAGGCTGTTTACGGGGGTAGCCACTGGCTTTCTTGATGGGGTTTGAGGCCTGTTCCACAAGAAGGAATTCTTGAGGGATGCCGTAAGCATGGTTAAAAACAAAATCAACAAGCAAACCAACACACACACACATGGTTAGGAAAATTTCCAGGTCCTAGGGGAGAACCTTTTGATGTTATTTTTATAAATGATCATATTGCCAAATTACCTTCTTTATGGGTATGTTTATATCCTTAGGTTTGCGCTTGCTCAGAGACGCTCTTAGTACAGTGGATAGTAGCTAATGTAGAGACACATTTCCGCTCAAAGTGCTCAGCTATAGAGGGAGCATCTATATCAATACCCACCCCCAAGCCCAAGGACCGTCTTGCAGAAGACCCTGAGAGCATGCAAGAACTAGAGGATGTGAAAGTGTACCATGAGATGCTGTCCCTCGGGCATGATGTGTCTGTGGCACACATGAACTCATAGCTGCAGTGGTGACCTACATAGGACCTGCACAAGATCAGCTAAAAAGTCAGGATGGAGTGGGGAGGGACCCCCCAAGCCTCATCAGTAGCCAAGGTGTTATAGGTGGTTGGTGGCTGCTGGGGAGGAAGAGTCGCTTTTCTTTAGGAGTGTGGTCATTGGTAGGCTCCCTGTGCCCCAGGGGTAACTCCATGCCCATGTGCATAAGTCAGCACTAACTTCCATTTGATATATATATATATATATATATATATATATATATATATATATATATATTTATATTATATATATATAAAAATCTTCTGAGTGCAGTATATATGTATGGGGGATTCTAGGGGGGATTGGAGGGAATTAATAAGGGGTGGGTATAATCAAGATACAGTATATATATATATATATAATACATATATATATGAAAATTTCAAAGAGTAGATAAAATTAAAATCAAAAGAAATATTATTTATTTCTAATTTCTCAGATTTTATATCTCATTAAGAGACAGGCATGCCATCCAGATATATGGCAGAAACTTTAAGAATCATGTGTACAATATGTATCTCCATATCTCTGAATGAAGAGTTGCCACTCTTAAATTTTTTATATTCTTATTATTCAGGACTCTTCTTATTTGATTTTTTTTAGGCAGGGTCTCACTATGTAGGCCTGGATGGCTTACAACTCACTATGTAGGCCAGGCTGACCTGGAACTCATAGAGATCTGCCTGCCTCTGCCTCCTGAGTGCTGGCATTAAAGGCGAGCATCACCATACTCATTATGGACTTCTATTTTTAAATTTTAATTTTCTTCCATCCATCCATCCATCCATCCATCCATCCATCCATGAGTCAACTACACGACTCAGGTTGTCCTTGAACTTGCAGTGTTCTTTTGATCTCAGTCTTTCAAGTGTTGAGATTACAGGCATGTATCCGGTTGAACTTTTAAATTCACATAAACTTGATGATAAGTACACACATACTTGCATGCACGCATGTGCATACACACACACACACACATATTGGTGGATCAGGGAGTGGATTAGTATCATTTTCAAGACTGTTTGGAGGCAGATCTGGTAAATGTTTTATACTTGTTTGCAGAGCAGGCATAAATATTTCAGGATACAATTGAGCTTTTCTCATTAACGTCTATTCTCCTGCCTCTGTGCGTGGAAGTCTCTAGCTGAGGAGAAAGAGCATCATTAAATCATTGTGCAGGCTCCCAATTCCATGGCAACTGTGACAGACGGACTCTTTCCTGCCATAATAGGTTTGGGTGAGCCTCATTTTAGTCAAGACAATGACAAATTTTGTTATTAAAATGTCTTTTAGCCTAATTTGATCTCTTTTTTAAAACTGCTCTCAGTTGAAGAATGTTGTGCTAGACAATTTCAAATCTACCTTTTTAAATCAAATGCCACAGTCTGAATGACTACCCAAGAGAGAGTTGGTGCTATTTATGATAGCATTGTTAGACATTCTAAATACTCTTTTTTTCCCTGCATGTTGAGATAACAGTGAACAAACCCAAGTTTGTTTGGTACTTTTTTAGAATTTCCTTACAGGATCAAACCATTGAAGCCCTGTGAAATCAAATTTCTCCTTAGGTCACTTTTAACGTGCTACCCATAGATGGCAGCAAATGACCACTGTGATGAGTCACCAGCCTTCTGGCCAGTCTCACCTTCAGGTCAGGCAGCCAAATTCCAAATTACTATGGAAGTTTTCTCTCTCTCTCTCCCTCTCTCCCTTTTTCCCTCCCTCCCTCCCCCTCCCCGCCTCTCTCTCTCTGAGTGTAAGAAGGTTACTAGAGTTTTTAGGGTCAAAACCTGGCATCTGGCAGCCCCACTGCCTGGTGCCCACTGAGGTCAGAGGAGAGTGTTGGATCCCTTGGAAATGGAGCCTACAGATGGTGTGAACTGTTGTGTGGGTGCTGGGAATTGAACCCAGGTCTTCTAGAAGAGCTATCTCTCCAGCCTGAGATTTTAGTTCTTAAGGATTCATTGATCTGATTGATAGCACAGGCGTCTCTCTTCTGTCTTACCACGGTGCTTACAGCAAGACTTCAACCTGGCTTACTGCATTATGTATATTGCAAAAGATGTAAAGAGTCCCTGTCCATAGAGAACTTATAGTAGGAGGCTAAATACGCAAAAAGGCTGTCATTTAGGAAACAGAATTGGCGAAAACCCAAATTAGGATAATTGAGATCTGTGAGAGTCAAATTGATTGATTGAAGACAACTGTGTGTGTGTGTGTGTGTGTGTGTGTGTCTGTTTGGAGGGAGCATGTCCTCTCCTGAGCCTGGGAAGTACCACCCCATATCCTCAGAGCCCCGGGTGAATATGAGGGAGAAGAAAATTGGTCAGCACAGGTGTCCTGTTTCTTGTTCCCCATAGGGGGAATGGCTTTGCTTTGCCATAGCCCCTCTATCAGGATGGACTGAACCTTCCGAAATGCTAAGCCAGGATAAACAGCTCCGTTCCTTAAACTGTTTGTTCTGGTGTTTGCCAAACTGATTAAGATAGTACCTCTGGAAGACTCTGGACTAAGTGTGTTTCTGGCCCTTCACAGAAATGGGAGCCTCCTAGAGAGAGGCAGGGAATGGAAACAGAAGCCTGTTTGGATTGAAGATATCTTACTCTTGCAGGCTGCCTTGATTGGCATAACGTGGACAAGGCGATAGTGGACTGAGTCCTCAGACGCTGGTGGCAGCTTCGGTGCTGAACTCTGCTCTGTTTTTTCTGGTGGTCTCAGGTCTCATGAAAGATCAGCAGTAGATGTTTTATAAGAGCCTGCAGCTTGACTGTAGTGACACACACAACGTAGCTTCAAACTGCTGGCATTAGAGAAATCGCACCCATTGCGATAACTGGCACTGGTTGTCAGGTAAGCGCAAACGCTGGCAAGGTAGAACTGCTGGCACCCTCATACACTGCTAGTGGGCACGAAAACTGGCATAGTCACTTCGGAAAACCGTCTGGTGGCCCAGAGTTATTACAGGATTCTGAAATTCCACTCCTAGGTTGACACCCAAGTGGAATGAAGATATATGACCACACACAAATCTGCACACGGATGGTTATGGGAGCATTGTCTGTAACAGCCCAAATGGAGAAACAATATGAATGGCCATCAGTCAAGCAATAGAGTCTGCAGACATGGCTCGGTGAGTAAGAGCACTTATTTTACAAGTAGGAAGACCTTAGTTCAAATCCCCAGAGCTCATGTAAAAAGCTGGGTGTGGCTTCGAATGCACCTCTAACCCCAGCATTGTGTGGAGTGGATGCTGGAGAATCTCTGGGGCTTGCTGACTTCAGTGAGACACCCTGTCTCAAGAGAACAGGGCAGAGTGTGATAGAACAGGTTACCTGTGTGAGCGTGGGCATGTACACTTTAACACAGTCGTGAGCACATATTACATATACACAAAGAAAAATTAAAAGTTGAAAAGAGTATTATCCATCAATAATAAGTAGGAAGCACTGACTCATGCTACAGAATAGATGATCTTTGGAAACACTTATGGGAAAATCTATTACAATAGTATGATAGTGCTTATATAAGATATCTAGAGAGGACAGATCTGTAGAGAAGGAAAGTTTATTGTTTATTATTGGTTGCTCTGAGCTAGGGTGGGAGGGAGAGGCAGGAGGACGTTAGCTTAAGGATATGGAGTTTCTTCTTGATGTGGTAAAAGCAAGATCTCAAATGCATTACGACAATGGTTTGCTAGCCCTATGAATACCATAAAACCATTGAATTATACATTGAGAATGGATGGATCCGACAGTGTGTAAATTGCAGCTTCAAAGTCTCGTTGTTTCAGAGAGAATCCCTAGTCTGTTGTGGCTACTTGCATTATGTAGATTCCACTTTGCCAGGTACCACTCTAAACACATATGCCGGAGCATCTGCTGACTCTCTCCATTGTAACACTCTCACCAGGTAAGCATTTTAGTCTTCTCTGTTTTATAGATGGGGAAGTCAAACCACACAGGCGATGGGGGAGCGATGAGGGATTTTGTTCAAGGTTACTGAGCTTGGGAAAGGCTTCATTAGAATCTCTTGAGTAGAACTAGGAAGGTTCCAGAATCTGGACTGCTTGTTAACCTCAGGCTGCCAGGAATAGAGGAGCTGGTTATGTGTGGTCACCTAGTTAATCCATCCCTGGTTTTGTGTTTGGGAGAATAAGGCACACTTAGGGTGGAGCTGACTTGGAGTCAAGACTACTACCCTGGTGTAGACTTCTCTTCATCATACCACACTGCCTGGATGCTAAAGGGTTACCTGGGAACACTCAGACACACACACGCACACACACACACACACACACACACACACACACACACACCCAGAAAGAAAGAGAGGGGGAGAGAGAGGGGGGAGGGAGGGATAGGAGTTCTTTTATTTTCTTTTAATTTATTATTATTATTTTTGAATCTGGGGGGACGTGTTAGGTCAAAATGCATAGTTGGTGGTGAATGAGTGTGTATCTGAAACAAGAAAATCAAGTAGCAGACTACAAAATTGGTTGGGGATTTGGGAATTTATAGAGGAGGCATGAAATGATATGTAAGCATATTCATGAATTATTGCCTGTTTCATTCTTCACTTTGTATTAGCAGAAGATGTCAAGGGAACTAACTGGTCAGGAAAATTTTCTCTCAAAACAGACTGGTTCTTTTGTTTGGAGACACTACAGGGGCTACAGATATGACTCAGTGCTTCCTTGCAAGCCCGAGGAACTAAGTTCATGTCTTCAGCACCTATGTAAAAATTTGGGTGCTATGGTACTTATTTGTAATTCCAGCACTGGGGAGACAGAGATGGGAGAGGATCTCTGGGGCTTGCTGGCCAGTCAGCCTAGCCAATCAGTGAGCTCTAGGTCCAGTGAAAGAACCCTGTCTTCCCATCTCAGAACAAACAAAAGAACAAACAAAGCAAAACAAAGCAAACAAAAACCAAAAAAGCTGGGGAAGCAACGGAAGAAGATCCTTGTTGTTGTTACTGACTTCCACATGTATAAACATACATGTGCAAGCATATGCACTCACTCACAAACACATACACATCACACACACAGGAGGGGAAAGAAACTGCAGACTGGGTATTTTTTTAAATCTGTGATTCTTGGGACCAGAAGTGTTTAGGATTTGTTCATAGTTTCAAATTTTTGAATATTTGCACAGACTCGGGAGATATTGTAGGAAGGGAACTCAAGTCTGAACACAGGCCTAGGTATGTGCTTTATTATACCTCATACACATAACCTGAAGGTCATTTTAGAGAACATTTGTATGAACTTTGTGTTGCAAACATAGTTTCTTACTATAGATTTTTTTTTTAACTTGGGGAACTTCAAAATTTCAAATTTGGGAACTTGTTGGATGCTGGGTTTTTGGGTCAGGGATCCTTTAACCTGTCTTAGGTATTCCTTCTTCCACTTCTGCTTTTGCCTAACTAATGTAAGCTGAAAGTCTATTTGCAGTCTTACATGTGACTGTAAACTTGAAGTCTTCCCTTCGGGGAATTTATACCTGTGTGGGCCATGTGAAGAGGGCAATATGTCCAAAAGATCGTGGCAGGTCATGTGTGGATGCAAAACACGGGGGGCAAATAAATCCACGGACCAGCAAATCCAGAGCTTGTTACGAGAAAGAACAATAGCAGCCAGGCAGGAGGCAGGGGACACTGTGGGAAGCGTGGTCAAGCGTGAATAGCAGGTAAAATTTAGGCTACAGGAGGCCAATCTGAATGAAAGCTCACAGCGACTGCCGATGGAGAGGAATTCTCCTCTAGGTGAGGACGAGCATCCAGATTCCTTAATTGCACATAAACTGCGCTTTGCTTTAGCAACTACTATGAAAAGAATCAATAGTGATACCCTTCCAGCTTAAATTAGGCGTGGGATCAATGTTATCAGTAGTGCTCCATCGAAATGTCCCGGACAACGGTAAATCAGGTGAAGAATGTCTGGATGTCCGTCCTTCAGACTCAGCCTGTCAACACTAACCCTTTCCATAATAATGAGGACGGCGCTTAGAGCAGGCTATTATTCTGAGATCAGATTTGGGTTCGTTTAAACAGAAAATCCTTTAGTCAGGCTTTCATTGCGTGGCCTTTGAGAATCAGGGTGAGCCAGATGGAATGGTATATAACACTCAGCAAGTCCAAGAGGCTTTCTACCTGAGAGTCCTTTCCACTCCTTTCTCACGGAGCCTCGTTCCTTCTAGAAAAACACATTTCATCTTGCTTCACTCTGCTGTTTGCATTCAGGCATGGAAGACACGGAGATTGGCTGTTTTTGACTCAATGTATTTAGAAGGGGCTACGGCCACGGCACTGAATAGAGTCAAGGCCCTAGCCTTTGCGGTGCTCTGAGCTGCTGGAGTTCCTGACTGTGGGCCTTTTGTTTTGTAAAATGAACATCACTGAGGCTGCATTTGATCTGTTCCCGCCTTCCTTGGGGTCACCACCAAACTGCCTCACGTGGATACTTTAATAACATTTTCTTCCTCAGATGTGAAAATGGCCAATACATCTTTCTGGGGTGTGGCCTTTGAGTGTGTTCCCAGGTTCCCCCAAGGCTTGGCTGGCTTTCTGCTCCTTGCCATTCCAAACTGCATTTACTCAGTGGATGAAGCAATTGCATCTTCTGTGCTGGGGAGTTTAGGGCCGTGAAGCAAGGCAAATGTCCAAGAAAACAGAAAAGAAGAAAAAAAAACCCTTTCAAACAAAAGAAGTGCTCATGGGTAATTAGGGACTGGGAAAGCAAGCTCAAACTGTGAATGTGAAGCCTGGCTTCTGAGCCAGGAAGGGCTGCCTTCAGAGCAACTGGGCCAGGAAATTTCCAGGCCACATTTGACAAACTGGCACCCCTTTGATTTGCCTTCACCCCACACAACCAACTACATCTCCCACTCAGTCTAGAAAGACAAAACAACCCTTTGAAGGGTGTGCACTTTCATCCGACAACTAGGCTGAAGAAGGACCCTAAGGGAATTTGTACCTGGGATGAGTCTCCATGCTTGGGGCTGGGTGGGATTCTGGGAAGACATTTAGCTCCATGAATACCTCTATGGTATTCATTATTGACACACACATGTATCACTCTAGCTTAGATTGTAATATTGTGAATTTTGTAAGAGATACACACAGTTAAGTGTTATGGGAGACACCAGATGAGAGAGTTTCTGTCTCCTCTACAGGATGAGTTTGGGTCTTGAGGTAAGCTTTGATGGGGTGGGAAAGCTGGGGAATAAGGATCCTTCAAAGGTCACTTCACAGTAGGAGAATCCCGTGCTTTAGTCTAGACATGGAGACAACACAGTGGGGCAATGAGGAAATATGCCAGTACCAGATTTAAAGAGCAAGAGCCTGGTGAGATTGCCGTTCGCCAGCACTGGGAGGCACGGGGGCCGGGGCGGGGGGATCAGGAGCAGGGTGCCAAGTGTTTGAAACTGGGCTTTAAGAAGACTAAGCCTGCTACGCCGGGCACCGGCGAACAATGGTGTGACTAGCTGAGAAGGTATTGCGACATCTCACACGAAACAGAATCCTGACGAAGTGTGTTAGTCAGCTTCCTACTGCTAAGACATACTCTTAAGTCAGTTTGTGAGCAAAACCACTCACCTCATGGCTAGGGTGTGGGCAAAACAATGAAGAGGGGAGGCGGGGATTCTACTATCCTCTTCAAGGGCAAGCTGTCAATCATCAGAAGGCCTGTTACTAAACCCTGCCTCTTAAAGGCCCCCATACCTTGAAATTATACCAAGCTGGGGGCCAAACTTTAACATGGAAAAAGAAAAGAGTTGGCAGAAAGTAGCAAGTGGCAGGAATTTGGAGAGTAACAAAAGTCTCTTCAGTCTCTCATCTGAAAGAGCTAAAGGCACTGTGACTGCCTCCCATGTTAAATGAGTTACTTGAAGTCCCTTGTGACTCCAAGTTCCCCACCGACTGACAAAGCAGGCAGCTTTGGAGAATTCCTGGCCCAGTGCTGCTCTCTGCAAGCTGTCATCAAGGAGGCAGACAATGGCGTGGGTCTTGGCAATGCTGGATACCATCCATGGGAACCTGGACCAGAACCAACTGCCGTTTAACTTCCAAGATGCTTCATTATTAATAACATGCAGCTTTGATATTGCTAGGCTCTGTCCAGCATGGCCTCATAAAGGCTGTCAAAGTGCTTGCACCAAAGGGTGTGTGTGTGGGCATGGTCACCTCAGAAATCAAGTTCCTGATTCTCCCCTGCAAGGACGAGGGGCCTCAGAGGCCCGGCATGGTGTGACATCGTTAGTGCTGAGAGCTTCGGAGGAGTTTGAACCAGAAGGAAGCAGGGATGGAATCCTGGAGATCTTGACCAAGAGAAAATTACTTTTTCAGGGATAAATTTTGCTCTCCTGACTTTTAATCTTGCTAAAGAAAGTGTATTTTTTTCCCTCACAGAGATCTGGACAACCTGGCGTTTGCTAGTGTCTCGGTGTAGTTTCCTGTCACTGTAAACGCCCTGGATGCTGGCCCTGTAGAACTTAATCTGCCTCTCCGTGCCTCGCAGCTGTTGATTCTCTATCTGGAGTGACTCCCATGCCACTATTCCCTCAGGATCAAAGTGAATATTCCCTCCTGGATGCTTCTCCAGGGCCCAACTTGATCTGGTGACAACCACGGAGTACTGTGCATCTAGGGTGTCACTGGCTGCTGCCTTAACCTGCTCTTCCACAGACCACCGTCCCCCAGGTCTCGGGCTAGACTTCACTATTATCTGAGTTTCTGGTCTTGCCGAAGGTTGCATATGGCGGGGAAATGGCATTTATTTTGCGAAGGAGTAACAGATTTTAGTAAACTGGTGTTCACAAGGTGGCAGACTAGCCGAGGGTGGCTCTTGCTTTTCAGGGTCTGTTCCCACAGTGACAAACCCATGACTCTTTGTAGAGGCAGACACAGAGGCATGTTCTTTGACCTAATCTTCTGACTCAGGTTCAGGTTCTTGTAAATATTCTGGCTTCCCCATTTCATTAGTAAGGAAAAGAAACCACTCAAAGGAGGTGGAAAGAAAGAAAAGGTTTTCAGGGCATTATTTTTCTGGGAGCCAAGGAAAGAAATGAATGAAACAAAACCAAACCAAACCAAATTGCTGTCTGTGAGCTAGAACTGGGAAAGCTCATTGCTCATTTCTTCTCCAGGTGGCTAGCAAGGGCCCGCCAGGTACTGTTTCAGAGTTAAAGGGGTCATAAAGAAGGCTGGATGAGTACCTGTGGTCCAAGAGCTCATATTTAGAGGGGTTGGGGACAAAGATCCTGTATAGGTGAGCATATGATAATTGAAAGATGCTGAGTGTTTTGGAAACAACACAGAGAGGAGGGTCATGTGATTACGGGAATGGAGTACTAGTATTCTCTTTGAGAAAATAATATCAGGGGGACGAACTGAGAGGCACAGGGAAGCCTGTCTTGTGAACCACGCCAGATAAAATCATCCTAGGTTAGGAACCGATAGTGGGAGACGGAACGGAGTGCGTTTGATGGGCTAAGCCTACGAGGTCCCCGTAGGGCTCACACAAGCTGGAGAGATCTTGAGTTAGTTTTCATAGCTGCTTATCTTCCCTGCTTAAGGATCAGCATAGCAGGCAGTCAGCTGTGTGCCAGGCCACTGCTGCGCTATCCACCTCCACGATCTGAGTTAAGCCTCCTCTTCCAGGAATGATGGTCTGATTAGCTCTCTTCTCTCTTAACACAGTTTCCACATGACAGACCAGAGCCTGGATGGGCTCTTGGTACTGTGCCTCCCGCCCCCATTGCTTCCCCTGTGTCCCGGAAGAAGCCACTCCCCAAGAGCCTTCTGCTCTGGGCAGAGTGTTTCTTTAATCTCTCATCTCTCTTCTCTTCTCCACCTGCCTCCCCAACCGACCACCATCCCTCACTTGGTCTAAGGAGTTAGTTTCATGGGTTTTCCTATTTTAACCGGCCACTACGGACTCTCTCTGTGTAAACAGGTCTTTTAAAGCTTACTGGTTGAGGGATGGTCTCTGTTCTGGTGTGACTGTGTCCCCCGGTGTTCTCTATTTCTCAACAAAACAGTGTGGAGACGTGGAGCCTACTGGGGGTGATTAGGCCACATCTGCTCCACTCTCAGGACTGGACTAAGGTCACTGTGGTGGGAAGTGGGCTCCCAGTAGAAAGGTGAGTTTAACCCTGTTTTGTTTTGTCTTTTATCATGGGAAGATGAATAAAAACAAAAGAAAAGCAAAAACCTCACAAGATATGGGCCTCTTAATCTTGAACTCCAGAAGCATAAGAAATAAATCTGCTTGTTCTTGGTAAACCACCTAGCCTTAGAAATCCTGTTATAGTAGAACAAAAGAAACCAAGATATAGCAGAGATATATTTACACTTTTGGTTTGGAAATATAAAGTGATATTTTACTGAGAAGATTGGTTTCACGAGAACACCCTAACTCGCTGTCACTTTAACTCTTTGTGAAGGTTAATCTGGGCGGCGAAGTTGGCTGGATTTAGAACCACATAGGAGACAAACCTCTGACCGTACCTGTGAGGGTTTGTGTAGAGAATATCAACCAAAGAGAGGAGCCCACTCTGGTTGTCGGCGGCACTGTTCCACCGGTAAGGGTAAGGGTAAGGACAAAACAGAGAAAGCAAATAGAGCTCCTTCTCCCCTCTCTCTCTCTGCTCCCTGGCTGTGCAACACAGCTCCACGTGAGGGCCGCTTCCCACCCCTGCTGCTTCGCCCTCCCTACCAAGACAGCACCTGCAAACTATCAGTCAAAACCAACCCTATCTCTACACAGGGTTTTGTCACAGTTACAAGAAAAGTGACCTCGCCACGCTGGCCAGGGCAGTGCTTTGTCTGGTGGTACTAGCCCTGGCTGGAGACGGTCTCGCTCCAGGGGCAGAGTTTGTTCCCGATCTGACATGTCGGACTGCGGTTGACCGGTACATGTCTGGGCACTTCTTGTTACCTGTGACAATCTAGCAAAGCAAGGCACATTATCACCTGGATGGTGAGACATCGGCGGGAAACTCTGCGATTTGTATTCTTCCTCTGACATATTGCATACTTGATGCATGATGAACCTGCTGGTCACAACACCCTCGGCTTGCTTTTGATGGCCTAGACTGTTCAGATGGTGTATGCCATTCAGAAGATCTAGTCACTGAGAAGCCCTTTGAAATGCTTTTACTATTATAGTGATGCATATAACTCACGGTTCCCCTTTGATACCTGCGCTAGCCTCTTACCCCAGTGGTATTATGACATTAGAACCTCACGGGGTCTCTCTGATCAATCTGTTTTATGGAAGTGTTACTGGCCTCAACACCCTCACTTAATAGATGAGGGAATACGCCATTTCAATCCTGCTAACGGCTAATTTGTGCCTGTGTGAGGATCAATAAGTAAATGACTTCAAAAGATAATATGGGAAGTAGTTCACATTTTCACGTGTTCCTGCCAGAGGATGACGTAAGCTGTGAAGATGACAATGTTGGATGCTGTGTTCATTACTTTTCTGTTGCTGTGACCCGGAACCACGGAGACAGCCGAGACAACCAGAAGAAAGGCTTATTTTGTTCACGATTTCAGAGATTTTAGCTCATGGTGGCTCTGTCCCCTGAGCATCGTGGCAGTCAAGATGTCGGGTAGAGAAACTTCTTCCCTTCCTTGTGGCCAGAAAGCAGAGATCAGGGAGCAGAACGGAGTGGTGTAACCTTCAAAGTCCTCCCCACCTGCCTCATGAGTGACCCACTTCCCTTGGTCAGGCTCTTCCTCCACGAGCTCCCTAAATAGTGCCACCCTCTGTGGACTGAGTGCTGGTGACACAGCCTCTGGAGGGACGTTTGCTCTTCAGACTCTGAGAGGCTCAGAGAGGTCCGAAAAGTGATGTGGCCTTCACTGAGCATCCAAGCGGAGGAAACAAAGTATTCTTTAAACGGCGTTTTCCAGCCCTATCACCTAAAGTTGGCTTGTTCCCCAACAAAATTTACTTGAGCCAGATTAAAATACACCAAAATTTTACCTTAATGTGATCTGATCAGTATCAAATGAATATTTTGGCTGAGGAACCATGCTGAATCTTGCCGTGGAAAGTTCTTGGCAGGAAATTGCAAAGTGTTTGTTTTTTAACTTTCTGTTTCCATGTGGTTCTCCCTATTGACAAGTAATATGTCTATATTTTTAAATGGAGTGCATAATAAACATAAGGGACTAATAAAGGATGAATAAGACCCCCCCCCCTCTCTCTCTCTCTCTCTCTCTCTCTCTCCTCTGTCTAGGGCACTTGCCTGTGCATGTAGAGGCCAGAGGGTCAACTTTGGGTGTTTTCTCTATCACTCACCACCTGATTTTTTGAGACAGGTTCTTTCACTGACCCTGGAGTTTTCTGCTTTGGCCAGGTTGGTGGGCCAGTGTGTCCCCGGATCCACCTGTCTCTGACTCCTCTCCCGACCCAGCCCTGGTATGTGCTGCCATCCCCAGATTTTACACGGGTAGGTGCTGGAGATCTAGACTTGGGTCGCCATGCTCGCCCAGCAAGCACTTCACCTACTGAGTCATCCGCCTAGCCTCTCTAAATTCTTTATTGCTAAAGCCACCGGAGTCTTTTGGAAGCCAATGTACCGTGCATAGAACTCATGTCCAGACAGGTAAAATTCTTCTTCCCAAGCTCAAGGTTTTCCCTACTTTTCTTAGGAGATCAGTAAGATGCAGGCGCTGAGAGTATTGATAGGGTACCTCTTTGCATCATTTGAAACAAATTTGATTTGAATTGCTCTCTGGGGTTTTGAGTTGTTGAGGCCAAGAGACCAACAAGTTCCTCCGCATGAGGATGTCCATACCACTTGGGACTAGTGTCTGAAGGTGTGGGTTTCCCTCTACTTGGCCAGGATCGGAGAGTTAATATTTGCTTCTCAGAGCATACTTCCTCAGTACCTTAGGGCAGCCAGAGAGGAATTTCTGGGTCCTGAATTTCCAGCCTTTTAACTGTTCTAAATGCTGTCCTCCCTTCCCCCCACCTCTCAGATGAATTTTTAAAAATTCCAGAAGAAAGCAAACTTGAAGCCATAAGTGAATATTTTAAACTAAAATTTCAGATAAAAACAAGTGTTTTTAAATGTGTTTTGAATGTGTTCCCCTCCCTCATTCAACAGTGCAGAACATGGCTGGACGGCAGGGGTCCAAAGCGCCGTGGCTTAGCTGAGGTTATAATGAGGGAGCGTTGTAGCTCCTCATGTTTTTTTTTCTCTGTCTCGTCCAAAAGTTAGAGCTTTATGAACCACATTTGGACTCAAGCTTTCAAATAATTTAAAGACTTTTTTCAGGGACAGTTGTTTTCTTTCAGTTTTTTTCTTTAAATTCAAATAAATTTAAATAAATTCAAATAAATTTCAAATACATAAATTTGCGTACAGAGATGTGCACGTGCGCACAGGTCTCTCTGTGTGTGTGTGCCTCTCCATGTGTGCAGGTCTCTCTGTGTGTGTGTGTGCTTGTGTGTGCCTCTCCATGTGTGCAGGTCTCTGTGTGTGTGTGTGCTTGTGTGTGCCTCTCCATGTGTGCAGGTCTCTGTGTGTGTGTGTGCTTGTGTGTGCCTCTCCATGTGTGCAGGTCTCTGTGTGTGTGCGTGCGCTTGTGTGTGCCTCTCCATGTGTGCAGGTCTCTCTGTGTGTGTGTGTGCTTGTGTGTGCCTCTCCATGTGTGCAGGTCTCTGTGTGTGTGTGTGCTTGTGTGTGCCTCTCCATGTGTGCAGGTCTCTGTGTGTGTGTGTGCTTGTGTGTGCCTCTCCATGTGTGCAGGTCTCTGTGTGTGTGCTTGTGTGTGCCTCTCCATGTGTACAGGTCTCTGTGTGTGTGCTTGTGTGTGCCTCTCCATGTGTGCAGGTCTCACAGCATCTACGTGAAGGTTAGAGCACAGATTGCGAGAGTCTGTTCCTCTGCTGTGTGGTTTCCAGGGATCTGACTCAGGCCATCAGGCCTTGCCAACGGAGCCGTCTTGCAAAACCTTTCTTTTAGCGTTTGGTTATGTCAGGAACATAAAAATGAGCACATGTTCTTTTCCCTTTAGTCAAATCTGTAGTTAGTGTGAAGTGGTTTAGAGTCTAGCAAGTCCGCTGTGTGGACGTGGTGACCTTGGAATGCTGTACAGTAAGTACGAGCTGCCATTTGGAGGACAAACTCTAAATTATAGAACAGGAGAATTCTTATAAAAATGCTTCAGTAGGGAGGTGCCATCTACTTTGCATGTCGGAATTTTTGTTTGAATACATTGTTTGCGGACCACTTGAGGGGTGTTTGCTGTATTTTGTTAAATCTGGGAAGGTTAATATTTATCAAGATGGAATTACAGTGAATGTTTTTCTGGTAATTGAAAATTTGGTTTATTTTGTCCTCTCAGAATGAATCAAAATACTTATTTTATTTCTGACAGCTTTATGTCTGGTTCGGGGGGAAAGAGTTTAAATTTGATGGGTGGGTTTAGCTCTCTTCAGAACGTCTAGAGTTGTGGTGCTTACCAACCTGTGGGTTGCGACCCCTTTGCCAACCGGCTAGCTCCAAAAAATTGACATTATGATACATAACAGAAGCAAAACTGCAGTTATGAAGTAGCAATGAGATAACTTTATGGTTGAGGGTCACCCCAACATGAAGAACTGTGTTAGAGGTTTGCGTTGTCAGGAAGGTTGAGCCTCTGAGTTAGAGAACAGCATTGTCACACAGATGCTAGCCTGAACTGAAGGTTGATGAAATTAACCAGAGGTGTAACAAAGAGTAATAATAAAAACATGGAAACAGAAATTATTCAGCCTTGGCGATTATGCTCAGGGCCCCTGATTTAGCAACCCATGGGCACTCATCTCATTTTGAGTCCTGCTTCACAGATGACAAACTCAGATTGAACAATCTGACATCAGTGTCTTGGCTGGAATGTTTCTAAAGTCTACGTGCTTGAGAAAAATCTTATGATATCTTTCTATTAAAGAGAAACTGTTTGCTAAAAATTACGCTTTATACATAGAAGAGCATTAATGAGGCAATTTTATTTTATTGATTTGAATTTTTAAATTTTCTGACAGCACATCTCACTCTGTGTTCCAAACTGGTTTGGAGCTCACTTTGTGCCCCAGACTGGCCTCAAATTTGTGGCAATCTTCCTTCCTGCTCAGCCTCCCGAGGCAACCTTTTTTATGTAAGGATTAAGAAGACACGCTGATTTTGGATCTCTCAATTATATTTTATCATAAATATTAATTTTTAAGTGGTGTCCACTTAAATTTCTATCTATGTGCACATAGACAAATTTTGACAATGTCTATAATCATGTTTGAAAGCTAAAAGAAATAGGCATTATAATTTTAACAATATATTCTGTTTAATCCAATATATTTAAATAGTATTTCAATTTGTAACCCATATTACCCTTATTAATGATATAGTACTTAAAAATCTTATTGTTCTAAGTTCCTGAATATTTTTGATATTTATGAATATATTAAGAGTCTCTGTTTTTAATTCTTTGACAAACTGATAAATGTTTATTTAGGAAAATAACCACCAAGAATCAAAACAGTGGTTAACTGCATATGGTAATCCTTTCAATTCTTACCCAAGGTGCTAGGTACCCTATTCCTGCTGCCTTTCCCAGCTCTTATATCCCTCTTCTCTCCCCATCTCCCCTCCTTTCTCATCTCTTTCCCTTGTCTTTCTTAGCTTATTTGGTGTCACCATAACAAAACATTCAAGACCAGGGACTTTCTAAAAGAAAGAGGTTTATTTGGGCCCAGAGTTTTGCCAAGCATAGGCTCTGGCAACAGCCCCTGCAAGAGATATCACATGCTACAGTGAGGAGAGGCAGCCAGGGAGGGGAGGGGCCGGCTTCCTTCTTCTGTACAGATGAATCCACTCCTGCAGGGGCTTTCTCCGGCAGTTTCTGTCCCTCTGTGAAGGTCAGGCACAACCCACCCATCTCTCAGTTAGGCCTTATCTCTTCAAGGTCCTGAAATCTCTCAACGCTATTATTTTGTAGATAAAGTTTCTTCTATGTGGTCTTTGTGGATTTTAGACAGTTATCAAACTTTTTGTGCAGACTGGGTTTACCCTATACAAACATTTTCCTTTAATGATGGAAAAATCAGCAACTGAGATATAATCTCACACTTATGGTGCTGGGAAGTGGGTTTCCATAATAGGAAACCGAGTATGTATTTATTGTGTGCTTTATTATTTTTAATGGACGCGTAGTATCACACCGTGCAACTGAACCAAATTTATCGAACCAGATTACTGTTTGTTGGTCTACAATTTAATTTAAATTGTTTTAGTAGGAAAGTGCTGGATGTGCAACCTGGCATGGTTCTCATTACGTATTCATAGGTTTCTGTGTAACATTTCACAGATTCGGATAGCTGGGAGAAACATACATGCATTTTGAGTTTTGATACACATCTTCAAATGACTTAATGACTTGTCTGAAAGATTTCTTTCTCCTAACTTCATCTGGAAGCACCAATCTTCTCATCAAAAAAGAGTAGACAACCTTCCTTCGAAATGAAATATTTTCATTTTCCTACATAAAATGGGTCTTCCATTTTTATCAGTTCATACATGTGGCCTCGATTGGTAATATGGCTGTTTTGGTGTTGTCCTTGTCAGATAGCTAGCAAGCCCAGAAAACAAAAGCTTTCCTGGGGGTTAGCATATTAATGATGCTTCTTTGGAGGTTCACAAACGCCAGGAAGCAAGTGCCCTGCTCCCTGAGGTCCAAAGAAAGACGCTGCAGAATTTGGATTTAATCACTGAACTTCCAAGAAAACATAGTGTGTCTGGATGACTCACCAGGGGGCTGCCCCCCAGCTCTGTCCTTTAAAGGAAGCATGACCCCAAGACCAGCTAGTACTTTTCCCTTCTTCTCCAGAAATTTCCTCAGGCGAGGATGCCTAGACCGTGCCAAGGGATCCTAGCTCCTTTCTTAAGTGTCATGGTCTGCAGCACAGGGCCAGGCTGTAGCTCAGTCACTTGGGTGTTCATGGTAGATGCCCAGCAGTCGTAATCAGTCCCTAAGCAGCGTGGCAGCGTCTCGAATTCACACTGTAGCCTGTGTGAAAGTTGTGGTTTAGCATCCTGTGTTCATAATCAGACGTAAAGGCATCTTTTCCCTTCCTATGGGAGCCCCTGGCATGGCAGGTGCCTGGCTTGGTTGGCGGGAGACCAGAAGTGCAGCAGAATCAAAGCTTGCTGCTGGTGGTGATGGAAGAGGAGGAGGAGGAGGGGCGTTGTCCTCTGTTGGCAGCTTTGTACCTGCTGCAGCAGACGCACCGGGTACCAGTTGCTCAATAGTTTATCACTTTGTATCGCCCTTTCTTCTCCCTTAAGTGAATTTTGGCTTCGAGGGCACAGCTTGGTAGAAGAAAGATGTGGTGGCGATGGGGACCTTAGGGCTTTGGAATGTCCAGTGTGAGAAAGCAAAGCAGTGCCGGCACGGCAATAAGATCTGACTCTGGGCTTAGGGCTCTCTGGATCCTCCCCGTCTTTGGCAAGGGACTCTTGAGTCTCTAGAGTGGCTACGGTGGCGGTGGCTCCGGGTGGGGGGTGGGGTCCTTGTCTGGTCCGCGCATCCCAACTGCTGAGAAGGGCGTGGGCCGCGCGGTCCGAAGGGGTCCCGGACCCTGATGCCTCTGGGGGTTCGGGCTCCGGGCCGGCCCCGGCCCTGGCGGTTGCCATGGTGACGTAGGGTCGGCTGCGCGCCGTAGAGACAAAGCGGCCCGCCCGCCCGCCCGTAGCTCCCGAGCTCCTCCTCCGCCGCGCCTCCCTCAATCCCGGCGCCGCCGCCGGAGCGGCTCACGGTCCTCCCAGCGATCCTCTCGTCCGTCCTCCAGCCGCCCCCCGCCGGCTGGCCAGGTAAGTAAGTCGCACACCAGTCTGTGGCCCGGGGAGGGTCCCAGGAGCTTCCGAGCTCGGTGTCCACTCGGCGCGGGGATGCACTGGACGCCCTGCCGGGCCACCCTAATGCCGCCCACCGCCACGGCCTCCGGGAGCCCCACGCGCCCAGCACCTGCGGCAAACTTCGGGCCGCGCGCGCCGGGGCCGCAGGGCAGAGCCCTCAACCCCGCCTGTTCTGTCCCGGCCAAGTTGAGGGGCGGGCCGAGCCATAACCACCTGCCGGGGTATCTCTCTTCTCTTTTCTCCCACCCTCTCTCCATCGCCTTTGATGATTTTAGAAGGAAAAGAAGGAAACAAAATTGCCCCGGGACTTTCGTGTTTTATGGTTAATTCCTTAAAGACTAGGATAGATGTAAGAGGAACAAATGAGAGATTTTATTATTATTATTATTATTAATAGTAATTTAAAACAAATCTCCGAAAAGTCAGCTCATTCTGACGCTTGTGGTCCACGTATTTAGAAGTGGTTTCTGAAGTTCCTTTGGGTTTTGAATCTGAACCTGGAACTGCACGGTAGGAAAGAGTACCCAGGCTCCTGATTTATCTAGCCTTTCCAGGATGTTAGCTGGACCAATACCTCATTGAGGAGATACTTGGCACCAACACCGTTGCTATTGTTTTTGGAAGACATTGTGTTCACGCTTTAGGCAAGTGGAAAATGCCTTGTGTGTTTTTCTTTTTCTTTCTTTTCTTTTCTTTTTTTTTTTTTCAAGGGAGACATCCAAAACACCCTTGGAGGCAGGTATCCAGGCAGTGTTTGCCTCAGTGTTTACCAGTGTGGTGGCAAGGACTGGGATGCAGTTGCCAAGGGCATTGGAGTATCGGATAGGGAACTGCTCAAGTTGTGGGTACCACTCCTTTTCAATGGCCCCAAACCAACAGATTATTTCATAATAGTTTGTTGCAGACACAAAGAATAAAATCTAAAATGTGATAGTGAAGACTTATACTGGAAATGATATGTGCCATTGTGAGAGAAAGAAAATCTCCGTTTCTCAGTATTACAGTTATCACGGAAATTATACGTGTGCTGCTGTTACTTGTTTTAACTGGGGACAGATGCTATGTTGATAGCTGGAAAATTACTCACCCGATTAAGCTGAATAGCCCAACTTAGAAAAATCATATGTATGTAGGTTAGTTAGGGAACATTTTATGGATTGAAAAGAACTGTATTTTTGGTTGTTGTTGTTGTTGTTAGCTGATATTATAGTTAATGAACTGGTAATATTGATCATTTTGAGTTGTGGTTAAGTTGATTAGAATTCTGGATATTATAGCTACAGGAGGTGTCAGCCCAGAGTGACTGTTTAATATTCCTCCTCCTTCTTTGGGATCCCAACACCTGTTAGCTCGCTGATTACTGGGTTCCTAAGCCTGTTCTTGTGTGCCAGCAATTTTAAGTTAACGCCACTTCATTCTGAGACTGTACTGAAAACTAAAGGACTTAAGTTGCAGTAATTTTCCGATTATCCCACAATCGGGCTTGTTTTTAAACTGAGTTTTACCTGCAGAGTGGCCCGTAGATGCGCTACTAAACACCCTTTGATGGGGTAATGAAATACTAGCCTGATTCAAATGAGGTAGAGCGGGTTTTGAGGAGCTAAGCAGGGCAGAAAACCAGCATTTTCCCAATTCAGCCTGAAAGGCAATCAGTCTACCCGAAACGAAGGCACATTACATAGTCACAGAGTGTAGTCGCGCGGTTTGCACTAAAAATACAATTCGAGTTCTTTCTAAGGTACCAGGAGTGTGGCTTTATTTAGCTCTTTGTCAGCATCCTAACATTCGAGTACAAGGACTCTGCGCATGTAGCTATATGAAACCCACACTGGGAATTCTAGCCTGGGCAGTTGTGGCTCACAATTAGAGTGTTGAAGCATAGAACTGCTTGGGGTTAATACAGCAAGATAAGGGCTCCTGCTTGTCCTTCCATGTCTGCTCACACAGGCATAAGATTCAATAGTTTGACATCTTCAAAACAGCATTTTTTAAAAAAATTTTTGCTGCTTTCTAAAATAAAAACACTAACTAGAAACCAGAAATAAACAGCCATGGATTGAACGCACCGCTTACCAGTGTTGGTTTACTTCCAGAAACTCTGATCTTGTGTTTACATGTATCCCTGGCACTCTGGAGTGTGTGTATGACCAGGTGCTGGAAGAAAGTCACACTGGGACAGCCATCCTACTGCAGTAGGAAATGCAAGCTGTACCTCAGGGCCTTGACTCAGATCAGCCCCCTGGGGGAAGCAAGCACTCCCTTAGGTGTGAAGGGCTGGCCGCGGCTCTCCGCAGTTCCCAGGGGTGCTAGTCTTTCCCCTGCACACCCGTCCTGGTTTGACAGTCGGAATTTTTACAAAGCCAAACTGGCCTTAACGTTTGGTCCAGGTTGTAAAATCCATCCTGGCTGTTGGTGGTATGATCGCTCCACCTGATGAATCTTGTCCTTTACATTTATCAAACGTACCCAAAGGTAGGTACCAAGGCAGGCCAAGGAGTTTTCTTTAGCTTCAAGCTGATGTTACCTTTGCGCAGCTGAAAGCCAGTTGTCTGTAACTATAAAGCCTGCCTGGCAGCCGAAAGCCACCGAGCCTCTGCTGTTTCTGGGTCATCATTCTCTTGCAATTTCTGGTTGTACTGTGGTAGCATGATTACTGCTTGGTAGGTCAGCATCTAGTGCAATGTGTTATAGCACTTATAAAATCACATTGCTGAAGGAGGATAGGTATTTAATGACTTCATTACCCAAACACTTAGGCTTAGATATGTGGCTGGAGAGGAGGCAACCCTGAGATCTCCAGGCAAAGTGCTCTAAATATAAGATATCATCTTCTGACCCACTCTGCACCATGAGTATTGATCATAACCACTGTGCTGAGGATGGAGGGGGATCCTAGCCATGGTGGCAGGAAGGGGTGCTTGGTGACATGGATTGTTAGTAGTGATTGATGGAGATGGAAAGACTGTTGTGGGTATATTCCAGTTTTGTGCTTTGAGTTAAGTAAGGATATGACCGTTTAAAGCTATTTTGCAAACTCTACGTGCTGAGTGGAAAATGAGTATGTTTATATGTATGTGATGGAAGTTCAAAGAAAATGGCTGAGTTCTCGTCCCTTCTAGTTACATAGCATAGATTCAGACATAGTTAACAAATGTGGACCAAGCACTTCCTTCTTATTGATGAAGCTATTGCAGCTCTTTGGTTGAGGAAGTGTTTGCTTTATACATGCTCTTATTTCTTTGATTCTTATGTTTTTAACTCACTATAAATGCCACCCCAATCTACTTCTGTGGTTTACCTTGCTGCCTTCATTTCTTTCAGGGGAAAAGTTACCACTGATCAAAAACAAATGTTTATACCCTCAGAGCTACTTCTTAAAATGTGGTCTTGTTAATTTGTAGTTCAACCAGAAAAATATTGGAAACTCAGTGTGTGGTGATACACATTCACAAAAACCCTGCATGGCGTGCCTCATTCTTCAGTTTGGCTGTTTGCAGTGATGCTGCGGTGGGTAGGAACATTTGGGCTTCTGCTGGAGGACTTTGATCACGCGCATCCTCAAGGGTCTTATGCTAGATTCCTGCTTCTTCCCTTAAAATCAGTCAAAACTGAAACATCAGACTGGGAGCTGAGGGTCCAGGGAATGAAAAGGAGGTCCGTTCACAGCAAGGGCCCTCTGCGAACAGTGTTCAAGAATAGGATGGAAAGGCTGGTGTCTCTAAACAGCGTTTAAATACCTGATGTTTTGTGCTCCCTGGCAATTAATTAAAGTCACCTACATAGGGTTTCTGAGACTAGGCACTCTCACACCAGGGTGCTTGTGCTGGTGGCTGAGACCCATTTTTCTCTTCTGAATAAAATGGGTGTCTCTGGAATTTTGGTTTATATGCACGTTCGAACATTGCAAACCACACATGAAGGGCTGAGAAGACATTTTTCTCCATACAAGTCATGGAGTCTGGTTGGCCAGGTATGCGAGTTAGGTACTCAAGATCACTCTGGATCTATAACTACGTGCCTGTCTCAAGTGCTGGGTGTATTTGGATGGGCTTTGTTCTGAGTATTGATCACTTTGGATGGGCTTTGTTCTGAGTATTGATCACTTGTCAGCTGTCTTCTCTCCTCGCTAACTACAGCCATTCAAGCCGTACACGGCCCTTTGCGCAGTTTGATCACGATGTGGCGTGTCAGGTATAGTTCTTTCGAAGAATAGATATTTACTCAAGCTCTTGAATTATAAATCGATGGGAAAGGGGTTCTCTGTGATCTTATCTGGCATTTTCTCTGGCTATACATTGATCTCCTAAGTGCCTGTCCGAATGCAGCCATTTGAATTTCCAACTGTTTTTTTAAAAAGTCATTTGGTCAGTTGATCAATCAATCATCAATCAACCAGTCAATCAATATCAACCAGTGTGCTTGGCATTATGTTGAGCACATTACAAATACAAACTCATTATCTTCTACACATGAACCTTAAGAGGCAAGTACTGGGCATTGCCCTTATTCTATGGATGATGACCCTGGTGGGTTTTCTCTGTTATGTTTACTTAAAGATGCCAAAAATCTACCAGATTTTGAGCTTTATGTTAAGCAATGTACCAAGCTTTATTTTCTATTCAACAGTATATACTAAGTGTAGAAATAACATCGTTAATTATTAGGCTTGGACATTCTTCTTATTTTTCCCATCTTTCTTATTCCCATCTCTTTGATAAGGAGAAGCCAAACCTGAAGTCACAGGACAAGATTAATTTCTTTATTGTGTATCATGACATTTACCAGCATTAGTTTTTTTTCGGGGGGAAGGGGGGATGATGGAATTGAGATAGGGTTTCACTCTATAGTCCAAGCTAACCTGCAGTTAAATATGTAATCCAATGTGACCTAGAACAAGTGGCCAGGCTGAACTGCCTCAGCCTCCTGAGTGTGGAGATTCTAGGTGGGAGCTAATGTTTTTTATATAGTTCATGATTTAAAATTTATCTTGTTTGTTTTTTAAACAGGGTCTCTATGGTGTAGCCCTGGTTGTCCTAGAACTGACTACATAGATCAAGTTGGCTTCAAACTCAGAGATCTGCCTGCCTCTGCCTTCAAGTGCTGAGATTAAAGGCGTTCACAACCACACTTAGCTATTTCTGTTTGGTCTTTTTTTTTTTAAGAATAAGGATAAACATTTATTACTTAGAGAAAAAGGAGAGAAAGAAAGGCAGAAATAGAAAAGAGAACAGAGAGAGGAAAACACATGTGCACACGCCAAGAGATGGAAAACAGAAGAGAGAGAGTTAAGATGGCAGTGAGGGAGGTCAGAAGTGGCTGGGAGTGGGTGTGGTTAGTCCTTAAAGGCACCGCAAAGGAATAACATTCCCGGATCCTTTTTATAATAAAAAGTAGAAGGTTAGACATTACAGTTTGAAGGAATTGGGGCGGCGAATTCTCAAGACTGCTTCTGGCTGATTTGTGGGCGTTGTCTTTGGGGGGTGGGGGACATCCGAGAAAAGGCTGGGTGCTGTTCACATCCTGGCATAGTTGTAGTTGGTCTCTGCTCCTGACAGGTGTCTGTGGCATGGAAATGTCTGGTGTCCCTTGTACAATTAGAAGCTGGTGTTGTTTGTAGGAATGAGCCCAGGCAGTTGGAACACGTGGGTCGGTGTTGAGAAGTCCTCAGTCCCGATTCAGTCCCGGAAGTTGGTGCTCAGAGTCCCAGACGAAAGGTGAAGCTGGGACCCTGGCCCTTGGCGGGTGAATCTCTCGAGTCTGCGGCACCAATTTTGTTCTTTAAAAAGATAAGGCGGGTGTGTTCCCTGGCAGGCTCGCAGAGCAGCTGCTAGTCTGACAAGGATGGCTGTGGGTCCCTGCAAGATCTCCAGGGTGGCAGCGCCATGCGGCCGGACGAGTCAGGTGGGTGGTTACGGCAGATAAAAGGCTCACAGGACATAGTATTACTTAAAGAAGAGGGAGACAGAGAAACATAGAGAGAAACATAGGGAGAGACAAAGACATGTGTACACATGCCAAGAGACGGACAGAAGAGAAGGTTAAAATGGCGACCAGGAAGTCAGAAGTGGCCTCTGTTTGGTCTTGATAGAAGGTCTTACTCTGTAGGCCAGGCTAGTCACAAACTCACCATGAAGCTGAAGTTGACCTCAAACTCACATTCCTTGTGCCTCAGCCTCCTTAGTGCTGGGATTACAAGCACGTGCCTCCATTCTTGGATCTGTTAGTATTTTCCTCGTAGAATCTAGAATACATTAAGAGGAACTTCTAGGGGTTTGATGTTTCATTTATTATGTAAATTCATATACTACCAGAACATAGATTTCCCCTGGTGTTGGCTTTGCTGAATTCATGTAAATATATCAGAGAAATGTCTGTCATTCTCACCGTCTCATGAGGGGCCTTACTCTGGACCACATGTTCTTTCCTGAGCTATCTCTGACTTGTTCTAAGGGCTGTGTAGTTTTTCTTTCTCTCTTTCTTTTGACAGAATTCTATGACTGCCCACCTCCTTTAAGAACTGTACAGGTTGTGTTAAAAAAACACACTGCCATGCCAAGCATGGTGATACATGCATTTAATCCCAGTACTTGGGAGACAGAGATAGGTGGATCTCTGTGAGTTCAAGGCCAGCCTGATTTACAAAGCAAATTCCAGGACAGCCAGAGCTACACAGAGAAACCTGCCGTGGAATATTACTTTAACTATGTAAAGATGTGTCACATTTGTTTATGTTGTGGAATATTACTTTAACTATGTAAATGTGTGTTACATTTGTTTATGTTGTGGAATATTACTTTAACTAGGCAAAGATGTGTTACATTTGTTTATACTACAGACTGTTGCTTTAACTAGGTAAAGATGTGTTACATTTGTTTAGGCTACATTTGTTTAATTATGTAAAGGTGCGTTGCTTTACCTGCCCACGGCACCTGATTGGTCTAATAAAAAGCTGAACAGGCAATAGATAGACAGTAGAGGGATAGGTGGGGCTGGCAGGCAGAGAGAATAGGTAGGGGGAGGAATCTAGGCTCAGGAGAAGAGAAGAGAGAGCAAAAGAGAAAGAGAGGGAGACACCCAGGGCCAGCCAGCCAGGCACCTGCCAGCAGTCACAGAGTAGGACATACCGAATGAAAGAAAGGTAAAAAGCCCTGAGGCAAAACGTAGATGAAGAGAAACAGGTTAATAGAAGTTATATGAGCTAGCAAGAAATGAGCATAAGATAAGGCCAGGCACTCATAACTAATAATAAGTTTTTTGTGTCATGATTTGGGAGCTGATTGGTGGCCCCAAAGAAAGTCTGAGACAGAAACCCTCCCTTCTGCGTCCCCTCTCCCCCCAGTATACTGTCAACAGAACTGGTCCTTACTAATTTCCAGTACCAAATGTAAGGCGGGCAGAAACTTGTTATTCTTAACTAGATATTTCAAAGACATTTTGTATCATGTAAAACTATGGTGTTTGGATCTAGTACCAAAGTCAGTATTGTTTTAAGGCTTGAAAGAGCTTCCTTGAGTTCCTTATAGTGATAGTTCCATTTTCCGAAGTTTGAAATATATTATGAGGGCATTATAGCACTTGAAGTTTTAGTTATTTGAATTATTATCACTAGAAATAAAATATTACAATTCCATTTTGAACTTGTTGGGGTTCTGAGGCCAATGTCTCACAAGACTGTTCGTAAAAGGTGGAAAGCAGTTGCTAGCTTAGTTTGACGGCATCGGTTATGGTTAAGCCTCTGGTACTCTAGCCAAAGAGAACAGAAAATGGATCTTCCACAACTTACACTTGTCTTTTGAGTGTTCTGTTTTAGTCATGGTCTCCCATCTGCTCCCCCACCCATAACACATGTTCTCTTGTTTTGGGTAGAAGACTGATGATGAGCAGTTCCAAATTCAGGGTCTCTTTCTTTAAGCTGTATGCACAGTGGGGCTGAAGAAGAGACAGGTATCTATACAAACAGAAATCATCTGCAGCTTTGCAGGTTCTTTTTAATAGTAAATGCTACCTTAGCTTTTATTTCCTGAGCACCTACTTGGTGCAGGGAACCCTACCAAGCATTCTGTAGAAGGCTTCTCTCCTGATCTCTGCAGTCAACCCTTGCTTTCCTAACTATAAACTGCGCACGGTTTATCCAGCAATACACGGAGTTGGTAAGTGGAAAGACGGGACGTGTGTGTGGCAACCTCTCCATCTGAAGACCCAGGATGGCTCTGCTAATTATCAGCAGTCCAAGAATGTCTTCCTGCTGCAGGGAGGATGCAGTGCAGCTATGCACGCTCTGGAAAGAGCTGGCGCTCAGGGCAGCCTAGTGGATAGATTGGGAATGGCAGGCACGCTTGTCTTGGGTCAGGCTGTCCTCAGGAGGCAGGTAGGGGAAGGGCATCATTGTTGAGCCAGCTACAGATGACAGGTGGAGTCTGGGCACAGAAAGAGGGGGAGGACTTACGTTTTTAGAATTAAAGGCAAAATTAGGTAGACTAGAAATCCTCTGAGTTTGTTTTACTTTATATTGGGTCCCAGACTGGGAATTAATTTGGAAAGGGCTGTATGGAATAGCACAGAAGGAGAAAAAGAAAGAAAGAGAGACATAAAGAAAGAGAGAAGGAAAAGAAAACTGGGACTGGAGAGATGACTCAGTGGTTGGGAGCACTGGCTGCCCTTGCAGAGAACTGGGGTTGGTTCCCAGCATCCACATTGTAGTGCATGAGTGTAACTCCATTTCCAGGGGATTTGATGCCCGCTTCTGACTTCCAAGGACTCTAGGCATGCATGTAGCACACAGACGCACACGCAGGCAAAACATAAAACAAAGCAAATAAATCTAAAATGTTAGAAAAAGGAAGTTAATGAAAACTATTCCATAACCGTTGTGTATTCCAGGTTGGGACCTTCTGCAGGATGCCAGAACATTGTGCTCAGTGCTGCAGTGAGGGCGGTCCTTGTTTTAGGATGTTGAAGATCAAGTTTGAAGTTAGAAGTCTTAAAAACGATTTCTGTCTGGGTCTTTCCAGTACACAATGGGGTTTTCTTGGAATTACTCGTGGAAACTTTATAATTATGGAGAAAGAGATGAACCAGAAACTTGGGTACACTGCTTATTAAAACTCATTTTTTTTCTTGCTCAAGAGCAATCGGAGAAGTTGGCTTGAATTTGAACCCTGACTGTGCCACCTTTGTGGCTTCGTGACCTTGGGGTAGCCCCTGCATGTGCTGCCATTCCTTGTTGCAATAGCCCCATTGTTCTTGTCCTCTCTACAACTGCTTATGTTGACATCTGACTCCTAGGGTGATGATGGCATTGGTGGGGCCTTTGGGGAGTGATTAGCATAAATCTCAATAGAATAGAATTGGTTCTCAGAGAGTTTATTAATCTTTTCCCTATCTTAGGATCCAATTTGAAGGGAACATCTATGAACCAGCAAAGGGTTCTCATCAGACATTCAAGCTCCAACGCCATGATCCTGGGCTTCCAACTTCCAGGACTGTGACAGGAAGATTTCTCTTGCTTGTGTATAAGACAGGCAGTTTTATGGAAATTTGTTATAGCAATCTGAACGTACTCAGATAACTAACTTGCAAAATGGGGGAGGGGGCACCACTACCACGTGGTGTTTCGTTGTAAGGATTAATTGAATTCATATTTGGAAAGTACCTAGTTAATACTTACTAGAAGTGAATTTTATGTACAGAAATTTACTCTGTGATCCATCACAGGTAATAGAATAGAAGCACTTTTCTTTAGGCCTGTAAGGTCAGCTTATGTATCTTACTCTGTTCATATATCTGGTAAATATAAACAAAGCACATTCACTTTCTTTAATGTCTCTCCCATTCAAATTGAACAGACTGAATTCTTCAAATTATCAACTTCATTTTAAACCTTAACTATTTTACATTTATATGTAAATTTAATATACCCGAATTTTTATTTTAAGAAATCAGATAATTGTTGGGCAAATTTCTAACTCTAGTAAGTAAAGTCTTCCCAAACAGTAGCTCAAGTTTCTTTGAATATTCTATCACTTGCTTATTAATTTAGACAAAAATTAATATTGTCTAGACTTAATCAAATACTCTTAAGCATTTCAATCTAAATAAGTCTCATGTCTAAAATCTATCACACATTTTAAATTAGAATCACAAGATTAAGCTGTCACTTTGTCAGATACTTTTAAACATTAAAAACATGACAGTCATTCATAGATTGTACCAAAAGTATTAACAGAAACCTGTTTCTTTTTTTAAATGAAAGATTTATTTGTTTTTATTTCATATGTATGAGTGTTTTGCCTGCATGTTTGTCTGTGCACCACATGTGTGGCTGGTGCCTGAGTATGGCAGAAGAGGAATTGAATATCCTGGAACTGAAGTTATAGATGGTTGTGAGCTTCCGGGTACCCAGAATTGAACCCAGGCCCTCTGCAAGAACAACACATACTCTTAACCACTGAGCCATCTCACTAGCCCTGGGACCTGTTGCTTTCAGTGTCTGTCCAATTCTGAACTCTCTGAACTCTCTGAACTCTCTCTAGATTGTAAAGTTGCTTGGTCACTTAGAAGTGAAGAGAAGGTGCCTTTCCCAGGTAAACTTTAGCTATTACACCGCTCCACGCTGAAGCTGCTGCGTGACCTCTCTCCCCTAAAACAGACCTGCTCGTTGACCACAGATTTAACGGTTGAATGTTCAGTGTTGCACCTTGGTTGCATCCGCCATGGATAACTCCTCCTGTGGCATTGATGGATGGCCTGTCCTTTATATCCACCATACCAACAGGTAACAGGAAGCCGTTTTTTCAGATCATACTGATTTGTTAAAAACAATACTTAGAATGGCACTGTCCAATATGTGATTTCAAGTTTCAGACAGCCATATTTTAAAAGGTCATTTTCATAATAGATTTTAAAGGCAGCGGACCCAAAGATTCATCATAATTTCAAATGGAGTCAATATAGACGTGATTAATGAGATAATGAAAGCTGTTCTTTTTCAGTTTTAAAATCTGGTGCGTAGTTTACATTTCTAGAACATCTGGATATGAATTTCAGGAGTTAAAATTAAATGTACTCTTCACACGGTAAAGTTATATTTGTAGAGCAGACACTTTACATGACTCCAGTCCCTAAATGTAAATTGATTGAATAGAACAAAACAAAAATTTTGGTTTCTTAGTTCTACATACCACCTGCCAGGAGCTCCGTGGCCCAGTTAGGGTCAGCTGTGTTGGATGATATATCCCCTGATGTAGTGTTCACATTTAACCTCACAATTCTACTCCGAATTCAGGTTATGGCCCCGCTGTTTCAGATTCCCCTCACTCAGCCGAGTCTGTTCTTCTCTAGTTAACAGTTCTAAAGTAGTTTTCATGGCGTGTAATCAGCTGCTTAAAGCCATCTCATTAGACCCAAATATTCCATGATTTTGCCCATTTTCCTAAGGGATGGCTCCAGTCTTTTTGGTTCATTTCTAACATCTGTATCAGTTCCAGAGGAGGTACGGTACAGTAAGCTTATGTTGTCCACATCTCATCATGTGCAGAGTGATGGAATTTAGGAGACTAAATACAGTCTCTGTGTGAGGTCCAATACCATTTCCCCATCTACTCATAGCTGGCTGTCCTAGACAAACAAACATCTTGTGTCTCCTTTTATTCTCCTCTTCCCTGGGTCCTCTCCTCGTTTCTCATCTCTGTAGATGATGTTGCCCATAGGCCCCTTTGCGGGCTCTCATTTGTTACCTGGCACTGTCCATACAAACCACCCAGAATCATGCCCATCAGTTTCAAATTCCAACATTGGGATCCGTGACACTGGTACCTTAAGTCTTTTCTGACCCATATGTTACATTTTTTCCTTCAACCTCTGTACCACTTCTCTGCTCTTGTGCATAACAAAACTCGATGAAGAGGTACAGCCACTGCTCCCTCCTCTTTTCCCCCCTCTATTTTTGAACCTATTCCAGTTAGGCACTCACATCCCCCACCCTGCTGGAAGTGCTCTCTTCTCGACACTCCCAGGATCAGTTTCTAATCTTCATTTTATCCCGCCTGCCAATACCATCTGACAATGAGTCGATTTCTCCAGGAAAGATTTTCTTCAACCAGTATGCAAGGAAGGGGAGCTTTGTTGGTGGCTTTGTGGTAGATCTGCTCACCAGGTGTTGGTTCTAGGGCTCAGGCTGAGGGGACAGCTGCCGCAACAATGGCAGTCCCAGGAGGCCTGCCTGCAGTCCCCTCAGCCTGAGTCCTAGATCCAACACCTAAGGAGCAGATCTACCACAATCCATAGCTCAGAGTCAATGCCAGATGAGTCACAGCCTGGAGCAAAGCCACCAGCAAAGCTCCCCTTCCTTGGCTGAAATACAATTGGCCTACACCAATGAGCAGTGCAAATGCTCTGGGCATTCAGTGCAAATGACTGGGCTTAAAGGGGGCTGGTACCACAGCAGCGTGAAGCAATAGCTAGTGTGCAGCATCCTTTGGGAATTTCTTCGGATCTCGAAAGCACTGAAGTTACCTCAACTCTAGTCTTTGGATCCTTTCCTTTCTGATCTTACCTCAAGTTTTTAGAGACTCCCTTTTTGCCTCAGGGCTTTAATATACTGACAGATCCCCAATTTGTGTCTCTAACTGAGAGCTCTGCTCTTCACACCACATCCTTGTGGCTGCTCTCGCTATTTCCAGTGCACCGCATAGGAAACTGAGTGCCGAGTCTCTGCAGTGATGCACATTCAGCCCCCTTTCCTCCCATTTAGGTGAGTGTTTGCTTCATTTGTTCAGGTTTTTAGACGGTAACTTTGCAGCTGACACAGAACTTCCTTTCCCCCTTTATTCCTTCTTAGACAGTGGAGACACTGTAAGCCACATGTTAATAAATAGGAGGCATTTTCAGGGACAGTTGATGATCAGAATGGTAACATGTTAACTAGAACCATTGGAAGTCACTGGCTCGCTATACATTGTTATGGTCTCCTATGGTAATGTATGGGCAGGTTACCCAGATGATTCACAGTGAATGCAAATAAACGGAGCCTGGCTTTGCTGAGTTTGCCATCAAGCATGGCCATTTTCATCTCACCCCCCACTGCCACTCCACTACCCTCGACTGCCATTTCCCTTTTGTTTTCTTCCAGGACTCTTCTAATTGGTCCCCCAGTTCTTCCTGTGATACCCACAGTCTGCTTTTCAGTACAAGTTCTTTGAATTTGAAATTTGGTACGATCACTTCCTTTCTCAAAAGACTTCAAGACCCAAAGAAAGCACAGATGGAGACAGGAGTCATGTGTAGTGAACGGATAGTGAATGGGCTGGAGTGGTAGCCGGGAGACTGACTCAGCCGATTGCAGTGGTCCGAGAGAGAGATACTGCATTTGTTAGCAGTATAGTTTTGTGTTTATGTGATCTTAAAAAACTGATAGTATCTTCACTGGACTATGAATTCCATGAAGGCAGAGACAATGTCTGTTTTTGCTTATGATTCTTGGTATGTACCATAGCCTGGCACCAAAAGGCACTTGGTTACCTGGCACCGAAAGGCACTTGGTTACTGGGCACTCGGACGACTCACTAAGTATTGAGAAACAATAGTGAACAGGATGCAGTCTTGGTACATTTAGCTATCCAATTCAGAGTTGCTCCTAACATCACAAATAGAAGATAGATGCTTGTAACATGGCCAAGGCAAGGGTGAGGGCTAAGAGGAAGCTCTGCTTGTCTCTGTGGTACTGGGGAATGTATGGGGACTTTACACATAGTAGGTGAGCTATGTCTCAGCCAGGAAATATTCTCTTTATTTTAGTTAACTATTTTTGTCTGTGGTTTATGTGTGTCTACATGTGTATGCTTGTGCACACTTGTGGTTTCTAGAGATTGACATCAAGTGTCTTCCTCAATCCCTTCCCACCGAAGTTTTTGAGACAGGAATTCTCACTGACCCTGGGGCACACCAATTAGGAAAACCTGGCTGACTAGCGAGTGCCAGACTCCTCTTTCTACTTCCCCAGCACTGGGATTACAAACGGACCCCCATGGGGGCCTGACTCAGTGGGGGCTAAGGACACGAACTCAGGTCCTCATGCTTGTGTGGTCAGCTCTTTACTGGTTAGCCATCTCTCCGTCTGGCAAAGCATTTCTCGAAGTCAAATTACCAAGGCCTTTATTCAGATATTCAGATGACTATTTTCCCACTCGATTCTGACAGCAGAGCCAGCGCAAGGCACATATTAGTAGGAGGAAGACACTTTTGGGGAATCTACCAGCGCACTGGATCATCGAGAAGGATAACTAACGTATTAATTAGAGCTACGTGAAGTCACTGAAACTTGACAGTACCATGATCTCTCACTCATGATAGTGCATGGGTGGGCAAGTTACTCAGCATATTCCACCGAATACAAATAAAAGATGACTTAAAACATTTAATTAAAAAAAGAAGATATGTTTCTTTGAATCATTTGAAATAAACCTTACTTGTATAATGGGAGGTTAGGAACGGACCCCACTGTCAATTGATACCATTTGGGTAAGGAACTGGCAACATGACAAATTCAATATTTTCTTTGTCTTTACAGGTTGGTGATGGAAAAGCCTTCTGTGACTTTTCTTTTTTAAATTCCCACGGTGGGTCGTAATTAGAAGATGCTTTAAATGTTTTAAAGCTCAGAATTGGGCTGAGATTCCATTATTCTTTGGTCTGCAGTAAATTTCACTGGTTTGATTATTAACTCTGGGTCATGGCCAATTTCTCTGCCAGATAAAGTGACTTCAGAAAAGAGAAAATGTACTCAGCGCATGTGAAAATCTCACACCGTAGAGCCAAGGAGGACTCTTTAGTAGGTATGGTTAGGGATTCTTCTGACCGTATTCATCCAGTTTATCCACATGTGCGGTTGCGACCAGCACTGGTGACCAACAAATGGACAAATCATATACAACCCCACCATCCCAAGATAAAGGGGTGATAGGAGTTACAAGTGCCTCCACTTCGCACTAGGATGTGGCTTTATGGGGCATGTGATGGTTGTGGGAGTCAGGAAGAGAGGCATTTTAAAGATTTGAGAATAGTTGCTATCTATGAGTAAAGGGTAACTCAGGGGAGAGGAGGTGTGGGGTGGTTGGAGTGGGAAAGTGGGCAGAAGAGGTCGGGAGGGAACTGCCTTGAGTCAGTCCAGAGCATGTGGTTGGAGGGGTAGACCTATGTGGGGGATAAGGCAGTGGTAACTGATGGAGCTGGGGGGAGGTAAAGGCCAGGCTGGGAAGATCTCAAGATACTTGAAACAGAAGATAAAAGCTCAGAGTTGAGTTTAGAAAAATCTCTTCAAAGTCATGACATTTCAAGCTTTTTGTATCTCAATTCTCTTGTACAGAGGTAGCAGGGCTTTTGTTTTTAAGCTAAATTTCACTATTAAAAAGTAATGTACATACAGAGAAGTGTATTTCCTCGCAATGAATTTCCACGTTACCGTTCTCCACACCCCAAATACCGGAATACCTATACCCCTTATACTTTCTTTGCCTTTTCCAAAAATAATCTGCTCCTAAGACATTACCATAGCCAGGGCTGGAGAAGTGGCTCATCAGTTTAGAGCATGTGACGCTTTTGCAGACGATCTGAGTTTGGTTTCCTGCACCCACAGGGAGCCTCACAACCATCTGTAACTCCAGTTCTGTGTCATTGGATGTCCTCTTCTGGCCTCCTTGGACATTGGGCACATATGTAGTGTGTGCAAGCAAAAAGCTCATACACATAAAATAAAAATAAAAATCTTAAAAAAGATCGCCAATAGCATTGACCCCCAGAACTATAGAATAGTCTTACTCACTTTAGAACTTTATACAAATAGAATCATCTTTCTATAGACTTTCATATTTGCATATTGCCATTTCAGAATCTATGATGCACATCTGGTAATTCTAGTTTTTCATTATAAATACTGCTATTATGAATATATATCTCATACACACACATACACACACACATGACAGGCTCTCATTATGGAGCCCAGGAAGGCCTTGGACTCATGATCCTTTTGTCTCAGCATATAAATAAAGTTCTGGGATTAAAGCCAAGCAGCATCACATGTGGCCTGTGAACCTTCCTATACTTAGACATGTGTGTGATAGATTGAGAATCTGCTAGTACTGGAAGGGTCATAGGTTAGGCAGTATTTAGCCTTGATGCTTAACAGTTGGGCCAAAGTGGTTGTGCCGCCTGCAGACCCAGCATTGTGTATGGGAGCTCTTCTCATTCACACTTTGGATTACTGTGCACAGTGGAGAGTAAAAAGAGGGTCAGAATCTCATTGAAGTTTCCCAATAAGTGATGTTGAATAATTTTTCATGTATTTGATTAATCATTTGAATAACCTCTTCTATAGAATGCTAGTTAAGATTTTGGTTGTTCATGAAAAAAGTTTGTTTTTACCTTAACAATTTTTGTTTTGTTTTGAATAAGTTTTATGAAATTCTTAATATTTTCTGGTTGGAAATTCTTTGGAGATACATGTGTCACAAACATTTTCTTCTATACAGTGGCTTCTTAATTTTATACTTATTTTGATATGCACAAGTGTAGACAGAAGTTTCTGTCCCACCCAGTCCTGCAGTCATTCAGTCCAAAGAAGCACACAGAGGCTTATATTAATTATAAACTATTTGGCCTATTAGCTCAGACTTATTACTAACTAGCTCTTACAACTTAACCCATAATTTTTAACTATGTTTAGCCATGTGGCTTGGTACCTTTTCTTAGCAAGGCATTCTCATCTTGCTTCCTTTGTATCTGGCCAGTGACTGTGTCTCTGACTTTCCTCTTCCCAGAATTCTAGTCTTGTTGCCCTGTCTATACTTCCTGTCTGGCTACTAGCCAATCAGTGTTTAAATTAAATTAAATTAAACCAATTTGAGTGACAAATCTCTACAGTGTACAAGAGCATTATACCCACAGCAAAAAGAAAAACAAAACAAAACAAAACCAAAAAAAAACAAAACCAAAAAAACCCCTGATTAATTGGAACAGCACACAAGTATTTAATTTTATGAGTTCCAATTAGGGTCAGTGTTTCCTGTATCTTGAGAACTTTTGGCTGTCTCAAGGTTTTAAAGGTATTCTCCTGGGTTATCAAGAAGTTTTAGGATTTGACTTTTTCACACATCTAAAACCAGATAGAATTGTTTTT
Organism: Myodes glareolus; assembly: GCF_982192425.1. Taxonomy (NCBI): domain Eukaryota; kingdom Metazoa; phylum Chordata; class Mammalia; order Rodentia; family Cricetidae; genus Myodes; species Myodes glareolus. The sequence continues at coordinate 60,033,881 of NC_142039.1, forward strand.
TGGGGGGTGTGTAGTGTGAAGTTATGAGCTAGGGTAATGATTTTTATATATATATATATACACACACATACATATGTATGTATGTATGTATGTATGTATGTATCTGTTGATTTAGGGTTACTTATTGAAAACATCATCCTTTCCCCCACTGAACTGCAAAAGCTTTCTTTTTATAGATCCATTGGATGTTTGTGAGTTTGTTTCTGACCTCTATATTTGATCTGTTTGGGCTATTTTCCTAATAAAACTGCTCACATTTTGTAGTGCTAAGTACTCATTTTTTCTTTTTAGTTTTCTTTTAACCTATTTCTAATGTCTAACATTTACATATACATTTTAGAATCACTGTGTTAGTTTACACACACACACACACACACACACACACACACACACACACACCCCACTAACTGAAGTTTGGATTGGGATTGTTCTGTACATGTACTCTGGAAGAGTGGATGACTTTGCATTACTGAGTCCTCTCCCAATGGAGCCAGTATAACTCTCCATCTAATTAGATTTTCCTTGCAGCAATCCTGCACATTTTTCATTACATTGATTCTTTTTTTCTGAATCACGCCTGTAAAAGTTTTGCTTTCTAATTGTTCTGCTTGTGTCTATAAACATAATAGACTTCTGTCAATTTGCCTTGACTCTGGGGATTTTGTTAACTTGCTGCTCAATCTTGATAGTTCCAGAATAATTTGCATTTCTGGTGTGTGTGTTACCTTGCACAGTGAATATAGAGTTTTATATTTTTCTTATCCAATCCTTATCCCTTTTGTTTTTTGTTGCCTCTTCATACCAGTTAGAGCCTCAGTTGTGATTTTAAATGGAAATGATCTTAGCATGTGTTTATCTCATACTCAATTTCAGGGGAAAATTGAGTAGTTAAGGGTGTGTAAGTATTATTTTTATTTGATTAAAATATTTTTGTTTCTAGTTTGATCAATATTCTAGTGGTGAGCTAATTTGAGTTTTAGCAAATGCTTTTCCTCTATTGCAAAGATCACACAATTGCTTTGCCTTCAGTTTGCCCACATGGCAGCCATAGTGGAAGCAAAAGCTGGACGAAGCAGATTTCCACCTCGCCATCAGCTCAACGGTGTGCTGTCGTTTATGTGTCCTGTTTGCTTCAGTTTACCAGCATTTTGTTTGTGATTTTTGTGTTTGTGCTGGGGGAGAAATTGGCCTTCTAAGGCCCCTCCCCCATGACTTGTTTAGATATTAAGGATGTGTGGTTTTTATACAATTACCTAGGAAATGTCCGGTCCTCTGGGAGAGATTTGTTGTAGTTCTCCCTGAACTGTGTGAAATCAATCCGTATTGAAGCCATTTGTTCTAGAGTTTTTTTTTTTGGTAGAAAATTTAAATTAGAGACATAATGTGTCTAGGTGAATATTTTGTGCTCTTAATTGTAGGAGTTTATTTCTCTTTTTAAGGGATTTTGCCACTTGATCTAAATCTCCAAATTTATGCAGGCAAGTTGATTATAAAGCCATATCAAGCTTTGCAGAGAATACACGTGGTGCCCCTTACAGCCCTGGCATCGACAGTTTGCACCTTCTTTGCCCTTGTTCAGTCTAACTTGGGAGTCTATCAAATTTATTATTTTCTCGGGAGCCTATTTTGATCTTTTCTTCCTTCCTTCCTTCCTTCCTTTCTTCCTTTCTTCCTTTCTTTCTTTCACCCCCCCCCTTTGCTGCTATGTGCCTTCTCCCCCTGATTTGTTTATTGCTGTGTCTTGCTCACTATTTTCTCCTATCTGTTACTCTCCTTTCTTTCCCATTCATGTATTCAGAGCTCTGTGCTTTCCTCTTGGGCCTGGATCAGGAAGCATCTTTTGCCTGTTCATGTTGTGTCTTTATTTTTCTGCTCAGTATGTTTTATAATGGCCATTCTGCTTTTCTTTTTGGCCTAGAGGCAGTTTTCTCATTTACTGCTTAATTTCCAATGTTTTGAAGGTGGTCTAAGGATCTATTTGTTGGGTTCTGATGTAACTAAACATCTTTTTGTCTGATTATTCTGTCAGTTTAGAGAAAGTTAAGCTAAATCTCTCTCTTGAAATCTGTGTCTATTTCTCCCTTTCATTCCATAATTTTTCATATATAGTCAGGAGTCTATCATAGATATATACATATTTGTAATAGCTTCTCATGTGTTGGCCTCCTGTTACGCAATGCCTGTCTTCAGTTCTTCTAGTGGTCCTTGACTCAAAAGCCTCAGTGTCTGATCAGTGTCCTTCTTCCTTCCTTTTTTCAGTGTTTGCATGGTGTGACTGTTTCCTGTACTGTCAAGTCTTTGGCCATTGCTTCTTTTATAAACAGCATATTATTTGTTTGTCTGTCCACATCTTCTGACAGTCCTCAGAGTACCCGAAGGCCCATTTATGTTGACAGCAACCAATAGCATGTTCTGGTTTTAGCTTCCGTCTATTTGATCTTTAATCATCCCATGCACCTTTGTCCCCTTTCTCCTTGTACTTTTTGATTAATCAAGTCTCGTTAAGGTTGTTTCTATGTTTACTTATTATCTGTCCAGCTTGTTAGTTTATTATTTCATCTGTTGTGCAAGGGACTGACTACGGCATCCGTTCCTCTCTTTGCGTCCCTCTAGGTTAGTCTTTATCCCCGCCCCCGATGTTCAGTGCGCCTACAGACCTCCCACCTTACCCCGACAGGTGGCTGAAATCACAGGGTATGTCATTGTGGCAGCCAGAATTTATTTCCACTTGAAACGTCTCTTCATTCCTGCATGTGAGTATGCGCTTCCGTCTTGGCTTATCTTCTTCCTAGTGGAAGAGCTCATTTGGATGATATTTCTAATTTTAATTTTTGAAAGTTTCTTTATATTGTCTTAATTTTTGAATCATGTTTTTACCGCATGGAGAACTCTGAGCTGCCAATTTCTTTTACTGTTTTAAAGATGTAGCTTCCTTGTCCTCGGTTGTCGTAGGTCATCATTTCCTCTCCTCCTCCCCTTCCTCCCTCTCTTCTTTTCGATAGAGAAGTCCATGGTCAGTTTATTGTTGGTCCTCTGAAGGTGTGTGCCTTTTTCCTCCATGAACATGTTTTTCTTGATTTTTGGTTTGTGGTGTTTTGTTGGAATGTTCTGAGGCACATTCCCCTCCTATCTCCTGCTTGGAGAATCATGGACGACTTCTTGAGTTAGTTGTGGACTATTCTTGGCAATTATCTCAGCAAGCAGTACTTTGTCTGGTTCCGTCCCCTCCTCTCCTTCTGGATGTATGAATGCCCATCTGCCAGACCTTTCTACTTTGTCTTCTTTGGCACAAACTCTCTTCTGTGTTTTCCATTGTCATTTTCCCTTTTGCTTTTGGTATGGAGACTTTCCAATGATCTCTCTCAGAGTGAATGCTTTTATCTTCTCTTTAGTTTCTTATTCGTTACAGCTTATGGGGTGTGACTTCTATAACATAGGGCATATTCTTTGTGAATTCAGTAACATTAGTTCAATTTATAGAGTTCTACACCCTTATCATCATTTAGTGTGAGGACGTTTCTACCGATTCCCAGAATGCTTTTGCATGATTCCATAACCTCTGTTTCCACCCCTCAGACTTCTACTGTTTTGTTTCTCCCATTCTAGGGGTTGAATCTAGGTCTTCATGAATGCTGGGCAAGTGTGCTATGATTGATTTGCAACTGCCTTTTCTGTTGCTATGACATGTAGTGAGTCATGCAATTTGTGATCTTTTGCCTGTAGCTTCTTTCACTTAGGTTAATGATTTTGAGATTTATGCAAATCATAGATTATTTTATTCTTCTATTTGCTGTTGAACAGTATCTGATTATATGGATATACCATAGACTGTTTATCCATTCATCAGTTAGTGAAAATTCTTTCTAGTTATTGCACACCTTGAAGAATATTTCCACTAGCACCCATGTAAGCCATTGTGTAGATATGCACTTTAATTTTTTTTGGGTGGGTAAAATCCCTACAAATAAAATGTCATGTCATATGCTGGAAGTATATTTAACTTTTTAAGAAATCATCAAATTTTACCCCAAGTTTATATTCCCATCAGCAGAGTATGAAGGTCCTAGTTTCTTTACAGCCTTTTTAACAGCTGCTGACCACAGCCATTCTAGTAGGTTTGTGTATTTCTTTGTAAGTGTATTTACTCATTTTTATATGTGGGTATACTATAGGTTTATGTGTGTTTTCAGGACAGGGTGCCTGTGTGGGCATGCAGAGGCCAGAAGAGCTACCTACCCTATCCATTCTCTGACTTAAGTGCTTGAGACAGTGTCTCTCTCTAACCTGGAGCTGGGATGGCAGCCAGCAAGTCCCAAGGACTCTCCTACATCCCCAATGACCCACAGCCCTGGGGTTACAAGTGTGTGAGACCACACACACCTCTTTATGTGGGTTCTGGGGATTTGAACTCAGACATTCATGCTTTTGCAGCAAGTGCTCTTACTCTCTAAGCCATCTTTGAGCTCTTGGTATATAGATTTCAATTTGTGACTTAATTTTTTTGTATAAGGGCTAGTCATGTTGTTCATGTATTTTTATTATTAATTAAATTTATTCATTTATTTTGCATCCTGACCAGTTTCCTCTCCCTTTTTTCCTCCCATTCTCTCTTCCCATCACCCCTCTGACATCACCCCCCCCAGATTCACTCCTCCTCTGTTTCTGTTCAGAAAGGGGCTAGCCTCCCATGGGTGTCAACAAAGCATGGCATATCAAGCTGAGTTAGGACTAAGCTCCTCCCCTCATTTTAAGGCTTGGTATGGCAACTCAGCATGAGGACTAGGTTCCCAAAAGCCTGCCAAAGTGTCAGGGACAAGCTGCACTACCACTGCTAGGAGTCCCACAAGTATATCAACTGTCACACATATAGAGGGCCTAAGTCAGCCCCATGTGGGCTCCTTAGCTGTTGGTCCAGTGTCTGTGACTTCCTATGAGCCCAGGTTAGTTGCCTCTGTGGGTTCCCTTGTGATGGCCTTGACCCCTCTCCCCCATGGCTTGTACAATCCTTCCTTCCCTCTCTTCAACAGGATTCCCGGAGCTCAACCCAATTTTGCTTGCCTATGAATCTCTGCTTCCATCAGTTACTGAATGAAGGCTCTCTGATAATGATTAGAGTAGTGACCAATCCGATTACAGGAGATGGCTGGTTCAGGCTATGTATCCACTATTGCTAGGAGTCTTAGCTGAGGTCATCCTTGTAGATTCATGGGAGTTTCTCTTGCACCAGGTTTCTTCCTGACCCCAAAAGACCCCCATCAAGACAGCTCTGTCATTATGCTCCCCCTCTATCCTGCCTCCAGTCTGATCCCTCATGTTCCCATCCCCACAACAGACTGAGAAAGATATCAGGGAAACAACACCCTCCACAATAGCTACAAATAATATAAAATATCTTGGGATCATTCTGACTAAGCAAGTGAAAGACCTGTATGACAAGAACTTCAAGTCTTTGAGGAAAGAAAGTGAAGAAGATGTCAGAAGATGGAAAGATCTCCCATGCTCTTAGATTGGTAGGATTAACAGTAAAAATGGCCACCATACCAAAACCAATCTACAGATTCAATGCAATCCCTATCAAAATCCCAACACAATTCTTTTTTTGGTTTTTCGAGACAAGGTTTCTGTGTAGCTTTGGAACCTGTCCTGGAACTAGCTTTAGTAGAGCAGGCTGGCCTTGAACTCAGAGATCTGCCTGCCTCTGCCTCCTGAGTGCTGGAATTAAAGGTATGTGTCACCACTGCCTGGCCCCAACAAAATTCTTAACAGACCTTGAAAGAACAGTACTCAACTTCACAATGAAAAACAAAAAACTCAGGATAACTAAAACAATCCTGTATAATAAAAGAACTTCCGGAGGTATCACTTTCCCTGATTCCAAACTCTACTACAGAGCTATAGTAATAAAAACAGTCTGCTGTTGGCATAAAAATAGACAGATGGATCAGTGGAATTGAATCAAAGACCCTGACATAAACCCACACACCTATGAATACCTAATTTTTGACAAGACAAAATTATACAATGGAAAAAAGAGAGCCTCTTCAAATGGTGCTGGCATAACTGGATGTCAGCATGCAGAAGAATGCAAATAGATCCTTATCTATTGCCTTGCACAAAACTCAAGTCCAAGTGATCAAAGACCTCAACGTAAATCCAGTTACACTGAACCTGATAGAAGAGAAAGTGGGTAATAGCTTCAGATACATTGGTACTGGAGACAACTTCCTGAATATAATGCCAGTAACACAGACACTGAGATTGACAATGAATGGGACCTTCTGAAACTAAAAAGCTTCTGTTACTCATGTTTTTAATGCCTGTTTTAGCCACTTGAAAGTTTTGTTTGAAGAAATGCCTATTCAAGTATTTTGCACATTTTACCTTTTTATTACATTTGTGTGTGTGTGTGTGTGTGTGTGTGTGCGCGCGCGCGCGTGTGTGTGTACGTGCATGTGTGTATGTGTGAGATGAGACATGATTGGAAGTCGGAGGGTAAATTGCAAAACTGGTTCTCCCACCATATAGACTCCAAGAATCAAACTCAGGTTGTCAGGCTTGGAAGCGAGTCCCTTTACCCACTGTGCCGTCTTGTTGGCCGATACTGACTGTTTAAAGTTTTTATCCTCTGGACACAAGGTCTTTGCTGGCTGTATGACTTGCAGTTGTTTTCTTGAATCTCTGGACAATCTTGACTGTCTACATAGAAGTTTTAAATTAAGTTCCAACTGTGAATGTGTTTGCCTGTGGCACAGCTTTGGTGTCATACCTAGGAACTTGAGGCATCTGAGGTGGCGTTTTCCATATCCCCTTCATAAGTTCTCTGTTGGTGTAGCGTCTATTTCTATTATTTATTTGGTGTTTGTATTTACAGCTTGGCTAAGGTATTTATTTGAATATAGGCATGAAATAATTTTCCTCTAGTATTCCTCAAAAGGAGTATAATTTTGACTTTAAATTGTCTTAGTGCTTTTATCAAAAATGAATTGACAGTTAAGTATGGTGGTACTTATATGTAATCATTTCTGGACTCTCAATTTGAATCTGTCTATCATCTGTCTATCTATCCATCCATCTTTCTACCTATCTATCTTCACATCATCACTATCATCTATTAATAATTACATAATCTATCATTTGTTCATCCATTCTCATAACTTTCTTTACCCTGTATCATGCCATTACTTTATATTAAAAATCTGAAATTGCTTAGTATAAATTGTTCAAATGTTTTTTTTCCAAAAATTTATTTGATTATTTCAAATCGTACCCACTCCCATATAAATATTAAGATAAATTTACTAATTTATACCAAAAAATTCCCTTCTGAGATTTTGATAGTGGTCGTGTTGACCCCATGAATAGATTGTGGTGAACAGACTTTTTCACAGTGTTCTTTGAGTTTTCCAGTTCTTGAGTATGGAATGTCTTTTCATGATTTAGATCTCAACATTTTCATTAATATTAATTGGTCTGGTCACATCTAATATGTAAGTCTGACATTTTTTCCACTGGGTCTCTTCACTGGAATTTTTATTATTTTCATGCTGGTATGAATGATGGTTTTTTTGGGGGAGGGCAGGATTTCTCTTTAGCTTTGGAGCCCCTGTCCTGGAACTAGCTCTTGTAGATCAGGCTGGCCTCAAACTCACAGAGATTCACCTGCCTCTGCCTCCTGAGTGCTGGGGTTAAAGGCATGTGTCACCACTGCCTGGCAACATTGTTAATTTTTATAGGTTATTTTTTGCTGGTATATGGCATACTGAATAACTGAAGAGTTTATTGGTAATATGCAGACATGAATTTGACTCTTGTATTTGTTCCTCGTGCCTTGTAACCCTGCTAAATTCACTTATTGTTTGTGAACTCCTTGTCACAATCTACAGAAGCCCACGTAACCTGAGGATCAATGAAGTTCCACTTTTTCTTTTCAAATCTGGACCCTTTTCTTTTTGTCCCCCTTCACTTGCTCCTTTTGCTGTTCCCTCCTTTCCTTTATCTCCCCTCCCTCTCTTTTTGTCATGCTTGCCTTGCTTCCCCTGCAGTGTTGAGTTAGAAGTGACACGTGGCCATCCATACCCTGTTCACTGGCAAACGCAGACCTCCGCGCTTTGCTTTTGACCTTGAAGGGAAAGCAGTGAGTCTGGGGCCATTGTATACAGATTGTATTGGGGGTTGCTCACTCTCAGGCTGGGAGTATATGGGAGTATATATAGTTTGAAGTTTTGGTGGGTGCTGATTTTGTTGCCTGTGCATGTATTGAATGCTACACACCCTTTCCTGCTAACAGTTTTCAGCTTGAAGCCAATGTTGCTTTCCAGAACGAAATCTCACTTGTCCCATCTGGAAAGGATGTTCTACTTTTCCCGTGGTGCTAAATTTGCTTTTAATCTCTTCTAAAAGGACTTTTGTGTCCATGTTTGGGAAGCATGTTCTGTACTTCTCCTTTGATATCACCATGTGGCTTTGGAAGGGCTCTCTCCTTTACACTCTGAGAGCACTTTGTAAGAGCTGGTCTCATTCCCTTCCTGATCTGGTAGATTTTTTTTCCCCGTGAAGCCATATGAGCATGGGAATTGTTTTGAAGAATATTTTTATTTATTGGCTCATCCATGCTTTTTCTTTCGGTAGGCCTATTCAGATAGAGGGCTTTTTTTTTTCTTTTCAATTTGTGGGTTTTTAGGAAACTGTTCATTTTGTCCATCTAATTTCTATAAATAGTAGTGATGTTCCAACTTTATATGTATTTGATAATCTCTTTATTCTCTGTTCTTTTATTCTCTTGGCCAGTTTAAATAAGAGTTTGTGGAATTTTCTTTATAACTTCCAGTTTTATGCTTTTCCCTGTTGTTTGTTTTCTGCCCCTTGGCACCCTCCCCTAGTACTTCCTTCTTAGACCCTTCCTGGGGCTTTCTGTGGGTGACATTTGTTCCTTGTCTCCTAAAAGCTGAAAATGGGTTCCTGACTTAGGCTGCCCTTTTCTAATTAGGCATGTAGTAGTAAAATGTTATCTGGGCATCATTTCCTTATATCTTAAATTTATGATATTCGCATTCAGTTAAAATGTGTTTAGAATTCCAATTTGATTTATCCTTTGATTCTTGGGGCTTAAAAAATGAACGTTGCTTACTTTCCAAGCATTTAGTATCTGTCCAGATGTCTTTTGGTGTGGGTCTCTAACATAATTCTATTATGATAAGAAAATATATTTTAGATCATTTTTGTTTCATTTTTTGAGACAGGGTTTCTCATGTAGACCTGGAACTCTCTATGTGGGCCAGGCTGGCCTAGAACTCACAGAGATCCACCTACCTTTGCCTTCCAAGTGCTGGGATTAAAAGTGTGCACCACCAAGCCTGGCTATTTTGTTAGTTTAAACTTAAAGTTTCTTGAGACTTTTGTGGTCCAGTATGTGTTTTATCTCTATCAGTGTTTCATGTACCTACAGTCACTGAGAAGAAGTTTTCTAACATCAGGTCAACTTGGTTGGCAGTTTGAGCATCTGTTGACTTTTTGGCTCAAGCATCCTGTCAGTTACTGAGAACAGGGCACCGAAATCTCTGCCCTGGCTGTTGTGGGCCTCTTTTTATTACATTTGTCAGATGTTGCTTTCTGATTTTTAGGGTTCTGTTATTAATTGCTTATGCGTTTATGATTACTGCATCTTCCTTATGTATTTATCAGTTTAATTTTACAAGAACTTCCTTTTGCCTTTAGTAATATTTCTTTCTAGCATGTTTTATTCTGACATTAGTGTAGATATTTTAGCTCCTTATGCTGCTGTTTTCCTGGTGTGTCATTTTCCTGTGAGAATTAAGGTGAACCTCTGGGAGATTGGGTTTAGTTTGCTGTCCTCCTTTTTCCAGTTGGGCAATGTCTATCTTCTGAGTGGAATGCATGGTTCATTCATATTTAATATAATCATTGATAAAATTTTATTCCTGCCATTCTGGTATTTCTATTTATATTATATTTTATATATTCTATTACATATTTGTTATATATATTTCTATATATTTCCTGTCTATTTTGTACTTTTTCCTTCTTTTATGTTTTCTATATAATTCTAGAGACAATTTAATAGTCTATTTTGTTTCTTTGTTATTTTTCTTAGTGATTGCTGTAGGGGTCGCAATATGTAATAACTCTGAGAATGAAAATAACTACAGCTGTTGGTGTAATAGTGGCATGCATAGCATGGGAGTAGCCAGCTACTTTCTGACTGAGTTAAGACCTGTTGCACGAGATAAAACACACACCCAGTACCATTCTGGGGGCTAAGAACTGTGGCATGGTACATCATAGGCCCTATGGGAGATATTACTGCTATTATTCAGATAAATGGACATGGTATTAAACCAGTTCCTAATGACTTATCATTATATCCATATATTAGCACATTTCTTAGCCCTCATTGAGAGAAGCTTGTTTTTGCAACAGATGTTGGTGGAGACACAGAGACCCATAGTTGGTCAAGGTGCAGAGACTAGGAGACTGTGAAGTACTCAGCCGTAAATGGAGCATCTATATTTTAATAACTCCATATTGTGATTTAGTTCCCTATGAGACAGTTTTTATTATATTTAAATTTATTAATGGTTTGTTTGGGTGGGAGTGGGCACACACACGCCATAATAAGTGTTAGGAAGTTGAAAGACAAGTTGCAGGAGCTGGTTCTCTCCTTCTACCGTGTGGGTCCCAGGGGTTGAACTTGGGTCTTTAGGCTTGGCAGCAAGCACTTTCATTTACTGAGCCATCTCGCCAGCTCTGTTCTAAATTTTGAAATCTACAATAATCAGCGTTCATAATAATAAATTGTTATGTCTCTGCTCAGTTATTTTTCTCATTTTAAAAAAATATTAAAGTCAAGCTGCCTATGGGTCTTCCATGACTGCTTAGAGGATAGATTCAAATATCTCAAGTCACTGAGTCTCCATCTCTCTGTGCATGTCTCAGAATGTGAGCTGGGGAGGGTCTTCCAGTGAACACATGTGTGCATTCTCTCTGCATATGCTTAGGCTGCCTTTGCCTTGCATGTATGAGTGGTTTGGACCCACTCTGGTCTCTGCTTCACATATGCCCTCTGTCTGGTGAACCGTGGCTATGTAAGGAGGTGTCAAGCCTCCTCTGGCAGACTTGACATCTAGAATACCCTGTCTGGTGTCTGGTTAGTCTGCAACTTGCTCAAACAAGAGCATTGTTAGGGTAGAGGAGCTGCCGTCCCTTTCCAGAAGCCTGTGGCTAATCATCATCTCTCCAACCCTTCATATCAAAAGAATTTCTTTGTCAGTGGCCCCGAGGCTGCTGGTTCTGATGATGTTACACTGGGGTAGAATGCCATGGTGAAGACGGGGGAGCACATGGGTGTGGTCCCAGGCAGAACCACCTATGCCTTGTGCTAATCTTACCTAAAACTCAGTAAGTTCACATGAGTGCTGCTTGCTCAGTCTGTTACATGTGAACTTTCCAGAGTGCTGAGATAAGTGTTCCCTCCCTTATGTTACTGAGGAGCGAGCCCAGGACCTCACACACGCTGTAAGAACATTGCCTCCAGCGAGCCACATCTCCAGCCCGCTGTCCTTGACAGGCCTGTCTAGGTTTATAATAGCTGAACGTGATGAGAGGGTGTCCAACTGCCTTAGTCTGTTGTGCCAAGGCCAGCCTGTCTAAGTTATGTTTCTGAGTGCTACAGCTTTTACTCACTTCTCTCTCTCCTTTAAAAACAGACTCCAGTTCTCTGCTGAGATTCTTTACTTGCCATCCCTTCTCTTGATGATGCCAAAGTTCTTGCAAGGTCCATGTCTAAGAATGTCAGCATCTGGACCATGTTCTCTTGGTTGCCTGCTTCCCTCTGAGTTTGGTCATTTGGCTTTGTTCTTCTCCCCCTTCTCTTCTTTCCCTCTTCCATTCCCCCCACCCCTTCTTTCTTCTGTTGGAGACAGCGTCTTGTGTGGGAACCCATGCGACCCTGGCTGACACCAGACCTGTGACTCTGCTGTTTTAGCTTCCCAGTTGCTGGGATTACCGGCTTGCATAGCCATGCCTGGACGATTTGGGACTTTTGTTTGTTTGTTTGGAGACAGAGTTTCTTTATTATGTAGCTTTGGCTCTCCTGGAACTTACTATGCAGACCAGGCTGGCTGTTTGTGGGTTTTCGAGAGAACACTGGGCGGCACCTGAGACCACTGCAGGGCTGTGAATGTTGCCTGTTTTCAGAGAATGTTGGATTTTCTTCCAAATGTTAAGAGTTATTTTCAAATATGGATTAAAAAGATTTAATTCCATATTTCATTCTTTTTAAGGAATATTTTATTTTGACTTTTGCTTTATTCATGGACTATAGCCTTTCTGAGATTCCAACTCAAAGTCTGAGGCACTTTAGGCTCTTTCTCCTTGCTGAACCCCACCATGTCTCTTCTCATCTCTGTAGGGCTTCAGGAAGTGTTACTTAGTGTTTTAACTTCCTACGTGTTGCATTTCTGGGTCTCCAGCCTGTTTTGTGTTGCCTTTTAGGGCTCTCAGAAGGAAACACCATGGATCAGTTTGGTCCTGCTTCTCCACCTAAGCAAAGAGCCTTTTTAATGCTGGGGTGAGCAAAGGGGAGGCCCTGCAGGATGCCAAGGAAGGCCTTTGTGATCAGCCGATCTGGGCTATTAACTGGTGCTCATCTGAAGGAGAAGCAAACTTCTCCCACCTTTGGGCAAATTTCAAATTAGAGTAAACTGCCCACTAAAGCTGGGCCCTTGCTCACTGAGGAGAGACCTGGGAGACTGGGGAGACTTTGCCTGAAGTGTGTGAGCAGCTCGGAGGAGCTAAGAGGTGTCGATGGGTGGCAGAAAATGGAAGTTCAGTCATGTTTTTGTTGCTTTGTTCTGTTTTTGTTTTTTTGTTTTTGGTGTGTGTGTGTGTTGTGTGTGTTGTGTGTGTGTGTGTGTGTGTGTGTGTATGGTGTGTGTGTGTGTGTGTGTGACAGAACTCAGTGCTTCACAAATGACAGGCAAGCACTCTACTACTGAGTTGCATCTCCAGTCTAGAAAGGGAGTAAGGGAAGATTTTATAATGTTATAGAAAGGCAAGGTTAGGGACCTACCAACAGGTGTGAGCTGTACAGCAGTGAATTTTTTGGATAGCATCGGCTCTCTCAGGCAGGCATTTTAAGGGGGTTGAAGACATGGCCTTGAACTAATAGAAACAATGCTGGTGTTTGTAGATGTCTAAGTGTATGTGGGTGAAAGGGTTTAAACTGAAATTGCCATTCGTTGAGGTTTAGTGAGGAGACAGGCTGCGAGGGGCCTCCTGAGAGTTTGATTAAAGATAGAACGTTCGTTAATAACACAGGGCAATAATGGTTATTTTGTGAATGAAAAGTTCAGGGTAGGAACGGAAATGGAGTGGCCATCAGGCATACTGCGAAGAATTTAATGTCTAGAATCAGTCACGAGTTATCTCTTGTTTTGATTTCTTTCTTCCCACAAATCTGCAGGTTACTGCTGTCTGCATGTTCCCAGTAAGGGACATGGGCTCAAATGTTTTAAATAACACGTTCAGAGTCATGCATTGAGTGCCTGGCAGGAGTGGAATCCAAACGCAGATCTTCTCAATTTCAAATCACCATTTTCTGGTCTTCAGCATGAATTCTAATGCTGTTACGTAGTGATTTGTTTTCCTTAGAGGTAATTTCTATTGATGAGAGCTGACACTGATAAGCTGTTCACTGTCTGTGCCAGATTCGAAGGAGGAAACTTCCGGGGGCATAGCAAGCACTGAGCGCTAGGAAGGTGGAGGAGGTACCTTTCCTTAGGCTGGGCCTGCTGTTACTCCTCCTTGAGCCACGGCCGAGCTCACAGAACCCTGCATTCGGGAGCACGGAAGCCTGCAGCTCTCAAGTACAGAGTCTCAATTTCCCAGATGAAAAGCTGTGACCCAGAAAGGTAAAGTCATTTACCCAAGTGATTTACTCAAGAACCCAAAGCCTGTTCATTAGAGAGAGCTGAGCTCTGTTTAGACAGAATTACCGTGGCCCACTTTGGGCCACCCCCCGGCCCCCCCCCCCCACACCAGAGTATTGAGCAGCGTATTCATCTGGGCTAAAGAGCTGCAGTGTTGACTGAGTGTTCTTCCCACAAATCCTGTCGTGATGGGAACTCAGCAGCGCTCCCAACGGCCTGGACAGGTGTTCCGCGGAGCTCCCTCCTCCAGGCTGTCAAAGTCCACCAGAACACGGGTGTCCCCCTCATACCAGGTTAGACAAAAGCATGACAACCACTAGGAAAGAGCCAACATAGAAAAAAATATGACACATGTATGTGTGTGCGTAGTCATGTGTGTACACATGTATGTGTGCAGGTCTATGCATGTGGAGGTCAAAGGTCAGCGTCATTTGCCTTCTGCAGTCACGCTCTACCTTGTCTTTTGAGTCAGGGTCTTTCGCTCAGCCTAGAGCTCACCTGTTGGTCTAGGCCAGGCGGTCATCAAGTCCCTCCTGTCTCTACTTCCCCAGAACTGGGATTATAGGTTTGAACGTCCATTTTTTCATGTGGGTTCTGAGGACTGAGCTCAAGTTCTTTATTCATCTTGACTGAGCCATCTTCTTAGCCCCAAACAAGTGAGCCTTTTTAAGAGTTCTGCCTAGGAATGGCCACTTGTATGCTAGGGACCGCAAAGACTGAAGTTTAGCCCTGCAGTTACTGACATAAACCCTATTGGCTGATGCTGTTCTTGGTGGCAGACAGCAAGCTGTCGCCTTTTTCTTCCTCTTCTCATCCTGTCCCCTTTTACAGCTAGGCCTGGGTGTCATTTTGATGGCTTCCGCTGCCTGGTTGGTGCCCCTTTCCACTGGTGCATCCTGCAGTGTGGCGGTAACGTGTGGCTCTTGTTCCCTACAGTCACATGGAGCCAGCTCCCAGTTATACGGACAGCAGAGGAAGCTCATAGACATGTGTCCATGTGCGCTCAAACACATGTGTGTTTGTGTGAGGCTGGAGCGTCACAGTAGCCATGAGCCCAGTGGGGAACCGAGAGAGGCAGAGCCTGTGCTTCACTGTCGGGGCACAGGCAACAGGAAACCCCCAGTCTTAAAATGGGTCAATCAGGACCTCTCAGAGGAAGGGAGATCTCTCTGAGGAGACAAAGAAGAACATCAGGAGAGATTAACCACACTGTCACCAACTGTTGATGTGTGTGATGAAGGAACACAGGAGGTGTCCACTCTTCAGTTCCTTTAGGTCCTTTGGCTCCAGGTCCTGCAGCATTGCCTTCAAGAGCTGTAATAATGAGCCCCACCCTTCTCCCTCCCCATTCTCCTCCCCCCTCTCCTACCTCCCTGTTCTCCCACACCCTTCTTTGTCTCCCATTCTCATTTCTTGAAGGTTAAGGCCATTGGTAGCACCTAACCTGGGCTCATGCTGTAGAAGGTATTCTATAAACATTGTGCTCGCACACATGGCAAACGGGCGGAGAAAGGAACGGGGATGAGGACAGCATCCTTGAACACAAGTGCTGGAGAGCAGGCAGAAAGCCTTGCTCATGGCTTTTATTTTTAGCTTTTTACGATGGATAATTTTAACATATTCAAAAGTAGAGAAAACGGTGTAATGACTCTCTTTATCCTAACCACGGAACCTCAACAGTGATCAACATGTGGCCAATCTCGCTTCATTTATCTGCCCCTCCCCCACTGGAATATTTGGAACAAAGACCAGATGTCATATTATTTCATCTGCGAACACTGTAGTATGTTTTTGAAAAAAACAAAAAAAACAAAGAGAAGACACGGTTTAAAAAACACAACGCTATCTCCACCGCAGAAAACGACAGAATCCTCATCCCGCAAATGTATGACCTCCGTTCACACTTCCTTTGTTGTCTTGTAAACTCTTCCCCCACTTGGTGGGTTAGAGTCAGAATCCAAACAACGGCTCCATAGTTAGTGGGTTATCTCCCAGGGGTCGCTCAATCCATCTGTTCTCCATTTCTTTTTTCCTCCTTACAGTCTGGTTCTGTTTGAATTGAGAAAACCAGGTCCTCTGTCCTGTGGAATTCACTCCATTCTGAATTTTAACCCTTTGTACTCCCATGGCATAATTTAATTTGTTCTCCTACCCCCATCTCCCCCTTCACCTGGCAATTAGGAATGGGGAGTTGAAAGATTTTCAGTGCCTTGGCCAGGAGACTTCAGAGGTGGCATTAGATACTTCCATCTCCTGTGCCAGGAGACAGGCGACGCCTTCTTTCTTTCTTTGTCCTGGGGGACTCGTCATTTCGCACAGGTGTCACCAGCCAGATTTGTATATGGCCCGCTTCTCCACCTGCTTTGCACCGGGTGGAAGGGAGAGCTGGATGGGTGAACAAACAGGAGTTCAGATGCAGGCCCTGGCGCTGACGTACCAGCCCACCTAATCAAGTATTTTAGGAAAGTTTGCATGATACTATAATCCTGCCCCTTTTGATTATTTTCTATGTATTTGTGTGTGTGTGTGCGCGCGTGCATGCATGCATACACATTCACACAACTGTTTGGAGGCCAGAACTTATGTGTGTGCATGATTGTATGTGAGAGAGGTACACGTGCCTGTGCAGAAGTCAGAGTTGTGGAACTATCAGGTGTCTTCTATTGTTCCCTAATTTATATGTAGAGACAGGGTCTCTTCACTGATTTGGCTAGGTTGGTTGGCCAGTGAGCCCCCACAATACTCCTGTCTCTGTCATCCCAGAGCTGGGCTGACAGACGTGCATTGCCATGCCTGCTCCCTCCCCCCCCCACCCCGCGGGTTCTAGTGATTTAACTCAGGTCTCATGATTCTGTGCCAAGTATGTTGCCAGTGGAGCCACCACCTCGCCCTCTATGTTTATTGATTCAAGTTGGTCCTCTGCAAGGAAGAATCGTTAGTAATCAGGTTACCCCGAGGATACGTGGAAAGCAAACTGCACAAGGAAGAAGAGAATAAATTCTTGAGTCTCCTTACTTTACTTCTCCATTCTCAGAATGAGCTGTACTCTGAGAGGCGATCTTTGAAGGGTGATGGGCTGGTTCCGTTTCATTCTGACACTACGGCTGATACCTAGCTAATGCTTTGGTCCTCCAAGGCACTGTGTGCTCCCTGCCAGGATGATTTCCACATTGCACTTGTACCGTTTTTATACAGTAAATCGGCGGCCTCTGTCTGTGGCCCTAAAATCAATGGTGCTACAGTTTGGTTTCACTAGGTATTAAACATGTGTTTTACGAATGAAGAGAATTGCAGCTTTATCCAGTTTTAAAATGCTGTTAATGGACACGTCACTATTACATAACACTGACTTCTAAAATTTCACGATGCTGTGTTGTTTATGGCTTGCTGTCTGCCATTTAGCTTAATGACCTTTCCTTTTACATTGGTGCCAGGTGGAGAAGATTGCTGTTTCCAAGAACCCAAGTCTAACGTGGTCATTCACATGAAAATGCTCTCTCCTGATTTATCCCCCACGGTCCAGTTACCTCACCAGGCTGCTCTAGTGCCCTTGCTTATTGTGTCTACTCAGATTTATCACTGACACTTTGTCTCTGCCCTGGCCAAAGCTCTAAGCCCTCTGCTGATTGTCTTATCAGACGTCTGTGTCTCCCTGTGGCCACTGATGCTAGTGACTGCCTGCCAGGCTCAAGCCTCCCGGGTTCCCTGTCTTTCCTGGGGTTGAGACGTGACTTTCTTTCCCTATCTAGCTTGTCTTCACTTTTCTCTTTTCCTAGCCCACCCTGCGCCGCCCTGTCCTGTGTCCGCAACACAGCCCCGCTCACTTCAAACTTCCCCAGCTCCCGCTAGCCCCGCATTCCTGCTTTCAGCTGTTCCCCAACTGCTGATGAATTCCAGCTCTGATGTTTTCATTTCTGTTTCTTACAAAGGACAAAACTTGTATGATTTTTACCCATCTGGGAATAAAAGTTGAGAGAAGAGAACATGTTTCAAATTTCTCTGTAAGAATATTCTTGCCACTCATTGTAGTCCTGGTTGCTAGTTTGATCAATAACAAAAATTTTGAATATGAGTTTAAAGGTTTCAAAAATGATATCTCTCCTCCATTAAAAAAGGCTTCTGTGCCATCTCTAATTTGTTCTAATAATTGCAGGCCATGTTTTTCATTAGACTATAGTCATACACTGTGGAAGATGGCGTCTCGAGGCTGGTGGTATGGCTCAGTGGGTAAGGGTATTTGCTGCCAATCATGATGAACCGAGTTTGGTCCTAGAACCCACACGGTAGCATAAGAACGACTCCTGCAAATTGTCTTCTGACTTCCACACTTGCTCTGTGGTGTGTGCACACCTCTCTGCCACCCCATAAAATAAATAACATGATGTCTTGGTCAACAGTGACCATAACCTGCAAAATACTAACAGAGCTGGGAAGTTCCTACTTCGTGGTGACATCCTAGTCGTCTTGATGCCCTAACAACACATCACTCATGTTTGTGGTGATGCTGGTGTTCTCAAACTCACTATGGTGGCAGGTATGGAATAATACATCACAGCTTGGGGTGGTGACATACAGGAGTTGGTGGCAGGAAGGTTGAGAGAGTGAGTCAGCCTGGACTATGTGGTAAGACCCTGTCTCAAAATAACAAAACAGAGCAAGTACTTTAATGTATAGCAACAGCACATCATCCTTGCTAGTAATAAATGACGTCGTTACTGGCTCATAAACTTATCATACTAAGCTCTTTTTATATAAAAATTGTTTTTATTGAGCGATACATTTTCCCCTTATACTAAACTCTTAATCATTTTAGAGTGTGTCCCTGCCGGTATAAAATATTACTGTCTCATGTTGACCGTGTCCCTTAATGGCTTGAAGAGGCCACACGAGTGACTGCCTGGACCATCTGACTTAGTGAAAGTGCACCTTAGGCTGTTCACACAGTGACAGAGCTGGCCGAAGACCCAGTCTGCAGAAGGCACCTGTCGCTCTCCCCCTGCTGGACCTCCGCTCGTCTTGGTCTTGGTTGGGAGCCTGGGCTTCAGCTGCCTCAGCTCACCACGAAGTTGTGCACTTTCCCCTTGTTTTGGTGAATATAGTTCCTGCCTAATCCTGGTGGCCAGAGGATGCCAACAGCAGAGCTGTTTACTCTCAACTATAAAAATAGGAAGAACTTTTTTTTAACTTAAAAGCTTAGCTCAAAAGGTTGTTTATTTCCATGGCTGATGGGAGAGAAAGGCATTTTTTGTTTTTTTTTTTCCTGGTCTTGCCTTTTGGGAAGAGATAATTCAATATGTCAGTCACACAGCAAAATTACTTAACCTTAATAAAGCATCTTTTCTCTGGTCTTTTTTTTATACAAGTATCATTTTTGTTCCATTAAAAAAAATGACAGTATTTACTTTATCCTCATCTTCACAGTTGAATGAATGTGTGTCAGTCACTGCTGCCACATCATGGGGCTTGACTGCAAAGTGACACATTCACTGGGATTGACTCTAAAAGGCCAGCTGAGAAACGCCATTCGGGGCAAATGAATTCAATACGATTTAGTGTCGTATTTCATTTTCTCCCTGTCATCTCAGGGTAGGCAGAGAATCGATGTGCTGCAAGTTAGAAGGTCTTTTTTTTTTTCTTTACCTTTTCAGAATGCTTTTGCCCAGTGTTAATTGAAGCTCTGCAAGAATTAGATTGTCACATTTTGCTGAGTCAGGGTATAGTTGGACTCAGTAGTGTAAATCTGCTCCATTTCATGGGATAGGGGATCCGTTTTTTTTTTTTAGTGCTGGAAAGAGAGAAAATGTTCTCTAAAATGACGGGAACTGAGAACAACAACGTATCAAGTTCTGTATTTACATCATTTCCACCTCATACTCGTTCCTCCCCAGCTCCTCCTGGGCTCCTCCATCCCCTCCATCTTTGTGACCTCTTAATTATCATTGTTACATACATGTATATATATACGCATGCACACTTATAAACACGTATGTATATACACATGCGCACATATCAATATAATCTGCTGACTCCATTTAGTGTTGCTTATGTATATATACATATATATGTCTACATACACACATAGGGGTGTGTGTGTGTGTGTGTGTGTGTGTGTGTCTAGGTATGGCAATTGGGGATTAGCTAGTCTACCAGGGTTCTTGTCCTTGGAGAAGCCTGATTCTTCCTCTCTTAGCAGCCATCAATTGCCTGTTTAGACCTTCTTCTAGGAGTCAGTCAGGGCCATGTGAGCTTTCTCCTGTCCACATTGCTCTTTTAGATAATGTCTCTAACAAGTAGAGATGCCGTTCTTGTCACTCACTAAAGCACTTTGGGGGTCAGTCTGTGGATTTTTAGCCACAGCTTCTGGAGTTGAGTTGTGTGCTTCATTTGACTAATAAGTCAGTGACCTCTGGGTTCCAAATGAAGGCCGATTCTGCTGGCATGGAGGAGGAGCTAAGCTATGTGCTGCATTGCTTTCTGTTAGTGGCTGGGCATCTCAATAATTAACCCGTCTGTGTCGGAAACTGTAGAAATACTGCAGACAGAGAACCGTTGCTGCTCCTCAGGTCCCTACAGCTGTCATGAAACTCCTCGGGTCATTGGCATAAGAGTGGGCTCAGGTTGACTCGCAGTGCTTAAAGTTCCAGCCATATATGGCTGGTCTTAGCAGTTGGGCCTCAGTGGGGCAAACATCACGGTGGGAACTTACGGTGCTGTTGCTTCACTCAGATCACAAGCTGGGAAGCAAAGAGAGAAAGGAGCAGGTTAGGGTTACAGTCTTCCTCAAGGCCATGCCCCCAGTGACCTAAGGGCCTGTTACTGGGTTCCACCTCCTGAAGGTTCCACTGTCTTCTAATAGTTCTTCCAAGAAAATGGAGTAAGTAGCAGGAGGGTGCCCTCTTTGGGGGAGACACTCAGGAGTACATAGTAGCAGCTATTTCCTCCCTTTCTTCCTCCCTTTCTTCCTCCCTCTCTCTCTCCCTCCCTCCCTCCCTTCCTCCCTTCCTTCCTTCCTTCCCTTCTTTCCTTCCATCCTTCTTTCTTCTTTTTTCTTATAAGGTTGCAGAATTTTTGATATCCTGACCAGGGAGATAGTAGAGGAAGGACTTAATAAGAAAGATATTAATAAGGAGACAGGAATCAATCAATTTTAATAGTGTAATTTTTTCAGGCTGTATTCCTACTAACGTGTGTGTGTGTGTGTGTGTGTGTGTGTGTGTGTGTGTGTGTTTATGGCCATTCAATCCAGAGCCTCGTGCATATAAGGGAAGTACATTGAGCTATGCTCCAGGCCAACCTTCTTAAATTATATTTTGCTTGCCTTTTCAAACAAAGAGTAAAATACCAAGTAACCAAGCCAAACTCTTTTGTTTGTTTGTTTTGGTTTTTCAAGACCAGGTTTCACTGTAGCTTTGGGGCCTGTCCTGGAACTAGCTCTTGTAGACCAGGCTGGCCCTGAACTCACAGAGATCCGCCTGCCTCTGCCTCCCAAGTACTGGAATTAAAGTCATGTGCCACCACCGCCGGGTTCCAAGCCAGACTCTTAAGAGGACTTATTTATTATTCATTAGTGTCTGACATAGGTGCTATAAGCAAACAAAACAAAACAAAAAAACAAACAACAAACCTGTGATGTCTGCTTCTGTCTTAGTTACGTTTTTGTTGCTGTGATATAACACCAAGACCATGACAATTTATAAAATAGCCAAACCATTAGGGACTCATGGTTCCAAAGCATTAGAGTCCATGACCGTCATCATGGAGAGTGTGACAGCAGGCGGTCAGGCATGGTGCTGGAGTAGCAGCTGAGAGCTTAAATACTTATCCAAAAGTAGGAGGCAGAAACAGAGAGAGCTACCTGGGCCTGGCATGGGCTTTTGAAATCTCAACACCTACCCCCAGTGTTGACACATCTTCTCCAGCAAGGCCACACCTGCTAATCCTTCCCAAGAAGTTCCACCAACTAGGAAATAAGGATTCAAACATATGAACCTATAGAGGCCATTCTCATTCAAACCACCACTGTGTCTCAGTTCATCAGGCAGTGAGTGGAACAGTATTACAGAATGGTATTTTATGCTTTGTTTACAAATGGGCTCTTCTGTTCATAGGTAGAAAACCCATACCCCTTCTAATGCTGAGTTCAGTGCATATTCTTTCTACTAAAGTTTACAATGTTGAAGTGCTCTAAAAATGTCTAATGAATATATTCTGATTTCTAGCACTTTGTATAGTTATTTTTTGAATGTGTATGTGTAGTTTTCATGTGTGCTTGCGTCTGTGTGTGCATGTGTGCACATGTGTGCACACATGCACAAGGGTTGACATTGGCTGTCTTCCTTGATCTCTCTCTTCTTTATATGTTGAGACTGGGTCTCTCACTTGAACCCAGAGCAAATGAAGCATGATTAATAAGAATTCAGAGACTGAAATTGGGGTTCAGCCTAAAGACCCAAAAAGCAAAGGAACCAGCCACTGGCTCTTACCTTGACCTCAGTCCAAAATGGTGATCGTGTCTTCAGGAATCTCAGAATGAGACTATGCCTGAGAGCTGTCTCCTCCCGCCTTATATTCCTCTCTAGGGCTGGGATTAAGGGCATGCACTGCCTGTTTTTTTATGGCAACCAGTGTTGGCACTGGGATTAAAGGTGTGTGTTACCCCAGCCTGGTATCAGGCTGACCAGTGGCCCATTTTACTCTCTGATCTTCAGGCAAGCTTTATTTATTAAAATACAAGTGAAATGCCACTACACTTGCTGATTTGACTCATTGGCTAGTTTGCCCTGCATAGTCTCTCAAACCCAGCATCGCATAGTTTTGATTACTTGGCACTTCCTGATGAGTAGATGATGTCTCTCCATCATATTAAATTATCTTGGTCTTGGGTGAATGTTGAAGTTAAAGTTTTAATCTTTGAGAGGGGCTTTCTGGAATGCTCCGTGTGTTGCTAGGCAACCAGTGGGGCGTTATGGTGTGGCAGGTTAAGTTCTTTTAGAGGCAGCAGCTGTTGATCCCTCAGGAATGAGTGCTTGGCGTCTGTTGAGTCTATTCATTTAGGATGTTCCAAGTCAGATCCAGTTGCCATTGAGAAGGATTGTTCTAGAAATAGAAATGCATAGCAAGCATCTTGACTCTGTGGTGATCACCTGTAGAGAGTTAGATGCGACTGAAGTTCTTTGAGGGAGAATTCTGATTAGTTAGGACTCATTTCAGAGGCTGATGAGCAGGTATTGATAAGCCACAGTCAGACGGCTCCTTCAAGCTCTACCCAGAAGTCAACCTCTGACTGCAGTTTCTCGGGGGTAGGTCACAAGTCTGTGGCTTAAACTTCATTGGAGGCTCCAGTGCCATACGTGATAAGATTAGGAGCACAGGACTGAGAGATGGCAGCAAGGAAAAGTCACCTCTGTATGATGTAGTAATAGCTTAGATTAAAAACCAATACTCTGCCACGCTACGTGCAAAGGAATAGAGTCATTAGTCAAAGACCTTAGGATGTCATGAAGACTGATGATCAAGAAATGAAAACGTCTGCAGAGTAATGCTACATTTGGTCCGAAAAGAAATCAGAGAAGAGCAGGCCTTCGGTGCTGTCACCAACGGCAGCAGCCGCAGGCAATGAACACAGCACTTGCGTCCATTTGAAATATATGTCTCATCATCTGCCAGCAATGCTGATGATATTTACTCTTGGGGACAGGAGGAGTATCCAGGAGAAGAGGGTGGAACTTGGTAATTGTTTCACACAGAGAAACATATAACCTATCCCACTAATGCCAAATTCAAATGGGCGATGGCCTTTGTGAGCAGGACTCGGGCTACATAAAACCTGTACTTGAGGTGTTTTGAAGCAACAGAACTCACCCCACTCCCTAACAATTAATTCACTTGGACAGTGGGTAGTACAAACAGCACAGAATCAAGCCCTGGGACAGTAAGCAGGTGGCCATCTTGGTCTCTATTTCATGTGTGTTCTCTTGTATTTGAACTCCTGGCATCTGGGAAAGAGTTTTACCTTCCATGGGCATTCATATCAGTACTTTGAGAATTACACTTGCCAAAGTATCATGTAGCTCACTGGAGGCCTTTAAAACGATTGAGTTCCTTAAAGCGATTTTCTTAATTAATGGGCATTGTTATAAGAACGATAAAGGCTTATATCCAGAAGAACACATAGAAGCTATAATTTGACCAATCATTTCTAACAATGATCACAATGGCTGGAACTCAGGGCACTTCAGAGCCTAGAGGCAGGAACGGTATCATACTTTAAATGACAGGAAATACCTTGATTGGACAGAACTGACTTTGGATTAGATTGGAAGTAGTTTTGCTCATTGTGTCTATCTGTTGTCAGACAACACACAACTTTAAAAGTGGAATGGTTCAGAGCAACCCGAACGTTCTTTGCTCATGAAGTCTGTGAGTCAGAATGCTGAGGTCACTGCAGGTCTTTCCGGGGGCATTTATTTAAATGAGGTGGTTGACTCAGCCGGGTAAGTCGGTGCTGGACCATCTGTGATGGTCTTGTCCTCTTGACTGGTCTTACTGCTGGATTTTGTTTGGGCTTCCGCAACTTCTGTTCTTCAGGAGTCTTACCAGGGTCTCTTCTGTGGTGGATTCAAGGCTGCAAGAGCAGAAGTGGGAGGCACCTTGAAGTTGGGCTCCTGAACTCCCACAGGGTTGCTTCACTTTCAGGCTGATGGCCAGAGGAAGCCTCATACATGTTGATTAAAGGGTGAAGAAACAGGTTCCTCCACCTCTTGGTGGTTTAAAAAGAAAACAATACTGTAGAGGGTGTTGGTGCAGCATCGTGGAGAGTTACTATGTGGAGTGTTCAGGCTAAAGATCAGGGGTAAATAATAATTAGGCAAAATGACTTATCTACTAAGAATTCTGTCACAATATGGCATAGAAGAGTTACATAATGGAAATCTAGGAAAGATCCTGAGCAGTCTAAAGTTGCTTCTCTCCCTCCCTCTCTCTCTCTCTCTCTCCCTCCCTCCCTCTCTCTCTCTCCCTCCCTCCCTCCCTCTCTCTCTCTCTCTCTCTCTCTCTCTCTCTCTCTCTCTCTGTGTGTGTGTGTGTGTGTGTGAGAGAGAGAGAGAGAGAGAGAGAGAGAGAGAATGCTATGAATATGTATGTATGCATGCAGGGAGGATGGAAGCCTGAGGTCAATACAGGTGTCTTCCCCCCTGGCTATTTGAGTCAGGGTCTCCCTGAGTCTGGACCTGGAGTTCACTGGTTCAACTTGGATGAGCTTGCTGGCAACCCCGGGGGGACCTCTTGTCTCTACTTCTTGATAGCGTAGGCATGGTTGCTTCATTTGACTCTTTAGGTCCTGAGGACCTGATCTCAGTCCTTATGCTGTGTGCTGTTCCCCAGTCCACAAACAGTCCAAGTTCTAAACACTATATAATCATTTCAGAAAAGAAAAGCATAGAGAACTCTTATCTAATGGCTTTTTAATCTAACTGGCATATAATACTATAATCATTTGAATTACAATATAAAACTTGAAAAAGTGTTTAAGAAAGATAGCCAAGAGAAAAGTACAAAGATTCTTATTCTTGGACATCAGATAGTTCACCATCATCAAAGAAGAAAAATAAAAGAAAGTACAGAACATTTAGAAAATGTGAATTTTGAAGATGAATTATAAACAAGGGGTGAAAATAAATTTATTATACACTTTTCTGTCATGGGAAGCATGGTTGGTCTCACCAAGGTTCTCTACAAATTTTTTCTGTCACAGGAAGCATGGTTGGTCTCACCAGTTTCCCTACAAGTTCAGCTTGGTCACAACTCCCCATGTGGACCAATACTCGTAAAAAAGAAAATTTTCCCAGAAATTATAGTTGGAATCTGTGAGCCAGCAATCTGAAGCAGCTGTCCAGCCTACCCTCACCCATGTCAGCCTCTCCTCACCCAAGCCTGATTGGACTTGGAGCTTTAAATTCAGGTGCAGCTTCAAGCCCTGAGATTTGAAGGTGAAGAATTTGGCATAGATAATGACTTTCTTTCCAAGCTGGGCTGGCATTAAAGATGGAGCCCGATGGTACCACAGGGGAATACGAATACAATGAATGTGAGGATGGAGGATGGGGGACTTCTAGAATTGAAAATCACCCTTCTTCAGTGTGTGTGTGTGTGCGCGCGCACGTGTGTGTACATTCTACAAAAGACCAAATGTCACAAGAGCTTGACTGCATTCTCACTGTCTCTTTTGGAGAAGAAAAATGATCTCCTGTTACTTGGCTGCACCCCAAGAACTGCACCAATATCCCCATGGCCCCAGGGCTGGACATCATTTCCCATCACTCACAAGGCTGCAGGTGTGTGGGCCCTTCCATAGCGGATCATGTGACAAGTGAGAATGGCATTGCTGCAGCCAAAGGGGAGCCAGTTTCCAACAACACCTGGAATCCTGCTCCCCACACAGAGTGGCAGCTGGAGACAGCCAAGAACAGTGAGCACACAGGAGATTCAAATGCAGCAAGGAAAGACGTTCAGATGAGACAGGGACTTTCCCATCAGACAGTTCAGTCAGTGTGTGGCGGGGCATGATGTTCTTGAGAGAATCGGTAGCTAGTTGGTCAAGTGGAGGGATTTGAAGCACAGAACTGCAACATAAAGGGGTGGGATTCGTGAGAGATTCCAGCCTAGGAACATGTGTGTGACAGGAGAGCCACGGGAAGTGACCAGATGACTACAGGAAACACACTCTCAGAAGTGACTCGCGGCTCCTCTGCGTACATTGGAGCTCATGACGGCTCCAAGAGCAGACTCTCGGCAGCTTCCTGTCAGGGAGCAGATGACCTCCTGTGAGAACGTGTTGGCTAGCTGAGGTGTGTCACCATGGCACCAGGGACGAGCTGGGGGAGCAACAGTAGAGAGAAGAAGCAGCAGGCAAGTGTACCGCACACAGGCAGTCAGCCATTCCCTTGGGGATTAAAATTTGTTACGTAGGAATTTAAGGCTCTCATTACTTGTTTTATGATAAAAAATACTCAAGAGGAAAGTACAAAGAAATGGTCTGCTTGTTAGGACAGCCCTTGTGGTGAGGAAGATCATGCTCACCAGAACCACAGCCTTCACGGTGCAGGGAGATCATGGAAGGAAATTCAGGTCCCACTGATGCTTGAACTCAGATTGCTGATTCAGAGTCCGGAGTGCTAACCATTACCCATGGGGCCATATCTAGGCTTTTTAAAAATGTTTTTTGAAACTTCATACATGAAACACTCTATCTACATACTTCATTCCCTCCTTTCATCTTCTTCCATGTCCCCCATCTCCCAAACTCATGATCCTATATTTTAAAAATGATTATTGCCTGTATATACGTATGTATATATGTATATGCACAAATATATGAATTTAAGTAATAAATTTTCTTTCTTTCTTTCTTTCTTTCTTTCTTTCTTTCTTTCTTTCTTTATTTTTATTTTGTGACTGTTTACCTGAGTTAAAAAGCAGATCCCAAGATGGGTCTGGTGGTGCTGGCATGTAATAACAGCTACTTGAGTGAGGGCAGAAGGACCATGAGTGTGATACTTGCCTGACTACAGGGAAAGCTGGAAGCCAGCTTAAGTAACTTAGTGAAATCCTGTATCAAAATAAAAACATTTTAAAGAATGGCGTCAGGGTTTAGTAGTGGCTCATTTGTCCAGCCTGTACAGGCCTTAGGTATAACACACACTTGTGCGTGCTCACACAATGCATACACACATTCACACACACACAGGAAGACATACAGGCACACACAGAGAGGCATGTACTTACAACACACAAATAGGCACACACCCTCTCATACACTCAGACTCACTCATGTACATACACACATTCACACACACTCACACACATAGGCACACACACAGGCACACACCCACAGAGAAACACACAACACACAGGCACACACACTGTCTCTCTCACAAACACCATCACACATAATGTGTACTGTTCTTACAAAACTCTTGAAATAAAGTGATCAAAGTTGAAAATGTCAGACTAGATAGTGATCCCAGGTAGCTGCAGTCAGGGAAATGAGCGACGTCAGGCTGAGAAACGGTGGTGCTTGAGGTAAAGTCATCGGAGGGTTAAGGAATGATAGTCTTAAGACTAAAGAGGAGTCTATGAAGAAAGTGAGCAAAATTTTTACATAAAATATTGTACCATGAAATCTGTAAAGCAAAACTGTTTGAGATACACATATAATCCTGCCGGGCACTTTAATAAACCCTGCTCACCTGTCTCCTCCATAATCTCAGGTCCTCCTTGAGGATAATAAGAGACCTGCATGGGAGCACTGGATTGAGCTCCCAAAGTCCAGTTGAAAAGTGAGAGGAGTGAGAACATGAGCAGAAGTCAAGACCATGACGGGAACACCCACTGAGACAGTTTACCTGAGCTAATGGGAGCTCATCAACTCCAGCCAGACAGGGAAGGAACCAGCATAAAACCAAACTTAGTCCCTCTAAATGTGGGTGACAGTTGGATGGCTGGGGTAGACTGAGGGGTTGCTAGCAGTGGCACCAGGATTTATCCCTACTGCATGTACTGGCTTTTTGGGAACCCATTCTCTTTGGATGGATACCTTGCTCAGCCTAGATATGGCAGGGAGGGCCTTGAACCTTCCCCAAAGCAATGTGCCTTACCCTCTCTGGGGAGTGGATGGGAGGTGGGGGGAGAGGTGGAGAGAGTGGGAGGAGGGGAGGGAGTGAGAACTGGGATTGGTATGTAAAATGAAAAAAGATAGTTTGTTTTCTTTTTAAAAAAAGAAAATAAAGGAAAAAGATATTTAAAGGACAATGTTTTTATAAATCATTTATAAAGTTATAAAAGAAAAGATTGAAATAACCTTTGTATCAAAGGGTAAATAAAAAGTCAGATGAGCCAGACATGATGGTGCACACCTTTCTTTCCAGCACTGGGGAGGCAGCGGCAGGAGGACTCTGTGAACTGGAGGTTGGCCTGGTCTACATAGTGAGTTCCAGGCTAGCCTAGGCTACATAGTGAGACTGTGCCCACAAAAACAAGCAATAAGAAGGTCAAATGTCAAACTGTTTAAAAGTCCACAGAAACTTCTAGAGAGTGAAACCACGGGCAGGAGGAGGTCACCACCTTGACACACCGTCATTTAAATGAAGACAGAGCATGGTTTTTGATTATGAGATGAGGAAAAAGAATGACAAACACCCTAAGGTAAATCAGAGGAAGCAATCAAGGAAAAGGCCGAAATGCAGGAAACAAGCCCAATAGGACAAAGACGTTATATAGTTAGTTCTTTGGTCAGCACAGTAAAGCTGGCCTAAGAATCTGTGTGTGATTAGAAACCTAACAGGTGGGAGCGAGAAAAGGGGCGTATTTGGAGGTACAGTGATCATCTAGAGAAGACAAAGGAGAAACTTCATTCAACTCTTTGACCAAGAATCGGAGAACCCAGACGAAGTAGACTTTTCTTTGTCAGATATAAGTGTGACCCAAGAGCTAGAAAACTTGAATTGGATAGTAACCCTAAGACAGGTGGGGGACGGATCAGAGAGCAGATTTGAAGACAGCAATGGTAGGCTCTGGACCTGTGGCTGAGTTTCACGTTAGCATTTAAGGGGCACATTTTACTAATGTTCACACTAGTTCTGAAGCCTCACACTGGTTCATCTTCAGAATAAACACAACGTTTGCTGCCCAGGCTCCACACAGGACAGAAACAACCTAGAGAGCAGTTTTGAACATAGATGAAAAGCCTGCCTATAAGTTTAGGCTCCTAACCAGAGTGTACATTGACGGGTGTCGCCACAGCACGCTTCTGGCCACTGAAGCCTATTATGCACAGAATAGGAAGTCATTTGGAAATTTGCAAAATCCATATAAATAAGAAGCAAGACATTCTGTGCTCTCGATTTTAAAACTGCCCAAGCTTAATTTAGCTCTTCACTGCCCCTTTCCTTGAGGGCTGTGTGAGCCATAGCAAATTTTGAGTTGCGGCACGTTTGCTCTCTCCTTAGAAATGCTGTGACAGCCTCCTGCTATTATAGCTCGGAGGGATGTGCTCAGAAATGCAAAGCCATTTCCATACATTCCAAGCACAGCATATTTCCAGACGGATCTACTACCCCCAATATCACACATATTAGCGCTAATGAGATGATCTAGAGATTTCCCACGCTGCTTCTCTGTTCCGCTGATGCTCACTACAGAGGACACACTGTGCATACGAATAAACCCTGCCCTTTGTCCAATGCCAGTGCCAGTACCATCACTGTTGCTAGTATCAGGCCTGTGCGTCGCATGGTGCCTTCTGCCTACCACAGACAGAATTGACATGACACCCGGGGGACGGCAAATAGCATTTCCTGAGAGTCACCTCGGAACGACTTTTCCTGTGTTTATGGGGTCTCTGTGTAATCGTATGTGTTTCCCGTGTTTGCGTCGCTTTCTTAGGAATTAGAGGTGTTTATCGGGATTATGTCACAGGCTTTGTGTTTTATTTTACTTTGTGTAGATGTGTATGCACAAGTTGGGCATTGAAACAAAAATTGGACTCCAGTAGTCAAACACTAAGGGCATTTGCAAAACAGATAAGAAACGAGAGCCATCTGCTTCACTTACAAACGCTCTTATCTCTAGTAAAACGCTTCCCGGAAACATGTCCTAGTGCTTCTCCTTAAGACTCTGTGCTTGGGAAGCTGGGCATGATGGGGCATGGCGTCCAGTTCCAAGGTTTGTGAGCCTTTGATGTGGGGTTACTGAGTTCAATGTCAGCTTGGGCTATGTGGGGCCAGCCTGGGCTATATAGTAAGACTGTTTCAATCAATCAATCAAATAAACAAAACAAGTAAGAAACAACAAGAAAATTCTTAGGCATGTTTGTGAGAACTGTGCAGGGTACTTAGCTGTTTTCTAGAATGGTGCTGTGAATAACCTCCATGATTCAAAGAGGCCAAAATTTGGTACTTTTTTCCGAGAGATAATCCGTCCTAGCTGCAGCGTACACCATTGAAGAGCCTGTGGTGCTGAGGTGTACGTCAGTGCACTTCACATGCAGTAGGGTTTAATTCCTTCTTAGGGTGTTTGTGGACGGAAGCATAGCCATGCACCTTGCTGTTCCAGGGCTGGAAAGGTGAAATAGAAAGGGATTTAATCTGTTAAGTCTATTGCTCCTGATCCTTGGAGCTCAGAAAATGCCACGAACAGTTCTCAGAACACCTTTGTACTAAACTGTTTGCTCTATTACCCTCTCTGTTTTTTCCTTGCAGATCTTTTGGGTGGCCTTTAAAAATAAGCATCAGAGACAGAGAGCGCCAAGCAGGAGCTGAAAATGTTCGGAAGACTTCTGGGCTCTCTCTCTACTTTTCCAGCCCCTCCAGCCCTGTTTCCCGACTCGGATGATGTGATGTTCAGAGGGATTCCTTAATCCAAGTCACCCCTCAGTTAGGCATATCTACAAAAGATTGTATCCCCAATTCAAGATGGCGAGCCAGCCGCTGGAAGAGCCCGTGGAGTCTCAGGTGTCGGATGAGCTGGAGTGTAAGATTTGCTACAATCGGTACAACCTGAAACAGAGGAAGCCCAAGGTTCTGGAGTGTTGTCACAGGGTCTGTGCCAAATGCCTCTATAAGATAATAGACTTTGGGGACTCTCCCCAAGGTGTCATCGTCTGTCCTTTCTGCAGGTTCGAGACGTGCCTGCCAGATGACGAAGTGAGCAGCCTGCCTGATGACAATAACATCCTTGTAAACTTGACTTGTGGAAACAAAGGGAAGAAATGCCTGCCCGAGAATCCCACGGAGCTGCTGCTCACCCCCAAGAGGCTGGCTTCCCTTGTCAGTCCTTCCCACACGTCCTCCAACTGCTTGGTTATCACCATCATGGAGGTGCAGAGAGAGAGTTCCCCATCCCTTAGCTCGACGCCGGTGGTAGAATTCTACAGGCCGGCAAGTTTCGACTCTGTCACCACAGTGTCCCACAACTGGACAGTGTGGAACTGCACCTCCCTGCTCTTTCAGACGTCCATCCGGGTGTTAGTGTGGCTGCTAGGTTTGCTGTACTTCAGCTCCTTGCCCTTAGGGATCTATTTACTGGTGTCTAAGAAAGTCACCCTTGGGGTGGTCTTTGTTAGCCTCGTCCCCTCTAGTCTTGTCATCCTTATGGTATATGGCTTTTGCCAATGCGTTTGTCATGAATTTCTGGACTGTATGGCACTTCCTTCTTAATCAATAGGCAAAATAGGAAATTTGGCACATACGGCTACGTTCAAATGATGTACGTACGATTTGCTTTCTTTTGTATTCTCTACGACTAGTGTCTACAGCCTCAACAAAGCCCTTGGCCATACGTCTGTGGTCCATTTTCTGTCCAGATGTTGGCTTGATGGGTTTTCCTGGATTCTGAAAAATGTTTAAGAGACGTTCCTTTCTACGTAGGGGTTAGCCAGGAAGCAAATTGTGTGCGCCTAGCTTTTTAGGGCGCTCTGACGGTTGTGAAATGTCTGGGAGCAAAGGTGTGGGCTCAGTGAGTGCTTTCAGACAGGTACCAGACAAGGTGGCAGGGTCCTGGTGAAAAGGTCAGGATGAATGGAGGCCTCCTTCAAGTTAAGGGTATCCCATGATGGTAGGTAGATGTCAGAGGTAGGTTGCTCCAGAACAGATCAGTGTGCTTCCCCATTCTCCGAGCAGTGGAGCCCTTAATCACCTTCAGGTGCTTTCTTTCTTGAGGTAATGCTTCTCTGAGGTCTCAGATCCCTTTCTCTTCTGTGTGGTGCTCCCGGCCCCAGGGCCCCGCAGTCTCGTCCCCTTTGGTGGTTCCTGCAGAATTCCTGTCTGGCATGTTGTTACAGAAGATGGACGACTCTGAGAAGTTTGCGTGGAAGTAGACCTCCTGCCCGGGCATGGCCATTTCCGTGTACATTTTTCTCCCAGGCTTCCCGGAGAAGATCTGAGCAGTTTTTGCATGTGGAAGGATTCACTGGAGTAACTTCTTATTGCATTTCAGTTTTGTTTGGTTTCTAACCACATTCTTCAATCCGCCCCTAGCCATATCCTGAACGAAGTTCTATTTAAATTACTGGTTATCAGCTTATGAAGGTTTCGTTTTCTTCCCCTTGTTTTAAGAAATTTGCTTAGGGCTGACTTCGCAGACTCCTGCAACACTCTGAGGGAAGCTGTATGGTGAAATCCCAGTAACAGGCCGCCAACTGCTCTTGTCCTAGCACCAAGAACCCCCGTGTTCTGTTGAGTGGTTCCAGACTGCAGTGGCTCAGGCTTATGTCCTATGGAAGTCCAGGCAAAGAAAAGGGTGAAGCCATGCTAAGCCGATGCCCTCCTTGGAGAGATGGGTCAGGGAGTGAAGTGAAGGTGACCGGGTACAGCTCACTTGTGGCTACCTGCTGTTCAGTCAGTTTGGGGATAGATTCAAGTCCTTCAATTTATTTTCTGTAAAAGCATAAGTTACATGACTTGAGTATGGACCCCTTTTCATGAAACAGACTGGGGGACATTGAATGTATATATTTATGGGAATAAGTTGTGTAGTAGGGTTTAGATGAAGGCATAGGATGTTCACAGAAACTAGGCAAAAAGAGGAAAGAAAGCTTTTTAGTGTCTGAGACTTGTTACTGATACTAACAATAAAATACCCATAATGCTTAGCAAAAGGCTTTACCAAGACTCTGTTAACTTGTTTGTAGTGAAATATTTGTCGTGTGAAATAGTTACAGGGGGCCAGTTCCAAACTGTATAGAAGGAAACATGGATACTTATCTAGAATAGGAGTTTCGTTTTAGTTACACCACGATTGACTTTGAGAACATGTATGCCCAGAGTACATATAATGAGAAAGTATATGTGGGATGTGGTCCAATAAAATTTAAACCCCAAGTTAGAACTGAATACATTTATGATTCCAGAAACCCTAGTTTTAGGTAGTATCGTGGATGCGGTTTCCAGAATTGCATTTGGACTTTGAGTAAATACAATATTTAAGAGGTTTTGTGGTTTGAATTTCTATATTTATAAGGTTTCTTTTGTAAAGATGCTCATTTGGTGTGAACTGTAATGTTGAGTGAGGTGGTGAGTAACCGCAGGAAGAGATTTCCAGAAGGCTCTGGACCAGCTCTGTGTTTTGCTACTTTGTGTGATGTCTGCAGTGCTGAAGTTGTGTCTGTGTGTGCTGTGGCAATATTTTTCTTAATGCCAATGTGTTGGTTTGTTTTAAAGAGTTTTAAATGTCTGACAATAGCAACACAAAACTACGCAGCTCTCCATGCTGTCGAGTGGAAAGGACAACCCTTAACTGTTGTATCCCTACGCTGTTTTCTTGTCTATTAAATTTTATTATTTCTAAACGAGATGTTTGGTTTCTCTGATTTATGGTTGAGATGCCATTACCACTCCAGATAACCACAAAGTGAACCTTCATTAAGCCAGTGCCTTTATCATCCGCACGAAGATTTCTAGAATCTCCTCACAAAGCTAACATCATTTACCACACTTCTACCAAGGCCCTCGCATTTTGTTTCAAATGGAGACGAAACATTGGGGAAGATGAAATAAGAATATTATCTCCGTACGGGAAATGTTTTATTTTGTCTGATTGGGTTAACTTTTTCTGAACTGCTCAACACAATAGAATCCAGTGAAATAAAGGAATTATTACCTTGCATAACCTGATCAAACTAGAAAAAATACTGGGTCTACTAATCATGACCATTGTTGAATCATTAGAGAGTACGCAGCAGTTCTGTGTTCCTAACAATCAGTGACTTAGCACCTGTCAATCAACAACAATGGTTTAATTCACTTGGCACAAGTGAGCAAAGAAGCAGGTTGAGGAAGATGGTTACCCGGTCTCTTGTGACTGCCCTGTGAACTCAGGCTTGGCTGCTGAGGACTAGGGAACAATGCATGCCTGCAGGGTTTTGAGCATTGTAGAAACCATGATGAAGTTTCTCAGTGTGTCAGCCTGACGGATGAGAAGCCAGAGGAATCCTGATGTTGCTAGACAAACTGATAGAGCCAAGAGGGGAGCTCAGAGGAGGGGGCAACAGGGTAGCCTGGGAGAGAGCAATGGGGGCGGGCCTGTTCCTTCTTTATACCCTCCTTGCTGATATAGTCTTAAAACTTGCCTTGGTTTGTTGGACTGTTTCAGCTAGACTACAGATTATTCTAGAACTTTCCTCAAAACTAGCAGTGACAGCAAAATCCCTGAGCTTAACCATTTCTTCTTGCAGTTTGCATTTTATATGTTTTCCATATCTTTGCCCTCTTCTTGCATCTTTATTTATTTATTTTTACTTCAATACTTATTATGAATATTTACTTGTGTAGTCTTACTATTGGGTTTTTCCTTGTAAGTTTGCTTTGGTCTAAAACATGTTTCCTTTTTGGTCTGGGAGAATTGTTTGTATTCTGTCAATCATGTTTTAAATAAATGCTGATTGGCCAGGCAGGAGGTGTAGGCAGGAAAACCAGACAGGAAGTGGAAATGATGCAAAGAGAGCAGGAGAATTCTGGGGAGGAGGAAGTTGATTCCTCTCACTCCTGCCCAGATCACCTAAGCAGCAGGATGTGAGCTGCCCCACTGAAAAAGGTACTGAGCCACATGGCTAAAATAGATCAGAATAATGGGTTAATCAAGATGTGAGAGTTAGTTAATAAGAAGCCTGACCTAAAAGGCCAATCAGCTTTATAACTTACAGAGATTTCAGTGTGGTTGATTTTCTCTGGCGCCTGCCGGCTGTGGGGTACCAGGCGGGGACAGAAAACACAAACAAGCAGGGCCCTACATGTTACACCTTTTAAAAATTTTATTAACGATTTTATGTGTCTGGGTGTTTTACCTGTATGTGC
Source organism: Myodes glareolus (assembly GCF_982192425.1). NCBI lineage: Eukaryota > Metazoa > Chordata > Mammalia > Rodentia > Cricetidae > Myodes > Myodes glareolus. Next base: position 60,069,672 of record NC_142039.1, read on the forward strand.
TTTTGGTGCTATGCACATGCCTGGTGCCTGAGGCCTGAAGAGGGTGCTGGATCCCCTGGGACTGGAGTTAGACATGGTTGTTGCAAGATCAACAAGTGTTCTTAACTGCTGAGCCATTTCTGCAGCAACTAAACGGTGCTGATTTTAAATGTGGATAACCAAAATTAGAATGTGAGTAAATTCTAAATGACTCTCAGACACAGTAAGGAGTGATCCCAGTTTCTTATATTATTTAAATCCATGGTATAATCCAAACCTAAGTAAACTCAGTATGGATATTTATGGTCAGAAATTAAACTATAGCCTCAATACTGTAATACTAAGTTGTGATAATTTGCCGTTTATAGTGGTTGGGCCTTGATTTAATTAAAATATCTAATTAAGCAAAAACAATTACTTGGCCAACATTTTAACTAATCAGATATTTATTGACTGTACCATATATATTGGGATGTTTGGAGTGTCAGGAGAAAGAGTGTTACTTAGGGTTACAAGAGTGTTACAAGGACAAGCAGGTTACCTATGACCTTGTTTTTCTCACAGTGTGTAAAGAAAGTTGTGTTGTACATTTCTGTCCACACCCCTCAAGGCAGAGATCTGGCCTGGAGACCTGACTTTGTGAAGCAGCGGGGGCTGAGGCATTGGAGAGACGCTGAAGCCCAGCAAGAAGAGCGCCAAAGCTGAGCTCTCCTTGCCTGGACTCTGAATGTGTAGGGGTAGTGGTCAGAGGGAAGATTCTGGAACATTGAGGGGGAAGGATGGAAGCCAGAGAGCATGTGGTCAGTAGACGCCAGAGGAGGAAGGTGGAATTAGAATCGTTAGGTCATATGAACAGAGCAGTTGTTGCTGGTTCTCTTCACACTCAGCATCAGCATCTAGCCTAGCTGTGTTTGTTCTCTTTGTTAGGTAAATGTATGATGTCTAAATTCTCAATTTGCCACTTACCTTAATTTTTTCCAACACGATCTCACTGTGGCTGAGCCATCAAGGATGATCTTTTGGTCATTAAACATATTCTGGACCAAGGTAAGGTCCAGAGATCTGGCTTCAGTTAATTCCTTCTGGATAGTTTGGAATATGTTAAAATTTTTTTTGTCTGTCTCCAGATTTAAAAAGCTTGTCTCCTCACAGCATTTTTAATGAATTTTAATTATTTTAGCAACACTTTAGCCTGCGATGTTGTTTTGAACGCTAAGGAACACTATTAGTCAATAAACGAGCATCTATTTTTGATATGTGCTAAACCCAAACTCCCCCGCTCTTCCTTTTACCCCATCCCCATCTTCTGATCTTTTTAAAATTTCATCTATGGAAGAACCTCATGCACCCATTACCTTCCTCCTGCACACACATGCACACACACAACACGCATGTGTATCATCTACACACATGATCCACACATGCATGCATACACACATCACACATATATTCTTAGGCATTTTAGGTAACAGCTGTGAAAGAGAAGCATGTTAGTCTCCCCGAAAGCTTTGAATTATCCAGGTAAGTAATATTAAAAAAAAATCTTTTCTTTTCTTTTTTCTTTCTTTCTTTCTTTCTTTCTTTCTTTCTTTCTTTCTTTCTTTCTTTTTTTAATCATTAACCACCTTTCTTGCTGCTCATAGAGTAATGGACTCCAATGCTTGCCTCAGAGACAATTCCTACCGTTTTACTATGTCCAATATCATTGAATGACGGAAATTGTCTTAGCCAAACAATGGACTGATTAGTTAACATTGCTTCTGTTTGCTGTACTTTTCCTCAATATTCCAGCTAGAACTAACTGTACAAACTGTACAATTAAATTTTTGGTCTTTTTTTTCTTTTGGCTAGGTCTTCAAGTTATATAATTATTTCCACTCACCCGTGATTCAACAGACTGAAAACCACCAGTTAAAATGGGACAAATGACAACCTCATTTTGTGGGCCTTTCTGCTGCCAAAGGAGGGTGGCATGAAGAGTTGGTCTCTGGAGACCAAAGAATGCTCAATTCTGGCTTTGGGATGAGGAGGAAAAGGCCACTAGTTACCTCTTCTGTTCCCTGCCCACAGCTTCATGTTCCAGATGAGAACCTGGCCAGATTCTTTGATGCAGAACTTAAAGATCCATGACTTTGAGTCCTATTCTAGCTGTTACTCTGCATAATATTCACATTTCCCCTGATTTTATGATGTGATACCCATGCCTTTCATGGCTCATTGGGAAAATATAAAGACAATTATGGTTTATGGTTTTTAAAAGCAGGATCTTCTTATGGCAGTTGCTCCGAATGCGTGTTGTGGAATGTGTCCAAGTGGCTGATCCATGAAGGGAAGACGTCCCGGCTGTGTGAGTGGAAGGAGATTAAAGGCCAGTGTCATCTTCTCAGGGACTCACTGAGCATCTGGACCATGCAGTGTCTGAAAGACAGTCCCTTGGACGAAACTTTGCAGTGTTTTTCAAACTTAGCTATCTCAGAACCCTTTCCCAAGACATCTGCTGATACTTGGTGGGGTTAGTTTGATGGAAGACATCTGTAAAGTCTGCCTTAGAGAATGGGTAAATAAACAAACCAACAAAAAACCCAGCCACAATAGAGACTCTGACTGTGAACGGGAAGTCACCGACCCAGAACATGAATTTAATAGACAGTCAAAATTAAGGCGATGGTTATGCGCTGGGTCCAAGTGGATGACAATGTGACGTGCAAAGGAGGGTGGCAACAGGTGGCTGAGAGTGTGCACTGTGGTGGGTGATGGAGATCCCACTTGCTTCCAACTCATTGGCAGATCCTGTCCAGATATTGCAGCTTGATCCCTAACATTTGTGCCAGCATCTGTCTCCTGGGTCTCTCTACACAGCAGAAATTCCTAGCTATATGCAGAAGGAAATCTCAAATGGAGTAATTACATACTAGTTATTTTCTTTGCCTGTGAAACTTCCCCTGTGGATTTTTAGAAGGGAACCCAATATCCCAGCTTCTGGGAAATGTGTGTCAGATGTAAAATTTTGATCCTAATGTTAGTGCTAAGAATACTTAACAGTTCCAGTGTGACCATTTCATTTAGCAAATGAGAAGAAACCCACCCACGGACATGATCAGAGGAGTCACAGGACAAGGGATAGAAACAGATGCTATGCAGTGGGGGACACCACGGTCCAAGTCCTTCTTTGAGTCTGCATGCCTTATGCTCTCTTACTTCTGAGCCAATATTTGCCAACTCTTGGTAATGGACAATTGCATCATGATTAACAAAATATCAAGCTGGATAGGTATTAGTTAACTCCCTACAAACTGTGTGTCTAGCATTATAAGTATATAATTACTGGAATAATTATCTGAATAGCTTGTTCTAGAGAAGTCAAGGCAAAGCATTTGCACTCTGAAAACTCAACTTTAAATTTTGTTTACCCACTCCTTTCCTTAGTTTTAAAAACCGAACTTCTATGACATTTTCTCAAACACCTCCACAGTTTTAGTCATTTTTGATATTCTGTTGTGGGAGATAAGGATTTAATTTTTCTATTTTCTATTTTCTACACACACACACACACACACACACACACACACACACACACACACACACCCAGCTGTTACGAAGCCCCACTACATCGACATTGGTAAAACCATTTGGCATGTAGCTTCTCGTGACTGTGCACTGTTCCTGGCTGTGGTCAGGGTTTGTTCTCAGTGTTTCGTCTTTGCTATTACATCACTGTTTGCTTTCTCTGTAATTAGCTGTCCCATTCTAAAATGGCCTTACATTTCTTTCTTTCTAACTATTAAAACTTCACCCTTTCTAGTTAAATGTGACACTAATATAATAATGTGCCAGTTTGTCCCTTGAGGTCAAGCTTTCTCAACTCTCACAGTATTCGCCTAAACCATGTTAGTCTGATCCTTTTTCTTGAGTCCTTGCCATCCTTTTCTTCATCGTGTGTGTGTGTGTATGTGTGTGTGTGTTGGGTACATGTGAGTGCATGTTTGTATACAGGTTTGCTCACCCATGAAGACACACATTAACGCCAGAGGTTGACGTCATGATGTCTTCCTCCACCACTTCTCCACTTTTTTAAGACAGCCTCTCACTGACCCCAGAGCTCACTGCTTCAGTGAGACTGGCCGGCCGGTGAACCCTCAGGATCAGCTTGACTCAGCCCTCCAGTGCTGGGGTCACAGGCGCGTGGTACCATGCCTGTCTTTTCCATGTGCACGTTGAGGATCTCAAGTCCTCTGACTTGCACAGCAGGCACTTTGCTGAGCCATCTCCAACAGGTTTCGTTATTTCATTTAGCATTGTTTTTGAGATTTTTGAGATTATTTTATGTGTTTGGGTGTTTTGTCTGTATGTATATCCACATTATATCCATGTGAACAGTGCCTGAGGTGACCAGAAAAAGGTATAAGATTCCCCGGGACCAGAATTAGATGGTTGTAAGCTGCTGGGAGACAATGCTAGTAGTTGAACCCTGGTCCTTGAGAGGAGGAGTCAGTGCTCTTAAGTGCTGAACCATTTATTCAAACCTTTATTTCTTTCCCTCCCTCCCTCTCTCCCTCCCTCTCTCTCTCTTTTTCTTTCTTTCTTCCTCTTCCTCACTCTCCTTCTCCCCTTCCTTCCTCCTCCTCCTTCTTCCTCTTCCTCTTCCTCTTCCTCTTCCTCTTCCTCTTCCTCTTCCTCTTCCTCTTCTTCTTCTTCTTCTTCTTCTTCTTCTTCTTCTTCTTCTTCTTCTTCTCCATTTTGACAAAGCACCTTCTCCAACACTTGATGGATATTTTCACAAGTACAAATTGTAAGTCTCTACAATTTGAAAATACCTTTCTTCTTCACCAAGCCTGAGTTATGGTTTCTGTTATTTTTAACCTTAGAGTGTTTTATTGTCCTCTGAATCCCTCCCTCCCCTTTCCTCTTCTCCCTTCCACTCTTTTTCCCTCCCCTTCTCTCCTCCTCTACTTTCTCTTCTTCTTTTCACAAATGCTTACCATTTTGGGTCTTGGTGAGAACACCGATTTCAGATCTTTCCTGCGTTCATTCACTTCCTGTTTTGTCTGTCTCCTGAGTTCACTGGTCTGCTTCATAGAGAACTGTCTCCTGAGCTTCTACTTTTCGACAGCCTTTTCAGTTTAGTGGGAGCCAAATAAACACAATGGGAGCACCGTGTGCCTGTGGGTTTGTCTCCATTGGGCCCCTGCTGGTGCATGTGCGGGATTCCTGTTTTAGTGGCAGAGGCTCAATGCTCATTCTAAACATCTTTTACATTGATGAGTTTCTCCTTGGATGCTAATGCTTTGCAGTCCCGCGGGAGGAGAAGGAGGGTGTCTGATGCTCTTTCCGCCATTCAGATTACTATTTAATACCTATTCACAGCAGTGCTCTCCCATCTGGTACACATAGCATCTCTGAGGACAGATCTTCTCCCAGCTCTAGGAAGGAAGGGCTGGAGAGGAGCAGTTATCTGGCTGCCTGCAGTAGAAAGGGTATCTTAGAGGCCGTGTCCTTTGTGACAGTGTCCACCCCAGTTTCTCAACTGCTTGGTACATCTGACTGTCCAGCTTTCCAAGATTCTGTGTGAAATATATTGCTAGTTTTTGACAGCCCTTCCCCTCTGAGTTGGTTTGAATAAAAATGATCTTTAAAAGGATTAGAAGCATTAGTCGGTGTGGCCTGGTTGGAGGAAGTTTGCCACTGGGGGTGTACTTTGATGTTGTAAAAGCCCATGCCAGGACCAGTGTCTCTCTCTGCCTGCAAATCAGGATGTAGCTGTCAGCTATTGCCCTAGGGCCATGGGTGCCATTTTCGCCCCATCATGGTGATAATGGGCTGTCAGCCTCTGAAGCTGTAAGCCAGCCCCCAGTTAAAGGCTTTCTTTTTAAGAGTTGCTGAGGTCATGGTGTCTCTTCTCAGCACCAGGACGATGACTAAAGCATCCTTCTTCATGCCGTTCCTACCACTGGCCTAGGAGCAGCTTTGGATAAAGCATGCGCTCATTGTATGTCTCAGCTGGAGTGATGCCCGCTGAGCTTCTGTGGGTTCCAGAAATTTTAGAATCTTGCAGAGAAGGTAGTTGATGTGTATGCACAGCACAGTAGGAGTGGGGTGCTTCAGTGTACGCAGGGACACTCTCGGTGTCCCCTGAAGCATGGATGTGTTCGGCTGGAGTTCGGAATCGGAAGAAACCCATCTTCAGTGGCAAGTTCGCTAAAGTGGAAGGATCTTTGATAATGACTGTTAGTGTCATCTCGCTTATACTAGTGTGAAAGTGTTCGGGAGAGCCCAGTAATTTTTGGTTTTAAATCTTTTTTAAGATTTTCTACATTTAATAGATGAATGGTTTCTGACTTAGAAGGTATCTAAAGTAAAATCTTTACTTCAAGTGTAATAAAGCGCCATGGCCTCTAGGGTATACGGTAACTCTTTAGCCAACGTGAGACATAATACTTAAAATGATTAATGAAGTCATAATCTGAAAACCTCAGATCATCAAAGCCAATAATTCTCTTTGAAAAGATTTCTTGTGGCGAAGTTATTCATCAAAACCTATTTTGCAAGATGCTAGCATTGTTCTAGCAGGAAATTCAGAAATAAACATCTGTCAAGCACCACTTGTTTCTAATTATGCAGGTAGATGGGAGACTGCTGTCTGTACAAATGTCTGGCACTTGTACATCGGATAATTAGCACAGCATCGGGTTGCTGAATACTGACAAGCTGTGCACATTGAGCCCGAAGTGATGGGGTCTCTGAGAAGTGGTCACTTCCTATATTTCCGAGTTACATTGTGCTTAGGAATGGTAAGGCTCTGGGGAATCCAAGGCCCTGCTCCCCTTCCTGTCACATATGTCTCTGGAGGCCCTGAAATAATCCTAAATTTTACTGAGCACTTACTACATTCCAGAGTCTGCACTAACTGCCTTAAATGCATTGTCTCCGTCAGTTGCTATGGCAATCCTAGTTTCCTTATCTGGTAGTTATATTAAGGTTGCTACCAGATGAGAAAGAAATGATTTCTTTTCCCATGCCAACTCTACATGCTCCCCTTTGACTGTGTATATACATACTTGTGTGTGAGAAAGCATGCGTGCAAAAGTGTACTTGTGTGTTTTTGTGTGCTCATGTGTGCACGTGCATAAGTGTGTACCTGTCTGCTTTGCACAGTATCATGTACTTCTCTCTCTGAATAAGGAGGTATTTCATATCCATCTCTTCCCACTTTTCACATTTGCTGGTTCTGTTATTTCTGAATTTTATATTGATTATATCAATATAAACTTTAGAAACATAAGCACACAATCTCATTCTTTTTTGTTTTTGTTTTGTTTGTTTGTTTTGTTTTGTTTTTCAAGGCAGGGTTCTGTAGCATTGAAGCCTGTCATGGAGCTAGCTCTGTAGACCAGGCTGGCCTTAAACTCATAGAGATCCGCCTGCCTCTGCCTCCTGAGTGTAGCAATTAAAGGCGTGCACCACTACCGCTCAGCTCACAATCTCATTTCTTTACAGCTCACTGACTGTGTTCTTTAGCTCTGGTCTTGAGTCCCTGGCTTGTTTTGGTAGGTGACAATATGAGATAAGCTTAGTAACGCTGTCTTACAAAAGGCATTAAGTAAATATTTTAAAAATACATTTATTTTTATAAAGCTTTCATTTTTAGAAAAATCCAGGAGATATTAGACTGCTGTTGTGTATCTCACATGCCATTGCTCCTCCTATTAGTGCCTAACATCTTACTAATACGGTACCCTCATTCTAGTTACTAGAAAAATATTGATATATTCTTAAAACTCCTAGTTTGGCTTTCTTTGGCTTGGTTGTGACTTCCTTTTTTCTCCAAGATCAGCCCAAAGAATCACGTGACCCTGAGTTTTCCTGTCTCATGAAGAGCCTGTCGACTGTGGCAGTTTCCTGAGCTTCTCGGGTGTCTGATGACCTTGGTGCTATGGAGGGGATAGTTCAGGTGTCTGATGACCTTGGTGCTATGGAGGGGATAGTTCAGGTGTCTGATGACCTTGGTGCTATGGAGGGGATAGTTCAGGTGTCTGATGACCTTGGTGCCATGGAGGGGATAGTTCAGGTGTCTGATGACCTTGGTGCTATGGAGGAGATAGTTCAGGTGTCTGATGACCTTGGTGCTATGGAGGGGATAGTTCAGGTGTCTGATGATCTTGGTGCTATGGAGGGGATAGTTCAGGTGTCTTATGAGACATTTCACAACTGATGAAACAAATCAGTTGTGATTTGCTTGGTGGTTTTCTTGTGACTGGAGGGCCATTTCTATGACATCACGCCATGATGTATCATCTCCTGACTGGTCTTGGCCTTGATCTTGTGGCTGTTGGAGTGGCTGCCAGGCCACTCCTGTCTAGAGGGACTCATTTTCCCCTTGGCATTCTCTGCTCTTCGGAAGGAAGTCACTGTGAGAAATGAGGACTTTCACTTCACTTTCTGGAGAGTAGAATATCTACACTATTTGTTTAGAATATTTTTGTGTAGCAGATTCGTCTCTTTTTCCTTTACTTATCTACAGATTCAGTATTTATTTCAGCGTGGACTCATGGAAATATGAAATATATCTTATACCTTTGAATATCAGCCAATAGCACTTAACTTGTTACTCACAGATTATTTTATCTTTGGCCACTGAAAATTTGTTTAGTTGACTTACATTTTCTTTTGCTACATCTTGATTGCTATACATATTTTTTCTTTATTTTAAGGCATGTTTTCCTTTAACAGTGTGTTTTTTAGACCAGAAAAATCTAAAAGTCTAACATCAATTAAAATTTTATTAATTATTATTATTGCGTGTATATGTTCATACAAATTTTCTTACTCAGTCTGTCAGTGTGGTAAACTGCGCTGACTGGTTTTCAAATGCCGATCTCTCTTCTATACCTAGAATGAGTCCCACGTGATAGGGTGTAGAACGCCTTCCACCTTGCTGGGCTGCTCTGTGGATACGCTGCTGTGGCTAGAATAAGTCCGATGTGATAGGGTGTGGACTGTCTCCTGAATTGCTAGGTTGCCGTGGCATACGCTTCTGTGGCTCTTCACATTTTGCTCATGAGCGGCAGTCACATGCGGTTTTCTTTCCTGCAGTGTTTCTGGCTTGTGAGTAGGGCAATGCCCGCCTCTGAGGATGATTTAGGAAACGGCCTCTTGGGAAGAGATGGAAAATGTTGGTGTGATTTTTTTCTCTAAATGTTTGATTGATAGGAAATATATTACATTCAAAATACCCCTCCCCCAAATAAGGATTTGGGAATATATAATGAAAGAAGTGAAAACTTTCCCTTAGTCACGTTTTTTTGCTGTGAAGAGACACCTGACCCAGGAGACCTCTATAAAATGAGGCATCTCATTGGAGGATTGCTTACCCAATCAGAGGTGTAGTATGTTATCGTCATGGTGGGGAGCATGGTGGTACACAGGCAGACATGGTGCTGAAGAGATAGCTGAGAGGTATATTCTGATTCACAGCCAGTGTATGTGTGTGTGGGGGGGAGGGGTGGGTAGACCCTGGGCCTGGTATAGGCTTTTGAAACCTCAAAGCCCCTCCCCTCCCCAATGACACATTTCTTCCAGTAAGGACTCACCTGCTCCAACAAGGCCACACCTCCTAATCCTTCCCAAATAAGTATCAGCTGGGGACGAAGCATGAGACCATGTGAGCCCATCGGGGGAGGTGTTCTTATTTAAACTACCATAGTGTCTCCAATGAAAATTTCAAGATGCTGCAGAAGGAAATTACAGAAGATACTAGACAATGGCAAAATATCTCATGTTCTTGGATGGGCAGAATTAATATTGCGAAAATGCCTATACTACTAAAATTTATACACAGAACCAATGAAACACCCACGGTAATTTCCATATCATGTCTTACACATTTAGAAAAAAAAATACAATTTATGTGGAACCACAAAAGACCACTAATAGCCAAAGCAATCAATCTTAAGGAACAAAAACCCTGCTGGGGGTATTATAACGCCTGAACTCAAGTTATACTATAGACCTATATGTGAGAAAGACAGCTGGTACCGGTGTAAAAGTAGATGGTTAGACCAGTGGAATAGAAGACCCGGAAATTAAATGGCAATGCTATACTCACTTAATTTTTGATAAAGGAGGCAAAAACACACTTTGGGAAATAGAGCCTATTGAACAAATGGTGGTGGCCAAACTGCATTTCTGCTTGCAGAAGATGAAATTAGATTTATATCTTTCACCTTATACAAAATTAATTCAAAATGGATCAAATACCTTAACTTAAAACCCCGAAACATGCAAAGTTTCAGAACAAAGTACAGGGGTGACCCTTCGAGATACTGGGGTTGGCAAGACCGCTTTAAATAGAGCACCAGCAGCACAGGAAGTGACCCCAAGTGTCAACAGATGGGAGTCTGTGAAAATCAAGTTTCTGTTCAGCCAGGGAGACAATCAGTAGAGTTACCAGCCAGCCCACAGCACGGGAGGGAACCTTACCAGCTATACTTCAGGCGACGGGCTAATCTCCAGACTTTACAAAGGACTGCAGGCTTTAAATGACTAAAAGAATAAAACTGACAGTCAACACATGGGCAAATGAGTTGAGCAGACAATTTTCCAGAAAGGAATACAAATGGCCAATAACTATTTTTAAAAGTGGAATGCATAAAATCTATTTGATGCAGAAAGTGTAAAATGTAAAGCTTCACAGCCTCCGCTCCGAATGGTTATTGTCACTGCATAGAAGTTCATTGAGTTGTACGGACGTTGGGTCTGGTTAATTCGGTAAGTGATGCTTTTATTTATTAGCAAGATTTCTAAAAACAATATTTTGAAGGAGTGTTTCATTGAATTAGTAAGAAAAAGCATCTGATCCTGGTGCTTTGCTTTGTTGGAAGGTTATTCATTACTGATGCAATTTTTCTCAAAACTTTCCGCTTATCAGGTTATCTGAGTCTCCGCATGTGAACGTTGGTAGTGCTGTTGAAATCTAGACATTGTGTGCTTCATGAAAAGGCCCTAGATAGGCAGGACTTCAGTGTGGAGATATAACTTGGCTAATGCATTAATAACTAAAGAATTGTTTGCATTTATTTTTGTGCATGGGCGGCCTGCATACGTCACGTGCACAGCACATGTGTGGAGGTCAAAGGGCAACAGCAGGAGCCTTCAGGGTATTAAATTCAGGTCCCAGGCTTGGCGGCAAGCCCCTTTACCTGCTGAGCCTTCTCTCCATCTCCACAGTAACGATTTTTAAAACACACGGTATTAAGAGCTCTGAAACACAAACCTCCAAGGACTTCCTCTTAGCAATAAGATTGGATTTGATCTCTTTAGGCCCCAAATCAGAGGCTTCACCTGATCTCTCCACTTTCCCACGTTAATAAAGAATGCAGTTATTTACTGAGCCCCTCCCATTCAGGGGCGTGACTGTACCACCACAGGGTAGATTTGAGTATTTTACTTTACAGATGTGAAGTATGACGCAGAGGAGTGAAATAATACATTGATGGTCACATAAATATACATCGATAGTCACACAAATAGCAGACAACCAAGCCTGAATCCCCTGCTTTCATTCACCAAACCTCCGTGCGTATTCCCGTCTGCTAGCCCACGACTCCATCCCACTTCAATTTCTGTTCCTCGCCCATCCCCCAAGCATGTGAAAAATCTCATGCAATCCTCCTTGGGATGAAGGGCTCACGGCATTAGTGGCAGACTAGACATGCTAACTCATCTAACTAGTGTGTTCGTGGTTCTTTCACATAACAGAACAGGTGTGGGCAATCACGCAGTCGATACACTGGCTCTGCGGTGTCCCCAGGGGTGGCCGAGCTCTGCCTTCTGCTAGATTCTTCCCTTATGTTCACTAGGAAGTGGATTCGGTTTTAAGGTGCTTTCTTAGGACAGGAATCTATGCCAATGAAAGGCGTGGGGACAGAGGCAAGGAAGTACTTCCTGGAAATTTAGTCTCCAGATCCACCTCCGGGAAGCTAGCAGGATTGTCACGGACACTGTTTATTGTCTGAAGTGGGTACTTCCCTTTCCAAACAGGTGCAATCAAGGGATGGAGGAATGAGATGAGGATGAATCCTGGCCAGGCCAGTCTTGGTCTTTCAACGTTAAGGTAAAGCCCCTGCCCCGACTGCCTCCTTGCCGTACCCATTGCCAAGGTCTTGCTCCACTCCAAATTCCTGCATATGCTGTCTCTACATGCGACTCACTAGCCTTAGGTCCTCCTCAGCTTTCCTGTATTGGCGTAATGTTTTCAAGCCTGTGCTATTTCTTCAGGACTCTATTAGAAGGGTTGTGGGAAAAGAGGCTACGCCTATTGCTTGTCTCTCATGTCCAGCGTGTTTATGGCTCACACTAATTATTAACTTTCAGTGCACATGCCACCCAGGGGGCTCCATTGTTCCAGTACACTCCGGGCTTGGATGTCTAGACTTCTCATTCCGGACCTCACCCCTACCATACAAAGATTGGTAGAATTAGTAGACATGGATCATACATAACACAAGTTACAGGAAACTTTAAACATGGGAAGAAAGGGGATTCTAACTCACCAGCAAGCCAGTTTAGGAGAGCATGGCCGTGTAGTATATTATCTTCCCTTCTACAGTAAAGACTATAAAATACTTCCTACTCGTCATTTCAATGACAATATTTGACATACCGAGATGACCAGTTAGTTAAACAGAAATGGTCAGAATCCAACAGACCAAATCATTGGCAGCAGCGTCGTGGTTTGGATGTGAACGTGGCATTGGAGCTTCTCAGGATTGCAAGCAGCCATGTCACCTGGATGAGCTAAGAGGGCTGGAGGACACAGCCAGAGACCTGGAAAGGAAAGAGAAGGAGAACATGGAGGGAGGGGGAGGGGGTGGAACGGTGCGGGCTTCCCGTCTGTATGCTGTGAATACGTGACCAGGCAGGACAGAAGCTTCCGTCTACAGTGGAATAAGATAGCTCATTCCAGTGGAGGCAAATTTCAGGTTCTGGCAGATTGTCCGTCTTTAGCGCTCAGACTGTTTGTGTCTGATACTGTCATAATGTGAGTAATTGACTTTATGTCTAGAGAACACAGTTTTCTTCATTGGTCCTTAGGAGAAAAGTTATTTACCTCTACCAGTCAGATATCATAGTGGGTAATACCTACCCGTCAGACTTTTGTCATTCTGTTGGCCATGCAATGAAACAGGTGTTGTTATTCAATGCTTCTGAAGAGAAAATGGTTAGAGTAATTGCTCACAGTGACAAAACAGTGCAGACTTGAGATTCTTCCCCACAGCTGGCAGAGTCTAAAACCCAAATTCGTTCCCCCAATTCTCCTAAGTCAGTGGTTTTTACCCTGATTGTTCATTGGGTTTTAAAACACTGGGCTCGATCAAGTCGCATGCATAACCAAGTTAATCAGAATATTCAGGGTTGGGAACCAGGGGAACCAATGACCCTAATACTTAGCTTTATTAGTCAGGGTTCTCTAGAGAAAAAAGCCCTGATAGGATAATCCAGTGTATGTGTACAAGATATATCTGTATACAAGGGCAGAGGCTGTCTGTATGCTGGAGAGTCAGTGATGAACACGGTAGTTGACCAGTCTAAGAGGTATAGGTGCTTGACCAGTCCCAGTGCAGTGCTGAGCATCCCTGGAGAGTCTCTGGGGTTGAGCCCCTGTGCAAAGCCCTGAAGCTGGAACTTTATAGTCACAAACAATGGAAGCAGCAATAGATATACACTTGTTTAGTCTGTGTGTCCATAGCTGAGACAGGACTTCAGCAGTTCTTCCATGTGTGTGCTGTAACATGTTTTATATGCATGTGCTGTAACACCCTCTGTATGTGTGTGTGCTGTAACACCCTCTCTCTGTGTGTGCTGTAACACCCTCTGTATGTGTGTGTGCTGTAACACTCTGTATGTATGTGTGTGCTGTAACACCCTCTGTATGTGTGTGCTGTAACACTCTGTATGTATGTGTGTGCTGTAACACTCTGTATGTATGTGTGTGCTGTAACACCCTCTGTATGTGTGTGCTGTAACACCCTCTCTCTGTGTGTTCTGTTACACCCTCTCTCTGTGTGTGCTGTAACACCCTCGAGTTTGAGCACTCTCTGCCTGTTTCTCAGAATATGCTGTGTGAACTCTGGACTCGGGTCTTGTCAGTTAGACATGTGCAGAACCTTCTGGTTTGTGGCTTGTTGCTTCAGTTTGTGGTGTTTATTGGGAAACATTTTTATCTGGTATAGTCAAGTACATTTACCTTTTCCTTTATGTTTTACAGTCTTAAAACTTTTAAAAAGAAATCCTACTGAACTCGGAGGCCATAGTCCATTTGCTGGGTCCTCCAGGAGCTGGAGATATGGGTCAGTGAGTAAGGCACTTGCTACTAAGCTTGATGACCTGAGTTTGATTTCTGAGACCTTCATGGCTGAAAGACTGAATCAATTACTGTACGTGGTCCTCAAGGTCCCACATGGAGGTCTTTAGTCCTGTGGTTTATGTGGTGACTTATTCTTTTAATAAGAGGTCATAGCTTATATCAATAAAACACTCTACCCCGAATCTCAGAGACTTAATCCCAAGCTTGTCTGGTTTGCTTTGTACAACCACCATGAGATTTTAGGAATTTCTCTTTTCCAAGAGCCCCAGGTAAATGGAGGCTTTGAGACAGAGGCATCAATTAGAGCCACACCATCCCAAATGAACCCCATCTTGTCTGATCCTGGAAGCTAGGCAGAGTTGAGCTGGATACTGCTTGCATGAGAGACAGGTATGTTGTCATGCCCGTGTGGAAGGAGTTGTGTGGTCTGCTTACAGGTGAGGCATATTTCTTCTGATCATAATCCTCCAGTGGCCAAAGCAGAGGCCATCAGATCACTTCCAGGTTCAGATGGGACAGAGAGGTACAGTTCCAACATTGAGTGGCAGTAGATGACATGTAGGGCCATCAGCAAATGGTGCCAATGAGAACTGATCCCTTTGAAGCATGAAGTTCACCGGACTTATCAACTGCTAACGTCATTTTGTCTGCTTCCAACGGCCCCTGCTCCCTACGAGGTCTTAACAGTAGTGTGAGTTTCTTTAATTTAATTTGAATTCAGAAAACATCAAAGTATATCAAGAAGAAGGACTGGAAACATCCCTTAATAATGCTGGTGGGGGGAAAAAGCAAAAGCTGAGCCCGTTGTCAGCCCTGGAGATTGGATGTCAGTCATGCTAAAGGGTAGGGACAAAATCTTTCACTCGCCCCCCAGAGTCAGGCATTTGGAACTGAGGTCTGTTTGCTGTCTCTCTGAAAAGCACTGATCTCTGAGCATGAGTCAGTTAGCACCGAAGCACCCCCTGGCAGCTGGCTCTTTCAGATTATCCAGCTCCATCACGCTAGTCGGTCCTCCCTGGGGCAATGGCCAGTGCCTGCACAATTGCTCACTGAGTCAGTCTGGGTGGGTGGTGGGGGAGATAGCAGTCTTCTAGCTTATTCTCTCCTGAGCCATGGCTGCTTGGAGGGAGAAAGAGAACCTAATAGAACATAACAAAGATGTCTCCGGATCCCCCGCTGACTCCGATGGGATTTTGCCATTTCCAGCATTACTATGTGACTCACGGCTCCATCTCCTTTCCGGCCTTTTTGTCACAGGAAAGGAAGCAGCTGGGCTTCTGGGCTCAGGCCCTGAGCTTCCTATGACTCAGGGGCCAGCCTGTTAACACCACTCTGTTCACGGTGGGCCCTGGGCTGGGCGGAAATCTCTGCTCTATCCAGGAGGGGGTGCAGCACGGGCTTGCTTCTGAGTTTGCAGTGGCAGAGCAAGAATTCACAGGCCGTTTATTTCCACGTGAGTGCTGGCACTTTCTTTTGCCTCTGGGTAAATAAATGATGAGATGCTGGTTAGTGGCTAAACTACAGAGGAACACTGATTTTCATATACAATGTTTTCTTCTCGAATGTGAAATAGGACGTTGCGGGGGAAAATGATGACCTGTAACATGAGCCTGTCTTGTTAACACTTATATCACCAAAGCATGACAAAATAATTGAAATAAGAACCCTGAGTCCCCATCACTAGGAGTGCCCCGTGGAGGCTGGCTGCTATGGTTCTGATGTACTCTGTCCCCACCAAAGCGTACATTAAAATTCAATCATCAGTGTGGCACATGAGGAGATGGGGGCTTTGGGAGGGGTAATGCATTTTGCATGAGACTGGGCTGGTTTTGTCAGAGACGAATTGGTTCTCTTAAGAGCAAGTTGTTATGAAGCAGGTGAGCTTCCTTGTCCCCCACCTTCTCCGTGCACCTGCTGGTCACTCTCGCAGGCTCTGCCACTGTGATGCTCACCTACATGCTACAGGGCAGTCTGAGGTTTTCCACTCATGCGGCTGCCTCTCTGTCAACTTCCCTGTCTTCAGACCCACAGGCTAAGTTAAGACCTCTTTTCTTTAGAAACGACCCAGTGTTGGGGATTTGGCCATAACAACAGAAAACAATTAGGAACCTAGTCGGAGCGACCCTCTTGTTCATTGTGAAGGAGATGGATGTGGCATGGGGAGCTGGAGGAAAGAGCTTCTTGGTTCCTTTCTGTGTTGGTGTCCTGTGGTTGCTGTCACAAAGAGGCACATTTGTTTTCTCCCGTGTGTAGAGACTTGAGATGCGGGAAGGGCATAACTCCCTCTGAAGGCTCTAGAAGCATCTTGACCAGGCCCCTCTCCCTGCTTATGGAAGGATCCTGCTGGGAATGTATCCCTCTTCACACAGCCGTATTCTGCTGCCTGGGACTCCGAGACCAAATCTTTCTTTTTATAAGAGGAAACTGTTGAATCAGTGCTCATACCACCCCAGCATTGCCTCATCCCAGCCAATTTCCCCTGGAGCAACCCTTTCACAGTAAGGTTAAAAGTGTGAAGGTTCTGAGAGTCAGAGCTTCAACACACGATTTTTTTAGGGGGCACAAGTCAACCCACGGTGCTTTCCAATGCTGTCATTTAATTGATCAAGGAGATAAAAAAGTTTAACTAAAGTTAACACCTATCCACACTGTTTATTTGCCTTTTTAATTGATTGTTCAGGTGACACTGGTTCCTCACATTCTCTGGGCTTAGAAAAAGCAAGCACACATTTTGTACGACTTGTGGGTCCCTTCCGGAAGTTCCCCTACTTCCATCCATCTGTTTCCTTCCTTTTCAAGATTTGTTTATTTATCTTCTTGTTATGTGTGTGGGCCTCTGTATGTGTGTCCCATGCATACAAGAGCCCACAGAGGCCGGACAAGGTCACTGGCTACTCCCTAGTGTTACAAATGGCTTGATGGTTGTGAGCCGCTGTGTGGGTGCTGGAAATCAAACGGGGGTTGCTTGCAAGAGCAGTCAGTACTCTTAACTGCTGAGCAAATTCTTTAACACCCCCTTTTGAAGTTTCAAGTCAGTTTTATTTTGTGTTTTAGGATTTCTTTTCATTTGTGCTTACGTGTGTGCATGCATGCATGCGTGCGTGCGTGCGTGCGTGTGTGTGTGTGTGTGTCTTACTATGCAAAAGTGTGTGTGGTTGCCTTCAGAAGACAGGAGGGCGCAGATCTCCTGGAACTGGACTTACAGATCATTGTGAGCCACCTGATGTGGGTGCTGGGAGCTGAATTTAGGTCCCTGCAAACATTCTTAACCATCAGCCATCTCTTCTGCTTCTCCTACCCACATGTTTCTTAAGTACCACAGAGGACTGACTGTCTCTAGCCTTTGCTTACCTCTAGAAAGAGATTCTTTGCTGTGATTTGTTATAATAGAAGCATAATCTGGCCTATAGACCGGCAGTTGATTTGATTGTCTCAATAATCTCTCTGCTCTCTCTCTCTCTCCCTGTTGGCATTCGCCAGCTGGCAGCGCTGCCCCACCCCCGGCTCTGAAGGGTGAATACTTTCCCATCCATCCTAGATTTTTGCCCTCTGAACCATCACTGTGCCTCTGGATGGTCCTTCGAGATTTGAAACAAACCCAGATAAAGCTCAGCAAACTAGAAGATTGCTCTGCCATCCCGACCTCATCAGAGTGCAAGAAACTTGGAAACAAAGGCCTCTATCTCTGGGTGACTAAGACAAAACAACTAATTAGGAACAGATCTTCTCTGTGGGGTTTCTCTGGTAATCATGGGGATTTTTTTAAAAATAATATTACAAGGAAAACAATAAGGAAATGAACTGATATACTTGGCAGTATTCTACAATAGGAGAAAACCTCACAGAGAAAAGACTGGGATGACCTAGAGCCACTGGTCACAGCGGTTGGTTATTACTGAATAATTGAAGGTGATTTTGATTATTTTTTCTTTGTCTCAAGTCGCCTGCATTTCTTTTGTCCCCGGGGCATTTGTAGGAAGGCACAGCATGTGAGTGAGTCCCTGTTCTCAGCATCTGCCTCGTATCTCACAACCTCAGTTCGCCCACAGCTGAAGATGTTATTCAATATCAGCTGAAAAGCTGAGGAAGGAAGATCCGGGCTGTGGAGTTTGTATGAGAAATGACGCAGAAGGGCCATTTCCCGCATTTCCTCCTCTAATTGCTCTTCTAACTCATACCACAATGCCATTATGTCGGTCATAACGAAGTTGTGCTCAGAAGCCTAAGTTTAGATGAAGATGGGAGGTCAAACTGGTGGCCAGAAAGCTGGTGATGTGGGCCAATCTTTTGGGCTGCCTTGATCCAAATTACCTTGATAAAAGAAGTGTATGAAACGACCTGCTGGACACTACGTGCTGGAGGAATCCGGACAGAGGAGATGAGAGACGGTAGCCGGCCTGGTCCAGTGACATCACGCCTACCCCACTTACACAGATCTGTGTGGTGCTGAAGTTGGGGTCAGAAAACCTTTTCCTATGTCCTATGCCAATGTGAAAGCAAAAGTGAAGGCGTCTCTTCAACCCCCCCTTAATCGTCATGGCAACAGGCAGACTGATGGTGAGCCACTGACAGCTTTAAGAAAGACACCATCCACCTTAGATTAGGGCCTAATGAGACAACTTTTCCCAGTGTCCACTGTCTTTTTTCTCTAGAGACACACAGGCACTTCTCCACTAACGTAAAAGTTGAGGGGCTGGAGGTGGCTCAGGTGTGGAGATTATTGCGCTGGCAGAGGACCCAGGTTTGCTTTCCAGCATCAGCATGGAGGCTCATACCTCTCGAACCCCAGCTCCAGGGGACTGGATACCCTCTTCTGACCTACATGGACTCCCGCATGTAAATGTGGTACACACGCTAATGAAGGCACACACACATACATACAAATTTTAAATAAATCTTCATTAGCATGATAACGTTTAAAGTAGTTGGACGTTGGGAGTGAGAACTGGTTTTGTTTGTTTTGTGTTTTGAGACAGCATCTCACTGTGTAACTTTGGCTTACTGGGAACCCCCTGTGTTGACCCAAATGGCCTGGGACACACAGAAATCCCCCATCTTCTGCCTGCTGAGTGCTTGGGTTAAAAGTATATGGAACCATACTTGGCCCCTCATAAAGACATTTCATAAGATTTTATTGAATTTTCAAGAAATTAAAATTTAGTTTTTCCAGTATAATCTTAAGATCTGTTATTATTAATTATAGTTCAAAAACCAATAGATTGTTTTTAAGTTATAATATAATAAAGTTTATGAAGGTTAGAGTATGTAAAAATAAGTCCTGGGTGTACCTCAGTGTTACACACATGCATGAAGCCCTAAAGAAAACAAAACAAAATAAATCAAAACAAACAAGCAAACAAACCCAACTCAAGCCAAATAATAACTAAAACTCTAAAATAATTTAATTTATAATTTATTCACATTTTTATAAAACAATGTAGATGTAATATAAAATGTAAATGCAAAAATAAAGAGAGATTCACCATTCTTCACTGCCGTAAGTTTTCTCAGCAAAACCTACTCTTGTCCCAAGTGGCTAAGCTGTGGTCATTTTATCTGGATACAAATAAAACGCAAGTCCCTCTTGTCCAAAGGTTTGCTTTGTGGCCTAAGTAGAGGGCCCAGAGTGTTTGCAGGAATGAGTGTAAGCAAGGCTGGTGGCATGAGCCCGATGACCTGGAGAGCAGATGCCTCCACGTATGTGATGTATCATGTGAGTCACCCCACATATATACACAGTACATACCTCTACACATGTGATGCCTCATGTGAGTCACCCCCATAATACACTATACATACCTCCACATGTGTGATATTGTATGTGTATCATACCCCTGACACATACATACACATACTCTAAATAAGCAAGCAAACAAACAAACAAATAAATGTAAAAACAAGGAGAATGGCTATAACAAAGAACTCAGAGCTTTTAGCAGTGTATTCTCCAGGCCCTAAGGAAAGAATGACTCCCGAGTTCCCCTGTGTGAAGATGGACACACAGTCATTTGCCTTGCTCAGGTGAGAGCCTGGCCACCCCCCTCCCGCAGCAGGGATGAAAGTACTAGAGCGGATGTCCATCTCTTCTCCAGCATCACTCCAGAGCAGACTCATCTGTGCCATTTCAAGGCTCCTTGAACACAGACTGTCACTGGATTTGCTCTGTTCAGACAAGGAGCTGACCCCACCTCCCCTCCACTGTGCGTGAGTGATGCTCAGATCAGTGGTGGCAAACTGCCCCTTAGAACTGGGGCTCTCTATCTCCTGGAAGCTCTGTGTTTACTTGAGGATTTAGTCACTGATACCATTTTCTTTCTCAGATGAGAAATTATTCTTTTCTGTCCTCAGCCTGACATGAAAATTTATGATTGGGATGAAAGTCTGCCCTGCTTTTATTTGAGTTTAAGAAGAGGGATCTCACCAGGCAGTGGAGGCACACGCCTTTAATCCCAGCACTCAGGAGGCAGAGGCAGGCAGATCTCTGGGAGTTTGAGGCCAGCCTGGTCTACAAGCGCTAGTTCCAGGACAGGCTCCAAAGTTATAGAGAAACCTTGTATCAAAAAACAAAACAAAACAAAAAACAAAAACAACCCCCCCCAAAAGCCAAAAAAGAAAGAAAGAAAAGAAAAAAGAAGAAGAAGAGGGACCTCCTCTGTCTGACCCTCCTCCTAGCCCCACCTCTGGAGCCCACACCCGTTTGCTCAGCCCATTGGCTCTGTCTTCTATCAACTCGACTATAGTAAGTAGTTCCACAGGCGGGTCTGCCTTATGTGTGCTTTTTCACAGTAAGGATGTTGAAACCAAGTGTAAGACTCACACAGTAACAGGTCTATCAAAACTCATTTTTTCTAGTGTGTATGTATGTACATACATACATATGGATATGTGTATGTATGCATGTATTGTTGTGATTTATGGGGCGGGTGACCCAAGACTGCAGTGGGTGGGAGATGGACAGATACACCATGCGGAGAGAGCTTGGGTATACAGTTTATTTAGTGATTATAAGGTATAAGGGTAAGGGGGTTATGGGGGAAGAGAGAGAGAGAGAGAGAGAGAGAGAGAGAGAGAGAGAAGAGGAGAGGAGAGGAGAGGAGAGGAGAGGAGAGAAGAGAAGAGATAAAGAGGAAGGAGGAAAAGGGGAGGAAGAAAAGGCAGAGGCTGCCTCTTCAGAAGAACAGAGAGAGAAAGAGGAAGAGAGGGGGCATGAGATTAGCTTGCCTCAGTGGGAAGGGGGGACTGGGAGTGGACAGAGCTTGTCTCTTAAAGGGACAGGGTACCCAGGTGACAGGGCAAGCCAGCAGAATTATAATTATAACATGTATGTGTGTACATACGCATGTATGTGTGTACAGACAGGGTCTGGCATTAAACTCTCTGTGCAGCTCTTGTGATCCCTGTGCCTCCGTCTCCAGGGCGCCAAGCCTGTAGGCACTGATGACCATAGCCGGTCAATGTGGTCCTGAGGTTGAACCGAGGACTTCCTTCACGCCAATCCAGTACTCTGCACACTGAGCTGCAGCCTCAGCCTTGCCATCTGTTAACGCAAACAGATGTTCTGACTTTGTCACTGTCCCAGCTTCTGTATCCAAATTCTACCTGGAAGACAAAACAGGCGTGGCAGGGGCCTTGGGATGGTGTTTCTGGGCAGCGGGGAGACCTTATAGTTGAGGCCTCTTGCCTTCCCCTCCTCCCTCTTGTTTCTTCTCTCTTCTCTCTCTACAGTTTGCTTTCTTGAGACCTCAGGCTCTTGAGACCTCGCAGATCCCTTGACTAGGAGGGAATGAGTTGCTGTGGGTAGAGTCAAGCTCACATGCTCATTTGAATCTCCCCAAGGAAGGTTTCCGTGCAGACCAGCACTCTGGTGTGACTACCTACCTTTTGCCAATTGCTGGTTCACACTGAGGTGGTGTGGGGAAAGTCAGCAGGGGGCCTCTTCAGGGTGGCGGCCTTCATCTTATCTTTGAAAACAGCAAACCGGAGCCTCTGCTTCCTACTGTTAAACAAGAGAGACTAAGTGGGCTGGCTTTTACATTTCCCTTTTGAAAATTTGTCAGCTTCCTCCACTCCCTCTGAGATCCAGTTGTAACTCTATGATCCTTTACGCGTTTTGACACATTAGAAATCCAAACATCTTCCGGTGGGACGATCTCCCGGAAGAGCTTCATCACTTATGTTCCGCCTCACTGAGATATCTGAGTCTTGCCTAAGCTGGTTCTCTCTGTGTAGGGAGAGGGTAGAAGAGAAATCAGAGGTCAAATGCCTCTCTGTCTCTGCCCTTTACTACTCCTATGTTCAGGGGAAGCCATTGTCCTCCCCTGACTCTGTTTCCCTTTCTGCAGATAAATCATAAAAATTCCTTTCTACACAGATGCTTGCTCTATGTTCAAGGTTTTAACTTAATAGCAAGCCTTTACAGTATTTCTTTTTCTTTTTAGATATTAGCACATTTACCTGTCCCCAAATCTTTTAAAATCTAAAATTTTTATTTTCGTTCACTGAGATTTTTAGGGGTTATTTGTTTTAGCAGCTAGAGGTTACCTTGTATAATCCAATTACCTTTAAGGTTCTATTCAATAGTGAGGTACTTAGATTGTAAATCTTGAGGGAGGGGACTCAGTTTTGATCATTCATGACTTTCTTGATTTCTATGATAGATTCTTTTAAGATTTCTTTCCCCTTTATTTTTCAGCAGGATATCTGAAGTTCATTTTCTGTTCATTTGTGTTGTGTGCATATGTATACTCACGCCCATGCATGTCCATCCATCCTGTCTTTGGGTTGGACGAGTGCTGGCTACTTTGTTGTCAATCTGACACAAGCCAGAGCCATCTGGGAAGAGGAACCTCCATTGAGAAAATGCCTCCTTTACCTGTAGGCAAGTCTGTCGTGCGTTTTCTTGATTAATGATTGATGTGGGAGAGCCCAGCTCACTGTGACCAGGGTAGATAACCCTGGGTTCTTTAAGAAAGCAGCTTGAGGAAGCCGTGGAGAGCAAGCCAGTAAACAGCACGCCCCCAAGGCCTCTGCATCAGTTCCTGCCTAGAGTTCCTTCCCTGACTTCCCTTCCTGGTGGGTTATCAGCTGTAAGATAAAATAAACCCTTTTCTCCCCAGATTACTTTTGGTCAAGGTGCCCATCACAGCAACCGGAAGTAAGCGGGGACGGGGTCAGTGGAGGACAACCTTGGACCTTGTTTGTTAGCTGTTGTTGCTTTGTGGTTTTGAGACAGAATCTCTCACTTGCCAAGTGCCGGCCAGAAAGTCAAGGGCTCTGCCTGTCTCTACTTCCTGGGGGCTGGGAACCGAAGCACACGCCGTGATGCCTGAGTTCTGTGCATCATATCTATTCTTTCTGGGCACTTTACTGACTGAGCTGTTTCCCTCAGAGAAATTTACTAAGAGAACTGACTCACTTGGATGCAGAGGATGAGAAGTTCCATGATATGGCATCAGCAAGACAGAGACCCAGAAGAGTTGGTGGTATAATTTGGTCCTGGTCCACTTATCGATGGCTGAGTCCTACTCTGGCAGGTGATAATGGTTGAAAGTAAAGAACTTCCTTTGGGTGCTCTGTTCCTTTTTAGCTTGTCATGGCTGGCTCCTATAAAAAGAGGGTGAATTTTCCATATCCCCTTTTTGTTCTATCCAGAACCTCAAAGAACAGGCCAACCCCTAGAGGAACCGATCTTCTATTCATCTACCAGAGATAATGTTCAACAGGGATCTGGGTATCATTTTGTTTGTTTGTTTTTTCAAGACAGCGTTTTTCTGTAGCTTTGAAGCCTGTCCTGGAACTAGTTCTTGTAGACCAGGCTGGTCTCGAACTCACAGAGATCCGCCTGCCTCTGCCTTCCAAGTGCTGGTATTACAGGCGTGTGCCACCACTGCCAGCTCAGTATCTGAGTATCTTAGCACAGACAAGGTGACATATAGAATTAGCTACTACTCAGCTCACAAACAAGTATGCATTTGGGAATATTGCCTTAGACATGGGCCTAAGCCTACATGGGTAGGCTGAACACGTGAAGCAAAGCCTGGTTGAGGAACAAGAATGAGCTGACTTTGGGAAACGCTGGTGACAGGTAGAGTTGATCAGAATAGAACGCCGAGTTTAGTCAGGGTTGGTAGTATTTGCCACTAAAAGAGTCACCCGCTAGCTCCCTTTGCTGAACAGCGTCACTATGTTAATCTGTTTTTCCTTGTGGTGACAAACTCCTGAGATAAATGACTTAAAAAGGGGCGAGGTCTGTCTGGACCCACAGTGCTTAGAGTTTCCAGTCTATGGAACCATGGGAGAGGGATGAGTTGCCCTTTGCTGTTTGTGCCTACGGCGGGAGCACAGGGTAGGAGGAAACGGTTGCCTCGTGGTGCCTGGAAGATAAAGCTAGACAAGAATCACGTGATCAATCTCCTTCAAATCAGCACATAAATGATGGGAAACCTCCTTCTTCTTAAAGGCACTACCACCTCCCAGTAGCTTATTCTGGCGACTAGGCCGAAGCTAAAATACACAGGCCTTTCTGGGGTACTCAAGGTACCACACTGTAGTGGTAACTACTGAGGCGAAATTCTGTTCCCCTTTGTGTCTGCTCAGCGACAGAAGCCAAGTAATCAAGTGCTAAAGACCTCACAGTCCTCTGGCCTTTCCAAGCTGGTCCCGAATACACAGCACAATCGTTAAGTGATTAATACAAGCGGAGAGCTCTGAACTTTGAAGTAGGACTTAATGAAATTTGTTTTTAATGGTAACTCATTATTGATAAACCAAGGGAATTAACTTTAATTAGCATAAACCTCTTTCTGAAGAACTGGGTGTTAGTTTCAGAATAAATTTGAATTGGATATCTCTCAAAAGGGAAAATGCATCTTTACAAAAATTCCTGGCTTTGTGCATACGTTCGTGATAAATAGCAATCGTCACTGCCATTGTTGTCCTCCCTGTCCTTGCCATCTTCATTAGAGCTGAATAAAGGCCAGATCTGGCTCAAGAGGTTGACTGGTGACTGGTGTGTGTGCATGGTGTGTGTGTGTGTGTGTGTGTGTGTGTGTGTGTGTGTGTGTGTGTGTGTTACTTTGCTGGGGATCAAACGTAAGGCATCTTGCATGCTAGGCAAACACTTTATCACCAAGTTACACCACTAGCTCTGATTCTTCCGTTTTGCTGTGCATAACAGGTTGTAACCAATGAGCCTGCTCAGTCTCCTCTCTGTTGGTAATGCATGAGAGGGAGAGAGAGCGAAGGAGGGAGGGAGAAGGGGGGAGGAGAGAGAGAACCACCAAAACCTTTATGATATAAATATTTTCATCAAATTTATTATTGGTCTTGACCCAACCTGTGTGTGATTATATTCTGAGAAATGTTGATAAATGCACATCAATACTGGTATGCTTTCAATTAAAAATTGCATCGCTTGAATACATTTATTTACTGTTAGCCTCTTAATGAAGCCCTCTACAGAATCAGATCCACTTAACAAGCACCGGGAGTGGCAGGAGTCCTCGTCTATGGTGTGGAGTATGCGAGTTTTTCTCCTTCCTTTTCCTCAGCTCTTTGATGTTGCATAAGCTGTTCACAAATACTAGTTGCTGTTGACATCCAGACCAACAATATATTTAGCACAAGTCACCAGAGGTTGGAAAGCAAAGCTTTTAATTAGCCTTCAGGGGATTTGTCTAAGATCATGGGTTTAAAAAGAAGTTAGAGGTGGGGAGATCCCTGGCAAAAGGAACTGTGTCTTTTCTCCTGACTTTTGCATGTGACCACAGAGCAAGAGTGGCCTCTGACCCACAGACATGTTATAATAGGTTATTTAAAATATATATATATATGTATATATATATATACATATATATATATATATATATATATATATATATATATATTTGAGTAGCCTGGTATGTACCTATCCTGTTGAAGCAACTGTGGGTCATCAATAACTCTGTGTCAAGAGTGAGCTAACCACGCTGCAGTGAATGGACCTACACTTTGGAATATATGGGTACTGCAAATAGGACTTGATGGGTTGCTTTAAAAAAAGGTTGTGGGCCTGCAGAACTGGTTCAGTGATTAAGGACAATTGTTCTTCAGAGGACCCAGGTTCAATTCCCAGCACCCCATGGCACCTCCCAACCATCTGTAGCTCCAGTCTCAGGGGACTCAACACCTTTTTCTGACCTCCACGGGCACCAGGCACTCATGTGGTGCTTATATGTAGGCAAAACACATGCATAAAACAGCAAATGAAATGAATTTTTTTTAAAGCCAAAAAATTGGAGGATTAGGGCATGAAGGTGGGTCTGGGAGGAGCTAGGGGGATGAGTTGAGGTGAATATGATATAAAGATATTGCATGAAATTCTCAAAGATTTAATAAAAAATATATCTTAAAAGTGTAAAACTCACCAGCAAAGACAGACATAGGACTGTCCATCCCTCCCCCCACCCCTTTGGTCTCTTCTTTATCCAAGGAACCTGGGCTCTCCTGTGGGGTCCATTTCCCAGCATGCAAATAGCATTGTTTTTGCAGAACCCCTCCCACTCCCTAACTTTTCATCCCAGGACCAAGCTTACCTCTAAGTCACTACTCTTCGTTTGCCACCACAAGGTGTAGGGAACCTCGAACTGGACAAGACACCCCAAGACCAAGTTCTCAGCACAAAAGAGATTTGTTTGCCCTAGAGGGACAGAGAGCAGGGATAAGGGACAAAGGCAGAAGATAGAGAGGAAGAGTCAGAAGGGGAAGGGAGCAAAGGAGAGGGGAGAGAAGGGGTGACGGCAGTGTGTGTGTGTGTGTGTGTGTGTGATGACAAAGGACAGCCTCTGGACAGAGAGGAGTCAGATGAGACACAAAGGAAAATGGCAGCTTGTAAAAGTACAAGGGGAAACCAACCCCATGTTAGAATGAGAGAATGCGGTGTTTCAGTGTCTCATTTTAATTGGGTATGTTAATTAGGTGAGCCAAAGGGGGCTCTTGATTGTTGGATTTCAATACTTTGATAGCTGGACCTTGGTAGTCAGTCTCAGGAGGATTTTTTTTTTACAAGGCAGAGGGAATGGGGGAGAAGGTCAAGGCCAGCCAGAGTCACAAGATCGAGTGGGCTAGTGTGCCTTTACAAGGAACATTTCTGAATTCTAGACATTGTACTAGATACAGCCTACTGAGGTGTTGGAAGTCATGGACTCCACCAAGCAGGGATCCATGGGAGACCCATCCTTTCCTTCCTTTCTCCTTTCCCCTCTCCTTGCCTCTCTTCTTAGCCCTCATTTCCTCTCCTCTTCTCTCCTCTTCTCCCCTCTCCTCCCCTCCCCTCTACTCTCCTCCTTTTCTCTCCTCCCCTCTCCTCCTCTCTTCCTTTTCTCCCCTTCCTCTCCTCTCCTTTCCTCCCCTCCTCTCCCATCTCCTCTCTCTGCCCCCCTTTTTTTTTTGAGACAAAGTCTCAGGTGGCCCAGACTGACCTCGAACTCTTTACTACATAGCTCTCTAAAGGAGATCTCCCTGGGAATAACTCCTGTCTATACTTGGGTTCAGATTCTTCCATTGCTTATGTCTAGACAGATAGTAATTAGAAGTCAAATTTCCTTTGGATTACAGCAGTGGTTCTCAACCTTCCTAACCCTGCAGCCCTCTGATACACAGTTCCTCATGTTGTGGTGACCCCTAATCATAAAATTACTTTACTTGATACTTCATAACTGCATTTTTGCTAGTTATGAATCATAATGCAAATACCTGTATTTTCCAATAGTCTTAGGCAACCTCTGTGTTTGGGGGTGTTCAACCCCAAAGGGGTCATGACCCCCAGGATGAAAGCGACCAAATAATAAGATCAGTCAACTCAGTTTCTGAATTTTTCCCTCCCCCCCTTTGCCTCTGTCTTAGTCTGTTTTTGTTTCTTTAACAAAAACATCACTGACTTGGGACATTTGTAAAGAGCAGAAATCTGTTTGCTCAGTTCTGGAGACTGACGTGCTTGAGATGACGATGTCAGCATCTGGAAAAAGCCTCCCTGACCTATCCTCACATGGTAGAAGGTGAGGTAAGAGGAAAAGAATGTGTCTTCCCAAGACAGGGATGTGACCATGAGCAAGCTGTCCCTACTCTCCCCTTTTTGGCATTAATTCATCCATGAAGTCTTTACCCTTGTGCCCTAAATATCCCTCATTAGGCTCCATCTGAAAACACTTGCGCTAAGAATTGTTTGCAATATAAGGTCTGAGGGGAGGGATTTAATATGTTCAAGCCACTGTAGCCACTTAGTATATTCGCTCAAATGCTTCCCAGGCTCGTTCTGAAACATATTGGCACCATGTGTATTGGGCTTCTGAGACTGGAGATCTGCAGGGCCAGAGATACCTACCTGGAGCCTTGATGGGAGGTGGGGAGTCAGGAAGGCAAGGTAGATGAAATAGATCTGTAAGTCTGTAGTTCTTGCTGTCTTCTCCCCTCCCTCCTCCCTCTCCTTCTCTCCCCTCTCCCTCCTCCTCACCCTTTCTACTCTTTGTTGGATCTTTTCCCCTTTTAATCCTCTACTACCCTTTATTTTTCTTTAGATTTTTAGATAGATCAGGAATGGAACAGCTCCAACCCAAGCTCTCTTTTAGTTCAATGGCTTCTCTGCAGTCCGCAGCACACACATCCTTATCCCTCCCCGCCTCCCCCAGCCCTGACCACACCATGGTTCCTCTGTGTTGCTGTGTCAGTCAGTGTCCTGTCCAGGGACAGCAATCTGAATGTAGATAAGTAAATGTAAATATTTATTATCTGTTACTAGAGGCAAAGGATAAAGATGTCAAGAAAAGTTGAAGACTGCCCAAAGTCTTATGGGAGAACACAGGAGAGTTCAGAAGAGGGGCCCACTCTAAGTCTGGGTTCCGGCCTTGTTGGAGGTATGGCTGAAGATCACTGGGTAGCGGAGAAGTCCTCTGGATTATTTGTTGCTGTTATTTGAACATTTGCATCCTCTTAAATGCTCATGTTGAAACAACCACAGGGGACTTTAAAAGGGGACAAACTCTGAGGTTACCACGCTTGTGTGCAGGAATATCTGCATAAAAGACGTTGAGGGTGAAAGATTACTCTTGTATTTTCCCGACATGAAGATGCATCTGTCCCCACTGGAGGAAGTAGAAAGGTGATATTTGATGCTTGATGTTCAAGCTTTTATTCCCCAGTCTCCAGGACAGAGAAATATGCTCAGGTATTTCATCAAAGCAGTCTGAGTTGACCGAAACACTCATGGTTGCTAGGCAAGGAGGAGACTCTTGTCCAGGATAGAAGCCAAGTCTGGTAGGAGAGAAGGCCAAAGGAGACGAGGGTTTCAGGGGCCTGCTCTCCAACAGGGCAGTGCAAAAAGTGAGCTACATTTAAGGCAACAAGGGCGACTTCAAGTCAGGGCTGGGCATGAGCTAAAGGACTGGATCTTCCTGTCGCACAGATGGGGGAAGCCATTGGGAGCCACTGGGCTCAAGGTGAGAGAGGACAGCGGCCAAGCAGAGCCAGGAAGAGTCGTCCTTTCCTCCCACACACGGGCACAGCACTCTGCTGGCAGGCTTCTTATGCTACAAAGGAGAAGGCCTAAAGCTCCCCTGTCACCGTGCAAGTGAGGAAGTTCTGGAGCTGATTTGGTACCCAACTAGCAGGACGCTGGCCCTCCTTGTCCCTCTGTCTAGCTCCCAAGTCTCTCTCTCTCTCTTTATTTGCTAAAATTATTCTTTATATTTTAATGGTGGTTATTTTTTCCTTTTTTATTAAAAATACTTACTTTTCATTTTATAGACTAACCCCAGTTCCCCCTCTCTCCCCTTCTCCTACCCTAATCTTCCCCCTTCCCATCCTCCATCCTCAAAGCGGGTAAGGCCTTTCTTTGGGAGTCAACAAGGTCTGGCATACCAACTTGAGGCAGGACCAAGCCCCTCCCCTGAGTATCTCTTATACTGTCTCCCAGCACACATGCTGTGATCCGTCTCCTTGGGCTTAGCTCATAGTGGCTCAGTAGAAAGTATTCCTTCCTTCTTGATCAAATGCTTGATCGATTCCATAGGCCCAGTGCAGGGCCATGGCATACAACCATGAACCGCTCAGTCAGCAATATGACATCAAATGTTCGTGACTTCTTGGTTGTCTTTTTGATTCTACTCTTTCAGAACAAGGGTTCCTCCAGCGACCCCTGAATAATATCTTGTCTCCACACACTCTCCCAACTGGTGATGAGCTGTGGTGGATGGATGGCCTGGAAATCTTAGGTGAGGGAGATAGCTGGAGGAACGCTAAGAAGTCTCTGGAAAAACAATCAAGTGACTGCTTCATGCTCCTCCAAGACTCAAATGTGAGTGCTCACTAGATCAAGAGTCCCCTTAACAGAGCAGACTCCCTGGTTCCCTCCAGGTCTCCTGAACTCACATCACCACAGTGGCACCCATTGTAACACGAAACTCTCTCCTGTAATTCTGGGTCTGGGTGAAGAAGATATAAGAACACCGGGGAGAAATGGAAATGATATTGCCCGCTCTGACCCGTGCCTGGTTGGTAAAGGATATCTTCTTCCCTTGATCCCTTTGAAAGAGTCGCTTTCATATCAGAGTCATTTCTCGGGATGAAATACTAGAGATCATAAAAGAGCAGAGGAAGAAAATGACCTGACTGCTTTATAAAGGATGGTTTATCGGATCAATGCCTCTTTGTCTTGTTACTCCGGGTTTCCCCAAATGGCCTGTAAGTGATTCTTCAGTCACAGCGATCTCAGGCTCAATAGCTAGAACTCGGACATGTTGAAAGCTTTGGCCCGGGCTGTGAGCTGCTGTTGTTTATCAAACAAGGCTCCTGGTCCCTCTGTCCTGATGCTGCTTGGCAGCATTTTATAAGTGCTCCCTTTCCCCTTTTCATCAGACCAAGACGCATCTCGATGCATCCCCACAGCACCCTTGACCGTAATGATGTTTGGCTCTTTTGGTTCCTTAACAGCCAACTCTTTGTTATTCTGGAATGTTCCATATTGAATTATATAGCCAAAGAATCCATAGACCCATTTTCTGGTTCATCAATAGATAGTCCTCAGCATATTCTTGTATGATTGAGATGCACGGGGAACCTGGGTGGGAGGGGGGTTCTGGTACAAATCCCATTCATGAGGTCCCACCCCTGTGACCTCATTGCTTCCCAAAGACTCTACCCTCTGGCATCACTTTCCTGGGGGTTAGGGTTGAAGCCTATGAAGTTTGGTGGGGCATAAGCATTTAGTCTTTTGTGAGAACAGTTTAACTTGTTTGAAGCTAAGATGGATTGGTGCATGCTACCAGGAAGTTCTAGGTTCTAGTGTTCCCCTCTGGCATGGCTGACCTAGAGGGCAAACTTTAACCCCAAGGCTCAATATTTATTCTCATATGTCTTGGTTCTGCTCCTTCATTCTTTGGGCATTACATGAGGTAATAGAGTTAGAGAAGGTTTCTAGGCCAGGGTTTCTCAGTGAGGATACTACTGACAATTTGGGGTGGATAATTCGCTTATGTGGCACCGTCCCATGTGTTGTGGGACTTAGTGCTCCTGACTTCTAGGAATCAGATATCCACATGCCAGAAGTTCTGCTGTACATTGAGATTATTGGATACACCTCCCATGCTTCCACATGGTGCCTGGTTGCGGCCACAGTTTAGGCTGACTTTGTACTCACAGTTTGGATCCAGGCAGAAATGGCCTGGTTTTCTCTCTGTTATTTAGCCTCCTTATTGGTTCTAGACAAAGAATCTGATTGGCTCTGCTTGGATTGTCCTTCCCACCCTGGACCAATCATGGTGTTCATGTGCTAAAATCTTTGCATCACCTTGTTGGTCAATGAAGGTCATCTGCTGTTAGATAGCAAATTATCCCCAAACCTGGCAACTTCAAGCATTTATTTAAAGCAGTGGTTTCCAATCTTCCTAATGCTGCGGCCCTTTAGTACAATTCCTCATGTCGTGGTGACGAGAAAATTATTTCACGGGTACTTCATAACTGTAATTTGCTACTGTTATGAACCATAATGTAAATATCTGATATGCAAATGGTCTTAGGTGATTCCTGTGGAAGGATCATTTGACCCCAAAAGGGGTTATGGCCCACAGGGTGACAGCTGCTGACCTAAAGTTTCTGTGGGTCAGGAGCAGGAAGCATCATGGGGTCCTGGCTCAGGACTCCTCTTAAGGCTGTAGGCAAGTTGCACATCAGGGCCGCCATCTTTCCGAGTGGAGGATCTGTTTCAGTGCTAACACGGTGACTGATTGAAGTTCTTGCCTGCCTGTTGGACAACTCGTCATGTGACCTCTTTATAAGTTACTGAGTTTCCCTAGAAAGACACATTCAAAAGCAAAGAGAGAACGGAAGAGGAAAGAAGGAATCAGGGGAACCCAAAATAGAAACTTCAGTCTTGATTAATGATTCTTGTTTCAAAGTGACATGCCATTCTTTCTTTCATATTGTCCCAGTGGCTTGGACCCACTCTGGCATACTCAGACAGGAGCTGCATGCGGAGTCAGGACCACTGGGCAGTTCTGCAGCTGCTTCTCTAAGACAATGAAGGCCAATCCTTGCTCCTTGTAATGCACAGACAATAAGACCTACAGCTAGGGGAAGTCACAGAGGATGGGAGGTGTATTTCCCCAAAGGACAGTAGATGTCTACCAAAAGTGAGTATCAAAGTGAAACACAATAAGTAACTCACTCTCCTGGGGCCTGGGCGAGTTCCAGAAAGTGAAACACTGTGGCTAATTTCTGTCTGTGGGACCATCACTTGTTTCTTAAGCATCCTATCTACTGTGGATTGAAGCCCCTGCTCAGCATTCTTATTTGAGCAAAGGTTTTCACAAGCAATTCAACCGTGAATTCATAGTGAGGTTTTGGCGGGTCATGGGAGGAGACCAATATTTGAGTGTTTGTCTCCTGTAAATCATGTCTGGCTGCCACTTACAGTCACTCCAAGCTTCTTCCTCCTGTGATATTCTTTTAAGTTTGGAATCTATAGCAGGGAAGTGGATGAACTATGTCCTGATGTTATTCTTCTAGTGGCTCACAATGGTGCCTCACAACAGTGCTCAGGAATCCGATGCCCTGTTCTGGCCTCTGTGGGCACCAGGAATGTACATTGTGCAAGATATAAATGCAGCATAACACTAAATAAATATATTTTTTAATAAGTAGGTATTTTGACTTGTGCAATTGGAAGGATTTTCTAGTGAGATCTCCAGCATCTTTGAGTAGATGTTTTTCTTGTTAGGGATTAATGGCACACAGAGGAAAGGTGATTTTTTTTTCCTTCTTCAATCTTTGGTTGAAGTACTGCCAGCTGCTGAGCCATGCTGACACCCCACTGCTCGCAGTAATGAGAAGTCACTCTTTATCTTCCTTTCTCTGCTGAATGAAGCCTTCCAGGTACCACATCCCAACTCCCAAGACACCTGCTTGAAGACTGAGTGAGCCTCTGTGAAGCTTTCCCCTGAGCCTTTGAAAGTCTTGGTAACTGCTCAGAATTTGGGCGACACAGGAGATGACCTCGGCAGTAGTCTCCCTGAGGTTTAATCGTACAAACAGGAATTCCTGCAACTGAAAAACAAGACACCAACAACAAATGCTGAGTGTGAGGCCTTGTGTGCCTTAGCTCTGAAGGTACAGTGGATTTGGGGTCACTCAGTAAAAGTGTCACCAGGATTTGTCAGTCTTTGTGCAGAGGGTACCAGACATAGGAAAGCCAGGCCTATAGAACTATGCCCTGGGCTTGGAAGTTGACTTTAAAACCAATTAGCCATTCTTCCACATAGATTTTGATCCTGACATTTCCCACCTGTCAATTTTCTGTGGCTGTAACAGAATGCCTGAGACGGGTCTCCTAACCTTCCCGCCTCTTTTTCACAAATGCTTGGATTATAGATGTGTGCCACCATACTCAACTTCCTTAAGAATTATTTTTCTTGGTGTGTGTGTGTGTGTGTGTGTGTGTGTGTGTGTGTGTGTTTTGAGAGTTGGCAGATCAACCCAGCCCCTGCCATTATCTGTTACCTGCAGTTTTACCTAAGGAATCTGCACATCCAGAAATTCTATGTGATCTTTTCCTGGAGGTTTTGCTTCAGCAAAGCTTTGTAATCCATCAGGCAGGCAATTTATACACTCATTTGACCAGGCTTCTCTTCTTTTCTTTCCATTTCTTTTTCTTTTGCTAAAGGAAGGAAGGTACTAATTAGGAGATGAAGTCTGGAGGGAGGTGGCAGAATATATTTCTGCTTAATAAGGCTTTGTTCTTTCTTTTTATCAGCTAGGTTTTTTTTCCCTTTGACTTCTTTTATAATTGAAGAATAATTTTGTCCTTTTTTTTGCCTCCTGTACAGATTTCAATGGAACAAAATTTCCAGGGTACTTGGTCCTCCGCCCTTCTCTCTTCTCCCAAAGCTCTCTTTCAATCATATCAAACCTGCTGCAGCCGGGCCTTTACAAACCAGCAAGGAAAAGGATGGATAGGGTCCAATGCCCACCTGCCATTTCATGGCTTGGGGAGGCACACAGTGCAGACTTTGTTCTATACCCCCCAAACACTGGTGTTAGATGCTTTATGGACAGGGTTTTTATGCTAAGAGCCAATGGGCTTTATCTCTGTCTGGCAAACAACACTAGAGTGTCATTGCTGAAGGGCCTGGAGGACCTGGAGGGGCTGGGCTCATGGAGGGGAGGGGTCACATTGACAGCAACTGGCCATCCAGAAGCCAGTAAACCCAGTCAGTCCCAAGCTCCAGGAATTCTTATTCTGCAGGGGTAGGAGGGAGAGGCTTCCGACAGGATGCCACACAGCAGGTGTCAGAGTGAAGCTTTAGGTGGTACAGGGAACTATTGAGGATCTTGGTGGGGATCCTCGTCTAGCCTAGACACTAAAAGCCAAGGCTAGACCCTTGTAAATTGTAGGCTTTGGAACTCTTGAGCCACACTGATATTTGAGACTCACCCAGGATAAGAAGACGGTGGGCATTGGGAGGGGCATGAGAACTCCAAAGTAGCCTGTGGCCACTTTATGTGGCTTCTTTTCGCAGTTGGTTTCTGGAAAGCCCTGGTTTGTCTTGCACTGGCTACTGAAGATGACACAGGGGTGGGGCAGCGGCCAAAGCTGCTGGAGGAATCACATGCTATCCTGAGCCTCCAGAGAAGCCTAGCTCTGGGAACTCTGTTCAATATGGACTGGAGCATGACCCTGAAGTTCCTCCACACTGGGGACTGATTGAATGGAGTTCCCCCACCTCCCCTGGGAGCCAGGACTAGAGCACAGCCATTGTTTAGGACTTTCAGTGCTGTAGACATTTCCCCTTTGTCCCTTTGGCTGTTTTCTAAGTGACAGCAGTAAGTGGCACTCAAGCTGTTGGATCTTTGGCCCCAACCGTGATTTGCCAAAGAATGACACAGAAGTGCCTTCCCTCACCCACTCAGGGCTCTTAATTCATTGTCATGTCAGTGAGCTCACCCCTCATGACTGGCACATTAGCAAGCGTACTCTAATAACTTTTATGGCAAAGGCAGAAATGACAGCCCAGCCTAAATGGCCACGTCATTTGTAACTTGCCTATTGTGGACAGCCACCCACTATTTACCACTGCCTTGCCTGTGGTGCTTAGCCTGGCACTGCCACCGGCAGTCATGTAGCCTCTGTTGCTCTTCCGGACCCTAACCTCACCGTAGTCTGCCTTCATGTAGCTTATAGCCAAGGAAATCTATTGCTCTTTCCAGAACACTCTCTGAGGCCGACTATTCATTCTGTCATTTGTGTGTGTGTTTGCTCGCACACGTGTGTGTGTGTGTATGCACATATGTGTATAAACCACTGTGCAAGTGTGGATATCAGTGGATGACTTGTAAGAATCAGTTCTCTCTTTCCACCATATGGGTCTTGGGGATTGAACTCAGGTCATCAGGCTTGGCAGCAAGTGCAATCTCTCTGACTCCCACTCTCTGGGCTTACTCGAGGTATTCTCTCCCCTGAACTGTATCCTCTTTGACAACTAAAACAACATCTTTCTTTAAGAAGCAATGCAGACACTCTTGTCTCAGTGAAACCAACAGCGACTGGAGTCAGACATGATTCTGGGGTAGCTATGAGTTTCTTAACCCTTGTCTTCCTGTCCATTTCTGACCAAGTCAAATACACTTATTTTTATGTGTGTCTCAACTTTATGGACCAATGTTTGTTCAACCACGAGAGTCTACAGTATTCTGAGCACCGTGATAGATTCTGTGATAGGCAGAATGGATAAGAGACTAAATACACTTGAGCACATCAAAAAGTCAAGGTTCAAACAGGTAAACATGTAACTAGAGTGAAATATGAGAAGCTCAAGAACAGGATTCTGGGAGCGATGCGGGATTCCCCTCTGTATGCTATGAAAATGTTTTATTATCATTGGTTGATAAAGAAGCTGCTCTAACCTATGTCAGGGCAGAATATAGCAAGGTGAGAAAACTAAACTGAATGCAGAGTCAGGCAGATCCCATGTAACTGCTCAAGAAACAAGAGGTAACAAACCATGAGCCTCATGGTAAAATACAAAATAAATAATAGAAATGGGTTAATTTAAGATGTAAGAGCTATCTAGGAATATGCTTGAGCCATTGGTTGGTGTTGTAGTTAGTATGTTTATTTGGGTCTAGGTGGCTCGAGCAACCAGAGTAAGAGAATTCTGGGAAGAGGAAAGGCAGAGAGACAGTGTCACCAGCCAGACTCAGAGGAAGCAAGATGAGGATGCTGACTGAGAAAAAGTACCAAGTCACATGGCTAAACATAGACAAGAAGTATGGGTTAATTTAAGTTGTAAGAGCTAGTTAGAAATATGCCTGAGCCGTTGGCCGAACACTGTTGCAATTAATGTAGGTTCTGTGTGATTATTTGGGTCTGGGTGGCTGGGAAACAAAAGTACAGTCTCAGTTTACATGGGAGTGTGTGCAGGTGGGCATGTCCAAGAGATGGTCAGAAGAACTGTGTAGGGCTATTATGGGACAGCAAGCAAGCTGTCAAACATTATTGATCCTGGATGGTAAGGTGACTTGTGGGCCAGAATACTTTGCAGACATTGAGAAATCATGAGAAACTGTGTAATAGTCTTGGGTGGGCTCTGTACTTAATAAAGTCTCCATTGCCCTGAGCACTTCCTAGCCCTATCTCAATAACAAGTATTAATGTTTTCAGGATAATAAATATTTAATTTTATATGGAGAATTTCATACATGCATAAAATGTGCTTTGATCAAATATATCTCCATTTCCTTCTGTCCAGTTTCTTCCCCACATTTTTCCCTCCCAACTTTATGTGCTTAAAACAAACAAACAAAAAAGACATGCTCCAACCCCAAAACCTGAGTCCACTTAGTACTGTCTGTATGTGCACAGATGTGATGCCATCCATACCCAGAAACCTCAGATTCTTGTCTCTTCCCTGGTTGCTGTGGGGTTCTGTTACCCAGCCACCTGCAGAAGCTCCCATTCGTTACCCTTGCATGTGTTCTGGAAAGGAAGTGTGTCAGCTGAGTGTGTGGACAGGGGTGCTTCTAGGCAGAGAGGTGGGCTGTATTTATTACATAGTTTCCTTCCTCAACACCCTGACAGAGTGTCTGCCTGCCAAAAACAACTTAAAGGGAGGGATGACTTATTTTACTCAGTGTTTCAGGGGGTTCAGTTCATCATTTCTGAGAGGGTTTGGCCAAGCAGTGACAGTTCATGAACCTATCACTGTCTGTACTCTGTCTCTTTAAAGACTTTTTTTTTAAAAAATTATTTACTTCTTTTTATAACTCTCTGTACTCTATTTCTTCTCTCTCCCAAGCCTATGTACATTTACCCAACACCGTGACCCATTTATGTATGAATCTGTCCTATTGTACATCTATAATTATTTACTGTCCTGGAGTGCTTCTTAAAAAACGCCAAGCTCTTCGAAGGACGGCTATGCAGTCGGAGGCCCACATTGGAGCACCGGATTGAGCCCCCCGAGGTCCGGAGGGGGAGCGGAAGGAGGAGGAACATGAAAAACGAAATCAGTACTGCGAGGGATGCTATCACCCACTGATACAAGGGAACGGATCTGATGAGAGTTTACCAGGGCCAGCCGGACTGGGACTGAACGAGGACGTGATCTAGCCAGATTCTCGGAATTTGGCCGGATTCTCTGACTGTGGCTGGCCCGGGGTCTTTCTGAAAAGCCATTGACTATGACACTGGGACCTGTTTCCTCTGCATATGCTGGATTTTGGGGATCCAGTCTGTTTGGACGCTCGCCTTCCTGGACCTGGAGGGAGGGGGAGGGAGCTGGAGCTTCCCACAGGGCAGGAAACCCTGACTGCCCTGGGGGACGGAGGGGAAGGAGGGGGGGAGTGGGGGGAGTGGGAGGGTGTTGGGAGGGGGGGGCGGAAATGGAAACTTTTATAATTTAATAAAATTTACTAAAAACAAAACAAAACAAAACAAAAAAAACGTAAGCGGCGCCATTGCTTGGGTACCTCATGCTTGCTCCGCACAGTCCAACATGGTGGAAGTCCATTAGTGCCTGAGACTGCCGGGTGGGAACCATCCTCACCTCTTCAACTCTGATAACCAATTGGCCCACGCTGCCACCAAGTAACTTGTAGTATGCTGTCCACAAACCCCATTTAAATGCTCGATAGTCAAACCTCCCAAAAGAGCCAGAGCTGTTTGTGCTGGTGAACCAGGAAGCTGCCCCCTTTTTTCAAGAAACTGAAGTTTTTACTGTGCCCCAGGGTGCCTTGCTCGCTGCAAGTCCATCTAGGAAAAAAAAATTGTGGCTCTCAAGAAACTGTGCTAAACTCTGTTCTTTTGTGTCTAGAATTCCTTTCTTAGACCTTTCAGGTTTTAAGTGGATTTTAGTTTACCACGTTGGTGCCAATTTGTTGGAGAGAAGGCCACTTGTTCATTCCTGACTGCTCAGCTCTGAAATAATCACACAGAAACTGTATTAATTAAATCACCACTTGGCCCATTAGCTCTAACTTCTTATTGGATAACTCTTACATATTAATTTAACCCATTGCTATTAATCTGTGTATGGCCACGTGGCTGTGGCTTACCAGGTAAAGTTCTGGCATCTGTCTCTGGTGGGGTTACATGGCGTCTCTCTGACTCCGCCCTTCTTTCTCCCAGCATTTAGCCTAGCTTTCCCTGCCTACCTAAGTTCTGCCCTGCTATAGGTCCAAAGCAGTTTCTTTATTAATCAATGGTATAGAGGGAAATCCAACATCAGAGCCATCTATTATATGCCAGTCATTATATGATGAATTCATCAAGTGATCAATCCACTAATGCGATTGGAGCCCTCAGGGTTCAATCGAATCATCTCTGGAATACTGATACACCCAGAGTGTGCTTCCATCAGGATTAGCCATCACCTTGGCCCTAGCATGGTCTATATTAATGCACGGGTGATTCACAAAGTCTTGTCTACTTACTGATAGGCACTAAGGAATGAATGACTTCTCTGAAGGGTGAGGTGGCCCCATTGGGTGAAGGACTGGCACACTGGGCAAATAAGCAAGGCCAAGTAGTAGCCTATATCCATGGAGTGG
The DNA here is from genome assembly GCF_982192425.1 of Myodes glareolus. Lineage (NCBI taxonomy): Eukaryota > Metazoa > Chordata > Mammalia > Rodentia > Cricetidae > Myodes > Myodes glareolus. The sequence goes on from NC_142039.1 coordinate 60,109,585, forward strand.
ATCTAACCTGGCAGGGCAGGACATGCTCACTGTCAAGGCTATGTTGGCACACAGTTCTCAACTGAATTACCAACCTCAGCTATGGCTGGCAGCACAGAGAACACCCAGAGCTATTGAAGTTTGCAGGAACTAAGAAGTATATACAGGTCCAGGATCCATGCCTGGGAGGTATGGCTTCCTTCCACACCACACTGGTTACTTTGGCTAAGGCTCCTGATGCTAGACCAGGCCAGGCTTGGATTCTGGAGGCTACTCAGAGGAGATGGGGTTGTGGGTGGCCGGAGAAGCAAAGGCAAGGGAAGGGAGGCAGGACCGACAGTTGTCCTGGTATCATGTAGACTTTCTTAAATTAGCTGTGAGGAGAGGAAATGGGAAAGAGGAGCCAAAAAGTCAGCAGCCAGACTTTTCCATACCATCTGTGAAGGAAAATAGAGAGCTGCCAAGAAAAACCATGTGCCAGAGTTAATTGGTAGAGCTAGAAAGTAGAAGCAATAAAGCATCCTGCTAAACCAAGGGGCTCTGCTCTGCCCTTCTCTCTTCTCCTTCCCTCCCTCTCCCCTCCCATTCCCTTCTCATCTACCCCCTTCCCTTCCCTCGCCCTCCCTCCTCTTCTCTACCTTCTCTCCCCTCCCCCATCTTCTACCACATCCACTGCTGCTCTGTGTAACCTCAGAGCAATGATGCTACAGAGAAAACGCTTATGAGCAAGTGAGCCATGATTAAGCTGAAAACATTGATAATATAATGGAAGGAGACACAGACCTTGGAGGAATTTGATTTCTTTTTAAAATCTCGCTACAAATTGCATTCCTAATTTGTTTATTTTGTTTTGTTTTAATATTTTCATACATTTTAGTGGTTCTTTCACAGTAGGAATTGATTGTTTCTTATGTGTTACAGCAAAACACAAGAGTCTCATTTTAATTATAATTTCACATAATTTTTGCGATGGCTCAAATATTTCTTACAGTACTTTAGCACACTGAAAAATTTTCTTTCTTTCCTATATTTAATTTTATGTATATATTTTCTTTTATTTTTGAGATTATAATATATTTATATCATTTCTCTCCTCCCTTTCCTCCCTCCCTCCAAACCCTTCCATATACCTCTTCTCACTCTCTTTCAAATGGCCTCTGTTTGCATTGTTATTACATGCATGGATGAATACACACACACATATATTCTTAAATCCAACCTGCTCAAGATGTATAATGTTTCTCAAATGTATATTTTTGGCGCTGACCATTTTGATAGCAGTTGGTGTGTTCTTGCCTAGAGAAGTCTATGGATCCTTCCCTCAGCGTTCCTTGGTTGTTTACAGTTCCCCGTGAAGGGCTGAGGTCCCCTGTGTTTTCCCCTGTCCACTTTGGCATGTCTATGGGTGTTGTCTATGTTCAGCACTTGTTTAGGCCAGCATGTTGGTGAGACTTTAAGGGTGTAGCTTCTGACATCACTAGGAGCCTTCCTAATTAGTAACAACCATTTAAGGGACCTCATTTTAAAGAGGTAACATCGTGGGTTTTTTTTTTCTCATTTCCTTGTTATTACTGGTGTTGAGCAGGGCTTCGTTTTGGGGCTTTTACCCAAACAGAAAGTCAGCAGATGGAGTGAACGCTACACCCCTAGGAAGAACTGAAGATGTTATAGGTGAGATCTGGTTTTGAACATTATGAAAATGCCTCAGAGGCCTTAGAGGATGTCCTTCTCTGGGTAGAATATTTCTATCATATTCTAAGATGCTGAGGGGTCTGGGTCCCTGAGGAGTTGGCTGCCTAAGCAAGGACAGGGATCAGTGTTTTCAGAGTCATCATCTGGCTAGACTTCCTCCTCCACTCCCTTCCCCTCTGCCCTCCCTGCTTCCTCCACTCCCTTCCCCTCTGCCCTCCCCTGCTTCCTCCACTCCCTTCCCCTCTGCCCTCCCCTGCTTCCTCTACTCCCTTCCCCTCTGCCTTCCCCTGATTCCTCCACTCCCTTCCTCTCTGCCCTCCCCTGCTTCCTTCATTTCCTTCTCCCTTGCCCTCCCCTGCTTCCTCCCCTTCCTTCCACTCTGCCTTCCCCTGATTCCTCCACTTCCTTCCCCTCTGCCTTCCCTGCTTCCTCCACTCCCTTCCCCTCTGCCTTCCCTTCCTCCTCCATTCCCTTCCCCTCTGCCTTCCCTGCTTCCTCCACTCCCTTCCTCTCTGCCTTCCCTGCTTCCTCCACTCCCTTCCCCTCTGCCCTCCCCTGCTTCCTCTACTCCCTTCCCCTCTGCCTTCCCCTGCTTCCTCTACTCCCTTCCCCTCTGCTCTCCCTTGCTTCCTTCATTTCCTTCTCCCTTGCCCTCCCCTGCTTCCTCCCCTTCCTTCCGCTCTGCCTTCCCCTGCTTCCTCCACTCCCTTCCCCTCTGCCCTCCCCTGCTTCCTCCATTTCCTTCTCCCTTGCCCTCCCCTGCTTCCTCCCCTTCCTTCCGCTCTGCCTTCCCCTGATTCCTCCACTCCCTTCCCCTCTGCCCTCCCCTGCTTCCTCCACTCCCTTCCCCTCTGCCCTCCCCTGCTTCCTCCATTTCCTTCTCCCTTGCCCTCCCCTGCTTCCTCCCCTTCCTTCCGCTCTGCCTTCCCCTGATTCCTCCACTCCCTTCCCCTCTGCCTTCCCTTCCTCCTCCATTCCCTTCCCCTCTGCCTTCCCCTGCTTCCTCTACTCCCTTCCCCTCTGCTCTCCCTTGCTTCCTTCATTTCCTTCTCCCTTGCCCTCCCCTGCTTCCTCCATTTCCTTCTCCCTTGCCCTCCCCTGCTTCCTCCCCTCCCTTCCGCTCTGCCTTCCCCTGATTCCTCCACTTCCTTCCCCTCTGCCCTCCCTGCTTCCTCTACTTCCTTCCCCTCTGCCCTCCCTGCTTCCTCTACTCCCTTCCCCTCTGCCCTCCCCTGCTTCCTCCACTCCCTTCCCCTCTGCCCTCCCCTGCTTCCTCCATTCCCTTCTCCCTTGCCCTCCCCTGCTTCTTCCCCTCCCTTCCGCTCTGCCTTCCTCCACTCGCTTCCCCTCTGCCCTCCCCTCTCTATTTTTCTTCCTCCCCATCTGCTATATATCAGGGTGCTCTTCTAGACCTTGGAACCTCCTCCTCCTCTTCATTCTCTTTTCTTTCTCCCACTTCTCTTCACTTAAGGCCCACGAGCACAGGAAGAGATCATTTTTCTTAGCAAGTGCCTCTGTAGTGCGTCTGCCTCTCTGGGGATGGGGGAGGCGTCTGCACTCATTGCAGAATAACTCTCTAATAGGATTTTGGTTATGAGACTCATAAATCCCAGACCACCTTCTGGAATCGAAGGGTTTATGACTTCAAGGATCTAAATATTTTACATAATTAAAATGTTTTCAATGTTCTCACCGAGGGTGGATTTGTAAATCTCAGATGATTATCTCTTAGAGAGGTTTTCTGTCTGTTGGTTTTTCTTTTTGTGGAAGCCTCGGAACAAACCTGCCTGGGCTCGAGGTTGGAGAGACATGGTTCTTTGGGCAGCTGTGCTCTCTCCGTCTGTGTGACACAGGGCAGGCCTAAGGAGAAGTGCAGCCATGAGCGATGTGTAGAAATCCTACTCACGCCCAGAGCAGCCTAGGTCCCCGTTTCTTCCAGGTCTTCATGGGAGCTTCCTTACACATTAAATATAGATTGGGAATTAATGAGTGGGTCACACTGTGATAAAGAGCCAGATGACAGATAATGTGGTTTCACAAAGACAACAGCGGGGGGGGGGTCTCAGGAATGCCGGGAAAGCTTGGACCACTGACTTCAGTGTTCTGGTGAGCACAGAACCTCTGGAGGTTCTGTGCCAAGGAGGAGGAGGTACTTGTATGTCCAGTGAATTCATGCAGCACTTCCTCAGCTTTTTAAGTGTCTCCTGAACATATTATTGCCCGTATGATACTCATGTGTGTACATATATGTGCAGGTGCATGCATGTACTTGTGTGTGGAGACTAGAGGTTGTCCTCAGGACGACTCACTCCTTCTTGGGTGCATCCAGTTCTACTTTTTGTGAGGGATACAGGGTCTCTTATTAGCTTTGAACTTTTTTAGCCTGGAGGGCCAGTGGACCCCAGGGATCTGCCTGTTTCCACCTCCCCAGGGCTGAGATTCCAAGATCATCTCTCTCTCTCTTTATGTGTGCCTGTGTATGTGTGTGTGTGTGTGTGTGTGCTCGTGCGTGCCTTCATGTGTGTGTGTGTGTCAATGTGTCTTCTTGGGATTGAACTCAGGTCTTCCTCATGCTTACAAGGCAAGTGCTTTATCAACTACGTCCCAAGACCCTGACTCAGATTCTTGGCTAAAAAAAAAAAAAAAAAAAATAGGATGTCAGCTCAACCCCAGTTTTCAGCAAGATGGCTAGCCTCTTTGATGTTAGGTCAGCACCACACTCTGACCTCTGGGGTGGCCTTGAGGCAGGATTTGGACAAATATATCCCCTGGCTTTCTGTTTCTCAGAATTGCTAACAGTTTGCACTTGAGCTAACACTAGGTTTTCGGGTCCCTTGTTTGTGCTTATACTTCCCAACTTTAAGCACCCTTCCTTCTCTAACAGGATTTCTGTAAATACCCATGGACCATCAGCCCGATGTCCAACGCCCTGCCTTCTATTTATCGAAGGCTGATGTGAGACATCACATGACCTTGACTTTGACACTCGGGGTCCCGAACGCAGAGTTCCAGATTCATCAGCTGACATTGGCCACACCTCCCCCAAGCCCCTGAGCATCCATTTGTTTATTTTCTAAAAGGTCTAGTAAGTGCACACGGGTGACGGCCGTGAAGGACAAGAAGCTCGTGGCCAAAAGCCACACTCCCATTGGTAGAAGTTGCCCCTTGCTATTCAGAGTGTCACCAGTGGGACAAGGCATACTTCAGTTAAGCCCGCCGGTGCTAGAATCCTGAGAATCTGGGTTCGAGTCCTTGAGTACATCCAGCATGTGACATGGAGAAAGACGTCGTACTCATAATTTCCTGGACAAGTGCAGGGAGTGCTGTTACCCTTTTCATTTAAAATGAATAAAAACCAAGCACAGAGACTCTGGGTCCACAAAAGAGCAAGAGGCCCCGAGCTTGATTCTCAGACCCGAAAAGAATAAACCGTGTTCAGCATAAACAAAATGAAGGAGGGATTCGCAAGACGGCTCAGTGGGTAAAAACACCTGCCGACTGACATCCTGAGTTTGATCCTGGGTACCCACATGGAGGAAGTTGAAAAGCAACGCCCTCAGGTTGCCCTCTGACCTCCACACGCATGCTGTGGCATACGCACTCTCCAGAAGTTGTGGAAGTGAAGCGCTTAGCACAGATGCATCTCTAAGTTTGGGAGGTTGCTCACCTTCACTATGCAGCAGAGGCCCCTTGATACTGTGGAAGCCATGGCCCTCTGTGGTGTTTTGAAAGAAAATGGCCTCCAAAGGGAGTGGCCCTATTAGGAGGTGTGACCTTATTGGAGTAGATGTGGTCCTGTCGGAGGAAGTGTGTCACTGTGGAAGCAGGCTTTGAGATCTCATATATGCTCAAGCCACGCCCAATGAGGCAGTTTACTTCCTATTGTCAGCAAGATAAAGAACTCTCAACTCCTTTTCCAGCACTGTGTCTGTCTGCACACTGCCATGTTCTTCCATGATGATAATGGACTAAACCTCTGACCCTGTGAAGCCACCTCAGTTCAATGTTTTCCTTTATAAGAGTTGCCATGATCACGGTATCTCTTCACAGCAATAGAAACCCTAGTTAAGACACCATTCATACAAGGGAATTCAAGCACCATAAGAGTTTCCTTATTCTCAGAGGCAGCATTGGTGATAAAAAGGCTTAGCATTTATATAGCCTTCCCAAACGTCTACAGTACTTTCGATTGCTCTCCAGAGAGCTGTGTTCACTCAAGGAAGTGCTCCAGGAGACACAGGTCTCAGGTTCCTGACAATTGATTTTCCTATTTTAAGGAGAAGGGCTGGCTGTCTCTTTGCAAACATCGATGCTTCTGTTGCCCGCTATCAAACTGGGGCACAGAGTTGCTACAAAGCCTTGCTAGGGCACCAGCTCTCTCCTCTTCATCTACAGTCTGCAGCTGACCTTGTCCTCAAACACAGGGAGGGCTGGAGTGTGCTGCAGCCAGGCCGTCTTGTATGGAGCAGGAGGGGCTGACTTCGGACTTTAAGAGACAACTTCCGCTTGAAGCTTGGTGTGGTTCTCCTGACTCTGGACAGCTCATCACGCCATCACTTGTGCTGTGCTCTCTGGGTGAATCAAACAGTACCCTCCCCGCAAAGCTCTACCTGCAATGAATCTGTAAGTCTATTTCTGTCAGATCAAGAATTTTTTCAGATCTAAGTTAAGAATCTCATGGTGACATAATTCTGGATAAATCCCTAAGTCCAATGGTAAGTGTTCTTATAAGAGGCTGAAGATAAGGCGTAGACACACAGAGGAGAAGGCTGTGTGGACAGAGAAACAGAGACTAGAGTGATGCAGCCAAGGATGCCCGGAGCCACCAGTGCAGGAAGAGCAACAAAAGAGCATGCTCCAGAGCCTTTGGAGTGTGTGACCCTGCTTACAACAGTTATAACATGGGGGCCTGCTTGTTGAGGTTTCTGTCCTGCCCAGTTCCCACAGCCTGTAAGCCCCAAAGAAATTACACAGAGGTCTATATTAATGATAAATGGATTGGCCCATTAGCTCAGGCTTATTATTAACTCTTATAACTTACATTAACCCATTATTCTTACCTATGTTAGCCACATGGCTCAGTACCTTTTTCAGTGGGGTAGGTCATATCCTGCTTCTTCAGTGTCTGGACAGGGCTGGGGAGGAATGGCCTTCCTCCTTCCCAGAAATCTCCTGTTCTCCTTGACCTGCTTCTACTTCCTGTCTGGTTGTCTCGCCTATACTTCCTGCCTGGCTACTGGCTAATTAGTGTTTATTTAAAACATAATTGACAGAATATAGACCATTCTCCCGCACCAAGCAGTGAGAGGGAGTTCTGCTCCCTAGAGCTCTCAAATACAGACACACATACAAACAGACAGACACACAGACACACATACCACACACAAATATACACTAGACACACAGACACTATGCATAGACACACAGACAGGCACACACACTACACATGTAGAGGGGCAGCCATACACACACAAAGGAACCTGCTAATAAAAATGGCAGCACAGGAAGAAACCATAGGAAAGGGAAACACGGGATTGCTCCTGTGCACTGAGAAGCCACTTGTCCCCTCCTTGAGAGGGAAAGCACTGGAACTAATGTGTCCCCGCAGCTCTCTCTGTGTCTAAGGGGTTAGAGAGTGGCTGGTGGCTTCATTCAGCTGCTTGGAGCCCTCCCCCATTTGTATTCCCGCCGCATGCCTCTCCCCACCACAGAGGGACTCAGAGCAAAGCTTGACATTTCCCAGTTCTCGAGTCTGTGCCCAGAATCAACAACCCTCACCAGGAAGAGGGAGCAAATCTCTAAGACCTCAGAGCAGAATTTCTCTGGCTGCCTGGCTGTGGCTTCCCCTTCCTGCCCCTGAAGCTGGTGCTGGCACCTCAAGACCCCAGTGGTGGCGAAAGAGTGGCCCCAGGGTAGAACGGCAAGTACGGGCATCCTGTCACCACACAGCTTCTATACCCTCAGACTCCACAGCCACAGGTCAAAAAGAGTTCCAAGCGATTCATCGGAGCTGAATGTCTTCTACAGGCCTTCTCCTTGTTGCCAGTGCTGAAACAGACAATCTCACAATGGTTCATGTAGCATTTATGTTATAGTAGACATTATAGTCATCTAGAAGTGAATTAAAGTATGTGAGAGGCTGGGTGTGGTGAGAATGCCTGTAATCCCAACAGTTGAGCAGCTGAGTAGGGGGACGCTGTGAGTTAGTGATCAGCCTGAACTGTATAGAAAGATTCTGTCTCAAAAACAAATAGAAGAAAACACTCCCTAAAACCAAATAGGTTGTCAACAGCAACAGCAAATAAAATGTCTCCAGGAGGGTGTATACAGACCCCTGGTGAATCCTATGGCTTTTGCGTAAGGGACTTAGAATTTCTGTATCCTTGGGGTCCTGGAATCAATCAGTTCTTCATAGGCACCCAGCGTGTCTGTATTGATTCAGATTTAGTGATGTTAGGAGAGTCCAACTCAGCCTGTCCCTTTCGCTCAGGACTGCAAACCTGAAGAATGGTAAGATGTGGATTAGGGAATGGTTCAGTATTTGCTTGCTGGTCATTTTTTAACTTTTAAATTTTTTTGTGATTTCCTTGAGACCCCCATGACTTCACAAAGATGCCTTTATCCATGGATAGAATCACATTTTGTACATATGGGAAAGTTGCCCCGGTGTAGCCGAGGTAACTTGTGTGTGGCACGAGCTGGGGGTGGTGCTGGGAAGGCCAGAAACAGCTTCTCCCCTATTGCTGCATTTCTTTCCCTTCTTTTCCACCTCTGTCCAATCCAATGGGTTTCCTAGCCCATTTGAGGTCTTCATAAGCAGTCTCATTTAGGTTTATGGAGTCTAGACAAAGCTATTATCAAAGTCTTGTGACTTTTGTGCTCAGAAAGCTATAGGCTAGGTCAGGCACCTGTCTCCGATTGGGTCGTCCAGAATCCCAGGAGTGACCTCATTCTTGCAGAAGCTCCTGGAAGCTCCTCTTGCCTAATTTTAGGCATGTCCTCTTTTTCTCCTGATGGAAGAGGGAACACACAACCCTCCAGACTCTAAGAAATTCCCACTTGGACTTTTAGCTCTAACTATTTTTACCCTGTGTGCATCCCCTGCGGGCAGTGCCAGGCATGAGTCACACACTTGCTTTGAGGCTCTCTCCAGATGGGAAGTCTCTTTCCACGGAGTGTGCTGCGCTGGTTGAAGAGGACTCATCCGATGAGCCTGCCTTGGGAGTGCCCAAGTTCTCCATCCCTTACCTACTCCATCTTCTGCTTGCTCCCTGGTACCTCTGTGGTCCTTGGCATGGCACGACAAGTGTGCCTGAGGGGACAATGAAGCCCCAGGCCTAGGACTTTCTTGTAAAACCTGCCAAGTCAGCATCAATATCATCTTCATCCACGCTGGTTATTGCTGACACCTTGCGAGAGAGGGCATAAAAAGGATCAGATCTACGGCAAGAGGAATAACACGAGTTCTTTTGCTACTAGTGATGCTGGTAGATGGGGGACCAGTGTGCTCCTCCAGTGAAGATGCTGGGAGCACCCTGAGGAGCTCTATCCTAGCAGCAATAGTACCTTCCCTCACTGCTTGCTATCAGGTCCTCATGGGGTAAGGCTTACTCCTCCTCCTAACAGTATTCTGACTTAATGTCCTGGCCCTGGGTTCACCATTCCTTTCAGTGACAAAAGAATCTTGAAAATTCAGCTTGAAGGAGGAAAACTTGTCTTGACTCACAGTTTCAGAGGTTTTAGTCTGTGACAGCTTGGCCTCATTGCTGTGAGCTTGTGATGGGACCAGACCATCGTGACAGAGGCAGTAAATCAGAGATGCTTGCCCTAGATTGACTTTGAAGGGAAGGGAGGCTTGGGATCAAGATATAACCTTCAGAAGTATCAATGCCTCTGGAAAACTATTCCCTCCAACCAAGTCTCACCTCTCAATAGTCCATTTGTTTGTGAGTTCATCAATCAATGAGGTAATACATTGGCAAGGTTAGTGCCTGTTTGGCCCAATTATCTCCCAGAAGCCTATCAGCTAGGCACCAATCCTTTAGTGCATGAACCTTTGGAAGATATTTGGGTCCAAATCGTAGGGGGTCAAGATATTAAATTTGGTCAGATTCTTGTTTCAAGATGGGCAATTCCTTTCTGATTTCCAGCAGAGGAGAATAGCTTTAGCCCACTTAAGAGGGATATCATGTGGGAAGAAGAATGAGAAGAGGCAAGAGTTGGAAGTAAAGGGAGGGGTTTGAGTCCCTTTTGGCTGTGCAAGGGAATGAATGTCTCTCTGGGAACATTCTGCATTTGAGCAGAATGTAGCATCCAGATGGGACACTAGGGGGGAAAAGTGGTAGCAAGAGGGGAGATTAAAGGACCAAGGCAATAACTGTCTGTATCTGCTGGTTCTGCCAAATTGTCTGAGGTTTATTCTTAAGGCAACAGGAATGGTGACAAGATTTAAGGGAGGCAATTAACGGCGTCAGCTCAATTTTGGAGCAAGGGCTCTGATTGCCTCTCAGGGCAAGAATGTATGGGTCCAGGCAAGCTCACAGCGGGGAGATCAGGTAGGAGGTTATGGCTGAAGTCCAGGGAGGAAGGCTGAGCTTGGACAGAGGCCATGACAAGAGTGGGAGGCCTTGGGGAGACAGGAGATGAGTCAGCCAGGCCTCTGTGGAGGCGAAAGGTAGAAAAGAGAGGAGTCTGTCTTGAACTATGGGTTGCTTGGCTTGGGGAGCACAAGAGGGGCACAGCCCTCCACTCTCTCACAAAAGGGTCTGCATTCCCCATCCCTGGATAGGCACAACCTCCTCCCTGGTCCTGGATTCTCAAGGGAACAGCACATCCGTGAGATAGTTCCCAAGATTGGCTGTGCCTTCTTTCATAGACAGTCCAGTGGATGCACCCACCCCAGAGACTGAACATGGCAGTGTTTCAGGGTGACTTCATAATTGTCATGTTCCATGGGTGAAACAGCTCCTATAAGCTCTTGCTTCCATGCCTTTTGGAACATGCAGAAAAATTGAGATGTTTCCACCTTGATTTTTCCCATATCTGACCTGCTATTTGAGGACATTGAACCCAACAAATGTCTAATTGTATTGGACCAACATAGGTCTTGCTTCATTTTTTTTCTTTCTTCTTTGTTCTCTTTGCCTGTTTAGAGCACTCAAAGTTTAACGATCTAACAGACCAAAGAAAATACCACCCATGACAGACCACTAAATAGCCATCCTATTATTTCTTCCTGGCAGCATGGGAAAGTCCATTTCCAAATACCACTGAAATGAGGCTGTGGCCACGTGACTGGGTTCAGTCAATGTTACACAGCTAGAAAAGATGTCAAATGACTTCTGGGCCTGGCATGAAGCTCTGCACTCAATGACTTCTGCTCTCTCTTTCCTCCTGTGGTAACACTGAAGGCCATGTGTGAAAGAGGGTGGCAATCCAAGATGGAAGCTGTTAAGATAGAGTACTGAGTCACCTCTTGGAAGACAGTCACTAATCTGCTTTGGTTGCAGCTTGAGCAAGTAGTAAACTTAAAGTGTGTCAGGCCCGTGAAGCTGAGAGTTATTTATGTAGGGCTTGCTATCCCAGCTAAGGCACTTGGTCAGCAGTAAAACAAAGTTTTCCTCTAGGATCAGTTGGCTATTTACACTGGTGCTCACTGTCTAGAGCCTGGCATTGTCCGGAGAAGACAGACAGCATAGTAAACCCAACAGTCTATGACAAAACATGTCAGCTTTTTGTCACAGTATTTCAAAGCAGACTACAGATGTTTGAGTGGGTATATGTATATGTACGTACATGCACACTTTTATGGATAAACCTTGAAGCATTTGCTGATAAACACACGCTTTGGGGAAAAGTCATATTTCCTAAATTGTAGTCAAGAGAAATGAGGTAGATCTGGGTATGGTGACTCATGCACTTGTGAGACTGAGACAGGAATATTGCCATACATTTGAGGCTAGTGTGAGTTACACAACAAGATGTTGTGTCAAAAGAAAAATAAAATAGAAGAGAGGAAAAGAGGAATGGGGGAGAGAGAGAGAGAGAGAGAGAGAGAGAGAGAGAGAGAGAGAAGAAGAAGGAGGAGGAGGAGGAGGAGGAGGAGGAGGAGGAGGAGGAGAAGGAGAAGAAGAAGAAGAAGAAGAAGAAGAAGAAGAAGAAGAAGAAGAAGAAGAAGAAGAAGAAGAAGAGGAAGAAGAAGAGGAAGAAGAAAATAAGCAGAAAGAGAAAGAAAGATAAAATGAAGACAGAATTCTCCATGCTTCCAAACAGGGTTGTTTTACTGAGTTGGAGGATAAAAATGATGCTCCATGGAGCGTGTCCTTAAGCTCCCCCAGTCCCGTCTCAGCGCTTGTCTTTGAGGAGAGAGAGCACCTTTTGTTAGATCTCAGCACTCATTGCCATCTCCAAGGGGACAGCTGGTACTTTCTCTCTCCAGATCAAAGGCCACTGTGTAGGCGGTGGACACTCAAACCTCAGGATGTCTTTGAGCTAAGAATGAACTCCGGAGAAAGTCAAAACACTGTGTGGAAACAAAAGCTGCGGGGTAGGAGGCTCGTGGTGTCCTCTCTGAAGGCTTCATTTCTGCCAAGGAGCAGAATGAAGAGAGGGGAACCAAGGTCTAGGCTGAGCCACCACAGCCACAGAGAGAAAAACGCATCATGGAGAACAGGGCTCTTAAAAATGTCCCTCGAATATCCAAACACACCATGACAGTTTATGACCTACACTTCATTCACCAGCAGCAGAGAGAAGCAGAGGTGGGCATGAGTGGCACAAAGAGGGGGATGGTGGCTGGGCAGATTGGGACAGAAACAGGAGGAGGAAAAGGCAATGAGACATGTTGACAGAAGTGTCCCCTCTACCAGCACATCACATACACACAGAAAGCTATACCTGAATACCTGATGTTGTTGATGTTTTGTTTTTAGCTCTGTAGGGTGGATCCATTCACCCACATGGGCATGTGTGGAGGTCCGAGGTTCATGTTGGATTGTCTTCTTTGAATGCTTCTCCCCTCTTTTTTCTTTCTCTTTCTTTCTTTCTTTCTTTCTTTCTTTCTTTCTTTCTTTCTTTCTTTCTTTCTTTCTTTCTTTCTCTCTCTCTCTCTCTCTCTCTCTCTCTCTCTCTCTTCTTCCTTCCTTCCTTCCTTCCTCTCTCTCTCCCTCCCTCCCTCCCTCCCTCTCTCTCTCTCTCTCTTTCTTTCTTCCTTTCTTTCTATTCTTTTGAGACCAGGTTTCTTTGTAGCTTTGGAGCCTGTCCTGGAACTAGCTCTTGTAGATCATGCTGGCCTCGAACTCACAGAGATCCGCCTGCCTCTGCTTCCCAAGTATTGCATTAAAGGCAGGCACCACCACTACCCGGTTCCACCTTCTTTTTTGAGACAAAGTCCCTCGCTGAACCCGAAGCTAGACTGGCTCTCCACAGTCAGACAGTGAGATCTCTGTCCTGCCACCCCTCCGCTCCACCTGAGTTTCTATCATAGGTGTGTGCTACTATACCCGGCTTTGGTGTGGATTCTAGAGATCCAGACTCAGGACTCCATGCTCACTCACTGAGCCTTTTCTCCAGTTCTGTGACTCCTGTTGCAACCTGAGAAAACACTATTTGAAACTCCTCTAAAGTATTTCACTTTCTACCTCAGACGAGGAAACCAGGCCTTCTAGGAAAGGTCTCTTTCTTGAGTTGTAATGGAAATCCCAGGCTGACCACACTCGGTGACTCATTTCTGTATCATGCCGTCATCTGTAGTAAGCCGTGGCACACTTGTCTTCTAACTGGAAGGCCATGTTGTCTTCGTGTGGGTTTAAAGTTTTCATGCTTCTGTGATACATTTGCTTATTGTTCCTGACACTGCTCCACACATCTGGACTTATTCTCTCCACACCAGATAGAATTTAGTCAGGGACAGAGCAAGCTGCCCAGCCTTGGCTGGGACCATTTATGTTTTCCTTTCCTTTCCTTTCCTTTCCTTTCCTTTCCTTTCCTTTCCTTTCCTTTCCTTTCCTTTCCTTTCCTTTCCTTTCCTTTCCTTTCCTTTCCTTTCCTTTCCTTTCCTTTCCTTCCCTTCCCTTCCCTTCCCTTCCCTTCCCTTCCATTTCCTCCCTTGTTCTCTCTCTCTCTCTCTCTCTCTCTCTCTCTCTCTCTCTCTCTCCTGTGGCATCTTTCCAACAGATCTTGGCAGAGGAATTAGAAGCACTGGGTTCTAGTTCATAACCATTTTGATGACTCTTGACCTTTGCTACCTTGGATGGGATGGCCAAGTGACTATCTGATTTATGTCTGTAGATTCTCTGTCCCTAACTGACTCTTGGGTAACCTTTGTAGCTAACCTTTGCCTTTCTGCTCTCTTCAGACTTTTTCTTCTCAGCAGTGACCCTTCTGCTGTCTAGTTTGGCCTCCTCTAGCAGAGGATGACTAGGAACAAAAATAATATATATATATATTTACAGTTGGGAATGTCCAAGGACCCACATCTTGGCCTTCTTGATGGCAGAGTCTCAAGGTCACACAGTTATCACATGTGTTTTCTAGTCTCTCTCCAAGAAAGCAACTAGAATGCAATCATGGGGCCTCCATATGATAAGTTTAATTCCAACCGCTCCCCAAACTCATCTCTGTACATTGCATTAAGTTCACATCTTCTTAACGCCTCAAAATTGGGATTAAATTTGAACTCATGAACCCTGGAGGACCTACTCTAGCCCTGGACCTAAGCCCATTGTTTTTAGGCTATTGATGAACATAAAACCTCTAAAATCAGTTCTAGTGGAAGTATTTGAAAAGGCAGGTACATCTGATTGTATCTTATATGTAATCATACTTTCAACACAGATGTGGAGAGCTGGGTCACGTGCCATTCGACACAGCTAGAGAAACCTGAGTAGCGTGCCCTCCAGCCTCAGGTGTCATGCACCCTGCATACTGTGCATCACATGGGAATAATGGACACTTGACATAGTTGTGCATCTAAAAAAATAGAGCAAACAAGGGTCCATACACTCACATCTAAGACACATTACATATTAGCTAGAGAGCTGAATTCTTGAGTTGAGTCCTCAGGAAAATACATCTTGCAGATATATTTCCTCTATTATGTCTTTAAAAATAGTATCCATAAATTTTCACCTTGATGCCCTATTTCTGTGATCTCTGTTAAGGGTGCAGAGTCAGGTTGAAACAGGAAGGCAAACGATTTTAAAGAAAAGTTCATTCTACAGCTGGACGTGTGTCATCTGGGGGACTGGCTCTCTTCAAAGGATGTCCCTCTGGTGCTGGGTGTGTGAGCCCATGCATCATCAGTTCCTCTCTGTTCATCATCACCAACAGCTCTGTCTTCTGCTCTCGACCTCTGCCTGCGGGGTGCGACCATTAATCTCGCACATTCTCCCACTCTGAGGGTTTTCTCTCTTGGCTGAGTGTTTAAGGCGGACTTGTCTGTTTCCGCTGACCTTTGAGAGGTTTATCATGTGTCCCCCTTTAAACAGGTGGTAGAAGCCAATTACTAGAGCATGGCTGGGCTCACAGGCAGGAGTAATCACTGGGGAAGCCCTGATTCTATCATCCGCCCTGTGTTAAAATCAGAGAGGGCTCTGCCCACAGAAGCAGTTAGGACTCCGAATCTGAAGAGACGCTTAGGGACCTTTGTGATTAACAATTCTTCTCCAAAGCCGGAGAGGAGTTTAGCTACCTCCTGAGGTACTGAGATAAGGGGCTGGAGCCCTCAGGCCAACTGCAGGAGTGGCTGAGAATCCCATTCTGGAAGACCCAGCGGCCGTGATAGACCTCCCTGGAGTTGACTCTTAGAATGGGCAGGTCTCTTTTCTACGGAGAGGGAAATTATTGTTTGCACATAGGCAGAATAGGGGAGAGTGGTCGAATTATCTAGTGCAGGCAGGTGTTTGGGGGAGATACCCACTCTTGACAATCGAAAGGATGGGCTCTACAAATCCAACAGCACACCTCAGGCATGATAAACTCCGTCTCAGCGGCGGGCGAGTTGTTTATTTCCTGTCTTATATAAAGTTTCCATTGTGTCTGTTAGAAACAATCCCAGCTCGGTGTAATTATTGAACAGTAGCAAGCACACGCCTTCCAGGGAATGTCTACAAAGCTGTCTATCATACCTTAAAAAGTTCTTTGTAGGATTAAAAGCTAATGGGGACAGGACTGCAAAGAAAAAGGTCACACGCTCACCGAGGCTTAACCTCTATCAGAATCTTGTCCCTTTTCCATATTTTAGCTACCCAGATATTATCCACCAGGCACCCTCCCCATGAACTTCCGTGAGGGTCCTGTTCCAATTCAGTCAGCCCATCACTAATCTCGACACCTTACTACATTTAAAAATTCATGCTTGCCTCTAACCCTACACTCACGGACAGCTTGCTGCAACTCATTTTCTGAGTTCCATCCTTTCTTTACAGAGTCACATTTAATTTTAGTTTTTGTGTGTGCATCTAGAGGGGTGGTGGTGCGTGCGTGTCCGGGTGCATGCGTGACTTCAGAAGGCAACTGGTGGTGTCTGTTCTCTTGGTCTACCACGTGGTCCCTGGGACTGAACTCAGCTCCTCAGGCTTGGCACAAGTCCCTTTACCCACTGAGCCATCTCGCCATCTTTCCATCCTTTCTGCTTTTGGATTTGACGGGAAATACTGTGTAGTCTCCGAGGATGAACTTGAAATGATCATTTTGGCTGGTTCCTGACTGTTCCTTCAGGTTCGTTCTGGTTGTATCTCCTTCCAGACTACTTTTTACCTTTCAATGTTGATTTTTGCCAGAGCTGATTCTTCTCCTAACTAATGAAGTGATTATTATTAACAGGACATTTGTGACTGAAAGAGTTCAATCATTTTCTGGAAGGGTTCATTGAGGCTCATGAAGGCACGTGTTTGTGGTTGGTCCCCACAGTCAAATGCTCTGCTCTACTCCTGCAATGTACTCTATGGCTAGTCTCTATACATATTTAAAAAATTACTGTTGCTTCCCCTAAAGGCAATAGGCTATATAAGTAGCTTCGGTGTTTAAAATTAATTTATCACATAATTAATAAATTAGTTTATTAATTCTGATGGGGTTTCCATCCGAGTTGGGGCACTGAGGCACAGAAAGAGTCTCCTCCTGACTTTTGAGCTGGGGCAGGCAGGTTGCAGGGAAATGTGCGCATCCACCAGGGTCTGAGTCACACCAGTGCCTGTGACACTGAGCCAGGCCCAACCCCCAGGTTGGTTTTCTGTGAGGTTCGTTTTCTCTTTAGGGAAACACAAAGATTCCCAAGAGCCTAGTGGCAGAGATGACGTTAATGACAGGGGTGTGACCAAACACTGCAGCATCGTCTTTGTGAATAGAAAGGATGGCTCCTTCACATCCCTCTCTGAGGGGAGAATTGTTTCCGCTCTTGTTGGACTGTTTGTCCATTTGCAACAACTGAAGACAAAAATGGGTGTGAAAATGTTAAAGCCCAAAGTCCATCCTAACCTGTAGGTTCAATACTACTGCCATAGGAGGAATGGCTGCTTTCCTTTAGCAAGGCTTTGAGCACAGCACATTAAAGTGTTTATCGGCTGGGGAAGTGGGAAGGGACTTTGTGCACCCTGGAGAATAGATTCTGCACCATTTAATCAATGAATCCTTTTTAAGGAATGAGGACTGGCCAGCCAGCAAGGGTGGCTCTTACCACCCAGAGGGGTGCCACGGAGATCTTCCTGGCATCTTCCTAAGGGACCCTACCTTTAGAACTGGGGAATTCTTTGGGGACAGAAGAGGCTCCTATCTACCATAAGCCTCTAAAGCATGTATAGGTCAAAGAATACAGTGGAACACTGTGGAAGCTGGGCCAGTTTTCTGTCTCATAAATAGATGCTCCTGACTGACAACATGCCTATGTATCATAGCAGCCTTTGATAGTCTCCTGACCAGTTGGAGAAATAGCGAGACAAACACGGATCATAAACAGATGGTTGATGTTCAGACAGAAAAAGAATAAAGAAACGCCCTGCTGGTATGCAGAGCGCCAGGGTCTTTTGTGATGGTTGGTTTATAACAGGTGTGCAATGTGAATAAACAGATGCTTCTAAGAAAAACAAAAAAGAGTCAAGTAGCATGGCTCATATCCGCAGTGCCAACACTCAGAGAGGCGGAGGCAAGAGGAGAGGCACAAGTTTGAAGCCAGGCTGGGCCACGTTGTGAGTTTGAAGCTAGCTATGTATGTGTAAGAATAAGTATACATCATGGCCCTTCATAGGACCCATGTCTATAAACTCAGTGACTAGTCTTCTCTGATGTTAGAATTTTGTCACCCATTTGATTCCGGCACAGGCCCAAGTCACTAGTTGTTCATTTCAACTGGTTTGAGTTACTCCCATGCTCCTGGAAAACAGTTTAGTCAGCCGTTGCCTTTGGAGTCAGTAAGTCAGAGATGTCTATAGCAAAACAAGTGGGAGTGTCTTGTTCATATCTTTTCTGGAACTGGTAATGAAAGTCAATGAAGCTGAGGGCTTGCTCAGGCTCCCCCTACCCCACTCTGTGTGTGTGTGATGTGTGGAGACCAGAAGTTTCTCAGGAACCAGTCACAGTCACCTTGTTTTTAGAGGCAGAGTCTCCACTAGTCTGGAGCTCACCATGTAGGCTATGCTGGCTAGCCAGCAAGTCCCAGGGATCTTCCTGTCCCTGCCTCCTAAAGTTGAGATTACAAGCATATATCGTCACATCCAGGGTTTTTTTTTTTTTTTTTTTTTTTTTTGTAGTTCTGGTTGACCTGGAATTTACTACGTGGCCCAGGCTGGCCTTGAACCCACAGAGATCTGCCTGCCTCTGCCTCCCAAACACTCCCAGCTTTTTAATGTCAATTCTGAAGGACTAATGCAGATCATCAATCTTTCAAGGCAAGTGTTTTGCTGTTTGAGTGTTTTCCAGGCCCAAGTTTTTTCTCGATTTCACTCTCTGAGTATCTATTATATTAAAATGGGTATGAATATCCATGGTGTAAATTAGGGTGTGGAGATGGAAGATCAAACAATGTAATGTGCAGATACTAGGACATAGCACAAGGAACTGATTAGAAATCACAGGAGGCCATTGTTTTGAGCTGCACTCCTTCCCTAGGCCCCCACAATGCAGAGTACAAATTAAAATGGAGTTGCTCATGCCCAAGGCCCTCAGCGTCAAGCTGAAATGAAGCTGTTTAGCTAATCTCTCAAGAAACCAGGAAAAATGAGAGATAAGAGCCAAATGCCCCAAACAGGTCAGTTTCAGCCTGAATGCTGATGAAGTTTCCTTGGTTTTAATTTTAATCCATACACAAAGAAGTGGCCTGAAGTAACCCTATCAGCAGTCGCTTTGCTGCTGCTCTGTCCTCACCTTACAAAGAGAGAGACTTTGAAACCATCAGCTTTTTCCCTTGTTCTTTGTTCCTGTCTATGAAGCCAACCTCTTCTCAGGCTATTGAACCACCCTTCCAATTTTTTGATTCTGAAATTAAACCCAGAGCCAATTAAGATGCTTAAATTCCAGTGTTGCAACTTTGTTCCGGGACAATAAAAAGGACTCAAATCCTGGAAATGATTGTTGGTGTGGATGTAGGACATGCGGGGCTTTGGCTGCTGTTGTTTCTTTTTTTTTTAAATTCAACCTCCACAGCCTGCTTAAGCCCTGGTAGAAACTCTGGGAGTCAGTTGGTGGTGACAGCCACCGAGGAATCCATCCAGTCTGCCTCAGGAAAAGGGCAGGCCAGTTAAGACGACCTGCAGATGTTCACATCACCTTCCTGGCGAATAGGTTTTAAGATTTTACCATGTGAGCTGGACACGCAGGGCAGACACACTTGCGGGCGGTACTGCTCTCTTTTGTTCTCCCAGTGTGACCAGTGCCATTGTCAATGTCTCTCCAAGCAGATGCCACAAGGTGTCTGCTCCAGGTCTCACAGTTTTCTAGTCCTAGGGTTTACCATCGTTCAGACCCAGGTGCTAGCATTTGGGCCCGGTTAGTAGAAGCCTTGCTGCGGAGATCTGGTGCAACCCTAAAGAGACAGGAGTTTTAGTTTTGCAGTTGGAAGCAGACACTGGGGTTATCACTCTCTGCCCCTCTTTCTTGCTCCCTAGCATGTGCACCCTCTGTGCACCCATCTCACCGCTAGCCCGGACAACAGGATCGATCTTCATCATAGATTAGACTCCGAACCCCTGTTCCAAAGCATACCTTCCCTCTTTTTAAGCTGCTTTCCATAGGGCATGTATAATAGCAATGCAAAAATGACTAACTTAGGATCAGTGCTGCATGGAGATTGGAGGTGGCAAGAAACCAAAAACCAAATAACCAAATTCCCCCACCCCACCCCACCTCCGCCCTTGAAAACTCTGCTTTTTCAACTGCTCTCTGGTGGAACCCATATCACGTGAAAAACAATCGACAGCATCATGCATCAAGTCAAGTTGGTTTAGAAAGACGCGTCAGCCAGGCAAACACTCAAAATGGACTCTCTGCAGGCTGTGAGAAGCAACTGAATTCTGATTTCTGTAGGGAAATGATTTTATTCAACCTCACAGATAAGTTCTGATATTTTTGTTTGTTTTGTTTCAATACTGATCGTTGTCTTCTATTAAGCTCAACTAAGTACTAAGTCTCGGCACTGATATTATCCTCACATAGTATTCTTCCAGGGGTCTCATGGCGCAATGTCAACTCCGTAATAAAAGGTTATTCAGAAGTGTTTGGTTGGAGACCAGAGTGGCTCATTCACCTGACAATACCGGGGCTGTTTCCTCTGTTGCTTGCCTGTTATTCGGCCTAAACCCTGCATCTCAGAACTCTGTCTTCTCTCAGCTGCCCCCTGGTGGTCAGAACACAGACTACACTTCCCCAACCACACTTCTCTGAAGAATGAAGAACAAAGTAATGACCAATTCCTAAATAATCAGTGAATACATGATCCTTTCCTGGGTCTAGTAGCTTATGTAGACTTCACACTAGAAAATGTTACTGCATGCAGCTCTGGTTTGAAGGAACGTTGGATTTATCAGCCTTCTTTTTGCTTTATTTATTGAGTGTATATGTGTATGTATTTGGCCTGCTCAAGTCACAGTGCAGGTATGGAGGTCAGAGAATCCATTTGCGAGTTAGTTCTCTTACTCCACT
The DNA here is from genome assembly GCF_982192425.1 of Myodes glareolus. Classification (NCBI taxonomy): domain Eukaryota; kingdom Metazoa; phylum Chordata; class Mammalia; order Rodentia; family Cricetidae; genus Myodes; species Myodes glareolus. The sequence continues at coordinate 60,130,387 of NC_142039.1, forward strand.
TCGTGAGTTCTGGGGATTGAACTAAAATCAGCAGACTTTGCGGCAATCACTTTTATCTGCCGAGCCACCTGAATAAAGTCATAGGCTTAGACAACAACAACAACGGCAAAAACCAAAACAAAACCAGGGCCTCACTTAGATAGTCCTGGATAGCCTGGAATACACTATATAGACCAAGATTACCTTGAACAAAAGACGATCCTCCTGCCTCTGTGTCTTGAGTGCTGAGATTACAGCCATGCACCTACACATCGAGCAAGATGAGTTATCTCTATTCCTTAACTCCACAGCCTGCCTCATTCTTCGTCACTTGTATCCGTTCTGACTGTGTTTGCCTTTGTCTGTGATCCTGACCCATAGTTTGAATCGTGAATGCTCCCCAAAGGCTTGTGTGCCCAGGGCTTGCTCACCAGCCTTTGGTACTGCTGGAGATGGCGGGGCTCTTCAGAGGCAGGGCCTAGAAGTTAGGAAAGGAGGGGATCAGCTATCAAAGTTGTGCCATTGAAAACAAAATATTGGCACTCTGGTCCCTTTCCTCTGTTCTTTGATCCGAGACACCAGGAGGTGAGCAGCTCATGCTCCACCACGCACTCCATACCGTGATGTTCGGCTTTGCCACGGATTCCAGAGCAAAGGCCTTTGGAAATATCTGAAAGTCTGAGTCAGCAGAAACCTTCCTTCCTCAGAGTTGGTGGACTTCGGTGCCTTGTCATGGTGCTGGAACTCTGGCTCACACAGAAGGTCAGCTTCATTAGGTCCTGGACATCTGTTCCCTGCAGTGAAATAGAAGAATGACTAACTCATAGTAAGTGATGGATGAATACCGTCTGAACAACGTTTGCATACCAAACCTAACTAAAAACTGGGTCTAGGTTTTTAGAGATTAATGTTCTAGAATAATTGGGTTATATGACTATCACTGGAGAAGGAGTTGTAGACATTTGTGCTTTATAGTTGGGATGAGTCTACACCAGGCATCCATAATTGTCTTCAGTATTTGTGGAGGTGTCTATAGAAGAAAGACTGTATTCATTATATCCATTCAATTTCTTTCCATTTGTGTGGAAAGAATATACCAATTGGGATGAAAGATAGAGGGCAAGATTTTGACTTGACAAAAATTTCAGACTTATCTGAAATGGTTTTGAGTACCACCAGAAGCGTGCACACCTGTGTGTGTGTGCGTGTGTGTGTGTGTGTGTGTGTGTGTGTATTCATTCATAACTTGCCCGGAAGCTAGCAACTGCGGTGACCCCTCTGGTAGCTATCTTTATTGTCAACTTGACTGAATTTTAGAATCACCCAGGAAACAGGCATTGGTTGTGTCTGTCAGGATGTTTCCACAGAGGTTTAGCTGAGGGGGAAAGATCCGTCTTGAATGTGTGCAGTGCTAACCCCTGGACTGAGATTCCAGGTTAAGCAAAAGCCAGAAAGCAAGCTGAGCCTCTACATTGCTCTGTATGTGATTCCTGACCATAGATGCAATGGGATCAGCCACTTCATGAGCCTGTCACTATGCCATCCCATCATGGTGGACAGTATTCACTCAAACCACGAGCCAAAGGAAAGCCTTTCCTAACTTAAATCACTTCCTGTTAGATATTTGCTCGTATAAATGAGAAAGAAATGAACACATTGCAAACTGGGGTGCTTAAGGACCTCATTCTCTTTAGACTCTTCCCAGACGCACGGAAGGGAAGAACCCCAGGAGGAGAGCCCAGGGTTCCCTACTTTATAACAAGCTCCCAAAGATTCAGAGGCAGTGCATCTATGAACAGTTTGTTGCCTGGGGTTCAGAGCAGTATTTGGGTCGATTGATTGGAACCTTCTGAACACATTGCCCCAGGATTACAGATGGTCATAGAAAGTACTTTCCTCTTAATAATGGCTATCGCAGTTGGTGTAGCCTTTGCTGGGTCTATTACCAAAAGGAAAAATCAAACCAAAGCCAGGATGGGGGTGTGGCGGGCGTAAGCAAATATGGAAGACAACACCACACTTTGCCATTCTCCAAGAGCAGGGATGGTCGTCTTCAAATTGCCGTATGCGAATAACTCACCTTAGAAAGTGATGTGTTGTGGGCATTTTGGTACAGTGCTTTCTATATATCTCATCCCTAATGTTCAGGGTCAGGAGAGGAGAAAACCCAAGTAACAGCTGGCTTCTGTTAGAACTGTCCATCAAAAACTGTGTACACTGAGCCCTGTTGGGCAAATAGAAAGTTTTAAGGCCATTCTGTTTCATCCCACACCACCATAATGCCTTACGCTCCAGGCTTTTCTGGATACTGTGGTATATTGTTTTTATGAATTTATTTTTTTTTTTCATTTGATCTATGTAGTGGCTGATCTGGAACTTGTGGTGTTTTGACCTGCCCTGCCCTGGTGGCCTTTGTAGTGCTGGGAGGACAGGCATGCGCCACTCTGCCTGGCTCCTGTACACTATTCTAGTCTCATGTGTGGGTGGGTAGCAGTTAATAGGGGACAAGAAAGGAATTGAAAGTAACTTTCTCTCCCTTCTATAAGGCAAAAAATGTATTTGGGAGCTTGGACAAGAGAGAGTGGAGAATTCTTGCTTGATTCATCTCTAAAATGGCAAATTAACTTGCAATGAGATTATGTACTAAGTGTAGAATCAAAGTGTGAACACACAGGTGGATCCTTTGTGGTCCCCACTCTCAGATGTGCTGAGAGAGATGGTGACATTAAACATGACAAGTGTTTTCTCAGTGGTTTCCTCACAATGCCAGTGGCAGAGGAATACACAAAAGAGTAGGTCTCTGTTGCACCCCCCCCCACTCACCCCTAGGTTCCTGGGGCTCAAATGTCTGGCTTCTCCTGTCATCAATTTGCATGGGTCAATAGGCACCATTGTTTTTGTTCACCTATTTTAAAAAATAACTGGGCAAAGGAGGAAAGGTTAAGTGTGAGTCCCAGGATGCTGAAGAGAAAGAAACATGGATAAAATACATGGCACCTGCTGCCCCTGGCCTGATAGCCCGAATCACAAGAGAGATCAGGCCAGGAAGTGGCGTGGACTCTGTAAAGCCTACAGAATGACAACCTTTCAAGTCTCAGGTGAAGTGTGGAAGACAAGTTCTTCCCTGTGTCGTTCTTCCACGACATACCCGATATCCCATGGAAACAGGTAGATGAGGGAAGGCCCTCTGCCTTAGTTGTGTTGGTAATAATTTGAGCATTTCTTATTAAAGGCAAACCCATGTTGATGGGAGAGAAGCCTCTGTTCTCTCTGATCCTACTTGAAATCACTGTAGCTGAATGGGGCTGTGAGGAACGGAAGCAGAGGATGCTGGGTCTCCTCACCCTGCAACACAAGCAACAGAACTCAGATACGAACCAAGAAGCTTGTGGGTAGAGAAACTGGTTAAAAACTCAGAGACAGGGCTTGAGTTGATTCTCCTGGGAGCCTTCACATGCAGAGGCATGACAGTGACATCCTGGTATCAGGAAGGGGACAAATTTTTTGAACCAAAGGTGAAGGAGACACATTAATCTAACATGCTTCTCAGTACAAAGTATTGGAAAGCAACGGTTCGGGAACTCAGGCTCTGCCTTTGACTCAGTCCGCCTGTGCACAGGTTCTGGATCGGAATTTCAGACACCTCCCATTCTCTGAGGGATCGCGGCTCGACTCTTCTGTGAAGTATTTCGCTTGCATGTCGGCCTAGGAGAGGGTGATCATCTGTAACGATTAGATGCCCTGCCTCCTGTCAGTTCTGTTCCCTGACTTTGGAAGGGGGAACGGAGTTTAAGGAAGTGGACATGAACTCTGGTCATGGGCTGCCTTCCCCCCACAAGACTACACAAGAAGTGAAGGACAGAAGGAAAGGGACTTTATTATGCTGAAGCCAAGCGCAGCTCTTTCCCTACACAGTCAGCCGGGGGATGGCTCTGCCACTGGATTAAAGAGACATCCCTGGGCCTGCTCAGGTTCTCTCCTTCCTGCTCTTCAGCACCTGCTCTGGGGAACCTGGGGCCTTTGCAGCCTTGTGCTCAGGATCCTGCAGATCCAAGCTGTAGACCATGCTAATTGCTCTCACCTTAGGGTCACCTGCCTTTTATCCAACGTGTGGAGCAATCAGAGAGTCATGTCAACATGCAAGCAGAATGCCAGCTCATGTGGCTTGCCAAGGAGCTCTGTTAAGGTTAATTACAGCTCGGTCTCTGTGGTCTCCCCGTTGGGCAGACATCTCTATTTCCCTGGAAAGTTAATATAGATATTTCACAAAGGCCACCTTTCCTCTGTTTGGAGTCCCTGCCAAGAATGTCTTCAACACAGGATACTTCAGTGGGAGAGAGCATGGGAAGCTGTCAGCAAAGGATTGGGGAGAAACAGAGGGTGGCACTGGGCCTGGAGAAAACAGCATATGGCCTCTGGGCCAGGCCACTGGGAACACTCCTGCAGCTTTCCTGCCTGGAGACACAGGGAGAGCTGAGGGGTGTGTTAACAGGCACGTGGCTGGTGACAGGGACCTTATTTCACTGGACTCAAATTGATTTTTTTTTATGCTGTGATATTCTTTCATCCACTCAACACAGCTCTCAGCACAGAGGGAAGCAAAAGTGGACAAGCAAAGCAGGATTTGAACCACTGAAGGCTGACAATATCCACAATGGCACAGATGACGTATTTGGACCTAGATAATAGGATGTTCTTTCTTCCTTCCTTCCTCCCCCGATCCGTTCCTCCATCTGCCTGTCCGTCTGTCCCTTCCTTCCTTTCTTCCTTCCTTCCTTCCTGCCTGCCTGCCTGCCTGCCTGCCTGCCTGCCTGCCTTCCTTCCTTCCTTCCTTCCTTCCTTCCTTCCTTCCTTCCTTCCTTCCTTCCTGTTTTCCCTGCCCAATGTTGCATCACAGAGCAGGTTCACTGATCCACCAGAAACACAGCCACATTCTCTGTTTGCTTCTGAACTTCAAGGACGGTGGCTCAGCTGACCTGGTCCTGCTGGTCTGGCACACATAGTTGAAGATGAATTAAATGATCATATGTCCCTTTGTGTTCTCTGAGAATACATTCTATCCCAGTCACTAGCCACTGTGTTTTTAGGCGAGGATATTGAGATATGTAGACCAGGGGGCCTGCAGCTCAGCCAAGTGAGTCAAATCTTCTGAAACAACGCAGGGAATTATGGTCAGGGCCTGCTCCTGCTGCTGTCTTGGAAGTGTAGATGGGTCATGTCTACAGAGATGCTCCTAGTTAGAAACAGAAAATTGAAAGAGGAGTGAGAAGATGATTTCCAAACAATATATTCTTGAGTGGATGTAATTAATAAGATGATAATTTAAAAAAACCTTGAGTTTTTCAAAACAATGCATAACATCCAAAAAATTCAGTCCTCACGGCATCTATGAAAGGTAAAAACTGTATTATCAGGCAAGGTGTTTAGCATACATTAAACACATATTCTGTACTGGCCCTGCTCTTGACTCAGAGAACTGTGAATAAACCAGGTTCTGCTGTGTGTACCTTGGCTTTAGTAGTGGGTCGGCTGTCCTCCCTTGGTGGCTTCATGGTTTTTCTCATTGTTGTTACCAAGAAGCAGCTTGACCGGGAGAAAAGTTTTGTTTTGGCTATCGGTGCAGGGAGCACAAACATCGCAGGGTAGAAGCCATGGGACCCGGGAACGCTTCTTCACAATCCAGTGCCTCAGGCAGCAGAGGAAGAGGTCTACTGGTTCTCAGTTGGCCACTTCTTGTTTCCCTATGCATTCAGACTGGGATGCCAGCCAAAGGGATGGTGCTGCCCACATTCAAGGCTTTCCCCGGCAGTTAGCACTCTATGAAAATACTCTCATGGACACCCCTGAAGGTGTGCTTCAGCAATGCCCCAAGCATTTCTTTATCTGATCATACTGGCGTTCGAAACTAAATATCACACTTGGTATGACCACGGGACGGTTAGTGAGCTAGGATGGCACCTTGCGTGAAATTCGTTTTCCCACCCTGAAACTATACCACCAAACAGAGAACATATCTTTCTGCTTCTTTCTCAGCATTCCCCACTTAGCTCAGCTGCTTCTGTTGGCAAAAATGCTAACACCAACACAGGTACGAGTTACTTTCTCCAGGCTGTGATCCAATCCTTGACAAGATGCGACTTAAGGGTACCAGGGCTCATTTGGCTCATCATTCGAAGGGATACCGCCCACCATAGTGAGGAAGGCAGGGCAGAAGGCGCAGGAGGCTGCTGGTCACCTTGTATCCACACTCAGGAAGCAGAGAGTGGACAGGAAGTCGGGTCAGATGATAGAAGCTCAAGGTTCTTTATAGTGATTGATTTCCTGCAATGAGGCTGGCTCCACCTTCTAAAGGTTCCGCCCCCTGACACAGCGCCACCAGCAGGGTCCAAGAGCTCCAACGCCTGAGCTTCTGGAGGGCATTTTGCGCTCCAGCACGCATGTTGTCACTAGATGTGTAGCGATCTGAGACTTTGGCAGTGGAAAGAGTGCAGATTCCGGAAGCATGACTGGTAGGAGTGGAAGAGGCCATTCTGGGAGCGAAGGGCCATTTCCTCTGAAACCTGACTCATTTAGAAAGCTTCATGATGTCTGGCTTAAGCCACCCCACTGTGAGCCACCTTTCTAACTACAGCCATTGTCCATTGCTGTGAAAACTTACAGATTTTTTTTTCAGGATATAACACTTTTATTTTGATGATTGAGCTGTAGATTCAACTGCCATTGGTTGGCTAGTTTTACTTTCACTGGGGCCCATGAAAAGAAGAACAGTGGTAAAAAAAATGTTTAACCACTGCCATCCAGGAAAAACATCTAGGCACATATGCACGCACATAAATTTGTTGTCAGTTTCACCTGCATAAATAATGTAGAACTCTATGAATAATTGCATAGGGTATTGTCCAACACCCTTTATTGCGAATGCTATAGAGCCAAGTAACTGATGCTTCTAGCAAGGGTTTGTTGATTTCTGCTGAGCTGACTTGATAAAAGCAGGCTATATGTAAACTTTTGATTCTCTCCATCTCATTAAAGTTGCTCGGAGCTTTATCAAATGCCTGGAGCTCCAACACAGTATTTGTGGGTATTTCATTTTGGTTGAACTAAAGTAGAAACATGGCGCCTATGTGTGGGGATTTTATTCAGTTCTCCACAGGGTGAGTTTGTCAGCCAATTAGGTAGTAGTTTTTGATCTTGAGGGAATATTTCTCACTGTTTGGTACAATTCATGACCCAGCAGTCACAGATAAACTTTTAAGTTTGCTTTCAAGTTTACTTTAAATTTTCCTGTTAAACTGTTAAGGTTAATCTGTCGCATTAACATTTTCTCCACCATGGTAAGTCTAGACAAGAACAACAGCAAAACTGGGTCCATATTTGTAATTTTGCCAGCCTCTGTGTGTAAATTTTCCTGCCAAGACTGACCTCATGCCTAGGGCATCAGGGACCACGAGACAGGAGGAGATGTGTGGTAGCTCACTGCTATGTGCTATTTCCTTGATATGAGGAGAGCAGGAGCAAAGGGTCTTCAGGTCATAGACAGCACTGAAGGCCAGAAAGCAAATAAGAAGAGATATTTGATGACTTCTTGCCTTTGTTTTTAGCATAACTTAGTAGTAACTTGATAGTTTTTAATAATTTTGTATTTTTGGTATTTATAATTTTGTATTGGTATTTTGGTATTTTCATAATTTTGGTATTTGTAATATAGTCTATTTTTAAGATTTAATAATGGTTGTATTTAACACCAAATTCTGAAAATGTAGTAATCAACCTTCAAGAGCTGCTACAGACAGCTCCAACACACCCACCCCATCTATTGCTCCACCTGGAGGCGGGGGGGGGCAGAGGAATAACACTTTCGTGTGTGTGCTAATAAAGCATCAACAGGTGCTCAATTCACGGATGCTGAATGGGTGAGGGCGTGTGGATGTTGGATGCTCAACACATGTATGCTGAATGGATGAACACTTGTGGGGGCCCATCTACCGCTCTGGCTGATGTGCCTTCTTGTTGTCCTACAGGCACCGTGCATGGTGTCCTTGCTCCTTTATCTTTTCTGCTGTATGATTTTGTCCCTTCTTCTAGTGGTATGGCTTGAGTTATTGGATCATGCCTTTTTTAAATTGGAAGAACAATCCACAACAATGTTAATTAAAAAATTTACATGTATGGGCGAAGAGGTGGGAAGGATCAGATTGGAGGTGGGAGAAGGGAAACCATGATCAGACTATATAGCATACAAAATTTTTTTCTTGTAGAAATTAAAATTATAAAAAATTTGTAAGTAGTTTAAAAATTTCACACAATAGGTTCTGATAATATTAAACACCTCCCTCAACTTCTCCTAGCTCCACCCCCTTTCCTAACCTAGCCAACTTTGTGACATCATCCAAGAATATATCGGTAACACATACTGGACTTAATGGCTATAACCTTCTGATTTTCCATTTCAGGAAGCAGAGTCAGGTGCATCTCTGTGAGTTTGAGAACAGCCTGGTCTAAAAAGTGAGTTCCAGGACAGCTAGGACTGCCTCAAAACACCAAACAAACAAACAAACAAAAAGCTCAAAACGCATAGGTTCCTGAGTGTGATGTCCTTTGAGATGGCCATCTGTTAACTAGCTAGCAGTGAGCTGGACTTTGGGGATTTATCTCTCCAGTTGCTTGTTTATATCATGAGACATTCACCTTTATTCTTGCAATTAGCAGTGGAAAAGCCACGTTCTTTTCTATTATTGTTTTTATTGAGCTATACATTTTCCCTGCTCCCATCCCTTCTTCTCCCCTCCCCTTAAACCCTCTCCCATTATTCCCATGCTCCCATTTCACTCAGGAGATCTTGTCTTTTTCTACTTCCCATGTAGATTAGATCCATGTATGTTTCTCTTAGGGTCCTCATTGTTGTCTAGGTTCTCTGAGATTATGATTTGTAAGCTGGCTTTCTTTGCTTTATAATATGATGTTTTTTAGATCCATCCATTTGCCTGCAAATTTCAAGATGTCATTATTGTTTTCTGCTGTGTAGTACTCCGTTGTGTAAATGTATCACATTTTCCTTATCCATTCTTCAGTCTAGGGACATTTAGGTTGTTTCCAGATTCTGGCTATGACAAACAAAGCTGCTATAGACATAGTTGAGCACATGTCCTTGTGGCATGATTGAACATCCTTTGTGTATATACCCAAAAGTAGTATTACTGGGTCTTGAGGAAGGTTGTTTCCTAATTTTCTGAGAAATCACCACACTGACATCCAAAGGGTCTGTACCAGTTTGCACTCCCACCAGCAATGCAGAAGTGTTCCCTTTTCCCCACAACCTCTCCAGCATAAGTTGTCACCAGTGTTTATGATCTTGGCCATTCTTACAGGTACAAGATGGAATCTCAGAGTTGTTTTGATTTGTATTTCTCTGATGACTATGGATGTTGAGCATTTCCTTAAGTGTCTTTCAACCATTTTAGATTCCTCTGTTGATGTCTGTACTCCATATTTTAATTGGATTATTTGTTCTTTTGATGACCAATTTCTTGAGTTCTTTGTATATTTTGGAGATCAGCCCTCTGTCTGATGTGGGGTTAGTGAAGATCTTTTCCCATTCTGTAGGCTGCCATTTTGGATAACTTTTTCTTACAGAAGGAAGGTATGATTATTGTGGAACACAGTGAAGTATAGAGAAGAAAAAGCGAAACTGTCCATAATTCACTGTCTTAGAGATATTTACCAAGTTCTCTAGACTTCCTAGTGCATAGATTATAGACCAACTCAAAGTAATGCTTTTCTTTCCTTTTAAAAAATTATATATAGAAAAAACCTTTTCTTTTAATGGGCTTTGTTGTATTGAAGAGGATTAGGATTACGCCTTCTGTCTTCCTGCCTGCTCTGGAAATGCAGTCCTGTACCAGTGATGACCAGTCACTGCTACAAGCCATTCCACAAAGACCTGTGCTGTCCTCAGAGTAAGAGAAACTGAGCCTTGAAATCTTGTTGAAACTTTAGGGTTTTTCTCCCATGTGAGTATGCATGCATGTGTGTGGTATCCTTTGAATTGGAATTTTCATATTAGAGGTTAAAATATTGCTAATTAGTGCTTACTTCTGCAATCATCTCTTCAGCCTACTTGATGCTGAGTAGTAATATCTTTTCAGTACGAATTTGCATCACCTGTGCTAAGAAGTCTGGAAAGGAGTGTGTGCACTGAATCCCTCCCTGAATGAGCCAGAAAAGCATCTTGCAGGGATCCAGTCAGGTGGGGCAACCATAGCCGGATTCTTCCGCATGGACAACGGTAACATCTTCATGTTACAGTCACTTCCCTCTGTTCCCGAACAGTTCCAAGAGATGCTAAGTCGTAGCTCTGAGCCCAGCTGCTCTCAAACAAAAGAAATCAATGGTCTGAGGTGCTGGTGGGTGGAGCTCCTCAGTGACACAGGGGAGCAGATGGACAGAGCCATCAGCACTGGAAGGAAATGTCTCCGCACCTCTCACCATCTCAGTTCCGGGGTAACCTCAGGCCACATGCACCATAGATTCTAGTTCAGGGCTGACTCCCTGAGCCGCCATGCGTGCTCTCCCTCTCCCCACCCCCTTCTCTCTCTCTCTCTCTCTCTCTCTCTCTCACACACACACACACACACACACACACACACACCCACACACACACAGCTAGCTTCCTCCTGGGAAATCCTCTGGTCCTACCAATCCTGCTACAATAAGCTGCTAAATAGAAGATTCTGCCTTCTCTTCACAGCCTCTGGGAGCTGTGTTCTTTCCTCTCAAGGCCACTAGTCCCCTCTCTTCATGTTATATACTGTGTCTGGTGTCTAGCCGATGACTTAGCTTATACACTCACTCTTTCTCACCTGCATTGCGACAGTGGTCTTCTGTGCACACGAGACCCTGCCTCAGCCTGCACCTTCCAGTCACCATCCTCCCACGGATCTGTCTGCAGCCCCGTGCCTCCAAGCATGGTTTCCAGACCAGTTGCATTAGCGCTGGCAGGGAGCTTGTCAGAAATGAGAATTCATAGGCCCCATGATCGCTAGCAGTCAAGGTCTAGCTTGAAGATGGAAAGGCTCATTAGGTTGAATAAAGAAAATTGAATATGACAAATGGGTGACTGGAGAAATAAATTGTATCCAGTCGTGCAATGGAAAGCTAGCCAGGAAACAGCATGAATGGCTCACAAAGCCGTTCCGCTGAGAAATATAGGCAGGTCTCAAGCCACCAGTGACATGCGCCACAGCTGCATGAGTATGATGTCTGGGAGGGGACAGAACCAGTGGGACAGATTTCATTGGCTGTTGGGTGCTGAGAAGGAGGAGGATTTGCTCACAAAAGGACACCACCAGAGAATTCTGAGTGAGCTGGCGGTGCCCTGTGTCTTTCTCCTTAGGGCTGATACACTTGTTTATACACATGCCAGGCTCACAGAACTGCACACCCAGAAGGTTGAGTGGGCGCGCGCGCGCGCGCGCGCGCGCACACACACACACACACACACACACACTAAAACTACTACAACAAAAACAAGGCATAGACCATGACTAGACACTAGAACTGTAAGTTTCTCTTGATACAAGTATACACCAGGAGATGAATAGAAAAGCCCAGAAGACCACTGCTGTGGCTGAAGTGTTAAATGCACCCCACAGGCTCATGCTGTCTGAAAACTTGTTCCTCAGCTGGTGGCACTGTTATGGGGTGTTGTAGAATCTTCTAGAAGCAGAGCCTTGTTAGAAGAAGCGGGTCACCGGGAAGAGGCTTTGAGGTTTTATATAGTTCAGCCTCACTTCCTGTCCTTTTTCTGCTTGCTGACTGGATGTGTTGTGACCAGCTGCCTCATGCTCCCACTGCCATGCCTTTCCTGCCATGCTGGATACAGCATGCCTGGGAACTGTAAGCTGTGATAAACCCTGCCTCCCGTGAGCCCTTTCTTGTCAGGTATTTGTCACCGTAACTTAAATGTAACTAATGCGTTTGCATTAACGGGGCGCTCACTCCAGACATGATCAGTAATGTCCCAAGTGGGATCATTTTCCATCTGCCTAGATGCAGAGATGGCAGATGGCCAGTTCCACAGACCAGCAAAAGTTGCATACGCTGAGGGTCCCAGGTTTGGAAGCCCCATGATCGGTCTCTTGCTCTGTTGTCACATTCCTGAAATTCTCAGTCATTTTTTTACAACACAGTACCTACACGAAAATGTGCATTTTCTTTTGCATCAATTCTTGCCTGTGGCTTGGGTGGTCCTGAATACCACATGACTTCTGTGGCAGTTATACACATTATACAAGCTGTGTTTAGTCATGATGAAACATCGGACCAAGTCAATGGCTGGGCGTTCTACAATATTAGTTGGCTATATTATTTTCTCTCTTAAATTTTATGTGTATGGGTGCTTTGCATGCATATATGTCTATGTATCACCTGATGAAGAGCTGATGGAGACACGAAGAGAACATGAAATCTCCTGGATTGTGAGCCATTATGTAGGTGCTGGGAATTTAACTCAGGGCCTCTGGAAGAACAGCCAATGCCCTTAAGTACTGAGTCATTTCTCCAGCCCCATCTGACAATATTTTTTAACAGTCAAGGTTAAGAGAGTCATCAGGAATCCCAGAAGCTGTGTTGTGTTGAAGGAGACTGAAGAGACAGGACCAGTAATAAGGTAAATAGTCCTGGCTACAGAAGGCATCAGTATGACCATTAGTGAACCTTGAATGGGTTCCAAAGATTAGATAGCAATAATAAGTCAGTGTTAATTATTAATTTTCCCATCCTGATGGGTACATATTGGTTGTATAGGAGGATGCTATTATTTGTACCTCTTTCAGTCTTAAATATTTAGGAGTGATGGGGGCCATTATGTTGTTGACTTGAGGAGGGGGTAGCCTCCAGTCAGCACCAGGGTAAATAAGAAAATTCACGAATGCAATGATAACTTAGGAAAAATTCTTGTCTATCTGAAGGTTAGATTTTTTTTTCTATCTGAGGGGGAAAAAGGAAACCTAAGCATTCTGATGGCAACTTTCTCTTTACTTCATCTTGAAAATATCCTCTCTGAAAAATCTCTCTTCATCTCTCCTCTCTCTGCCTTGCTGCTGCTACTGCTGCTGCTGCTGCCCTTGCATTGCTGCTCCTTCATGCTCCACCTCCGCTGCTGCCCTTGCATTGCTGCTCCTTCATGCTCCACCTCCGCTGCTGCCCTGCCGCCTCCGCCCTTTGTTCTCCGCTCCCTACATTGCTGCCCTCTGCTCTCCCACTCTGCTCCATCCACAACCAAACTGGACAAATATAAGTTCCATTTTCAGGCCCAACCCATACTCAGAACCCAAGATAAATCATGTGTTTTTTTCCTAGGCTAGGAATGTCACATTGACCCAAGCTCTAAGTTTGTGAGGGTTTCCAGACAGTAAACAATTGGTTGAACCTTGAGGTTGGGGAGTATTGCAGAAAGGCCTATTGCAACAGGGAGTTATGTCGGAAGTTGCTTCAAGCTCTGGACTTGAATCACAAAAACGGCATCTGGGAAAACGATTTTGTGTATTTGTCTCTAGAGGCAACCAGATATTTGTCCCCAGGGCAACCAGCCTGTTTTGAATCTACTCCGAAGTCTTCAGTTAGCTATCTGTGTAAAAGGCTGTCTTTGTGACTGAGAATTTTACGTTAGTCTGAGTAAAGTAAAATATAGGCAGAAATCATCTTTCTGACCATCCACAGCTATGTGTACCCAACATGTATAAAACGCACCACCAAAGGTCCATGGAAAGACCCCACAGCTGTTCTTATTAGGGTACATGGCACCCGAGAAAGTTAGGGAAACAAGTGGTTATCTGGTCAGTAACTCCTTGAATTGCCTCAGTGGGGCTACCCAAGTAGGTTGGCTTGTTAAACACCAGTTGTCACTGCTGTAGAGTCCCATGGCCATCTGCACCATTATACTGGCAGCTCCCCATCAAACGGTTCAGTAAAAAAAGCTGTTGTGCTTTTTTTAAACAACTTTTCATTAATTTTGAGATTGTTTCAAAGAAGAAAGAGAAGTGATGGGGAGGGGGAGAGAGTGATGGGGAGGGAGAGAGTGATGGGGAGGGGGAGAGAGTGATGGGGAGGGAGAGAGTGATGGGGAGGGAGAGAGTGATGGGGAGGGAGAGTGATGGGGAGGGAGAGTGATGGGGAGGGGAGAGAATGATGGGGAGGGAGAGTGATGGGGAGGGAGAGTGATGGGGAGGGGAGAGAGTGATGGGGAGGGAGAGAGTGATGGGGAGGGAGAGAGTGATGGGGAGGGAGAGTGATGGGGAGGGAGAGAGTGATGGGGAGGGGAGAGAGTGATGGGGAGGGAGAGAGTGATGGGGAGGGGAGAGAGTGATGGGGAGGGAGAGAGTGATGGAGAGGGAGAGAGTGATGGGGAGGGGAGAGAGTGATGGGGAGGGGAGAGAGTGATGGGGAGGGAGAGAGTGATGGGGAGGGGGAGAGAGTGATGGGGAGGGAGAGTGATGGGGAGGGGAGAGAATGATGGGGAGGGAGAGTGATGGGGAGGAGAGAGAGTGATGGGGAGGGGAGAGAGTGATGGCAAGGGGGAGAGAGTGATGGGGAGGGGGAGAGAGTGATGGGGAGGGAGAGTGATGGGGAGGGGAGAGAGTGATGGGGAGGGGGAGAGAGTGATGGGGAGGGAGAGAGTGATGGGGAGGGAGAGAGTGATGGGGAGGGAGAGAGTGATGGGGAGGGGGAGAGAGTGATGGGGAGGTAGAGTGATGGGGAGGGAGAGTGATGGGGAGGGAAGAGAGTGATGGGGAGGGAGAGAGTGATGGGGAGGGGAGAGAGTGATGGGGAGAGAATGATAGGGAGGGGAGAATGACATGAAAGAGGCAGTGATGAGACAGTGAGGGCTTCACTAATTAGGTGTCATGTCACCGGAGACTCTGCAAGTGAAGGAGGGTGTTATTTGAAGATCATTCCAGGCAGGTGGAACAGAATACAAGAAGGCCAAGAGGAAACTTCAAGCTTGGAAAGTCCTAGTCAGAAGCCAAGTAAAGGATGAAGCAGAGGAAGGTTACAACTCATCCCGAGTTTTACAAGCACAGAGCCAGCTTCCTGTGGGGAACAGACTACAGGGAGGTCGCAAGGAGGCTGGCTGAAGGTCCATGGGGATGTTTCTCTCTCTATGGATAACCGGGCTGCAGAAACCTCTTGCAAGGTCAGTCAGCCCACGAGTACAGCATCCTGGCAGAGCTCAGCCCAGGCGGCAGGAATGCCATCTGACTGCACCGGGATTCCATGCTGGTTGCCTTTGGAGACCTGCCAAGGCATGTCCGGCACTGAGGATGTTTGCCAAAGGGCACTTCACTTCTGATCATGATGTGCTGGGAGGGTTGAATAGCCAGATGCTTGCTTTTAAAATCTAATTTCCCCCTTATTTGGCACAAGTGTTAAAGTGATGTTTTAAATTAACTCTCATAGAACCAAAGATAAGTTTATAGAGAAATATCATAACCGTCAGAGCATGCCTAGTCACTCAGGGCATCCTGGCAACTATAAAAACTTGCCCTGTGCAGAATACATCTTCCAGACCCCCTCCCCCCGAAGGGATCACAAGCGTCCATTGTCCCCCTGTGCTAAACTCAGGCTATGTTAGTCAAGCAGGATATCATTGACTGGGAAACTTACAGACAGAAGATATTTCTTTCTGTTAGGAATGCTGGGAAGTCTTAAGGTCCCAGGGCTCACATCTGAAGACTCTTGCTTTGTGTCATTCCATGGTGAAAGGCAGAAGTAAGAATGGAGACGGAGGATAGGAAGATGGAGTGAGATTAAACCTTCATCCTCAAGCCTCTTTATTGTGTGTTTGTGCTCATGCAAGTGTGTGTACATGTGTACATGTGTGTGCTCAAACATGTACATGTACCAGAGGTTGACATCAGGGTTTTTGTGTGTGGGGGGGGGGGGGGTGGGGGGGGTTTGAATGTTAGTCAAGCAGGATATCATTGACTGGGAAACTTACAGACAGAAGGTATTTCTGTCTGTGTCCCCCCCCCCCCCCGCAAAGGCTCACATATTTGAATGCCTGTTCATTAGGGAATAGCACCTGCTGGGGAGGAATTGGGAGGTGGAGCCTTGTTGGAGTAATTGCCTTGTTGGCGGAAGTGGGCCGCTGGGGGTGGGCTTTGGAGTTTCAGAAGCCCAAGCCAGTCCTAGCGTCTCTCTCCTCCTACTGCCTGTGGATCTGGATGTAGAACTCTCAGCTACTTCTGCAGTAGCATGTCTGCCTGCTTGCTGCCACATTTCCTGCCATGACAACAGTGTGCTAAACCTCTGAACTGTAAGTCAGCTGCAGTGAAATGCTTTCCTTTACAAGAGTTGCCATGATCATGGTGTCTCTTTCCAGCTCTATCATACAGCTTAGAGTCACTAGTTGGTTAGACCGACTGGCCAGAAAACCACAGAGAACCTTCTGGCTCCGTCTGCACAAGTGGGCTCAGCTTCCTTACAGCGTTCTGGAGATCTGAACTCAGGTCCTCATGCATACACAGCAAGCACATGGCCAACTGAACTGTCATCTCAACCTTGAAGTCTTTTTATAACAGGCACTTACATATTCATGAAGCAGGGGGCCTTGTGATCGAAATATCTCCCATTAGCCTTCACTCAACACTGCTGCACTGTGAATTCGATTTCTAACATACCATTTGGGTGGGAGGCACATTAAAACCCTGGCCCCACTTAACTAAGGAATCTGTGCCTTGACTCTAGAAGTTTGGGTCCAGTGGGACTTGGGTGAAGAATACACCCACTCTGTACCTAGACTCATCAGGTGAGTAACTAGTCTGTAATACCACCCAAATTATCCTCATCAGTTAAAAAGTACCAGCAGATGGCAGGGTGGTGGTGACACGTGCCTTTAATCCCAGTACTCAGGAGGCAGAAGCAGGTGGATCTCTGTGAGTTTGAGGCCAGCCTGGTCTACAAAGTGAGTTCCAAGACAGCCAGGGCTACACAGAGAAACCTTGTCTTGAAAAACTGAAAAGAAAAAGAAAGAAAGAAAAAGTCCCAGTGAATATAAGAGCTGGTATTGTGTTCACTGCGTATTCCCCTCCTCTTTGATTCACCCACAGATCTTAAGGGCATAACTAAAAGAAAAGCGAATGTCCTGTTAGTATTTGGCCAATGATGCTGTCTTACTCTTCTGTGTGGTACTTTTCAAGCATAAACATCCACACAGTATTGTATATGTACGATGTGCAATTTTAGAACCCAAGGGCAGACTTCCATTGGAAAAACAGCACTTACGAATGATCTTTCCTTTACCTTCGATATATGCACATCTATTTTAAAGTGCATTTGTTTTTTTCTTGGAGTACCAGGAAGCGATCCCAAGGCCTCACCCGTGCTACGCAAGTGCTCTACCACCGATCTGTAGCTCTAGGCTTAAAACATGTTTCAGCTGTGAGTCTAAGCCCCTGAGACAGTTAACCACAGTTTACAAAGCAGGAAACTAGAGTCCTGACTGGGGGTTATTTGCTGTAGTCAAGACAAAGTCAGTGACCTTGGCAGGGAAGCTCTCATCAGAGCTGAGTGTTTTCTAGGTCAGCATGCAGACAATGCATGACCAAACAGAGTCCTTACTGCTAATTCTGTTCATTTTGTTGGCTTGATGATTTCTGAACTGACCCTTATCGTAAATCACAATGCTTGTTATTTTCAGGGTTAGGGCAGGATAGTTTCAAATTTTGTTTGAAGATATTTCTACCATTTAAAAGTCAAGATGGAGATATGACTGGTTTTCCTTTACTTTTACAATTTTGGGAACGATGGTGCAGTGTTTGACCCAATGGACTCCCAAAATGATTCCTCAAAGTATTATTTTTATTATGTAACTTTATAATGCAACAAAAAATATTTAAGCCTCAAACTGGTGATACTGACATAAATTTGATAGTTCAAATAATTTACAAGGGCTTTTGGGCATTGCTCTGGTCCAAGTATAGCTTCTAAAATTCCTACATTAAAACTTAGTCACCAGTGTACCAATGTGATGGTATTAAAGGGTGAGACCTTTAGGAGGCAATTGTCCTGAGGACTTCCCACAACAGCAATAGATTAGTGCTTGTATAAAAAATGCTTGAAGGCTGGGAATGGCGGCCTATGCCTGAAGCTCCAGAATGGAAGACTGAGGTAGAATGGTAGCTTGGATAGCAAGACCCTGTCTCAAGAAAGAAGGAAAGAAAGAAAAAAGTGCCTTAAGAAATGGCCTAGAGCTATTCCTCTTCTCCTTTCCACCTCAACCTGCTTGTCTTTTCATTTCTGCCCTGTAAGAATGCAGCAAGAAAGCCCCCAACAGATGCCAAGCACCTTGAACTTGGACTCCCAAGCCTCCAGAGCTGTAAGAAGCTAAGTCTACGTGTTAATTCCCTGATCACTATTGTTAGAACAGCACAGGAGGGCTAAGACAGGCATGCTTCATGGTTCTGCTTCGTCAAACTGAATTTTCCCGACAAAACCGTTGACATTTATCTCGCCTGAGATCACCTTTAGTCTTTTTGTTCCTGAATATGGATCTATGCTTGGCATAGGCTTCCGGCACATTTTTGGTACTTTAGTGGAATGAACAAAGAAATTCAGAGTACTGGGGTCTTGAGTAGACTAAGCCATAGGACTCTGTTTTATGCGTACTCAGTTTGTCACAAGACAAACAGGAGTAAGGTAAAAACTAAGGTGAAACAAGACAGAATTGACCCAAATTCCATGTGACCAGTGTCCTTATGATAAGAGCAAACCTGGAAAACCTGGAGAGGGGTGTGTGAGTGCACGGAAAAGAGCCCACACAAGGGTAGAGGGAGAGGATGCCATCCATGCACAGGCCAGAGAGAGGCCTCAGAATTAAGCAACCCTGTCAACCTCCTAATCTTGCACATTAAGCTCCAGACTGAACGGAGATGCGTTTCTGTTGTTCTAGCCACCCCGTGTGCAGACTTTGTCGCGGCAGCTGTGCTGGCTCATTTCTGCTGTCTACTTGAGTGGGTTTGGAATCACCTGGGAGACATACCTCTGGGAATATCTGTGAGGATGTTTCCAGAAAGATTTCACCGAAGCGGAAAGACACAGCCAGAACATGAGTAGTGCCACCTACTTGGCTGGGGTTCTAGGATGGGTAAAAATGGATATGTGTCCGCAGGCCTTGTTCTCTGTTTTATGGGCTCCTCAGATGTGGAAGAGTCATTGCTGTCATTGACTCCGCCATGCCCTCTGGGTTCATGGGCAGACCCTTTTAACTGAGCCAAGATGAATCTTTTTGCCCTTCAGTTGCTTCTTGTCAGGTGTTTACAGCAATGAGAATGGTAATGAATATAGTGGCCCTATCAGATAGTAGAGATTTGAGTTCTGGAAATAGGGTAGTTTCATTTTAAAAAAAAATACCTCAAAAGAAGTGGTATTAGATCTATCTAACTGGTAAAAGTTAAAAAGGGTTCTGGGAAATATGGTAGAAACCATAGGTGACCTTGAAGAGATCTTGTAGATAGAAACATGGTTGTTGCACATTCCTCAGGTGAAGCCTTGGATGGAAATGAGAGACGTGGTATTAGCCAGTAGAGGCATGATAATTCTTATTATAAGGTGGTCAAGAACTTGGCTGAGTTGTGTTCTAGGAGCTTGTGAGAAACAAAACTTCTGAGTTGTAAGCTTGGAAATTTAGCTTAGGATGATTCTAAGCAAAGGGTTGAAGGTTTGGCCTGGTTTCATTTTAACTCGCGTCTTCCTTTCTATTGCTTTGATAAAACACCAGGAGCAAAAGCAGCTTGGGCAGGAAAGGGTTTATTTCAGCCTGCAGTTCCAGCTTGGGCAGGAAAGGGTTTATTTCAGCCTGCAGTTCCGCAGCATGGTCCATCATCAAAGAAAGTCAGGGAAGAGCTCAAGGCAGGGACTTGGGGGCAGGAACTGAAGCAGCGACCTTGGAGGAGTGAATGCTGCCTTTGGGTTTGCTCTTCAGATCTTGCTCACCCCGCTCTCTTATACATCCCAGACTTGGCCCTGCCCACAGTGGACTGGTCTCTTCCGCATCCATGATCAAACAAGAAAATGGTCCACAGGATTGCCCACAAGTCAATCTGATGAAGGCATTTTCTCAAATGAGGTTCCTCTTCCCGGGTAACTCTAGCTGGTGTCAAGCTAACAAAACAACAACAGCAACAAACACAAAACAAAAACTGTCCATTGTACTACAGATAGTGAATTCAAGAGCATAAAGTCAAGTCGAAGAAGGACTTGTTAAAAAAGAAGTCAGAATTTGAAGATTTAGCAAATGCTAAGCTAGCCACACTGCACTATGGGTATGCCATTCCTTTGCCTTATAGGGTGGTTCTCAGGATATATTGTGTTGGTCACATGCACTATACAAGGCTATGCATTGTAAGCTGTTGTACCAAGATAAAATGCTCTAGGTTTATTGTGTAGATGTTTTTATGCATTCTTCATGGAATCAGGGAAGACATATATTTTAGCATTATTTTTTCGCCACCAGGATATGTGAGATTTAGAGAGCTAAAGGGACTCATTTATTCTTTTGACAGAGGGTGTCACTGTGTAGCCTAGGCAGTCCTCAGACTCACGTCTGCCTCCCAGTGCTTGGGAATGCAGGCATGTGCCCCTACGCCTGGTAGAGATGAAGAGATTCATAGAGTAATATTACAAGGCTGCAGGGCAGAGGCTTAGATTTTTAAGCTTTGTCTGGTGCTCTCTCCAGCACAACACTGTCCCATCTCAAAGATTCTCGAGACTTGCAGCAGATCAAATTAACAAGCATTTAGTAGCGGTTAGAACCAGTAACGAATACAAAACACACAGAAGGCAATTCACCCCTATATTATCTAAAGAGCAAAAAATAAACACATGTCTTGGCCAACAAAGTGCTTGGCAATCATGGGATAATAGCATCCCCACTCTCTCCTGGAATTTTCTCTTTAAAAATGTTTATTTTTATTGTATGTGTGTATTTATTATGCGTGAGAGTATGTGTGTGCATGTGTGCATGTGTGCCAAATGAGTACAGCTGCCCATGGAGGCCAAGAGAGGGCATCAGATCTCCCGGAACTGGGGTTATTAACAACAATAATAAATGGGAAAGGAAAGAGAGAACTGGTGGAACTTTGCTGGGCAGCTGCACACGCTCTTGCTTCTAAGCATCAACATGTATCATAGCAACTGGTCAACCTTCCTGAAAGCAATGCTTCTGCAAACCTCTTCGCTCTCTGATGAACTACTAAAGAAAAGACAGACACAGGGTCCTCACCCTTCCGTCCCCAAATGCCCATTAATACAGTCACTGTCGCCTGTGACTAAGGGAAACTTATGGCCAGGTGCTTTGCAAACTGTAGATTTTTTTTTCTTATTTGGAGATTCTGCCATTTTCTTCTGATATTCAAATTTGAATTTCCATGCAGTTGATCGTCTCCGGGATCAGAGGTGTAAGATCAACACACAGTCGCGGGAGCAGAATGAGAGTATTGAGCAGGGTTTCTACAAGGAATGAGTCTGTTGTCTTGCATCGTGTGCCATCTCCACTCACGACACAACTTCCCTGAAAGACAGACCACTGTGTCAGCATGTCATTTACACACTCTGTGCGGCCTCTCATTCTGGTGAAAGAGAAATGACTTCCCTCAAACAAAGCTGGGTCGTACTTTAAAGAAAAATCAGTTTGCTGTTGCTACCAGTTGATTCCTCAATAAACCAGCTAAGAATTTCACACACTCACCCATTGTTCTTCTCCTTTTCCCCTTTGAATTACTTTTGATGGTCTTATTAATTTTTACTTATTCATTTTTGTCCATGGTACATGTATTCTGGGAAGTGTGTGTGAATGTGTGTGTGTGTGTGTGTGTGTGTGTGTGTGTGTGTAAGAGAGAGAGACAGACGGAGTCAGAGACAGAGAGACTGACACAGAGTGGGGGGGGGGAGAGAGAGAGAGAGCGAGAGAGAGAGAGAGAGAGAGAGAGAGAGAGAGAGAGAGAGAGAATATATAAAGAAGTTTACACAGGTTTCCCAACCTATAGCTCATTCTACTGTAGCCTTTCTGCAATGCACCCACTCCCCTTGTGTGGCCTTTTCTCCTTTTATAGAACAGTTATTTGATCACTGATAAAATGACCAGCCCCACCCCCAGTCTCGGTATCTAGTAACCACAAAGGAACTGTTCTTAAAGTCTGCCAGCTTCAAGACTTAGTAGCAGCTGGTTAAGCTGTAGATCCAGGGCTGTGTGGTACATTCCTGCCACCTAGAGGTGGTGTGTGGGGACACAGATGGCGGATCAAGCCAAACACCAAAGCAAGCAAACACTATGCCCAACCTGTCCCGAGGCAAGCTGCGTTAGTCTGGGCAGTTTAGGTAAGAATTAAAGGGCGTATTCCAAGTTTGTATTTCTTTCTTCTAGATGCTCAGGTCCCCATTGTGAAAGCAGGTTGTCATCCAGTGTCATTACAATGGAAAAGTTCAAATCTGGCAGCTCTCACAGTGAGAAGGGGAAGGAGCGTGGAAATGCTTTGGAAAGGAGCCTTTATCATCAGACTTAATCACGTGACATTTGCGGGAACTGAAGATCAAGGCGGTGACAGATGTTCAGGTTCAAATCAACAGTGAGCTCTGTTGGCAAGGTTGGAATCCAGGGCTCATTTCTTCTCTCCCTGAGAAGAGCAGCTTGGGCGGGGGGGTTATTTTGGCTCCAAGTTCACCATGGCAGGGAAGGCATGGCAACCGGAGAGGGAGGCAGCTGGTCATGCTGCCTGTGCCATCGGGAACTGGAGAGCGACGAAGACCCGTGCTCAGCTCACTTTGTCCTACCTCTGTCGGAGACCCTGGCTCATGGAATGGGACAGCCCGTACTTACAGCGGGTCTTCCCACTTCAATTAGCCAAACAGACTTTGCCTCACAAATAGGCCCAGGGGTTTGGGGACCATCAGTATTAACCCTCACTTTTCTCAGTTGTCAACCTGGAGGAGGATCCTGGAAAGGGAAAATCATTGTGATAGTTCTTATAAAGGTCGCTGCTGATTAGACCTGGGACATTTAAAAATATCTGTTTGATATTTTCATATACATTATACACATATTCACACATACATACATGTATATATGTTTACACATATCTGCATGTACACACACACACAAGCCCCTGACTGGCTTAGAAATCACTCTATAAACCAGATGAGTTTCAAACCTGAAGTGGATCTTTCCCTCTGGCCTTAAGCAATCACCCCATGGTTAGATCTGGAGGATTTGGAGCTAAGTTCCCAGGAACAGTGCTGGCTCTGCTCCTGTTCATGCACACTCTCTTCTCCAAACAGTACATGCTTGTCATGGTGGCTGAGACCAGAGGGAGAGATCCAGGGCAGGGATGAGCAGAGACACCGACTTACAAGGGACGAGCCACCCATGCATACAGACCAACTGCAGCCTCCTTGAGAACTGTTCCTCACCCCGGGAGATGGAAGGGAACTATCTCATAAAACCAGGACAGAGGGAAAAAGGAACCTTTCTTTCATTCTTTTGATATGAAATAATTAATAAGTAAAAGGAATTTAGCATTATAAAGGAAAGTAACTACATGCAAATAAAGTTAGCAAATTCTTTAAAATATACCATATATTGTCTTAGGGTTTCTATTGCTGTGAAGAGACACTGTGACCACAGCAATTCTTATAAAGGAAAACATTTAATTGAGGTGTTAGCTTACAGTTCAGAGGTTCAGTCCATTATCATCACGGTAGGGAGCATGGCAGCATGTAGGCAGAGACAGTGCTGGCTACATCTTAACCAGAAGGCAATAGGAAGTGGTCTCAGACACTGAGCTGTATAGGAAACCTCAAAATCCACCCCCCACAATAACAGACTTCTTCCAACGAGGCCACACCTCCTAAAAGTGCTACTCTACTCCCAAAGAGCTTACGGGGGGTGGGCAATGACTTCCAAACTCCCACACATATTGTATGTGTATTTTGTTCTGACTGAAAACCAAAACCCACAGAGTTGGTGGTGAGTATATAGCAATAATTTCTCACAGTTCCTGAGGCTGAAGTCTAAGGTCAAGTGCCAGCAGATTTCTTTCTTGTGGAGAACCCCTTCCTAGGGAGAGCCACCTTCCTGGCATGGTGGGAGGGTGGTGACGTGAATCTCAGCCAATGAAAACGTGTTCTAGTTTCTGGATGTTCTGTCCGGGGGACCCTCGGTTTAATGAATCTCTGTCTCAGGGACCCTCAGAAAATTTATAATAACTCGTTTATCGTCCCTGAACTAAATATTTTAGGCAAGTGAGTTTAATAATCCCTTAGCAAATACCCAGAGAAACAACCCTGGTTGTATAAGCAGGAGTCCTAAAGCCACCCATAGTCTCAGATTGGTGTTTTCCAGCCTCCTCTTGAATTTGGAGTGGGGGGCCTGGGTTAGCTGTGCACCTGCTTGAGCTGCAGGTCCCTTTCTCACCCTGTGACCTTGGGTGAAAGGGTGAGGACAAGCATTACACAGGCAAGCCAGCTCCTTGACCAGAAGCGGCTGAGCCATCCCACATGGAGCTCGGCTTTACTTTCTTTGGTCCCTGCATATAACTACAAGCCCAGTGGTTTGTGTATAGCAGGAAGCAATGGATTTCTCCTGTTCAAAGCCAAATGCATCCTTTCATAAGCAGAGTGAAAGCTAAAAGGGAGGAGGAGGTAGTTGGAAAGTTGTTAAATCTTATTAGAACTATCTTAGTAAATGAGGAAGGGAAATTCTCGAACATTTCCAGCGTCTATGGTAAGGGATGAGGGCTCAAAAATATCCCTTCACCTTGTTAAGGAAACCCAGTCAGCAATTTTGGAGGGAATATTTTAATGCTGCTCCCCTGAGCCCGTGTGCAATCACAGCATCCGGGAGATGTTTTAATTATACATTCTAATCATAAAAATAAAATGTCCCAGGTTACTTTGTTTAGATGCTTCCCTGCCTCTTAGTTAATAGTGTTCTTGGCATGCACTCAACATGTAAGAATTTGGACTCATGGAAGATCACTCATACACATAGACTTGGCGTCCAATGGGGACTGATGTACAGGAGATCTTATGTAACAGGCTGCCATGCTGTCGGACACTGAGGTGAGAGCCAGCAGGAGGAGGAAGGCAGCCTCCTTCTGCTGCAAGCCAGCTCAGGAAACTGCCCCCCCCCATTCTTCCACCCTCTAAAGCCAGACCTAATTATAACAAAGTGGGGCTGTAAGGCAAGTTGGGGGGGTGGAGATTGGGAAGGGATACTTTGTGGGATCCACAGGAGATGTGGGCAGGGAGAGGGAAGGCTGTAGCTGGTGTTCTGTTGCAGCACTAAGGATGGGACTGGGAGGTTGAGTCTGGAGGAACAGAGAGTGAGAGAGGAGAAATCTGTGGGCAGCTTATTTGTTTTCTGGAAGGCATGGCCTGTCAAAATACTTTAAAATTTTAAATTATTTTTAATGTAATTTTTATATAGATTTGTATGGGTGTTTTGTCCACATGCAAGTCTGTATACTACACATATGTAAGGTGGCCAGAAGAGGGAGTCAGATCCCCAGGAACTGGAGTTACAGTTCCTTCTTGTGAGTCACCATGTGGTGTTGAGACTTGAACCTGAGACTTTGGAAGTGTAGCCAGTGCTCTTAACCACTTAACGTCTCTCCAGCACTCATTTGGAATTTTAGGAAGCCAGTTACCCCAATGATTCTTTAGGAGAAGAATTCTCAATATGATTTAGACACTCCTTTTACATCTTGGTTACATAGGAGAGCCAAAACAATGCTGTTTCTAAAGCACACAGCCTCACTGAATTCATAAATTGGATATTTGCTAACTGAGGCTCATGCTTGTATATTAATACAAGTCATTGAATTCCTGCAGCAAGAGGGTCTGTGGCTTGATGGACAGACCTCTGCATTTTATTAGAATATTTATTTTTTAAGATAATAGATGTCAAAATAAACATGGATGGAATAAATGAGGACCAGCTCAGAGGAAAGTTAAACTGCAAGCATTTCAGCCTGGCAAACTCATTCTCAGTTTTCATACATGCATAAATATTGTTGTGCAAATATGAATACATTGTGCCTTTGCTCTCATTTATATTCTTTCAAGACATTATTTCATGTACTTTCTTGATAATTTGAAGTATTTCCTTCATATTCGAATTAAGGATGAGCTCTTTAGAATTACATGCCTGAAGTGCGAACTCTAAATGCTTTATTTAAATGAGCACGTATTACCAGAGTGCTTTAGAACCCGACAGTGTCAGCGCTGACGGGGAAGGACACTCTCCATGTGTGTTACGTTCTACAAGACCTCATGGGGTGAATGCTTGTAACTTTACCTCCTGCGGTTCTGTAGTAAGAAGACTCTGGTGACTTAGAAGGTGCACGATGTTTTATTGTAATTCACATCTGAAGATGGATGACACCGTACATTTCCTCAACTCTGTTTTATACTTGTATTTTTACTTGGGGAGGGGTGATTTCTGTCCATATCTCCCCTAACTTACCTAAGCAGGTGTTTCTTGTGTTCCAAGTTCACCAGGGCTTCCGTAGGATTGTTTTGTTGCTATGGCCAAATACCTACTTAAGGGAGTATTTAAGGGAGGAAGGGCTAACGTGGGGTCTTGATTGTGTCTGTGTCTATGTAT
Organism: Myodes glareolus; assembly: GCF_982192425.1. Taxonomy (NCBI): domain Eukaryota; kingdom Metazoa; phylum Chordata; class Mammalia; order Rodentia; family Cricetidae; genus Myodes; species Myodes glareolus. The sequence continues at coordinate 60,157,025 of NC_142039.1, forward strand.
ATGTGTATACATGTGTATGTGTGAATGTGTGTGCTTGTATGTGTGCGTATGTGTGTGTTTGTGTGCATATGTATGTGTATATGTGTGCACGTGTATATGTATGTGTATCTGTGTGTATGTGTGTGCATGTATGTGTATATGTGTGCACGTGTGTATGTATGTGTATCTGTGTGCATGCATGTGTATGTGTGTGTTTGTGTGTGTGCATGCGTGTGTTTGTATATGTGTGTGTTTGCATATTTGTGTGTATGTGTGGTGGTGGTGAAGTCCATCATGGTGGAGAGGATGTGGCTGTGGCACCAGGAATGTTCATAGGTAGATTCTCACATAATGCTGGTCAGAGATGACTCCAGCCGCTAGTGCCTTCCTCCAGTCAGCTAGGCCCTAATCCCAAAATAGTGTCACTAGCTGGTGCTCACTGTCAGACGCATGAGTCTATGGGGACACATTCAAACCATAGCAAACATGCATGGAAAAGCTGGTGACGTCTCGGTACTGTGAGTTCGGCTGAGAGTAGCACATCTTCAATGGGAATTTCTGTGTTTTGAGAAAGCTTCACGGAAATAGGAAATAACCGTGGGGAAAGACAGAGGTGAGGGGTATGCCAGAGGCATCTACGTTATCTTTGCAGCTCCCCTGTAAATCTGAAATTATCCTCAAATAGGTTTATTTCTAAAAAGGCTTCTCGATATGTATGTGGCACATGTGGAATCCCAGTTACCAGGGCACTGGGGCAGGCAGATGGCAAGTCTGAGGAACTTTGTGAGACACTGTCTAAACTCAAACTAGGAAGAAAGAATAAAAAGGCCTGGGGATAAAACTCAACAGTGCAGTGCTAGTCACCCCTAGGTTCTAGACGCAGTCCTAGCACACACATTAAGAAGAAGGCATTGAGGTTGGGTGCAGTGGTACACGCCTGAAGGTTGCCTGGGAATATGAAGACCCCGAGTAAATAATTCAGGTTGTCTCCAGACCAGGATTATAATTCTGGGATAAAATACACCCTAGGTTGAATCACCAGAGCGCACTCGCTCACTCTCTTGCACTCTGTCTCTAACAACACACACACGCCTACAGGTGAAAATTGAACATCTTTTTTTTTTTTTTTTTTAAATCTACATTCCTCCATGATTGATTTTGGTGGGAGGTCTGGAGGCAAATCTGAACTGATGCTGGGGTGGACACTTGCCTGTCACGGGTGCATCTCTTCCTGAATATTTCAGTGAATCGTTCTGATTTCTCCCGTCTGTGCCTCAGATCTTGACTTTGGATTTAGAGCATTATGGCTTCTGACACAGAGATCAGTGAGAAGGGAATGATAAATAAAATCTAGCAGGCACCCAGCCTGAATGGAGGTCATCTTCCTGTCTCCAGGATAGCTTCCAGCCTGCCCTCTGTCTAAGGCAGGCATTCCCAGCTCTGTCCCCAGAGCCCTACTTGGGGATTCCGCCATCTGTGATTCAGAGCCTTTGCTTTTCTTGGCTGAGTTTCAACCTGAGCTCAGCTGCTAAAGCCCTGGGCTGGGAGAGAACCAAGTCAAGTAGAGGAGCTATTTCCTTGAGTACATCCTATGAAAATATTTCAGGTTAATACATTGTCAGTCACTGTGTTTGATTGCGCTATGGCAAGGTGGCCTGAGAAGAAGCAGGAGAACTATGAAGCCTTTAGAAAAGGCAGAGAGTAAGGCTTGTCTACCCCATTCAATACCTTCCTATCTCTGTAAATAGAACTGGTTGCCGGGGGGAAGGGGAGTAGAGCATAACTGTGATTGGCTGTGCATTTCTTTTGGGTGTGATGTAGATGTTTTGAAGTTACTAGGAAAACTTTGAATATACCAAACTAAATCTTCAACCTGAATTCTTTTCAAGGGTCCATTTGCCAGGCATAGGTTCTACTGAGAGTGAGCACACACACAGGAGACAGAGAAAAGTATTCTTTTCAATTGACCCTGCGCCAGCCAAAAGAATATGCCCTGCTGGACTCTTTCTCTCTGGCTAGAAGTGGACTGTGTTCAGCCTTACTTCTGCTCTCATTGAGCTCGAATTATGACCCTCCCCATTAATTAATCCCACAGCTAGCCCAAAAGTATGTAAGTCAGCTACCAAGTAGGTGACCCAAGAGAAGCTATTTACCACCTCGCTCTTTTCTGTCTTCAGCTCTGCAACAAAGATGCTCGTCATCCTTGTAGGCTACTGAGAGGCCTGGTCACTTGAAATAGCTCCCAGCAGGGTTAAAGGCTATGGTAATGGTGGAGACCCTTCTCATCATTCATCCACTCAACAGAATAGTGTGTTGTCTGTGGGTGTGGGCCATTGTGGGTGTGAGCACTTGAAAGACAGGATCTGATTCTTCTAAACTGTGTGCTGAAACAACAGCAAAATGCACAGCTCAGGGCTGATGAGATGATTCAGCCTATAGAGCCTATAAAAGCCTGTGGACCTGAGTTGATACATAGAACCCACATGGTAGACCAGAAGGACGGACTCCTGCAAGTTGTACTCTGACCTCCCTACTATGGAAGGAGCACTTTCACTCACATTATCATGCACAAAATGAATAAATGTGTGAATATAAATATTATATATATAAACATAAATTTAAAAAACTAATACCACTGGGCATAGTGATTCACACTTGTAATCCTAAGAAAACTACTTTTTCCAGAGGGAGGCGGGGGCGGGGAGGGTGGGGGCATCTTTGAGACCCCTTCTACTGTGAGGATGTCCCTGGTGTAAGATGGGCTAATGCAGATCATTGGGGTCTCCCCCAGGATGTGGCACAAACAATGACTGATTCCAACTGCGAGGTGTCTCCTTGGCCTCTCTTTGCAAACTCTCTCAAACTGTCTTGTATGAGATTGAAAATAGAGGTCAAGGAAGAACTACGGGGCCAGACATCTGTTAAGGGAAAAACCGTAGACAAGATAATATTAACAGAGGTTAGTCAAACAGGAAGAAAAAGAAAAGAAAAATAGTTCATGAACCTGGGAACCCCACCCAGAAACAGTCTGGTTGTGTGCTGTGTGCGGACACGGTTTGGCAGCCTTCAGCCTGTGCTGAGCAGAGGCCCTAGTACTCATACAAGGTACCCTCTCAAGTTAGGTTGCAGATTTACATATTGTTAGGCTATAGTTCACTGTATCCTTGTTCTCACATGGCTTAAGGCCAAATAACAGAATCTGACATTATTTCGTGCAGAGAGAGCCAGGGCTTTAAGTCTTAGACAGTCTTGTATTCCCAATTCTTGACAACCAAGTCTGCAACGGAGAACTCCAAGAGAGATCAGATAGCCTAGAGAGTTTTTGTTTTGATTTGTTTTTGTTTTGTTTTGTTTTTGTTGTTGTTGTTTGCTTTTTTGATTGTTCGTTTGTTTGATCTGTCTGTTTTGTTTTTGTTTTGTTATGTAGCTCTATAATTTACTATGTAGACCAGGCTGTCTTGGAACTCCCAGAGATCCGCCTACCTCTGCCTCCTGAAAGCTGGGATTAAAGGTGCGCGCCACCACACCCAGTCACTGAGCATTCTTGATGCCGTTCTTCAGGGCTTGTCTGCTATGGGAGAGGTGCTGGCGGTGCTGGGGCATTGTCTAACCATACAGCTCTGGCTCATAGTCTCTTCTCTGTGCTACTTTACCTAGCCGTCTTCCTTCCTTAAGTAAATTCTTAAATCTACTTAAACAGTTGAATTGATCAAGATGGAGCCAGGAAAAAAGTTCATACCCAGATTGCCCTGCCCCCCGGGTTGTCTCATTTCATTGGTCAGAAACACAGCCTGGACATCAGTCTTTAAATGCTCTTTCCTCTAGGTGTCTCATGTGCAGACGAGTTTGAGACCCTCCAGGCTGAAGGAAATACACTGGGAAAAGGAATGCAAGTGTATAAGCACACGCGTGCACACACAGACACACACACATATACATACATCCATAAACATATGTGCACACTGGATTTAATTTCTTGATATGCACCTGTTCAATAAAAAAAATACCATTTGATGACTTATCTCTTATTGTGTAAAAGGGTAAAATGTTATGGAGAGAATACCTCAAAAGAGAATGTCTTCAGAGTCCTGGAATGATCCAGTGAAGAAGAATGACTGGAGGGAAAAGTCCAGGTCTAATTTATAAATGAGTTCTAGGCTCCACTTCCCCCACAGTTCCTGGGCTGCAATTTAAATCGCATGACGGATTGCACCAATGGTATTGGACATTCCTATGGGATCCTCCTCGGATTGTTGGTTGACTCTAGATTAAGGACCGAATGTGACATAAATTAATCAGAGATACAAATCGCTGGCTGTCAGAATAGCAGCTAGTCTCTGGCTAAAGTCTCCGTATTTTGTATCATAAAACTGTAGTCAAGTTTAGAACAGAGACACAACTCATTGGGCATGTGGATTATACAACAAGAGTTATGTTTGTTTCTTTGTTTCTTTTCTTTTCTTTTCTCTTTCTTTTTCTTTTTCTTTTCTTTTCTTTGGTTTTCTTTTTGAGACAGGGCCTCCATACAGTCCTATGTAGCCTGGAACTCACTATTAGACCAGGCTGGCCCCACTTCATGAATCCTGCTCTCTCTGTCTCCCAAACACTGAGATTAAAGGCATGCATCACCCCATGAGTAGCACCTCAATTTCCATTACCTAAGTGTAGTGTGAAAGCATACACTCTACTGGCTTATAGTTCTACCTAAAACTAAATGATGTAAGCCATGATACTTCTACCAAAAGATGATGATGCTGTTGGTGCTGCTGCTGCTGTCTGTGATGTGTGTGATAAGTGACAATGATAACTGTCACAGTGGAGGTGCCTGCTGTCTGCCAGACTCCGTCCTGGTATTAAGCAAGCTTTGTCTCATTTTCTTCTCACGTGAGCCCTTTGTGGAGGGAATTGACTCAACCTTTCTTGAAGGTCACCCTGCTCAGAAGTCATGATGCTAGGCCAGAGGCCAGCCCGGCCTCTCCTGACAGTACCTTCCCACAGATCCTGCTGTGTCAATCCTTCACTCCAGGGCCAAACAATGAGCTGTGATCGCCGCCAATGTTCTCTGAGTTCAGAAAGTCACCCACATAACACATTGGAAAGCCCAGAAAACTTTAGGAAGATGCCCGATGTCATTGGATCTTGAGGTTTCCTTGTTTATGAGAAGCCTCTGACATTGATGGGGCAACCCATCTATCTTCCTCTTGACTTTGGAGCTACTGTGATGACAAGACATTTTCATGTTTGATGCTGAGGGTTGTTATCAAAGGCAGTACCTTTGCTTTCAGTGTTTTTTAGAGGGTCACCTCTAGGATATAGTAAATAGAAAGGAAGGTTTCATGGTGGCACAATATAAGGAAGTTGGAACAAGCAAAATCCTGTTTGCTTGGTTTGCATATGGTAGGGAAAAGCAACAGTAAAAATGGTTTCTTTTGGAGTTGGGGGACAGGTGGGAGAACTGGCGAGAGAAGCCAGATTTTGTGAGTTTTCACTTTGTTGTATTACTTTGGACCTGGGGAAATGCTTTATAGGATTACAAAATGAAAGCAAATCAAAGCAGAGATAAATCTTTGAATATAGAAAAGCTTTATCTTGTTCCTTGGGGACTGAAAAGAAATAAAAGGCAAAGTAAAATGAATCCGCTTGTTAGGGGTTGTGTAGACAGGCCAGCCATGTGGAAGGGCTTTCTCATGGCCTTCAGAGCACCCTAATTCAAATACTTATCCCTAGAGGCTGCAGCTCAAGGGGTCAAGCAACTATAAGCAAATTTAAACTTGTATTTATTAGTATTTGTGAACCATGTTTATTGTAGATAATGTTCATATGACCTATCTGAAATATATGCGTCTGTATATGTACAGATAGTCAATTATGCCAGTTACTAGGAAGGAAGTTTGTCTGCTTAAAAAAAGATGTAAATATGAAACAGAACAACCATGTGGGAAATCTGTGACAATAAATTAAAGTTGACAGCCTTGATATGAACACGATAGACATTTTTATCACTGTCCATTGAAAATTCCATGGGCGACAAAGCAGTCAGTCTCCCCAGCCGTTTGGTTCTAAATTCCAATTTCCAAAAGTATTTTACAAAGTGATGTTGCCTACTCTGATCAGTCACTTATGGTGTCAAGATGGGAACCATGGCTCAGGCTCTGAAACCCCATACTGTTCAAGCACACATAGGCTGTTTTGTGTCTTTGACCATGCCATTGTATCTCTGAATATCAGTTTTCTTATTATTGTTTCAGGGTAGACTCCTCTCTGTGCCAGAATTTGGCTTGCAGGATCTTGCATAGACAACCATAGAAGCTGTGGCTTCCTGTGTGTGATGGCCACCGTGGGTCCAGAAGACAGCCTTTTGCAGCTCTTCCCCCCATCAGTTGGCTCTCCTATGAGTTTTTATCACTGTTTCTGTGATGTTCTTCGAGCCTTGGTTGGGGTGGGAGGCTTGGTCCAAATGTCCCATGGAGGGTTGAGCCCCCAGTCTCTGGTGCGGGAGAATTATCTGTATTCTGTCAATCATATTTTAATAAAACACTGATTGGCCAGGCAGGCAGTAAAGGCAGGAAAGCCAGACAGGAAGTAGAGGTGGAGCAAAGAGACTGGGAGTATTCTAGGAAGCTCCTTCTGCATTTCCTGCCCAGACCACTGAAGAAGCAACATGTAAGCTGCCCCCACTGGAAAAGGTACCGAGCCATTATGGCTAACGTAGATAAAAATAATGGGTTAAGATAAGTCATTAGAACTAATAAGTATCCAGAGCTAAGGGCCAATCAGTTTATAACCTAATGTAGACTCCGTGTGACTTTTCTTTGTTGCTTGCCGGCTGTGGGGTACTGGGAGGGACAGATACCCCAAGCAAGCTGGCCCTCATGTTACAAGTCTCTTATTTGCAACGCACTGGCTCGTTATGCATCGCTGCATTGGTGGCTGCCATTGCCAAAAGGAGCTACTCTGATCAAGGTAGACAGTAGTCTGTATCTGTGGGTTTAAGCACAAATATTTAAAAGGCAATTCTAAAACCATGACCATTTAGCAAATTAACAATTGCAGGTTTTACCCCAGGGTCTGTGGCTTCCCCAGTCGTGGTTTTGGTTTTTTGACCAGGATGACAGTACCAGTCATGAAATTCACTCCTGTGTAGCAGGCCCCAGATCCAATCGGCGAGTAGACTGTTCCCCAAACAGTTGTGCCATTATCTTACCTGGCAGGCTGGTGCCACAGCATGCAGACTCCAGAACTAGATAAGACCATTGATTTCTTTTTTCTCCTATCTTGGGAAACTTGCTAGTTGTCTTGGTTTCAGACAACTTTTCTATCCTAAACTGTGCATCCTCTTAATTCTCTTTGAGCTGGTGGAGAGTGTGTTAGAGATGTTGAAGAATCAGGAGACCGAGATACTGACATTTAACCTAAGGATTAAGAGATCCAAATTCTCCATTTTGCTGGGAAGTGTACACATTTCTATGCACCCTCAGGTAGGAAAAACGGGAGGAATGCACACATTGTATTTCCTCTTTCTTCATGAATGATGCAGGTAATTTATGTTCCCCATCAAATACCAGGCTTAGAATTGGGGATTTGACAGAATTAGGTTTGTACCACAGTGAATTTTGGAGCAATCTGATTCTGAGTAACTGAGTAGACACTGTGCCTCCAGAGTGAAGGTGAAACTAAGGCCCCTTGCTGTTGTTATGATTCCTGCTTGCTGCTCTCACATGGAATACTTGAAATACAAACCTAAGGAAGAAGCAAGTGGTCCCTTGAAGCTTGTGTTTTATGAAACACAGATGTCAACCCTGATACCCATAGCCACTCCAGGGCTAATTCTCTCTAGGATCCCTGAGCAATTTATTGGACAAGTCTGGAGATTTGCAAAATGGATTTTATTCTCCTCATATTTTGGTTCTTAATCCCCCTTTATGCCCAACACATCACATTTCAATTTGCTATTTCAGAACCTTTAAATAAATCATGAGAGCTTAGTGGAAGTCAAAATCAAATCAAATAAAACGGGCTAACTGCTCAGTTGCTGAGTTTGACTTTAGTCATTACAGGGTTAGGAGAAATCATGGAGCAATTTATAACCAACTAGCCTGTTCAGTGAGAGCCGCCTCTATCAGGCAAACCCTCCCAGGCATTCTCAACCCATCTCAAATGACACACGGAGAAAACATGTGTTCTGCAACAAGGAGCTACATGAGAACAATTCAGAGTGTAAGCCCGGATCGATAGCCAATGCACATCCCATTGCATCTTGAATAGAAGGAGGGGCACTGTGGTGGGCGTTCACAGCCAACCGCAAAACTCAGCGGAGCTAAGCTCTGCCGCCAGGAGGCAGCGCGGCTTTCTATAGAGAACTAGAGCCAAGAGCTGGGAAGTGGGAGAAACCCTGTTTCCCTAACATCACCCTCTCCAGAGTATTTAAGGCTCACAAATATCTCTAGAACTTTCTATTTCCTCCCTGGCTCTTTGTGTTACCGGCTATGCTGCATCTTATCTTCTCCTGCCATGGCCATACCAAACTCCCTAAAACTTGTCACTCTATTCTCTTTGCGTGGGTGCATATACGCAGGCGTGCATGTGTACATGCGCATGCGTGTGTGTTTCGTTGGTTGAAAGCCTGAGGCTAACATCACTTATCTTTCTCAATTCTTCTCCACCAGCTCTCTCACTGAACCTGATAGCCTCCAGTTTGGCTAGGCTGACTGGCTAGAGAGCCACAGGCATCCCCTTAGTCTCCATCTCCTCAGTTTGAATATTACAGACACACACCTTTACCCTCAGCTTTTCTACCTGGATTGTGGAGCTTGAACCCAGGTCCTTATACTTGTGTGGTGAGCACTTTACCAACTTAGCATCTCCCGAGCCCTCCTCTTCCCTTCAGGTCATTCTTCCATCCTTGTTTCAGCTGTTGGGTTTTGCCCTTGCCTGTCTTTACTTTGAGAGGCTAAAGGCCCATTTCGGGGAGTGTTGGACAGATTTTGCTGCAATAACAAACAATCCCACAGTCCATGGCTTCTGAAAACAAACATCACCCTGTAGGTCAGCTGTGACGCCGTTGCATTCTGCCTGAACTTTGAAGGCCCCACTGGACTCCCAAAACTTTGGATAAATTCATCACCTCATGTGGCTTTCATAGACCTGGTTGGAGGAGATGTGGCCATTTGGGGCATCTGTCATGAAGGACAGCAGGATGCAGAATTGTGTCATCTTGGCTTGGTGTGATTCCACGTGGCTACATCCCATTGGTCAAGGTGCATCATATGGCCAAGTCTAACGCCAATGGGTAGGGAAATCCAGTCTCTTTGGGGTTATGGACCAAGGACACGAATACCAACTGGAAGGTAATAGAATCTACTCTAAGTAGGAAGAAATTAAAAATAGGGTCGTCTAGGTTGTTTTCAGAAAGAAAAAGAAATTAGTTCTCTGACTTTTAGTATGCTAGAAATAATCTGCCCTTATTCCGTCCTGCAACTTTAGAGCCTTGACATCTCTGGAGAAGGTAGGACTGTAAGGAGTGAGTCGTCACCATGGTCACAGTGGGAATTCATGGCCCAACGACCGTATCACAGGTACTTCACACAACCGAGCCACCAGTACTCATTCTGGAAAAATACACACACACACACACACACAACAGTTTGCAAACATCTGTTTCTTTTTCCCATCACTCAGCTTGGTGCTCCTTCTTTTTTGCTGACCTTGGCATCCAAGTGACATTTGCTGTTACTTGAGTTACAGTCATTCTCCAAAAACAAAGATCTGTTGCTTCGTTAACAGTGTGTTACAGATGTGTGAAGGTGCATTAGGAGTTTGAAGTTGGGCATGATAGCATATCCCTATCATCTCGGCACTTGGGAGGCTGAGAAAGGAGGATCGCCACAAATTCACAGCTCTCCTGGGAGCACACACACACACACACAATGTAGCAAGTACCAGACCAACTATGGCTGCAGAAAAAGATATTTTTAGAAATGATTTACTCGTATGGGTCTTAACCATGCATATGCATGTGTATCAGTGTATGGGTATGTGAACATGGATGGAAGTGCCTGTGGAGGCCAGAGGGGGCAGCAGATAGACTGGAGCTGGAGTCACAGGCCACTGTGAAAGACCCCATGTAGGTGTTAGAACACTAACCTCTGCAAGAGCAGTAAGTGCTCTTAACCACGGATACATCTCTCTAGCCTGCATAGAAAGATCTTGTCTTGAGAAACAAAACCAAAACGAATGCACAGAAACCAGCTTCTGTGCTGTCCCTGCAGTTCTTGGAGTGAACGGGTTTGTGCCTTGTTGGATAATAGATGCTTTCCGGTGTGGAGATTCCAGCCAGTCAAAAAATTAAGTGGGTGGTTCGGTGTTTTGTCTGTAAACAGAGGCAAGCCTGGCTTGTTCTAATGTTCTTTTTCTTTTTAAACTCTAGGTTGGTGGATGCAGTGATTTGACCAGCCACCTGGAAAGTTCCCGTATATGAAAAGTAAGTGTGTCTGGGGGAAAAAAAAACATAGTTCATTGAGTCCTTTAATATAAAACAACTTTTAAGCTTACAAAAATAAAAAGAGGAACTGTGCTCCGTTCGAAACTAGACTGGGAGGAAAAAGAAATGCGATTCTGAAGAATTTCCTTCAGGTGTAACTAGAGCCTAGGAAAATCGAAGATGATTGGCAGTCAGACACGACAGTGTGTTTTATTAATAAAAAGGAAAGGGTGCAAAACTATCAAATTGGGAGTGAACATTTGTGGACATGAGGCATTTTCTCGCAGACTTTTCCAATAATGCACTGTCTACCACTTACCTATTGTATTGTTAGAGTTAGTATAGAAAAAGAATTTTTTTATGTTTACTAAGGGAATTGATAATTCAACATTATCTTAATAAAACAGACAGAGTTATAAAATTAAATATAGCCAGTATTACATGATGGGTAAAAATCAGTAAAATTTGCCTTTGGTATGTGTGCGGGAGTGCAGGCCGCACATGTCATGAACATGTCATTGCCTACATGTGGTGGGGTGAGGACGAGCTCGGATGGGGATGCTCACCGTCTCACAGACTCCTGTGGTTTCTCCTGCCTCTTCCTATCTCCCTGCAGCAAGATACTGGGATGGCAGATGCGTTTAGGTTTTATTTGGCTCCTGGGGACCCATTCCCAGGCCATCGGGTTTATAAGGCAAACGCTTTACCCTCGGAGCCATCTCTCCAGCTCCTGAAATTTGCCTTTCTAGTGGATATTAGACAAACACTCCCCCCAACTGCCTCTTGCCTACTGTGAGACTGTGCTTGTGTGGAATGCAGTGGCACTGTATCCACCTAAGGGTTGGAAGTTGCATTTTGATAAAGAGAGTGAAACAGTATTTGAATTCTTGCTCATTCTGAACTCTATGGTCCTTGTTCTGAGAGACAAAGGGAGGAAGTTTTCATGTGAGGACCTTAAGACTACTGCCTGGATCGGGCTGTATTTTGGCAATTTTACCAGTCATCTATTACTCCAATAATGTTGTATAACATAGACCTCTTCAATCCCAGTGGCTCACATCACAAACATTTACTTTTCTTATTCATATATCTGAGGATTGGCTGGGATTCAGCTGCTCTTGGCTCAGCTCCTCTGGGCATGGCTCCCAGCTCCAAGTCTACTTTGGGCTTGCTTCATAGATTTCCTCCAGGAATTAGCACCACCAGGGGCACATCTACTTGCGGTGATGGCAGAAGCACAGGCGGTTAAGTCTCACCATGGAAGCGCATTTAAAACTTCGGTTATATTACTTTTACATCTGTCTTTCAGAGTGAGTTCTCTGGGCAAGCCAAACATCATTGGGATGAAGGAAAACATGGACTCGTTGAGAGCTATTGCAAAGTCCCATGATGAGAGCCGTGGATGGGTTATTTTGAAGCAAAGAGGGAATAGAGAGTATGAAATAATGCAGGTGACCAAAGTTATGTGATTGGTATTGAGGGTAGTGGGGAGGGACTGTGGATGTAGTTTAGTTGATAGAGCCCTTGCCTAGCATGCACGAAGCATTGAGCTTGCCCCTCAGTGTCAAATAAGCCAGATGTGGCAATACACACCTGCAACCCTAGCATTGGGGAAGAGAGGAGGGTTAAGGTTATATTCATCTCTGTAGTGAATTGCAGACCAATGGAGGCTATTGAGACCCACATATCATAATAATTATGTTAATGATGATGCAAGCAGTATGTATTAGAAACACTTCTAATATGTGAACCAAGGTGGGAGAATGCAGATGTGGCTAACTGGGCATTTTTGTTGTTGGGCTGAAGCTAAATGATTAAGTCATGTGATGTTCTCCAAGAGTTAGAAAGTCTGAGAGGACTAGCGCTAGCTGGCCTGTCTGAAGGCAATGCTGCTAGACCGATGAGATCATACATTGGAAAAAAAAAGCTTTATTTGGAAGACAGAGCCTTGGCCAACAACTAGGTAAGTGGTAGGTGGGTGCATCCGTCTCTGGATCGGCAGTGAGTGAGACCAGGAAGGACAGAGCAGGCTCCAAACCCTCTGAGGTGCCTGGTCAAGAGGAACACCCCAAGTCTATGTCTTTCTCACTTCTATGTTTCTATGATGTCAGGGCTACTTCCTTCCCCAAAACCTCCTCAGTGGCTAAACATCACAGTGCTGCATGCGACGATCCATGACAGCCTCGGAAAGTTCTTTTGGTCGCTCTGGCAGGTGACTAATGACTGAAGGGAGGCTGGAACTCAGCCTGAGCTGGGTTTGTCGTCACTAAGACCAGCCATGGAAGCCTGGTCCGCAATACCTGGCGGCATGCCTGGGCTGCAGAGTGTATGTCAGGAAACACCAGATACCTCATGTCTGGTGGTACAGGCCCTTAATCATAACACAGTAGTAGGCAGAGCTCCAGGTATTTGAGGCTAGCCTTTTCTACACAGTGAGCTCTAGGACAGCCAGCACTTCATACGTTGTGGAACCCTGACTCCAAAATAAACAAACAAGACCAAACAGATCACAGCACCTTCAGAAGTTACCTGTGTCGGAGTCATGCATCACCTAAACCCAGCATTTTCCACATACAGTGAGAAGGATACCAGGATAATTTACTGTACAAATAGCCTGAGTAAAAGAAAAAAAAATCCACATAAGTCAGGTAGGGTAGCTCAAGTCTGTAATCCTAGCACTTGGAAGGCTGAGGCAGGAAAATCATGTGTTAGAAGTAACCTTGGCTACATAGCCTTTGTCTCAAAAAACTACCCACTGCCACTGCTGAGGCTGTGAGCATAGGAAAGCTGCCCCCACTACTCACCTGTCTTGTAGGGCATAGGAGGGAGAGAGATCATTGCCCCCCATCAACACCAGGGGCAGGTGGGAGAGCTGGCCCTGTGCCCCACCAGCTACAACACTTGGGAGAGCACGCCCTGGACCTCACCCGGGCCGTACAGTAGAGCCGATCCTGTTAGTACAGGTATGGGTGAGCCAGCCCTGATGTGAGTATGGAAGAGCTGTCTTGTGATGCCTTGGGCTGGGGAGAGATGCCCCTCCCCCCATCAATGTCTGAGGCAGGTGGGCGAACTGGCACTGCCCTTCATTAGCTGTGGCAGTCGGGAGAGCAGGTCCTGCACCTCACCTGGGCAATACAGTAGAGCTGGCCCTGAAGATGTAGGTGTGAGAGAAACAATCCTGAGCATGCGAAAGCCCAAGAACTGGCCCCACCCCTTGCTCACTGCTGCAGGGGTGAACAATCCAGGGCAATGCTAGAGAGCCCACCAACTGGTGGCAAAGACAGTGGAGAGCTGGTGGGCTGACCAACCCTGCAATGACCCAGTCCCAGAAGCAGGGTTATGTGTTGGCTCACCCCAACATCCACCCTATGTGATCTGCTGATCTGCTGGAGCACAGGGTGGGGGAGGGGAGTATATGTGGGGATGTTGGTTCTGTGAATCCAGGGTTACAGGATCTCTAAGACACAGGGTAGCAATGGGATGTCCAGGAAGAGTTCCATTGAGAGTCCAGTATTGATGGTGTAACAGAGAACAGGGGCCTCCAATCAGACCAATTGTTCTTTGCAATAAATGCCTGCATGTAAAAATATGGATAGCCGGGTGGTGGTGGCACATGCCTTTAATTCCAGCACTCGGGAGGCAGATGCAGGCAGATCTCTGTGAGTTTGAGGCCAGCCTGGTCTACAAGAGCTAGTTCCAGGACAGGCTCCAAAACTACAGAGAAACCCTGTCTCAAAACAAAATAAAATAAAACAAAGCAAAACCAAAACAAAACAAAATGTATGGATAAAGGGGTTTACTGTGTGACTCACCATGTCACACTGCAGCTTCCATGATGAGATTTTCTCCTTCTTCCCCCTCCCTTCCTCTTAAATTTTATTTTGTTTTACTTTGGGATGGGGAGGGAGATGGTTGGGATTGAGAGGCATGATGTGGAAGACACAAAGAATGAATGAATGAATGAATGAATGAATGAACAGAACTGAATGTAACCACAAGCATCAGATCGTATTTTCATCCCACTAACACTCAGTAGAATTGACTATTTGGCCAAAGTAAATGGCATTCTTCTTCAAATTTATTTTTTTCTGTTCTATGTTCTGTTTTGTAATAATAAAATAACAACTCAAAAAGAACAAAACAAAACAACAAAAAAACTACCCATCTACCAAACCATAACAACCACAATACCCAGCAGGCATCATTTAATGAGTGGTAGCTTGAAGGAAATAAACGCCCCACACATCATAAAAGCTCTAGTATATTTACTTGTGTATGCGTGTTGTGTGTGGGTGTACATGTGTGCAGGTCCGTGTGCATAGTACACAGATATGTGGAGACCACGCTCAACCATGGTGTCATCTTCCTAGCAGTCATTCACCGTGTGTTTTGAGACAGCGTCTCTCACTGGGGCCTGGGCTTTCTGGAGTAACAGGTATAGCCCACTAGCCTTTTCATATGTTTTGTCTTAAAATATGGGCTCTGGGGACCAAATTCAGTCCCTTACACTTACACAATAAGCACTGTACTGACTAGGTTATATCCTCAGTTCTGGTTTTTTTTTAATTTGCTTTTCAGAATTCAATTTCATATTCTATAGACACTGCTAGCCTCAGACAGTGCTGCCAGAAACAGAGTGGTACCTGATTTAAAAGGCGAAAATTTCTTGGATGCTCCCAGCCAAGGAAGTCTGCTTACAAAATCCTTACAAAAACGTTTCATGGTGGGAGGTCTACCTCCCTGCTCAAGGTGGACAGGTATTCCTACCTCCGCCACCACTTCCCAGGCCCCACCACAGGACTACCCCAGCCTCATCTGGCCAGATGCTTGCTCCAGGGAGAAGGAAGTGTTAGTCATTGCTTGGATCCCGTGGTATTCAGCATAATGGGTTGTAAGCTGTCTATCCTCAATAAACGAATAATGAATACGTCTGAAGTCAATCTATGTTCTTGGGGCATATCCACTGTCCACATCAACTCAGGCATGCCAATGACTTCCCAATCACGGACAAACCGTGAACGTAAGGCGGATGTCTGTAAGTTATGGTGCAGAGGTGCTGTGCTTTATACGACCTGTGCATTGGCTGAGTTTGGAAACAAGGGATTGGTGCAGGGCGGGCTGTGTAATGAGTAACACTGAATGACCCAGGTGTGTCTGTGTGCCTGTGCGCCTACGTGTGTGCATGTGTGTGTGATTTGCTTATGCTTGATAGCCTTTTTTTTTTGCTAGACTTACTGAGAACTTGTATTTCCTCTGTTCAAGGGAACTTCCCCATAGTATTTTAAGACAAAACCTGGCCTCTTGTGGGTTCTACATGGAAATTCACCAGGACGTCACCAGCTGTTGTAAAGATCTGCTTCTTTTCCTGTCCCAAAATAGCCAGTCTGCACAGCACCAGGAAGCTCAGTCGACCCTGAACTTGGACTGAAGCCACCAGGGTCAGCAGTTCTCCCACAATGCTCAGCGGGTGGGATTTTTGTTTCTGCCATTGTCTCTTTCTACCCCTTGTTCTAGCAACCTTCCTTTAGCTCCTGCAGCTCACAGGCTTTATGCTTCCGGAGAGGGCTACCCTCCATTGGTGGAACGCTTTTCCGGTCCTGGCGTGCATTTCCTCTTTCTAATCCATGTGTTCATGTAGGATTTCTCTTACAGATGTGTCTACAGACCCATAGGCTCCAGAGGGCCATCTGTCCTGAGTGAGGCTGAAGCCAGCATGGGAAGGGTGGGTCTCAACCACCTTGGCGTGAGAAAAGTCATCCCAAGGTGGGCATGCTGGTGCACACATTTAGTGCTAACACTTGGGAATCAATTGGGACCAGGCAGATCTCTGTGAGTTCAAAGACAGCCTGGTCTACATAGTGAGTTCCAGACCAGCCAGAGCTATGTAGTGAGAGTTCACCCACTGCCCCAGAGTAAATAAGTTAAAACCAACCAACTCTCTAGTTCCTTGTCCCACTGTGGCCACAGTGAATAAATCCCCTGTCTCTGCTTTTTTACTATTCTATCTCTATAATTGGTGTATTGAGGAGAGGTGGCCGAGCCTACCTTGCTTTGACCCTGACAATACCAGTAGTAGGGACAGGTATGGCAGGGCATCTCAGCTAATTGTTCCCAAGCTGCCTGCTTTGGAAGACACAAGAACGCACAACTAGGACATTGTATATGTGAGATGCCATTGGCCACTGGGACCCATGGCCAGGTTCCAGCTGTGCTGCTGGGCATATTAGCCGACTACACCTGGACAAAGCAGGCAGAGGTATCACGGGAGGCAGCCAGATGTTCTCCCATTTTATTTCGAAATTGTCCGGAGTCTGGATCTCTCTGTGTACCATTCCAACAGTGAATACTCTCTAGCCTGTTTAACAAAGTCGTGGGGCAGTCAGTTAGAACAGTCGAGTTCTGGGTCCAACCCAATGGTCTGCTCCAATTGGAAGACCCTGACTCTTGGAAGCCTTCCCCAGGTGTCACATGTCTGAGTCCCGGGAATGCTGTCATCGTTCATGGCACCATATGGGAGTCAGGATGATGCTCTTGTCTGAGACTCCTTGGGTCTTGCTCCTGTCTGAGTAACTTCTGTCAACTGAAAGCAGAGTTCACGCCTCGAAGGAAAAAGGAGTTTATTCAAGAGCCGAATGTTTCCGAATGGAAACACGAATTCCATTTACCCCAACTTCTGTGTTCTAAGGTGGTAGCAGTTTCATGAGCCTTGTTGCAGTAACAGACAAAGAAGGTCATAAGGCCACTTTTCAAGTTCCTTGGTGGGTTACAGCAATTGGGGGGGGCAGTCTCTGCTATATGCTTCAGATTCTGTGGATCATGGGGTCTACTCCATGTGGTCCCGTCCACTGCGTAGACTGTTCCATGAAAGGCTGAAGCCTCTCTGACACCAAATGAATTGGGCAGTGATTCCAATGGGGGTTTGGTTCTGAGTTGAGTCCAACCTCACTAGGGGCACTATAGCAGGAAAGGATAAAACTCACCCCAAGGGAAAACAAGACAGTTCTCAAAGAAATGAAGCATCCTGGGAATGATGAATGGATTTATGATTGGGCCCAGTGTGCAGTGACAGGTATCCTTCATGGAGCATAAAGTCCTTGTTAAGAAATGGAGATTGTGACTAGGCACGGTGATGCGTGTCTATAGCTCCAAAAGTATAAAGGTATGGCAGGAGGATGGTGGCGTCAAAGGTAGCCTGAGCCACGTGGTAAGACCCTGTCTCAAAAAGTACTTTAGTAATTAATTAAAGATTGTAGTCTTTGGTCAGGTAAGCTAGCTAGTCTCAGCAGCACCATCATTGAGAAGGTAACATCCATCCTTTTAAGATCTATAAACCGTCCTTATTCTGACCCATGCGAGTGGGGAACAGGAAAGCCCTCCTGGGTTCCAAATGATGTCCCAAGAGACTATCCTGTGGAGGAGGAGCAGAATCCTACCATCTTTCACTTGTAGGACTGGCTTCCAAGATGGACAAACAGTGAGACAGGACGCATTCATCCTCTGATGACGAAAGAAAGACGATGCTTGGAGCTCACCAGCTCTGAATCCTTATCCACAAGAGACGCCCAGGTCTCCTAGCAACACACAGATACAGACGCACTCACCGCAGTGTACACATCCATGCATACTCACTACCATCTGGGTTGGCCCTCAGGTGCAAAACACTGGCCATGTAGTTTGTCTCCATTCAAACACATGCAGCAGCTGGGGGATTGCTTGATAACATGAGGCCCCAAATGGGAAGGAGCATGTCACAGAGAGCACGTGTTTTAAACCCACACCAAAGTTAGCTAAGAAATTATAGGTCACTGAGGCTGAGGGTGCTCTGTGACACATAAGACCTCTTAACCACCTCAAGGGTCTCAGGAGGTGAGTCTGGCCACAGCGCAGACCCAGAGAATGCCAGTGGGTAGGGCTCTGACTCTGCTAGGCCAGTCTAGTCCGGCTGGACCATGATCTGTTTTCCTAGAGGGCTCTTCCAAGAGAAGGACTTTGCTTTCTTCCACAGCATGACTGCTATAATTTGTACCCAGAGTCTTTCAACAACCCGTGTGTTGGAGGTTTGGTCTGTAGCTTGGGTGATGGTGGAACCTTTAAGAGATGGGACCCAGTAAGCAGTAGGTCTTCAGGCCATTGGGTACGTGCCCTTGTTGGAGACTGAAGGAAAATATGGGACCCTGTTGCATTGCTCTTACTTCCTGTCCGTGAAATACACCGCTGCTTTTTTTTTCTGACATATGTTCCTATGATGATGTGTTACTCCAAGAATCGAACTCAACAAGTCAGGAGTTAAATCCTCTAAGACTGTGAGTTCAAATGAACCTTTTCTCTTTGTAAGTTGATTGTTTGGGGTCTTTACTCCAGTAAAGCGAAACTGTCTAATACACTGGCTGTTCTGCCCAAGTCTTAGAAACTGGCACAACCTCAGAGGCCAGTCATTAGCAGCCCAGTCCCCTTTCACCCTCTTCCTGGCTGACCCATTCCGACTTGGACCAAGTGACAGTGCTTGCTCTACTGTGACCTTGGCTTTATTCCCAGATTACCATCTCTTTGTCCTAGATGTCTGGCTGCTACCACAGATAAACTTTCTAGACTCAGGTTCCACACAATCCCACCTTGGGAAGAGACACTTGACTGCACTACACTGTTTGGATCTTCAGGGACAGTCTGTTACATCAGCCTCAGGTCAGCAGAAAGGCAAACTTGAACTTAGTGACAGGGTTTATCTTCTCAACGAGTTTTTTTTGTTTGTTTGTTTGGTTGGTTGGTTGTTTTTTTTTTTTTTTTAGCACATTGTGGGAGTGGTCATAGGCAAAGCTGAAGGCTTTCTTTATTTTGGGTTGATTTTCACTTGTGTTCCCTAAAGAGCCTCTGTAGCATGTCCGGCAGAAGTTTTTATAGGCGCTGATGAGACATCTCAGGCAGTAAAGCACTTGCCTTACACACAAGATGATGACCTGAGTTTGAACCTGAGAGCTTATGTGCAAAACCAGGTGTGGTGGTGTGACCTTGTAATCCCAGTGCCTGTGAGGTGAGAGGCAGAGAAAGGTGGATCCCTGGAAGCTCATTGACGGTCTGGTCTAGCCTACTTAGCAGAGACCCAAGCCAAGGAGAGATCCTGTGTCAAACAAAAGGTGAACAGTACCCGAGAAACATACCTGAAGTTGTCCTCTATACACGTATGCACCTTGAGGACGCCTCCCATGAACATGTGTGAATACATGTACACCAGGAGAAATAGTGTGAGGAATTAAGGAAGGTGAGTGAGGGGGTCCCTGCAAGTGTCATACAGGGAAATGAATCGAATAAAGAGGTAAGAATGAAAACCTGGTACAGATTGACTTCATCAAACTGGATCATACTTTAGGGAGTCTAATGCTAGGCAGTTTATTCCTCATGTATTTAATCCCAGAATAATTTGGAAAAAGTTTCCGGGTATAACACAATCCCTGGTACACAAAGAAGTGTAATACATTGAAACTTAACTTAGGGTGCATGTCATTTCTTCCAAGAAGACAGGTTCTAGAGATAGGCTATCAGTACCAGCTTGAGGGCCTAAGGGTCTGGCCTGGTCTTGGTCATTTGGCATTGAGGTCATTTGGGCTATTAGCCACCTCTGGTCCTGGTTGTGGGAGCTTGGGGGAGCCTCTGGCTATAACATTTAGGCTACTAGCCACTCTAATTTTGGTTGTAGGAGCTTGTTATGGCCTGAGCCAACAGATAATGCAGCTCAACAGGGTGTCAATCTCCAGTTCTCAGCTTTCTGGATGGAAGAACAGGTTTTTCATCTTTCCCATTGGAAAGACAATGCTATGTGCTTAACATTCCTGATTTCTCTGGAGATTTGTGGGCACAAGGACCTTCGTGCTATGCTCCCACCAGTTGAGGGACATGGATCTTCTTGTTGGTGTAGAGATCAAGTGAGGTCCCACCAGGGAACTCACTCACCAAGACTCATTACCCTTATCTAACGTGTTCTGTCAGGTCAGGCACATTTGAGCATTAATGCCTTTGCACTTGGAAGTGAACACTGTAACACACCCCCCTGGAAGCATCCTAAGGATTAGATGGGGTGATGCGCATGTCCGCTGAGCCTCAGGAGATGCTGATTTCTCTCCTCTTTCTGGCCTTGGAAGAATGTGCTGTTTATAGCACTGCAGAGACATTCCTGAAAAGAAACTCTTCAGTAACTTTAAGCCCTTTTGTGCACAAGGCAGTCTTGCTGCTAATGGAATTAGTGACAAACCCTCTCTGCTCCTGGTCCCTCCTGGCCACCAGTGTTCCCAGATATACTAGGACAGAGGAGGCCTTCCTTGCCTTTTCTCTGCATCATCACACACATGAAATCTTCAGGGCTATGTGCAGCAAGAAAAGGAAGGAGCAGAAATGACTTCTGGCACTGAACAAACCCCATCCTCATAAGGACTCTTGCATGTGGAGAGGAGCGTCAACCTTAGGACCAGACACTGGAAAGCACACGCCTGAAAGATGGTCCTTGGACTCACTGCCAGCTCTGCTGTGCCTCCTCAGGAGAGCCAGAGAAGGTGTTGATGTGCAACACTCTTAGGAACCTGCAGATAAGAAGCTAGTGACACTGCTGTTTAAAAGACCAGGTTCTAGGGGCTGGGGAGATGCCTCAGTCAGTAGAACACCCACCTTGAGGATCTGAGTTTGAAACCCCAGCATCCAGGTAAGCAGTCAGGTGTGGCAGTATGTCCCTGTTACATAGTGCTGGGAAGGTAGAGACAGCAAGATTCCCATGTCTCCCTAGCCAGGAAGTCTGACTGAACCAGTGAGCTTCAGATTTGATAAGGGGTCTGGTCTCAAATAATTAATAATGATAATGATGGTGGTGGTGGTGGTGATGATGATGATGATAATAATAATAATAATAATATGGAGAGTGATTAAAGAAGATACCTGACATAGACCTCTGGGTTCCACACACATATGCACACTCACATACACACACATATAGGCATATACACCCGCATACACACACACACCCCTGCACACTATAACCTTATACACACATACACACGTACATACACACACACACCTGTACACACATACCCCGCGGTTACCTACAAACCTGAAGAGGGTCAGCTTCTGAGATGCTGTTCTAGTGGGGGGAAATCTGGGGGTAGCATGTCTCATCTCACCCTAGCTAAGTACCATCCCGCTGTGTAGTTCTTGGGAGACGATGGCGTTCCAGGAGCGTCCCCATCCCACCGAGCATTATCTCTGCAAACGATGACGACAGGTGCTTTGTGCTGTGGCCGATTCTCATGAATGCTACATTTCAAAGAAGGAAAATGGTAGTGAGTCATTTCCTAATCCTTAAGTGTCTCAATGAAGCCATGACGGAGATGGCCATGGGCCAAGAGCTGCGGAAGTCTCTTTGGCATGCATTTATTATGGTCCATTTCCTCGGAGTCTAATTTTCACTTTCAAATGAAACTCATTGCAAAGCCCCACATGAGGTCGTGGGTCAGCCTGTGCTGTCCTGAGTCCCTGAGGATGCTTTTCTTCACATCCCACAGAAGCCACCGTGGCATGAAAGAAAAGGTCGCTCGCTGACAGGTTTGGGTGTTTGTCTAGTACCATGTTTAAGATATTGCATAGAAATAGCTATATTTTTAGCTATTCCTAACAAACCTTTGGAAGATTTGGCAAATGGTAGGTTTCAAAGAAACCTGGGACAAATGGCTGACTGAAGTGCCTACTAATATGTCAAAGCAGACGCTGGCCAGCTCTCTCAGCATCACTTGGTACCCCTCACTCCTAGAACTCTCCTCAGCATCACTCACTCACAGAACTCACTCTGCCCCCTACCCTAAACCTCTCCAGCCCAGGGCTGGGCTTCCCTTCCTCTAGCTTTGGATCCCTATATATCTCAGCCATTTTGGCTACACACCCTCTTGATTGATTTGCTTGACCTTGGTCTCCTGGTCCACAGCTTACTCCCTTGGTCTGCCCATCCCCTCTTCCTCTCTCCCTCTCCCGGCCTTTTCTCCTCTCATGGCCCATTCCAATCTGGACCCTCCGAGATGTCTCTGGCTGTACTGTCCCTCACATCTACAGTAAAACCTTCTCTTCAATCATACCTAGGGGTGATCGTGTCTTCATTTTAATTCAGGTGACACTAATGAAGATATTATCTGCACTTGGTAGAGCTCGGCTCCTTCCAGGCGACTCCGGCTTCTCGGTTTCCCATAGCCCCCACCCTCTCTATTGCTCTCCTCTTACGAAGACCGCATTCATTGTCAGCTGAATTTCACTATTTACTCATCATAGCTTCTTGGTCTTGTAGGCGCATTTCCATTGCTGTAATGAAACATTTGAGGTTCGGCAAGTGGGGGAAAGGTTTATTAAAACTCACCATTTTGTAGACCAAGAAAGTCCAAGATTAGGGAAAGCCCCTCAATTTGGCCTCTAGTCTGGGCTTCCCTGGCTCGGTCACCACATGACAGGTGACATCCTGGCAGAGGCACTTGTGAAAGCAAGAAATCACGAAGCAAGACAAAGAGGTTGACACAGGGGCCCATGCAATTTCTTCTTTATTGTCTTTTTTTATTGTTTGTTTGGAAACAAGATCTTACTCAGAACCCAGTAAAGCCTATAACTCGCTCTGTAGCCTGGCTTGGCCTTGAACTCTTGCCTCAGTCTCCCAAGTACTGGGGTTTAGAGGCATGGGCTAGCATGCCCTGAGCTAGGTCTGTTTCTTTACAACTCTCCTGAGAATTACTTAGGGTCCCAGCCGCAGCACATTGGTTTCTCCTTGGGCAAGTGTCTTCAGTCAGTCATTCACTTCCTCCCAGGCCCCACTATATCATTACCATACTGGGGACCAAGCTGTGAATACATGAACATTCTGGAACACACCACACTCAGCCCATGCCTAAACCGTAGCACCCACTTACAACCAACCAACCTTGTCAATTTGTGCTCATTTCTTCAACCTATTCTGTTTTAAGGATGACTGGAAGTACAAACTCACAGAAGATGATTTCTGCTATGTAAGAGGTTAGGTTGCTACCTTTACCAGTTAATTATCCCTACAGTAATGCAACTTAGCAACCATTCACAGATCTTAGCCCTTGACGGAAGGCATGTATTTATTTATTTTTTTTAGTAAATTTTATTAAATTATAAAAGTTTCCATTTCCGCCCCTCTTCCCAACACCCTCCCACTCCCCCCACTCCCTCTCCTCCTCCCTCTTCATCCCTTAGGGCAGTCAGGGTTTCCTGCCCTGTGGGAAGTTCCAGTTCCCTCCCCCTCCCTCCAGGTCCAGGAAGGTGAGTGTCCAAACAGACTGGATCCCCAAAATCCAGTATATGCAGAGGAAACAGGTCCCAGTATCATAGTCAATGGCTTTTCAGAAAGACTTCGGGCCAGGGAAGGCATGTATTTAACTCAAGCACTCAGTTCATGGCTGAAGGTCAGCTATGTATGGACTGGGCTGAGCACGGAGTGGGGCTGAGTGACTGTCTTCCTGAACTAGTAAGATAGACAAGGAATAGACTTCCCATGACCATGGCAGCAATCCGAGAGGGAAAACAGAATCAGCACACATTGATTTCTGCCCTCTCCTATGACCAGCAAGTCATATAACCAAACCCAAGGTCAGACACTGGGAGAACATTTCTGCCCACAACTGTTGGACACTGAGAAATTAGAAATGTCCTCCCAGTGTCTGACCTTGGGTTTGGTCATATGCCTTGGCCTTTGCCTACCTGGTGGTGATTAGGGAATCCTTGAATCTTGTGGCTTGGCAGAAGTATCTTTCTAAGGAAGCGGCCACTGGACAGAGTAACAAATTGTTTTGGATAAAGATTTTGGTGGGGTGGCAATATCAGTTACATTTTTGAAGGACTTGAATCTAAGGTCAATCATATGAACAGGATCTGGTTTCAGCCCCATCAAAATATGGAATTCCAAGGCTTGCGTGTTTCCTTGGTTGGTGGTATTATAGACATATTGTCACACCTCATGGCTAGGAGGAGCAATGCCACCCATGGCTCCACAGGTAAAGGACAAAGGACATGTGGAGTCCATGTGCTCTCCTCCCCTGGGCTCTGCCCTATGCAACCTTCATTGCAAGCACTATTTGCTCTGTAACCTTTACCCTGAGAAACTGGAATCATAAATAGAACAGAATAGAACAGTCTTTCTGGTGCCTTCTAGGAGTCCTTATAGTGAGTGAGCAAGCACAGGGCTGGGTTTGAAGGGCCTTCACAAATGCAGCTTGATGTTCTGTCGGTTGATCCCTAACTTTTCAGGTGTCGTTACCAGTGTGGAACACAGAAGGATGGACATGGTACAGTCAATTGCTGCAGCAGCATCTCAAGGACTCCTTTGCTCGCTTTCTACCCATCGTTTGAGCATCCTCTGTGTGCCTGGTGCCATTCTAGGGTCTGAGACTGGATGAAGGGAGGAGGACACAGCTGTGGGTTCTAGTGGCATTGAAACACACACACACACACACACACACACACACACACACACGCAGACTAATGTGTGACCAATGAGAACTAAGAGGTCACATGCACCAAAGGGAGACAGCGGAAATCTGCTCTTCATGTCTCGCTTATGGAAGTCGCCTCTGAGGCTGGTGAGATGACTCAGTGGTAAAGAGTGCTTCATGCCTCCAGGGGACCCATACCATGGGGTGCACAACTGCCTGAAACTCTAGCTCCAGGGAGTCAATCTGACTCCTCCTTCTGAAACCTCTGAAGATCATCCCCCTCCCCCCGACACACACACACACACACACACACACACACACACACGAAAATAAATCTTTTCTTTTTTAGAGACACTTCTGGGAAAGTGACATTTGGACAGACAAGTGAAAGAGGAAGCTGGGGCTGTGATTCGGGCCCAGAAAATTCTAGAAATAGGGGCAAGCAAGCCCGGTGAGTATGTGAGCAGGGGGCCCTAGCACAGGGTTAGCATTCGAAAACACTCACCCAGTGAAGAGTTTCTTCCCCTGATCTTTAGAGGGTTATGGGAGCTGGTGGAGAAGCCAGAGAGGGGCAAGCCTTCCATCCCTCAGGTCTGGAGTCAGGCCTGGGACCAGTTTCTCTGCCTGGGGTTTGTGTGTGACTGGCCGGGTGGGATCATGAGGACCACCACATAGCAAACCCTGGAATCATCCCAGTGCTACTTTTCTCCTCTGACAATGGGCAACAGTGTTTCGAAATGTTATTCGTTTCTTAAGAAAAAAAGAAAGTTCTGGGACTAAAAGTTATTCCTACTCATTTATTTGGCATAATCAGTTAATAAATGAGCCTCTTGTTGGAAAGTACAGGGTGACTAATAATTAGCCCTGAGGGAAAAACCTAGTGGGGAAATTTGTCTAAAAACCATGGCTTACATGCCCACGCCCCGGCTTCCCTTTCAGCCTCTTGTTCTCATGGCCTGTGGACATCCGGGTGTTGGTGCCCGTGGAGAAGTGTGAGCTGTAAAGTGTTCTTTGTGGCGGTCCTTGGCCTGTGGAAGCTGCTCTGGTAGTTTTGTTGGCCAGGCTGACTTAAGTGTTCTTCCTATCTCAGAGGAGAAGCCTCAGGTGGCCGGCAAACTTGGGGCAAAAGGGAACCTCCCTTTTATAGGACTTCCTCATCCTTGAGGCTAAGGATATGAGGGTCAAGAGCTCAGGGGATTAACCCTCGGGGTTCCCCCCACCTCAACCCCAGCAGTGGACCAGCAGTAGCTCCCCAAGAAGCTATTCTCTGGCAGCCACAAGCCTAGCCACATGTTTGTGATGAGCTCAGCATCCTAGGACCACCCACGCTTTCCCCTCCCACTGGACTTTTGCTTAAAGGGCAAACCTTACTCTCATTTCCTTTTTCTCCTGATCCTTTCCCCTACTCCCCCAAATCATGGCTTATTTATTTTCTTTCTTTGTAAAGCTGTCCACCAGCTCCCTTCTTCAGCCCCCAAGAGAGAAACGACGAATTTTGACAACAAGCCATGTTCACCCTGGAGAGTGTCTTGTGCAAACCTTTAACAGTGACTTAAACAGTCACCTGCAACTTTGTCCTCTCAACACTCAATCCCTCAGCACCATGGGAAGGGTAGGTGGGCATTCCTTCTGTTCTAGAACTTTCTTTACTGACCTCCAAACTGACCAGATCCTGAAATGGCAGCATTAAAAAAATTTAAGATTTTAAACGTGCCTCTTTGGTGTGCTTGCTTTCTGAGAGAAAAACAAAGCAAGGAAACAGACGAGAACCCCAAGATTTCAGCCTAGGCAGTGAAGGGACAGGCTAGTTTGGGGTTGTGCCCATGGTTAAGGAGCATCTGCTCTTGGCCGTGGCTCTATAACCACAGTGCTTGCTGGTAATTTTTTTTCTTCATAACAGAGTAGGAAGACGTGATGATGACAGCTTTGGTGTTCAGAGGGCAAGAAACTTTTGTGTCCATTTTCCTGTCCTTTCCTGATGAAAGCAAGGATCCACCCATGAAGTCTTCTCCGGCGTGTGGAGCTGTGACTTCTCCGCTCCAGAAACATCCAAGGAAATGTTCTCTAGATTTTCGCCAGAATGTGACCCCAAGTTACCCTGGAAAGCTTCACACTGAACTCCCTTCCTTAGAAACAGTTTGTACTCAGGATGAAGGGATATTTAGAGCCCGAGGAAGACTATGCAAACGTGTACCTCAGGACATCTGTGCAGTGGGAGGGGATTGCAGTGGGGTCGCACAACACTGTGAATTATGACAAATATGTTTTGGAAGTTTCTAGAAATTCTGAATAAAGTGTTTCTCATACACAGTTTGTTCTAACAAGAAAGAGACGTGTGAGGGCTGCAAATGAGTGAAGAATTAGGTTCTGGACTGAGCTGACTTTGGCTGCAGGAGTGAGATGGGAGAGAGAGGACCAGGGAGCCTCAGCTTTGATAACCAGCAGGGACGTAAGAGTCTTGGGCATCCAGAAGAGGAACAGCCAGCCATTGCAGGCACATGGTGTGTGAGTCGGGGCAGAGAGCAGGTACTCAGGGGTAGTATAGGCAGCAACAGTTGGTTTTAGAATGTATGAAAGCCGTCCTGCTTATTAAACCATGATGAAGGCAATCATTTAAAAGCAATAATAGCCTTGCACTGGAATGTGCGGCTGTGATTTCTGCTTTTGGAGGAGGTGGAGGCAGGGTGGTCAGTCTTTCAAGGTTATTTGCAGGTGCAGTGTGAGTTCAAGGCTAACCTGGGGATATGTAATGCCTTTGTGCAAATGTGTGTATGTATGTGTGTTATGTATATATGTATGTTATGTATGTATATCTGTGTTATGTGTGTGTATGTATGTATGTATGTATATGTGTGTGTGTCTGTATACTCCCAGCACTTAGGAGGCAGATGTAGAGCACGAATTTGACACATCTCTTTCAGTAATTTGAGAGTGCTACTAACAAAAAGAAAGAACATAAAAGTCCTGAGCCTCACAATAAGCAAACATGACTTAAAAACAAAAACGAAACCTCTGACCTCTGTAAAGAATATGCTTCAGGGCTTAGGAGATGGTTCAGTGGTTAAGTACTCACCTATCAGCCAGAATCAGAGATCTGATTCCCAGAACCCACATAAATGCCAGGTAGGTATGGTGATGTCTGTAATTCCAGCACTGGAAGGCAGAGGCAGGGGCTCCCCAGAGCATGCTGGCTCTTGCCAGCAGGTCACACGGCAGCCCACAAAACAATTCTCGAGGTACTGCAAAGATTCTAGCAGCCAGTGTTGTGGAGCATCCCCCACTGTTAGACACCGGCAGTGACAGTGAAAACATGAACTCTTTAAACAACCGATGAGTCAAGAAATGCCATCGTGGGAATTGGTTCAATGCCATTCTGAGAAGACACACGTGTGTAAAGTTCTATTCACTGGTTAAGGACTCTTAGAAAAAAATCAGCTTAGGAAACACACATTAAAATAGCCACCCAAAAATGTGAAGGTGCTTTGGTATACGTTTATCTGGAGATGTGAGAAATGGCTCTGTGTGAAACTTAAAACCTTCCTGAAGACCTCAATTAATGGAGAATTACACAGTTCTGGTGGATTTGTGGGCCTGAGTTCTAAATCTCTTAATTGTACAGTGTATAGTTTGAAATGTTTCTTATTAAAATGTAAGCTAGGTCGTCCTAGTACATTAGGTAGATTATAATCTGCATTAGTTCAAGGATGCAATAACCCTGGGACAGCTTTGGTGAAGAAGTTTAATGCCTGGGGCTCAGCTCCTGCACCGAGTGAAGGCTTCCATAACCCTCAGTCAGGAGCATGTGTGATATTAGTCCAGGGAGAAACAGAGAAGACTCCAGAAGCAGGTTCACTCATTTATGAAACCATGTGTGGAGCTGAGACATTATTTCAATCAGAGAAGGAAAAGGGACTTTTAGAAACAGCATTAGAGCAGGGGTGGGGCAATGGTGGCACAGGTCTGTAACGCCAGAACTGGGAAGGGTTGTGAGTTCAAGGCCAGCATGTTTACTTAGTAAGCTCTAGCCTTAAAAAATAGAACTGGGCTAGGGTCAGGCAGGGGGGAGCAGCATTGGAAGAAGCTTCTGTCCCACTGTCAGTGAGGGAAAAATAATCAGCTAGGCATTCATATCAAATCGTGTTAAAACGGGTTAAAGAGCTAGATAGAAAAGCACACATCCTGAAAAGTGTTGGAAGAAACACTGGGTATAAGTGGGCAAGCCTGTAGTTTTCATAAAAAGTGGGACACCTGGGAGGTTGCCATGCTACAGCGCACAGACTCATAGCCACATGCACGTGGGCAGCACTAATTGGACTCAATAGGTAATATATACACACACACACAAGTGTGTGTGTGTGTGTGTGTATTATGTATGTATGTATGTATGCATGTATATACTCACTATATATGGAGAGTGTAAATATTTGTATATGAATATAAGGATAGTGCATATTTATATATACACATACATGTGGAGAGTGAGATGAGGGTGAAATTGAAACTGAGCGGGAGACAGTGAGAAGAGATCTAGAGAGAGCCTGAAGTTGGCAGGGGAATGGAGGGAGGGACCTGGGAGATGCTGGAGCTGGGGAGTAGGAGGTGGACTTTACAAGAACAAAATGCATTCATATATGAAGGGAAAATAACAATAAACTAGAAATGCCACCAAGCACTCAATGATGCCTAGTGGGTTCGAAACTGTGACCCAAAGGAATATGGCATAGCCACTAAGCAGTTGCTGAAATTATTTTTAGTATTGTGAACCTGCTCATAAACTGCTAACCTAAGCTAACACAAAACAGAAAGAGAGTAGGAGGGGTAAGGAAGGTAAGCCATTAAAACATGTACATAGGCGTGGAAGTCAGTACACCAAAGGTTAAGGGGGTTGTTTCTGTATGGCTTAGAAGTGACTTTTCTTTAATAACCTAATTTGTGGTGTTCACACACTTCTGGATGTGAATCCCTCCCTCCAACCCCCAGTGGTTGCCCTGCAGGGAGTAGGTGGCTACTTTAAAAAAAAAAAAAAAAAAAAAAAAAAAAAAAAAAAAAAAAAAAAGGAGTCTCCCTTCCCCAGAAGCCTCAGTTAGAGGTGGGAGCTTGTGACTCTCCACCCCCTCTATGTTGAAAGATTGATTACTTGGTTTTGGGCAGCTAATCATTGATGCCTAGAATTCAAGAAGATTTGGTGTCATGTCCTGAAAATACTGTGTCATTCTGACCCTTCCAGAACTCTGTCTCTTAAAATCTTTCTATCCCACCCCCTTTCCCATGGTCGCTGAGCCTTGGAAAGTGGGTGCGAAGCAGATGGACTCAATCTTCTTTTAGACATTGTTTTCTAAAATACTTATGAGCATGCATGTAATTAATGCTTTAGTATAAAAAGATCTCTTTTGTTCAAACAATGTAAACAAGGCCGGATGATAACCCAAGAAGAAGGCAGGGAGCCAAGAACTGCAGGCGTATGCCACTTTGCTGGAAGTCTAGTGTATCTGCCCCTATCACAAAATCTGGAGAGGAACAACAGAGGAACAACGTCGCCACAGCCCTGGGCTTCGGAGGAAGCTGCCCACCCTCCCTCAACCTGCAAGTACAGCTTGATGGCCTTATTCCCCGGTTGGGCTTGAGGGTCATCGAGCCGGTGTCACGCGTGCCACCGCGGCTTCTAAAGCCACAGGGAGCGGGGCCGTTCCGCGGAGCTGCTTGTCACCGCTGGCCAGCCGCAGCAGCGACGCGGACTTGGGGACGCGTGCGCGGGGCGGGGACCGGGCCACCCGCCTCCTCCGGCTGGGGAGTCCCCGGGGCCGGAGCACGGGGAAGTCCCGAGCAGGGGTACAAGAACGCAGCGCGCGCCCAGGAGGGTGGCCTGGACGGTGTCGCAGCTCTCCAGCCATGTCGCGAGGCCTCCAGTTCCTGCTCCTCGGCTGCGGTACGGCCCCCAGCCTGTCGCCCTACGCTGCCTGCGACCTGCCTCGGTGGCCTGGCTTACGCCTCTCTGTCTCTCCCCTTCCTCTTGCAGCCTGCAGCCTGGCGCCAGTGATGGCGATGCGGGAGGTGACGGTGGCTTGCTCCGAGACGGCTGACCTGCCGTGCCCAGCGCCCTGGGACCCGCAGCTCTCTTACGAGGTGTCCTGGGCCAAGGTAAGCGAGAACCGGGTCTGAGCGGGTTTTATTTTTTTATTTTTTTTTAAATTTTTAATTTTTTTTATTTTTTTGCGGGGAACAGAGGAAGCAGACAGCCTAGGGACTGGGTCCCCCGGGGCCCCGGTTGGATACTTTAGCTATTCTGATACTCGACCTTCTCCCACTGGGCTGCATCCGCATCCAGAGCCCAAGCATCCTCACGTTTTAGTTCCTAGCAGGTTATGATCAAAGGCGTCTTGATGTGAGTGATCCCACCAGAGGTTTGCAAGGGAATGGATCCCTGCCGCAGGGCACCTGTGGGCGCAGCCAGGAGGCTGCAGAGAAAGCAACGTGGGCCCAGATTTTGGACACGAGACAGGAAGCATGTCCCCATACTCCTGATTTCTTGTGCCCTGTGACCATGACACCTTCAAAATACAGAAGGGAGAGGAACACTTGAGAGGAAGGTCTCTAAAAGGGTCTAAAATGACTTAGGTTGGCCACAGGAGTTAGTCAGGAGTGTCCATTTCTTTTCAGCCAAGGCAGCCCCTGAGGGGTCCCGCCATGAGTGAGGACTTCCACAGGAATGTGCTGGAGCGGGAGCCCCAAACAGGAGAGACTGTTTCCCTGCCCCTGTGGTGGGAAATTGAGTTTCACAAGGCACAACACTTGAAAGGTTTCCTTTCACCGATATCTTAAGACTTCACAATTGTAGTTCCTGTTGTATGCTAACTAAAGCCAAGCAGCTATAATTTAATAGAGCCGGCCTTTGCACCCCTTCTTTAAGTGAGCTTCGGAGGCAGGCCACCTCCATTTTAAGGCAAATGAATTCAATCCCCAGGGGTGACTTTCTGATTTCCTGGCTTACCTCTGAGGAAGCCTCTGCCTGATCTCAGTTTCCCACAAAACGCAGGGCTTCCTTCTTCCCGCTGTGAAAGATGCTGTGAGAGCGCGTAGTATGTATGAGTGTTTAAATACGCAAGAACATAACACACACCAAATGTGTGTGTTTGCGTGTGTGTGTGTAAGCGCGCGCACGCGCGTGCAGGTGTGCGCGCATACAGGTGCGCGCGCATGTGGTATTTGACCACTTTAGCCAATTGTCTGGGCTGGAGGCTAGTAGCTTAGTGGTACAGTACTTACTTAACATGCAAAAGCATGCTGAAACCCCGAGCATCAAACTAAAACCTAACGGAGCCAACCAAACGGGTTGACGGTCCCCAAAAGACAGCGATGGCACCAGTTCTTTCTACGTTCTACCCAGCATCCAGGGTCTACCCTCTTACAGAATCTAAGCTGACAGCGTGGTACCACGGAGACCGCAGGACACTGCTGCATAGGACACTATAGGACAGCGTGTGAGGGAGTGTGAGGGGGTGGGGTGGGTGAGTGGATGGGGGCCCTAGTTCTTTATTTCTCCTTTCTTCACTGTGAACTCAGAGGACAGGAGTCCAAATTTTTTGAGTAGTCAAAACAATAACTCATTAAACATATTACAAAAACAGTATTTGAGGACTCACCATATGCCAGACTATGGGGACAAATATTTATATATATTATCTTCCTCTGTCTTCTGGAACAGTGTGGCCTTAAGAGTCCAGAACTATGCCTGTTCCTACTTCCTGATGAAGAGACAGAGCCCTGGGGAACAAAATACGTGGGCTTTGACCCAAGCTGTCAGATTCCAGATCTTGGGTTGTTAGACTATCTTGATATCTCGATGTTCTACTTTAATTACTTTGGGGAAAGAAAAACAAAGTGTCCCTGAGCCAGCCAGACAGTAGACTTAGCCATCATCTCAAGGAGGGCGCAAACATGAAACCATGTTCTCTCCCAGACTGTAATTAAAAAAAGAAAGCATCATTAATATCCCCAGGGGAGTAATTAAAAAGTACTCATGAAACAAGTGGATGAAATTTCAGACTGTGAAGTTCAAACAGTTGTCAAGTTAAATCTTCTCGCTCGGGGTCGTTTGGAATGGTTCAGTAAATCATAGCAATTAGCCTTTGACCTCTCCTTAGATGTCGGCAGATGATGTAACGCTGTAATGTATGTGCTTGTTTATTGGACATGGTTCTTGCAAGGTCTGGCCTGAAGGTCCCTTAAAACTTCTTTCTAGAAAAAAAAAAGGCAGTGGGAGGGGGGTGGTAGAGTGCTTGCTTACTATGAATGAAGTTGTGATGATCAAGGAAAAGGTGGTCTCTATTCTCATCCCCTCTCCATGGTCTTGGTGGCTAGAGGAGCGTTACAATGCCAGCCCACTAACCAAGTACCTTGAAATCGATACGAATTCTTTCTTCTAGGACTTTCGGATGAGTCCCATCATATTTGCCATTTTCCAGGTCCCAAATGAATAGATTGGTATTGTTCTTGTTTGTATGGCAAAAAAAAAAAGAATAGAAAGTTCTAGAAATAAGGCCAGTGGCGAGATACCAAAAGGCCTCATTTTATGGATGAAGCATCTTGGGTTTTTCTGTATGGTTTTCTTGCAAAATGTTCTGGGGGAACTGTGAGGTAGGGGATTTAAACTCAGAACCAAAGGCCAGTCCAGTTTTTCTCACTTCCCTTCCCCGTCTCTGTGCTGGTATTATAAAACCTGTTTCCTGTCATGGGATTAGCATGGAGAGCCCCTTGAAGTGAAGTTTCACTGTGTGCCACCCTGAATCACACTTTTGCGGGTGGTCACAATGACATAGGGCTTAAAAGTCCATTTGCCATTTCGTCCTTGGGTCCCATAGCACATTCCGCCATTAGCCAGTTGGCCCTGATGGCCTGTGTTTGAGAAAGGACTCCTGCAAGTCAACTCATACCTTAAAAACATCTCTTGCCTTTTACCAAAAACTCAAAGCAGATGGAATTCAGTTAGTGTCTATATAAACATTGATGGATCGGGCCACGTCTGACTTCATTCTCTGTGTCTAAGATGTGGTGATGGGGAGGCCGGAGGAATTCAGTAGAGACAAGTACAGATCCAAGGCCAAATACAGACAACACCAACCCAGCGTCCTCCAGGACAGCGTTCCCTTCTGTGGCCCGGTACCCTCCTAGCTGGAACCCCTGAAGACGCCTTCTCTTCCTACCTTTTAAAGTAGAGTGGATGATAGAAGAGAAATAGGAAAATCAATAAGTTGTATCCATTGAGACTGTGACTCAATTTAGTTTTCAAAGTTCTAATAGATTGCAGCTTGGGTATGAGGAGGTAGTTTGAGAACATGGGCAAATAGGCTTTGATCCGTCATTCTTTGGCTATTGACCATGACATTTGTATACACTGGGGTTTCAGAGGACAGAGTTGAATATAAGGCTCTGCATGAGGAGCTGTGACCGTGCCTCATGGAGCGTCACTGTGTCTGTGCTTGCTTCCACAAAGCTACAGTAGGTTTGAAGAGAGAGCCCTGCTCCAGAGAGACAGCTTTGGGCATGGTTGGTGTCCTTCCCTGCTAACAAGGAGGAGCCATTTACTCTACAGATCCAGCACCATCCTGGATCATGCTTGGAGCCCTGACA
This sequence comes from Myodes glareolus, assembly GCF_982192425.1. NCBI lineage: Eukaryota > Metazoa > Chordata > Mammalia > Rodentia > Cricetidae > Myodes > Myodes glareolus. The sequence goes on from NC_142039.1 coordinate 60,191,576, forward strand.
ACCTCCGGTGAGGCAAAGTGAAAGGGGATATCTGATGTGGCCTCTGGGAGATACTGCGGGGGTGGGGACAGCCATGCGTCACAAGACATAACTCTGTTTAGACAATTGTCAAAGGAAGGGAGAAAGGGGAAGTAAGACCGTGATTTCAGAGAACTGACCACATGACTTTAGGGCTTAGAAAAGTCTTGGTGAGGATAGAGTATGGGCAGTTTGGTCCAGTGCTGTGTTCCATTTCTGTACTGGAAAGCAGGCCCTCTGAGAGCTCGAGGCTAGGCACCACACCAGTGTGTTGGCCTTGACTCATTGGACTGCAGTCTCCCCTGGATACTGGTCACTCTTAGTGAATATTTCCTGTCTCTACCAGTGTGTGATGCTGAGGTCTGAGGGCAAGGCCTCTGAAATGAGCTGAGGGATTGAAGTCATCCCTGGGGGACTACCTGTGAGCTAAAAGGTACTACTTTTTGAGTTTCCTTGATTCTCAGAGGCGATCTAAGAACATGTTTATTTGGGAAAAAAAGAGAAACATTTCCATATTAAATTTAGAAGGACTGAAAATCTGAAATGTGAGAACTGTATGTATATTAGAATTAAAGAAAAATACTATAGTCCCCATAGGCATGTGCCCTCCTTGCCTTGGAGAAATCACTTTTAGCTCTAGCTATGAAAGACGTGAAGTTGGGTTTTGGATGTCTTTCATATTTACACAGCTATTGTAGCAGCCTCCAGGACCTGGTGATAGCTATTTCAAAATCAACATGGAGAAGATGGCTCAGTCAGTAAGATGCCTACTTTGAAGCCCCAGCACCCATGTAAAAAAGGCAGCTTCCACGGCTAGGGTCTGTAACACCAGTGCAGATGGCCAGAGACAGGGGGATCCCTGAAGTTCATTAGCCAGTCAACCGAGTCAAATCTGGGAGTTCTTTGAGAGACCCTGTCTTGATAGACAAGGTGGAGGGTGATGGAGGAAGACATCTGGTGTCCACACATAACAGACATGTGGACATACCCGTACAGACCCACACTCAGAGACAAAGCAAACATTTCCAGAGCAGCGTCTTAGGCAAGGGCAGAGAAGTGAACCACGAAGCATCTTTGGTGCAGGTGAGGTCACTGGCGATCCAGAAAGGATGAGGTCACTGGTGATCCAGAAAGGATGAGGTCACTGGTGATCCAGAAAGGATGAGGTCACTGGTGATCCAGAAAGGATGAGGTCACTGGTGATCCAGAAAGGAAAATGGTAGAGCAGGTAAACCTAGAGATGATAGGATGGAGGCAAAATGGGGAGGACTCAAATGTCAATGGTGAGTCCAAGGCATACCATCTCAGCAGTAGTGAACCACTGAAGGCGTTTCAGCACAGAGAATGATGTCATACAAATCAAGGAAGAGTGCATTTCTCATGGTGATGGAGAGAATGTAGCTCGTCTGAGAAGACAAATGTTTGGGAGCCTGTATTCTTTGCCTGCACTGAAATTCCCATCAGGTTAGCTCAGCGAAGGCCAGCGCACATCTTTTTCCCTTGGATTTGCTCCATCACCATTTCTGTCTGCGCGGTCAAGGAAAGACGAGTCTACCTCAGAGAGAATGGAGGAAGTCTCCGCCAGACTAGAATGGTGGCTCACTGAGGTTTTGAACATGGCTGAACATGCCCGAACATGGCATTGTTCATGTCCTTTGGCGGGTAGGAAGAGGGCTACTGAGAGTTGAAGAGAAACACCAACAAAGAAAAACATGTGCTTTCCACAAATACAAAAGGGAACCTGGATCACATGAGGCCTGGGTTTCCTGGGGTTATTCTTAGTTGTGTCACCGCGTGGAAAAAGGAGAAGTTTCCAGGAGACCTCAGTGACGTAGGCGTTTATGTAAGGCAGTCTTAAAATCAAATTCATTGCCTAGAAAACGGTTCCTCTGACTAAAACTGCTTCCATAATCTTTCCAGCGACTTCAGCAATGATTCTAAGTGTGTGTGTGTGTGTGTGTTGCACACACACACACAAGACTGTATGTATGCTTGGGAATGGTAACCTTGCGCATCTTCTTCAATCGCTCTCCACCACATGTTTTTAGACAGGCTCTCTTACTGAACCCGGAGCCAGCAAGCTCAGGCATCCTCCTGTACCACCTTCCCCAGGGCTGGGATCACAGACTTCTACCCCGTTACCCAGTTATTTCTTTTTTTTTATTTTTAAACATGGGTGCTGGGGATGTAACTTGATCCTCATGCTTGGACTGACTGAACTCTCCTTTGCTTTCCTTAAGTTTTGTACCAACACTTCTGAGTCCAAAACAGAGAAGGGCCGAACATCTTGCCCTGGTAATAGTCTGTCCACACTCTGAGTGTGTGTGGAGTCTTTTGGAATCTTGATTTGTGTGTGCCTTGTTGTTGCTGGTTTTGTGTTTTCATGGAGGTGCATTGGAGCAACTTCCTGTGTGTGCTAGGTGGAACTAGTACGGACTGGAAGACCGGGCTGCAGTAACATCACGTGACAGTTTCTTGGAGCACTAATGAGTCACTTGCATGTTCTAATCTGAGTTCTCTGAAAAGGAGAGATCCCAGAAGACTTGGTGGCTGGGGAGGATTGTAGGTCCAGATGAAGAAGGACTTCTGGAAAAGGAAGATGTTAGTTACCGCATCTGCAGTTGCCAGACTTTCTGGGTCAGTTCTGGGGTGTCATTCTTTGAGGAAAGGTGGCACATACGTAGGACTGATTCAGTAGCTGGGGCCACATGGCAGAGTTCCCTAAATGCCGCCCTTATGTAGTGGTCTGTGTGTGGGTCCCCATCAGTTAAGACTTCCTGTTACAAGGAATTGCAATTCTATCTTAAAGAAAAGGAACTACGTTGGCTTTTCCATGATGTATTAGATTATTTTACTTTATTTTTAAAATTTCCATTATATATACGTCAACATAGTTCCTTTTCTGTAAGAAAAGCTGGGCTTAGAGGTATGTGAATATCCCCCAGTCTTGGTGACATTTTACCTCTCCTCTTTCCCAACCTATGTTTTGATGTTATTGTTAGCTTCCTCCTGGCAGGGAACTACTAACTGGCAAACACCCTTACATACCAGCCCCCCACCTGCCAAACAATATCTTTCTGGTTGGGTTTTTCTTTTAATAGAACAAGTATCCGACTATTCTTAAGTGGCTATGAGTGCATTATGCAATCCCAATTAGTCTCTGAGGCCGTGGGATGTCAAACCAGGGTCAAATAGACCTCTACTAGACTCAAGGGGTTCTTGTGGTTCTGTGAAGGACATGAACTCAGATCTTGGGGTACCAATGGGTACCCCAAGATGGCAACCTCAGGATGGTTGCTGAGAATAATGAAATGTTCGACATTGCTGTGGTGTTTTGGAGACATAATGGTCAGCTGACCTGGGCTGGAGGAATGCTTTAGACAGTGAAGTGCTTGCTGTGGAAGCGCATGTATCTGATCTCCAGGACCAGCGAGAAAAAGAAGGGTGTAGTGGTGTAGATCCCTGGAGCTCACTGGCTAGCTAGCCTAGCCAATCAAAAGAGTTCCTGGCCAGTAAGAGATTCTATCTGGAAAGACAAACAGAAACAAGATTGACTGGTGCCTAAAGGAGCAACTGAAGCTGTCTTCTGGTCTTTACATGCACATACGCCCACATGAACACACACATGCATACACGCGAACACACACCCACACAACACACACATGTACACACACACTACACACACATACCCCCCACACCTGCCACACATATACCATACACACCACACACCACACACACACACCAAACACACACACATACACACACACTCCCCCATGCAACACACCCCACACCTCCCACACATACACCACACATACACCACACACACCATATATACACACCCACACATCCCACACATACACCACACACACACACCACACACACCACAAACACACACATACACCACACACACACACACACACACCACACATATACACCCTACACCCCATACCTCCCACACATACACCACATACACAACACACACACACACAGTACATACACACACCATACACACACTCACATGCACACCACTTGAACATGAGATTTCTTCCTAGAGCAATGGATTGAGATTTCTAGGATAGTTTTACCAGAAAATCAGCCAAGAAGGATGAGCTGGAAGGAAGGAGAGTCTGTGGATGGAGGGGAAAACAACCAGTTATGGCGGCGACAGCTTCTCCCCCACTCTCCCAACTCCACAGCACCCAGGAGTGTTTCTCATTTGAGAAAATATCTTGTAACATATTCCTTCTAGACAAGGGAAGGAAATGCAGAGATGAAGTGACTGACTGGAAATGACCCGATTAGCTAGCGGGGAAGCTCAGATTTGACTTCAGTTCTTCTGATTTGGAAGCCAGTGTGCTCGTCACGTTTTCATTATTTTTCAAATTCATTCATTTATTCAGAATGTATCCTTCCTGTGTGCAATGAACTAGTCAGCATGCTGAATTAAGCCTTGGCTATGTAGTTTTAAAAATTAACATCTTTCGGGCTTTGCATCTGATTACCAGCAGACTTAGGGTAGGCATGCAACACCATAAATATCTTCACACCGCTTTTCTAAGATGTGGTCACTCAGTCCTGGGCCCAGTGGGTACAAACTACCCTCGAGCTGCTCAGCCAGTTGGCCAAGAACAGAATTGGTGGTAGGGCTGGGAATGGTTCCCACTCTACCCCACTCCAAAGCCAACGCTCTTAATTAAGCTACCTCTGCCATACTCATTACTCTTGTTAACAACCATAAATCCAACTCTGTCTGTTAGACCCAGTACATTTCAAAGCAGAAAATCATTTTCCTAATAAAACTACACTCAGAAAAAAAAAAACCCGACATTAATGCTCATACATTTTATCCTCACTATGACATCAAACTCAGAGCCAAACTGTTTTGCACACTATAAAGAGCTGTTTTTATGATGAATGGAGATTATATTAGCACTTTAATTGAGTTAAAACCAAAGTACAAGAATGTTAGTGCACAGGAAATGCAATTAACAAAAAGCTGCTCCAGCATGCTTGGGATACATCAGATTAATGTGATGACACCTTTGAACATTTGGCATCTCCCTCTTTCAGTGTGGTTTATCAACTTGGTAAATGAAATGTTTAAATTCTGTGCTATTTTTCCTTCCAAAAGGAACCTTTCTTTTCCAACCATGCTTTACCACATTTTTTTTCTATTTTTTTATTTTTTTTAGCAAATCTGATATCTGATGAACGCAAGTTTCTAGTTTGTGATCAAAACTCCTTGTTTGCCTTAGCCATCAAATTTGGTCATTTCAAGGACATTCACATGGCGTGTGTGTGTCTTGCGTGTATGCTGTGTGTGTATGGTGTGTGTGTTTGTGTTGTGTGTGTGCCTGTGCTTGCAGAGGCTAGAGCCTAAAGTTAGGATCCCTTGATTACTCCCCACCTTTATTCTCTTGTGGCAAGATTTCTTGGTTGAATCTCACTATTTGAGTTAGACCTGTTGGCCAGTGAGTCCCTTGGGCTCGCCCACCCGTCTCTGCACTCCTAGTACTGGGGTTATAGGCATGCCTAACTTTTAGGTGGGGCTAGGGAACCTGAACTCAAAGCTGCAAACTTGCACAGTAAGGACCTTGTCCTCTGTGCCATTCCCCAAGTTTCCAAGTCCTCTGTATGCCTTTTATTTTGAGGCAAGGTTTCTCTGAGTTGGCTAAGATGGCCTTGAACTTTCAGTCCTCCTGTCTCAGCCTTCTGAGTAGCTGGGGTCACAGGCTGCCCTGCCAAGTCTGATTAATTGTCATGTATTTGAATCAAACTACATAAATTTGTTTTTAGAAAACCTTTGCCGCAATGGTTCTTAGTTGAAATACGGGCTCCATCCAGTATTATTGAATTAGTTTGTGCTTATTCAAATTTATCTGTCATTTATTTTTAAAAATCTTTTTAATTCACTTGCTCTTAAAATCAGTACTTTGTGTTTGCTTGATGTTATGTTTGGCGAATTAAAGGGAAAACTCAGTTTAGCTTAGGTCTTGTGGTTTCTTTAAGGTCAAATGTCTGTCTCAGAGAAAGAATACGATATTTAGGCCTTTATTCAAATTGGAGGCCGTAAGAGAAACAAAAGTCCTTGGGTTTTCTCAAAACAGGATGCCGCATATTTTTTTTTCTAATTCAATAAAAAAGCTCAGTTGTCAGCATAAAAGTTAATCCACAGAGTGTGGATATTTAAAAGAGCGTTGGAATGAGCGTTTTGAGGAATTAATTTGCCCAAATTATGTTGTGCTTTCACGTGCTGTACAGCAATATTAGCATCGCAGAGTGCGCATTAAACAGTTCCCGTCAATTATGCTCGGCTCTGAATGAATCGGAGGGTTCCTTTTGTTAGAAATTACTATTTCCTAAAATGCTTTTGCAGAGAAGCAATGAAACACTTTTAGACTTGGAATGTTTAAAAAGCTGCTCTTGCCAGTGGCTGATTTTGAGCCAGCTCCAATGCTCATAAGAACTCAGAGAATAAGGCAAAGAGGGGACCAGTCCATTCGTGAGTCTGTGTTCCTCCTGCCTCACCACCCGGGGCTGTTTTGGTCACTGCTGGTTCACTTGACATGGCAAGATGACATGAGCCTGGCCCCGGGTCTTTTGAGAATCATTTGGAGTTTTACATAAGTGGTTTCCTGGGCAACCACAGTGCTGCATTCTGGTTTTGAGGACCTAACACAACAAAAATGGTTGCTCCTTTTACAGTAGTGGAGAGATCCTGTATTTCTCAGGTAGAGTCACAGGACAAGAAGGGTCTGTCTGCCCCCATCCTTTGGATAGTTATATCTTAAAATGACAAAAGAAAGAGCAGCAGCCACTGCAATGCCTCAAACATGAACGAGGAGAGGGCTGTGAAATACTCCCGGATGCACCGTATGACTCTGACCGCTGCGTCCTCTTACCCATGACTTCGCCTTTATCCATCTCAAGGCCCTGTGGCCAACTGTAGTCTAAACATTTTATATGAAACATTGGAGAAATAAACAATTCGCAAGGTTTACGCTGTTTGCTGTTCTGAGCAATGTGATTAAAAACCTCACACCTTGTCCTGTCTGGGATGTGAATCTCCCTTCCGTTCAGTTTAGCTCCACAGTATAGCTGCCTTCCACCATGAGCAGTCTTCATGGCTGTCAGATACGCTTGGTATCAGATACACTTGCTTACATTCAAGTCTCCCATATTTTGCTTAATAATGGACTCAATGCACAAGAGTAGTGATGCTAGTGATTTGGATATGCCCCAGAAAAACCACAAAGCGCTTCCTTTAAGGGAACAGGTGACTTACCGAGAAAAGAGGAGAATACAAGCCCTTCAAGCTGAGGCTGTTAAGGTCCACGAGAAGGTTGAGTCCTTTATCCTGATATTTTGAAGAAGGGAAAAGAGATGCTTACTTGTTCTGTTGTCTTGCCTTGCACTGCAAAGTCATGATCATGGTGTGTCATCAATGCTTGAGTGAGATAGAAAGGTATTCATTTTGTGGGCAGAAAATGTGTGCAGAAAACCTCCACCTGGTTTAGAAACCAAACTGTCTGAGTGAGTATGTATAGGAAAAAACCACTGTGCTTTTCCAAAGACAACCTCAGTTCTACCTGTGATTTCAGAAACCCACTAAAAAGGTCTTGGATAGATTCCCATGGATAAGATGTGACACCATTGTGGTTACTTATCAAGCAGAATGCTGTCAGTCATTTAGCAAGAGTTCTTGGTTATGCTAGCTCCTGGCACTGGTTCTCTGTGGCACCGGGCAGAAAGGGTCTTTGGAGGAGACCTGTGAGAGCGGAGGAGGTATTTGACTGTAACTCCACTGATGGGTGTGATGACTCAGCAAGGCAGAATCTGGCAGACCATTGTGCCCATAACCTTGTTCCGCATCTCCCTTCGTTTCTTCCTTCTGTCCTCACCGTCTCACCTGGATTTTCTGTTGCTACTAGCAACTGGAATCGAATAGCTAAAATTGTTCTGGAAGTCCGTAGAAATCTGACCACAAAGTATACTCCTTGCTGTTGGAGCTGCCTTGTTACAAAATGAATTTCTTTGCAGATGGATAGAAGGCTATTGCCAAGCAGCTCTGGTCTCTGCCATCAGCCTGCTTCTCGAGTCCCAGCAGCTAGCTTTATCAAAACAGGCATGGTCGGTTATACAGCAGCTCCAAGGAGTACTGTTGGTTTGATCTTGACTTTCTCATGGACTTCTCTGAACTGAGAGAGGACCCTCTTGATGGAAAGGTGCTCCCCGGGAGGAAAGCGGGGGTGGGTCGCCGCTGAGTGCCTGTTGCAGCATATTTGCCATCGAGGGTTGATTTAGAAAAAAAGAGATGGGTGGAGCATTGGTCGGGATTGCACAGAGACTGAGGTGGGTTAATCAGCTAAGACTGGCCTCATGTGGCAGCTGATATAGGTCGATGCTGCTGGACAGTCAGGGTTTGGGAAAGTCATAAGCCATGAGGAACTGCCTCTGTCTGTCCTAGAATCATCTGGATGCTCTTTATTTCTCTGATGGCTCATCAGCCACCTCCTTTGGTTGCTTTGTGTTTAAGCATGCTCCCGTGTATGTGTGCATGTGTATGCATGAGTGTGGAGACAGGAAGTCATTGTTGGGTGTCACTCAATCACTCCCTGCCTTATTTTTTTTTAAGACGGGGTTTTCCATTGAACCCAGTGCTCCCCAGTTTGACTATACTGACTGGCTCTCAAGCTCCATGGATCCCCCTGCTACTGGTCCAGCACGGGGTTTATGGGCATGTGCCTACCGCACCAAGTTGTTTTATGTCAGGGCTGGGGATTGAACTCAGGAACTCATGCTTGTACAGCAAGCACTTTGCTGCTAAATCAAGTCCTCGGTGCCAGTCTTGTTGAATTCTTGAACCTCCAAAGGCCCCAGACTTTAGTTCTCACCTGGAGAGTCTTGATTATTTAGTAGGAAACTTCTTAAAATGGGAAGGACTGCCAAGAAATGGGATTTATGTTCGCAGACAGACTGAGACGAGCCATTTTTTTCAGCGTAGTTCTGGGAGTGCGCATAAATCTGCCAGCAGATGTCTCTGTCGCCCACTCCACAGGAATATCAGCATCTCAAAGCTGGGACCGGACTGGGTAACCTTGCTGTGCATTGCTTGGCTTCCACTGACCCTGAGTGTGTGCGTGTGTGTTCATGCAGACACACGTGAGTGTGTGCACCTCTATTGCAGAGTGAGTCCCCAACCCCTTGGCTATCTATTTCCCTGCCAGAGTCCCCTCTGAATGCCAAGGAATTGTTGCATGCTCCCCCGTTCACTGTTTCAGCTGCTGGCATAGAGAAGTCTGGTAATTTGTCCATTCCTCTGAGGTGGCTCTTGGGCGCTGTTCTGACAGTAGAGATAGGTGAGGGTTGTCGTTTGTTCCAAGCCTTCCTACTGGTCTCCAGCCAAGCAGAAAAGGGCAGTTCCAGGTTGTTTGGGGATGCTGACTCCCTGCCAGCACTGGAAGCAATATTCTGCTTTACTGTTACTGAAAAGCTATTTTAGAAGCTTTTAATTAAGGTGTGGCCAACCTATTGCCTGAAGGATACATGTGGCCCAGAATAGCTATAAATGTAGCCCAACACAAAATTGTAAATTTATTTAAAATATTATGAGGCATTTTTGTTTTTGTTTTTTTTAATTAACTGCACATTTCTCTGGGTGCGAACCTTGTAATCAGTGTGCTGTGGTGTCGAAAGGTTAGATGGACCTAAAGGTGACGGAACCAACTGGTGAGAGCGGATTAGAAACACATTCAGGCCTTGCAAGCATGAAGGCCTGAGTTCGAGCCACAGAAACCACAGTAAAGCCAGATACAGAGGTGCACGCTTGTACCCTCAGGGCTATAGTCAGAACTGGGAATCACGGATCAGTCAGGCTAGCCTACACACAAAGCTTCAGGCCCGTGAGAGACCCTGTCTCAAAGAACAAAGTGGATCTCACCTGAGGAATGCAGCTGAGGTTGTCCCCAGGTTTCTACACAAGTGTGTGTGTGTGTGTGTGTGTGTGTGTGTGCACGCACACACACCTGCACACATGAACATGCATGCGTGCCCAAACACGTACACACTAAGAGATGTATGGGAATGAGAGTAGATATTGAATGTGGTATACATCGCATCTTTAAGTAGAAGAAGATACTGAAAACAACCCACAAATGAATCTCCAAGATAGCCCAAGAGAAATTAAAAATATCTAATTTAACAGTAATTTTTTTTTAAAAAAAATTAAATTGCTTGGCTGGCTTGGCATCTAGTCTATCAGGATGGCCTGTCACTGTCCTTCCCTCCATAGTTTGATATGACTCATAAAACCTCCTCACGCCGTTCTCCTCAGCATCTTCCTGTCTTAGAAGAGAGACAAACATGGTCAGTTATACGTTGTTTGTGACTTTGAACACTGAAGGTGCTGGCTAACAGGGATCTTTGCTCATCTGTACCTGGGGTTTGGTTGAGTTGTCTGGCAGTGTTTTGGTTTTGTTTGTTTTTTTAAGAGATTTAGGAAGTTTTCCAAGAAACAGACTGACATCCAAAATTAAGAACCAGCGAGTGGTGGATTTAGCATCTGAATCAGACAAACGAAACAAAGCAAAAACAAAACAAACAAACAAACAAAAAGAAACAAAAAACAAAAGAAAATTTAAAAGGGAACAACAAGAATAAAATCCAACCCAGAGTGATGCACACTACGCCATGGTCCCCACGTGACTTGCCAGCCCCTGCAGGGTAGAGGTTGGCTCACTGGTGCTCCAACCACAAATCACATTCTGATCTTGTTTCAAAGCGAACCGAGCCTGAGAGAGGTTTTTGTAGATTCTCCTCTCCCCTTGATGCATGCACTCTTGATGGATTCGTGAAAACAAGTTGTGAGACCTTCCGGTCAGTCTGTCAATAAGTGTGACTCCTTGTTGCTTCTTCACAGCTCTCGGAGGGTGGCAACGAGAGGCTGGAGCTCCCCCACAGCAGGCAAAACGACTCCTTCGAGGAGCCCAGGACAAGGTCTTACTCCCTGACGATCCAGAACACTACGGTCTGCAGCTCTGGCATCTACAGGTGTGCCCTGCAGGAGCTGGGAGGGCAGCGCAACTTCAGCGGCACTGTGGCTTTGAAAGTGACAGGTGAGCTCACTTGACTTCCCACAGATTGGGCTGTGCTTTCTGTGTGCCCCGAAGTCTCTCCTCTTCTGAATCTGACCCTGCAGCTAAGGAAAACCTCTTGGTTGGAAACCAATTCCTCTGAAGAACAGCATGTTTTTTTTTTTTCTCTATGTGGCTTAATCTATGCATTGACTTTTGCCCGACATTTGCAGGCACTAAGGCCAGAAGTGACAAACATATTGTCACTCAGGCCCTGGTTTTGCACTACAATTAGACTTTCCTCATGTCCTGTATCTTAGAACTAAGTTAATAATCTTCACATCCCAAGATTATGAGTGCTCTTTAAAAAGCCAGTCAGCATTTGCACTTTGCTCCCTGCTGACCCCCACCCCAGACACAAAGACCTTACACCCTTTTTAACATCCAGCCCTCTGCCATGGTTTGCTTGTCTTTGTGACCCATTGTCCACTTGCCATGAAATGAATGGAGTAGCTAAATATACATCTTCCCCAGGGGCAAGCTAGTCTCTGTTCTGCGCTTCTCAGTACACAGAAGGCTCTCAGCAAATATCCAAATGGATGAGAAATGAGACTAGCCCGATTGGGGGGGGGGGAGTTCTGAGGGACAGAGAGGAAGTGAAGAGCATAGCAGATTGCCTTCCATCTTCTCTACTAACACAGTGTTGCCTCCAAGTTAAGGGTCAGATGGAATGAATTGCTCTGATCTAGCCCAGATGTTAACGCTGACACTCACTAGTGCGCGGCTGGTTTTGCCACTGTTTTAATCTAAGCCTCATCTCTCAGATGGGGCCAGTAACATCTGTATGTTGAGTCTGTTGTTAATTTTAATGAGATATTACACTAGGTAATTTACTATTTAATTTAATATTATGTAATTTAATATTATGGTGCCTGAGGTAGACAGAATACTCAGTTGTTGTTAGGGGTCCCTAAGATAACATCTCTCAACCTTTTCCATTGAGTTATAGACCCTCATGAGAATCTTTTCCTAGACCACTGCATTACAGTTTGGAATCTAATCTCAGCTCCATAAGACTCAAGGGAACAATTTCTTGAAATCATCTGCCCGTTGCCTGTCCCTGCCCAGGCGGTGAGCCAAGCCCATTGGCAACCTCACTGCAACGCAAGCCAAACATCAGCTAGTGTCTGAATGGGACACGGCCCTTCTCCCTGACTGTTCCTGATTGGGTCTCCCTTCTACCCTCCTCTAGTGCCACAGCCGTGGCCTCAAACATCCTGAGAGAGCCTGTCCTTACACCCTATGATGCTGGCCTTCTCTAAGGACCGCAGATGAGAGATGAGGCAGAGTAGAATGCTCAGTGTGCATGCAGGAAACCCTAGGTTCAGTTTGAAGTGCCAATAAAAACCAGGGATTGTGCACATGCCTATAATCTGGGCACTCAGAAGGGAGAGGCAGAAAGATCAAGTCATCTCTGAGTCACCTCTGTTGCATGGTGAGTTCAAGGCCAACTTCGGCTGCGTGGTACCCTGTCTCAAGAAGACAGATAAAACAAAGCTCTGGATTTCTTGTAAAGAACAGGCAGATCCCCAGTTTCATTTTCTAGTTTGAGTTCCCTTAAGTTGCGGACATTCACCCAAGAGTTCACCTAGTCACACAAAGTTAAGGCAGTTCATGGCCCTGGAAGCTCAGCAAACATCCCACACATCCTGTGGGCATACAGCCAGAGCAATGTGTTGGCAACCACTTAAGACTTCAGTCACTGCTACCACAACCGGTCTTTCCTGAACTGAGGGCAGGGAGGGACACATTAGGACCAGAGGAAGCAGGAGTGGAGCAGGGTAGGAGAGTCCTTCAGTGTCTTCATAGGTTCTTTCTCTTTCTTAAGGATGCCCCAAGGAAGCTGCGGAATCTCCTTTCCGGAAGTACAGGGCCGAAGCCGTGCTGCTATTCTCTCTGGTCATTTTCTACCTGACGCTCATCATTTTCACTTGCGTAAGTGTCTGTTCAAAATGTCTATGGCTGTGATGGGGTCCCTGGGGTCTGACGGATGATTCCTGTAGGTTTTGTAGACAGTGTGAATCGTTGAACACTCACCCACTGAAGGCTGGACACTGGAGGCCTCCATGCTGGGAAGTGCCCTGGGATTCCTCCAGCTTGCTTTTGGTTTAGTGAGATACGTGGAACGTTGTGTCAAGCCTGTGTCACATAGGTGGCTTATATAGGAAAGCTGAAGAATCCCATGGAGACCTGAAGGATTTGTGATCACAATGTCTTCATCCACCACCTTGGGGCAGAGGCGTTGCTCTTGCAGCTTTGATCACATGGCTCTGGGCTTTTTCTCTCTTAGTGGATCTGCTTCTGGTTTTGTACTTCGCATCCTTTTAAAGACTTGATCCTAAGAAGTCAGAATACTGGGGTACCCAAAAGGTCCTCTGGAGTAGGGGATGCCTGCCAGTACTGGGCCATTCCTGACATGCCCTTTAGCTATTTATTGGCCATAGGCTCCAGCTGGAAGTCTCTTAAGCCTATTTTTGCCTGGCTATTCACATGGACTGACCATGTCCCTCATGGAACAGGGCCATCTGGGACTCGGCCCAACTGGGAAATAATCATCTCCATATATCCCAAGGTCACCAGAAGGACTAGCTGCACAGGGAGCAGGATAGACTCATCCTGGAGCCTTTGCAGGGCAGGCTATTGTCATCTCATCTGCCATGTCCTTGTGTTCAGCTGCCTGTCCCTTTCCCTGTTTCTGATTTCTGTTCTAAAAATGAATCAATAAACATCATATCATATCCCATAACTATATAAAATTATTATAAGTGAATAAAGATTTCGGTCAGGAGCTTATTTTTTTTAAAAAAAAAACCAGAACAAAATGAAATACTGGTGTTTCATAATCAGGCAAAGGTGAAAAAGTGTATTTTTTGCAATATCCATGACTTTGAAATGAATTGTTGAGCAATATACTAAGATTTTTTTTCTGGATGTTATCAATTTCTCAAAGAATGATTACAGCAGTTGATCTGAAGAGGGGTCTTAAGGTGTATGTATTTTTGGTGGTGCTATCAATAAGTAAAGAACTTTTCATAAAAGTGATTTAAATAAAATAGAGGCTTTATTTAAAATAGTTTTCAAACAAAAAGCTAATATATACAGATAAAGCAAACGACTTCCATGAGAACCCACTGCATAGGACAGACATGGTGGCTATGCCCCTGGTCTCCTAGAACTTGTAGTTTGGTCAGCAGTGCTGTCTGTTCTATAAGAAGATAACTAGGGTGGTCAGACAGTACATTCAAGATGGCTGCCTCTGGTTTCTTGCTGGCAGCTGTCTGCTTCCACAGGAGCTGGCTTTCCACATTTGGGGCAGTAGGAGCTAGAGAGCACTGCAGTTAGAAAGCCATGAGTCTCCTGGTGAGACTTGGAAACATCAGGGAAGTGGTACTTACAGTTTGAAAAGAATGAGGGGTGGTGGGTATAACAGGTGCTTCCAAAATGAGGTGCCCAGACAGCTCTTGGGGGATGGTGTGACACCCGTCAAGTTTTCCCAATAATTTATTTCTCAAATCTTCTCATTTTTCTTTTTTACAGAAGTTTGCACGACTACAGAGTATTTTTCCAGATATTTCTAAGCCTGGTACGGAACAAGCTTTTCTTCCAGTCACCTCCCCAAGCAAGCATTCGGGGCCAGTGACCCTTCCCAAGACAGAAACAGTATGAGTAGGGTCTTTGCTGGTTTTTACGAAGCCGAGCGCATACCAGATCAGTGTGCCTGAATGCTGCCTGGACAAGAGAAGAATGAGCCCCACCCGCAGATGGCGACCTTCCTCTGAAGTCCTTCACCTGACAGTGGGTTCCACACTACTTCCTGCCACAGGGTCCTGAGCACCATCACATGATCATGAAGCATGGGGCCATCACTGCTTCTCTATGGCTGTCAGCTTAGTGTTTCATGCGGCTATCTGGTCAACCTCTTAAATGCTTTTCAGTCGTGTAAAAGCTATGGTGAGACGCAGGTGGAGCAAAGACATGGGAAATTTGAACACTCTGAGCTAGTCTTGTGACAGACTCCCAAGGACAGCTGTCCTCGTCTACATCTGGGATACAGCTCTTTGAATTTGTCCTGTTTGGCTGCACCAGTTCAGATGCCTCATATCTGCCAGAAGTTGACAGGCCAAGCTGTGAGCCAGTGGGAAAGATTTAGCAAATAATTTCCCAGTGTGAAGGTCCTGCTATTAGTAAGGAGTATTATGTGTACATAGAAATGAGAGGTCAGTGAACTATTTCTCAGCAGGGCCTTTTCATCTGGGAAAGACATCCATAAAGCGGCAATACAGAGGGGTGCCATGTTTATTTTTTTTAATCTACATGTACTTGTAAGAGAAGAATTTTCATGTTTTTCAGAGAAGTTTTTTTTTCTTTAAAAAAATGATTGTCTAGTTAGATAGCATTGCTAGCTGGCAAGCAGTCTGAGTGAATGTGAAGAGTGTCCCTCAGAGTGGGGACAGCAAGTTAGAAGCACTGTACAGTGTCCTGCTGGAAAGTGTGGACCATGGATTGCGCTACCCGAAGTCTGGCCACACTGTGCAAGCCTGTCTGTATGATCCTGGATGAGTCACTTGTGGCTTTCACTTTCTGGCTTGTAAACCAGATGGTTTTTATTTGGGTTCATTAAAAAGGGTACAAAAAAATGCGTCGGGAAAGCTGAAGATCCTATACACAGTGGCAACCCCACTGGGCTGTTATTCTTGATATCCTAGAGTTCGGGAGGTAGAGAATGCTGATCGTGTCTCACCTTTCCCATCAATCCAAAGAAAGCTATAAAGAGGACGCTACCATGTCTTCTGTGTGAACTCTTCCTGAGAAGTGTGGAGTCTGGCTCTGCGTTTTGTTCTTGAAGGACCAGTCACAAGTCCTTGGAGATACGGACCTATGGGAGCTACTGGGCCATGGCAGGAGGGAGTTCTCAGATGTTGCACTGATGTGACATTGTCGCGTTTCTTTAATGAACTTGTCCCCTTCCTCATTTGCCTCCCAAAGAAATGTTGTCCCTTTGATGACGTGTGCATCACCCACACTAACATGAGAGTGAAAAGCAATGTTGAGCTGACCCAGTGTTTGCCTCTTCCTCGCCACTTTCATGCTATTAAAGGCGTGCATGTGAGAAGCGGTGTTCTCTTCTGTCTTTATAATGATTCATACTTTGGGATGTGTGCTTGAATGCTGATTGGGGAATAAGAATGCGGAAATGGTACTGGGAAAGGATTTCATGTGTCCGGGGCAGGAGTGGGGGACAGAGGCATATGACTGGCAGACCTCTGTGACACGGCATTCCTTCTTCCAAAGTCTACCAGATCCATCCTGGAGCTGCATCCCTACCAGCTAATACAAGGTTAGCTTACCCACCTATGTGACCATGGGGGAGGGAAGGACTGAAAGGGAGGATCTTCTAAATGATGTGTGAAGTTGGGGGCCCTGGTCTTGGGATTCTTTGGGTTTTATCTGAGGTTTTAAAATAGACACCTAACCCCTAAACTGTTAGGAAAGAGATATACAAAGTGCTGGTGGTGGCTGTAAATGCATTGCATCACTGGGAGAGGCTCTTTGTGAAGATGAATACATACGAAGTATCTATCAAAGTTGTAGAACCACTTGGAATGAATTCAGGTCTGTCGTCCAGTGCTTTCCAAAGGCACAAGACAACTTAGTATCACATCGAGAGACTCAGACCTCTCATCCATCTGAAGCTGTGCCGCCTCAGTCAGGAGATTTAGGGTAAGAACTGCTATTTCTTCACTAAATAGGCTCCAAGGACTGAGCGAGGGAGTTCACGGAGGAGCTCGGTGTCTATAGGAGACTATAGGAGAATAAGAAAGGAGAAAAGAGGAGTGGAAGAAAGGCTAATGCCCACAAATTTATGACAAGCTTGTTTTATTAAAAGGAGTAAATTGTCTTGCTGGGTGTCGCTTGCTGCCTTCTGAGAATTAACACACAGTGAAATAAACTCTCCGTGGTCATGAGAGCTCTTGTATGGAGACCAGGGGGGAGGGTTGCCCTTGTTGGGTTAGATAGACCTAACTAGAAACATTGTTAAAATTTGATAGCAGGTTGGCTCCAATGTTTCGCACCTAATATTTAGTGTTAAAAAATGTGTGTGTGTGTATGTGTGTGTGTGTGTGTGTGTGTGTGTGTGTGAGAGAGAGAGAGAGAGAGAGAGAGAGAGAGAGAGAGATACAGAGACAGAGAGACAGACAGATAGGGAGTCAGAGACAGAGAGAGACAGAGTCATACACACAGAGGTAAAGACAAAGGGAGAGGGCAGGAAGAGGTGTGGAGATGGAGACTTATGCAGGCAATCCCAGATGGAGCAAGGAAAAGCATAGGTGAAGGGCAGGCACATTATCTCGGGTGGTTAGAGCTACGGCACAGCACTGATGGATCCAGAGTTGTGAGGTCACATTGTCGGATCATTTGGGGATAATAGCCAGGAAAACAAGGTGAGAAGTAAACAAAGGAGCTGGGGGAGATGTGTGGTATCAAAACCACAGGCAGGCTGGAAGCTCAGAGTAGCGCAGCATCAGTAGAAAGGACAGGAAAGATGGGGACCTTTTTTAAAAATTATTTATTCATTGTATGCTTGCATGTACATGCCTTGGCATGCCTGTGGAGATCAGAGGTCAGAGGTCAGTTGCAGGAGCTAGTTCTCTCCTCCCACCAAATGGATCCTGGGGTGTGAACTCAAGTTGTAAGGCTTGGTGACAAGTGCCTTTATCCACCGAGCCACGTCTCTGGTCTTGGTTTTCAGTGTCAATATGAGACCGAGGTGTCGCAACTGTGTGTTTGTGTGTGTCTCTCTGTCTCTCTGTGTTTTTAAATTAAAGTCTCCTTTCCCTTTTAAAACAAAATAGACTGGGAAGGTAGTCAGTCTTTCCATTTTTACCTGTACATAGCTGAATCATCTGAGGGCACAGAACATGCTATGTTTCCCAGCAGTTCTTCGCGCTAATAAGCCTGCCATTGATGATATGCTTCAAGCTGGCTTTAGCCCTCATTACTCCCACTTCAATTTTTCTGTCCTAGAAAAATATGCCTAGTGTCCATTCTCCTTATATAACATGTTATTTATTATGCCTGACCAGCTGTCTTCTAGAAGGCAGCATGTATCATCTGAGTTCTTTCAGTTTATGTGTGTGTGTGTGTGTGTGCGCGCGCGTGTGTGTTTTCAATCATATAACTAATACTGGATTCCTTCTTGGTTCTTTGCCTTTTCATTTCTGCCCAGCTGATTCCGTGTTGTGCAATTACTCTTTAATTTTTAAAAGTAGCTCAATCAGAGTGAACACACCAACTAAGTATGATGATAAACCCATTGATACCTTCTGGGCCGTGTGATGGTTGTGCTGGGGAACGAGTATGAATGTGTGATGGAGAAAGGAAAACACAGTGCAGCCGCACAGCTTCCAGCATCGCTCCCTGCTCAGACTGTCAGACATCACACGCAGCCCCTCTGTCCGTCACTGTCCACGCATTTCACTTGTACACCTCTCTTCTCCTTGCCTTTTCTTTATTTCTTTCTCCCCATGAGACTCCAGGCAGAACACAGTTAGGTCACATGGGACTACCAGGAAAACATCATCTAGGCTGGGTAGATCTGTTTCCATGGTTCCTGAGAAGTTCAGGTCAGGGAAGGAGGTGGATGTCGGGTACCAAAGCAAGTCTTCCCTTCTTTTCTCCTCTCAATGCGTATACACGTACAGCATCCCTCCGGGCAGAGGAACTGGACCTCACTTGCTGGCTCATTTCGATTCTGCATGTGAAAGGGATATTGTTTTTGCTTCTTTATAAGAGGGACTACTTCTTCCAATTGACCACTTTTCTCCCTTATGCTTTGCCAAAGTAGCCTGTTTACAATCTACTCTCGCAGATTATAGTACTTACCAGAGGCAAGAGGGAGAAATTCACACACTCAAGAGCTTTGTGATGCCCCACAGAGTTGGAATGCTTTCTTTCAAAGGGGGAAAAAACCATCTGTAAATGTGTATGTACTTGCCCAAGTCTCCCCCAAAGCCAGCTGGACAGCCTGTCAGCATCTCCCATTCAGGAACAACAAAGGCCCATGTCAGAAGTCAAGGGACGGGAGGCTGAGAACTAATAATAATTTTGTACTTACGCAGCAGTTTTTATCTGAGGACCTCGGAGTGCTTTACAAACATTAATTAAATCGCCCGGCAGCCCTGTGAGATGCCTGTGTATCCCTATTTCCAACTGGCAGGGGGTAATGGGAGGAGAAGTGTGGGCATGGAATGATGCTGGAAACAGGCCGCGTCACATGCCTGTGGATTGTGGACTCAGAAGTGGGACCATTTCCCTATGAGCCCAAGACCGTGGTCAGGGGGAAAGCCCCCAGCTGGGTCAAGGGAATGGGCTGGTGATTTCCCAACAGGATCCAGCTTATACATCAGCAAGAGAGCCACACACACCAGGGCTTGAAGGATGCTGACATGGTCTTCCAGAGTCTCATCACCACCAACCAAGGCAACAATCACTACAAACTGCTTTTAGTAGTGACATGATAGCAAACACAGTGACTGTCATGCGGCATGTCCTAGGAAGAAGAGACAAGCTATCTATTCACCCTAGATGGGCACGCACCACAGACGAAAGACACGATCCCAGGCAAATCTGGCTTGTCCCCCTAATGAGTTTATTTTGGTTACTGATGGTAGCATGGCTGACCAGCAGGCACCTCCCTTACAGAGAAGCCCATTACATTGTGGGTAATGACTCACGATTTGCAGTCAGCTTCACTGGAGAGTCCTCTCTCCCAGCAACTGTTTCCTGTTGTCATAATTTGGGGGAGGGGCCTTTGAAGTTTGTAGCTTTCATGAACTTCCAGAACCTTGTCAATTTGTTTCCTGTGTCTTATGAACCCTATACCCCAATCCCAGGAAATACTGTTCAAATTCAGAGGAGGCAGCTGTACAACAGCTGCTTTGATTGCTTGTAGATATGGTCATAACTGCCATATGGAACACCAGTATTCAGTCTTACATGCTGTTGCCTCTAACTATGCTCTCCAGAAAGATCTATTGACGTCTTAACCTCTGGTGCCTATGAATACAACCTACTCCGGAAGTAAAGTCTTTGAAAATGTAGTTACCATGAGATGCTGGAACTTAGGTCGCTGTCCATATAAGAAGAGGGGAATTTGGACACAGGCTCAGATAGACACACAGGTAAAAAAGAAGGCCTGGTGAAGCCAGAGGCAGCATTGAAAGTGATACATCCACAAAGCCAAGGAATGCCAAGGATTGCTGGCAACACCAGAAGCAGGAGCGAAGCCTAGAGGTGGTCTTACCCAGGTGCCCCCAGAGGGAACATGGCTCTACCTTGTATCAGACTTCTGGTTCCAGATCCGGACAGTCTTTTGTTGTTGTAGTTGTTATAGGCAGGCTAGCATGTGGTACATTGTTTGGCAGCTCCAGAAAGAAGAGGCTTAAATAAGGAGGCTCTCAGATCTAGGCTGATTAAAACATCAAGCATGTGAAAGGTTTCCTAAAGGAACCAGGCTGAAACGTGTTGTTAAATGGGTGGTGGTTTCAATCATGATGCTTCGGCTGATGATGAGGACAGGCGGGTGGAATGCGCTAGAGTGTAATAATGCATAATGATGTTAGAGACATTACTGTGGTCCTCTGGCACAGCAGGTATCGGCTCTTACACAGATGTTTTAACCCTCTTTTTTAAGATTTATTTTTATTTATGTGTGCACATGCATAAATGGAGACCGTGCTTTTATTTCACGGCCACCCAGACCTGAATAATCACACAAAACTATATTAATTACAACACTGTTTGGCCAACGGCTTAGGCATATTCATAACTAGCTCTTATATCTTAAATTAACCCATTTCTATTAGCCTGTGCATCAATCACTACGAGGCTATGGTTTACCGTTAAGGTTCTGGCGTCTTTCTCCTTCAGTAGCTACATGGCGTCTCCCTAACCTTGCCTTCTTTTCTCCTCTATCTCTGCTTGGAATTTCTACCTTTCTATATTCTGCCCATAGGCCAAAGCAGTTTCTTTATTAGCCAATGGTCATAAAACATATTCACAGCATATGGGGGAAATCCCACATCTTGTATGTCTGTGTGTCTGTGTACATGGACGTCTGTGAAGATGTCAGAAGGTATTGGGTTTCCTGGAGCTGGAATTACAGGAGATTGTGAGCCATCAGAAATGAGTTTTATGAACAGAACTAATATCCTCTGAAAAAGCAACAAGTATTCTTACCCACTGACACATCTCTCCAGCCCTTGTTTTTTTTTTTTTTTTGTGTGTGTGTGTGTGTATTTTTTGTTTTTCTTTTTTTGTTACTCTTATTTTGGTCTGTTGACTTGCGTTGTGTAAATGCCTTCAATACAGTCCATTTCCTCATCCCTAAAGTTGACTTTGTTTAAAAACATTCAAAATATGTACCCAAAAGCCATTGCTGCTGGATCAAGGATAACAAAGGGGAAAAAAAAATCTGTTGCAAAAAGACTTAAACTCTGGGAATGTCATTATTCTGTTGAGGGTGAAGTTGTAGACATTCAGGACAGGGAGTCATCTGTTGTATTCATCTTCCATCATCCTCTCTTCAGACTCCTTCTTTTAGAAGCACAAGCAATCCCAGCAGGGGTAACACATAAATCAATACAACATGGACAGGATACATTACTGTCTGAAAAAGAAATTGTGCTGGAGTCAGACAGACGTGAACTGGAATCTGGGCTCCATCATTCACCAGTTCAGTCATATTACACAGATAGCCATTTCTCTTGGTGTCTCAATTTGCTTCTTTGTTAGATGGGTGTTAGGACCAGCTCCTGAATTTCAAGTAAAAGTCTGGTATAAAAAGCAATTTAAATTATTAACCTCATTTTCTTCTACATGTGGTTCCTTCACTTGGAGCCTGGGAGACGCTGGTCATAGGACAAGCACTCTGGAGTGGCAGCAGACGGATGCCCAGAGGGGGTCCAATAGAAGAGGTTTCAGAATGGATCTGCTGTCACACTACAGACTACAGAGAAGCTGCTTCCTTCCTTCTCCATGTGTCTTCAGTAACCCCCAGCCCCCTAAAAGCTTCCTTCCTTTCCTCCCGGAGTCCCCAGAGCTACGGAGACTGAGAGTCCCAGCTCCCTAGTATCTGGCCGGCAGTGGGCAATGGAGTAAAATCTTTCTCTACCTTTCCTTTCTAAAGTGGTGTAGGGGTGGGCACATTATAGAAAAACAGAGGACTCCGCTGTGCGGAGCAACACGCAGCAGCCTATGTTGCCAGTGGAGCCCTTGGCAGGCTGTGAGCCAATTGGCACACAGGAAGGAAGCTGACGTTGCTCCAGGCACTGGACTAGGCAGCTCCTGTTCCTAACCAGCACAGGTCAGTTTTGTCTGTTTGTGTGTCTGCATTTGAATGGGGAGGTTTCACACACACCAGGTAAGTTCTCTGCCTCTGGGATATATATGCCCATCCTAGACCTAAACCGAACCAGGGGAAGGACAACTCAGTGATCTCACCTTTAGACATGGTCACCAAAGTGATCTCACCTTCAGACATGGTCACCAAATCCCAGTTAAACCCATCAACTCTGGTTTACCCAAATCCAAATAACCGTTATGAACCACCTGGCCAACTTTTCAGACCCTGGACAGATACTACCCAGTCTTTAGAGTGGCTTTCTATCTCTAGGCTCTCCATGGCCAGAGTATATGGGAAGCCACCTTGGTTAAAAACACCATTTTTACTACATTCTCCCTCTCCCTCAAATAAAGCTGGGATTACAAACATCTGCCTAATGCTTAGTGGGTTCTTTCCCGCCCCTGGCTGCCCCTGCATGTCCTTCTCATCTTGGCTTCAGAAGAGTTGCCTCGCGTTACTCCCCAGTCTCTGCATGGGCCACCCAGGGATGATCACCACTGCTCTGGGCGCTACCGAGTCTGAGGGTCTTGCCAAAGGATACTCCCAGTAATAAGTTAATTTCTGGAGAATTCTGAGGATGGAACCACTTTCTGCTACCCAAGTGCTGTTTTCAGAAATACCTTGTTCCTCAACAATGAGCTAAAATCCATGGTGGTGTCCAGCCAGGCTCTTGTTGCTCCAGGGAGCTGCCCTGCTCATGTGGGTTTCATAGGCAGGACTTTTCTTTCTCATCTTCTAGACTAGGCCTTCTCAACTTGTGGGTCATGACCCCTTCTGGGGGCTGAATGATATCTTCACAGGGGTAGCTGATGCGGGAGAATTATTTGTATTCTGTCAATCATGTTTTAAATAAACGCTGATTGGCTAGGCAGGAAGTATAGGCGGGAAAACCAGACAGAAAGCAGAGGTGGCACAATGAGAACAGGAGAATTCTGGGAAGAAGGAAGCCCATTCCTCCCACTCCTGCCCAGATCACAGAAGAATCAGGATGTGAGCTGCCTCGCTGAGAAAAGTACCAAGCCATGTGACTAACATAGATAAGACTAATGGGTTAATATAAGCTACAAGAGCTAATAAGAAACCTGAGTTAATGGGTCAATCAATCTATCATTAATGTAGACTCTCTGTGTGGTTTCATTGGTGCTTACTGGCTGTAGGAACTGGGCAGGAAGGAAACCCCTACAAGCAGGCCTTCCTGTTACAGGTAGCTATCAGATATCCTGCACATCAGATTATTTACATTAAGATTCATAACAGTAGCAAAATTACAGTTATGAAATAGAAACAAGCCAGGCAGTGGTGGCACAAGCCTTTAATCCCAGCACTTGGAGGGCAGAGGTAGGCAGATCTCTGTGAGTTCCAGGCCAGACTGGTCTACAAGAGCTAGCTCCAGGACAGGCTCCAAAGGTACAGAGAAACCCTGTCTAAAAGAAGAAGGAGGAGGAGGAGGAGGAGGAGGAGGAGGAGGAGGAGGAGGAGGAGGGAGGGAGGGAGGAAAGAAAGAAAGAAAGAAAGAAAGAAAGAAAACCAAAATAATTTTATTTATGGTTGGGAGGGTCACTACAACATGAGACACTTTATTAAAGGGTCGTGGCATAAGGAAGATTAAGAATCACTGGTCTAGAATCTTCAGGAGGGTTTTTGTTTGTTTTCAGGGCCTCACACATGCTAGGTAAGCACTCTACCACTGAGCTACATCCCCAGCCCTCTGTGTACATTTTGTTTTGAGATGGGATCTCACTAAAGGCTCAGGCTGGCCTTTAACTCATTTTGTAGGCCAGACAGGCTTTCTTAAACCTCCTCCCTCAGTCTGCTGAATAGCTGGACTCAGAAGCCTAATGCTCCCAGACTCTTAATTCCAGGAAGGAACCAGCTCTAGATCCAGTCTCTCAATGACATCTCCTAGGAAGTGTGATGACTCATAGAAAGACGTTATTATTCTTGTCAGGTGCAATCAGACAAAGTCAGACAAAGAGCCAGCAAATGCTGATGTCAGAGGGACTCTTGCTTTCCTGTTAGAGGCCACGAAAGTCCAGGACGCGCTTGAGGCACTGAGGAAATTCCCCTCATGCTACAAACGTCCCGTGGGTCCCACAGCACACACACACACACAGAGCTGGGCAGCAGAGCTTGTCTTTAATGTTCATTAAGACTCCAATTCAGACAAGATGCTCCTGGCACAACACATGCCCAGGTGGGACAGTGCCAACAGACGCCAGCTCCTGCTTGTGGTCCACACAGTCATTGAACTTTCTATTCAAGTAACTTATTTAAATGTCTCTCCTTCTGTCTTTAAACTTTTCCTTTCATCTCAATTTAAAAAAAAAAATCTATGGTTTACTCTGGCTTCTATCTTCTCATGGCAGTGTTCATCTTGTTCCAAATCAATATCTTTATTCTTTGAAGAATGTCACTCTGATTATTATTTAGGTTGGCAGAACACTACAGAGATTGGTAGCCGTCTCTTACATTCCCTACGCTTCATTCCTAGTGCCAGCAAGTGAGACCTGGGCTTTGCTCAAACCAAAACCAAAAATCAGTCAACTGACCACCACCAAACAAAATGCCACCCCGTGTTTTTGCTCAGGCACACTAGCACTCCAGATGACCTCAGCGCGGAGCCGGGTGTACACTCTCTTAGGTGTCTGCCACCTTTCTTGAGAGGTCATGGGGCCAGCTGGGCTGAGCTTCTTTCAGCTTCGGGCGCTCATTTTCTTTGTGTGGTTTAGGGTTAAACTGATCAGGTATGACTGGCTTCAAGGCCAGCTCTGGGGCTAGTTGTGGTCGGGAGGATGGAGGAGAAGGACAGAATCCCATTGGTCAGCTTCCTTTCTTCGCCTCCCTGCTAAATGCCATGCTGACAGGATACAATGCTATCATCCGGCTTTTTTATTCTTTCTTTTTAATTGTTTTTATTGAGCTATGCATGTTTATCCACTCCCCCTCCCTTTCTCCCCTCTTCCCTTTGACCCTCTCCCACGACTCCCACGCTCCCAATTTACTCAGGAGATCTTGGCTTTTTCTCCTTCCTGTGTAGATCCATGTATGTTGATCTTACGGTCCTCTTTGTTGTCTTATGGGAATCCTGTTGTCTCTAGTCCCTAGGCCAACTTTCAGGTGGAAGTTCCACCTCAGTCCCCCCCTCCTTCTTCCTCTCTCTCCAAACCCCATCCCTCAGAAAGCGTGCTGAAAAAGTGGCTCCTCCCTGGAGATGCTCAAGACCACGCCTACAGCCTACGTGGTATTTAAATCACCCCCTAGGGAAAGGCCGCGTAGTTTTCCAGGTTCCTTCTACCTGGCTCCTCTCTGGGGCGCCAGAAGACCATCCGGGAGCGTTTTACTCATTAAGCCTGAGCTTTTAATTCTTAATTTGGTTTGGTTTGTTGCATCAGTGGAGAGACTTAACATCGGGCACGGAAACCTTTCACCATCCGCAGGCATACTCCAGAGAAGAGCAGAAGAAGCCTCCAGGGTGATGACCGGAAGCCAAAGCAGCCCAGAGTTCTGGGAGTGAAGACAAATGAGTCCATGAAGAGACGAAGAGAGAAAAGGCCCTGCTATGGGACAGGTCCCTGCTTGGGGTGGTGCGATGTGAACTACACTGGCGGAGGGTTTGTGCCAGGTTCTCTAATTTTATAGCTTACCTTCCCTCATTTATAGCTTACGTAACTGGACCATAGAGAGGTTAAGGAGTGTGACGCGGTCCACAGCCAAAATGAAGAGCCAGGATCCAGACTCTGGTCTGCAGCTCCATGTGACTCCTGGATCCTGACATTTCATTCAAGATCCTCATAGGAGGAGGGAACTCACACATCTTCTGTAGAACAAACCAGGCTGTCCTCCAGGCCTGATTTCTTGTTCCCATTCATGTG
Source organism: Myodes glareolus (assembly GCF_982192425.1). Classification (NCBI taxonomy): domain Eukaryota; kingdom Metazoa; phylum Chordata; class Mammalia; order Rodentia; family Cricetidae; genus Myodes; species Myodes glareolus. The sequence goes on from NC_142039.1 coordinate 60,218,002, forward strand.
GTTTCCAGTCAGATATTGACAACAATCCCCAAGGCAAAAGAAATGGCATGAGTCCGCCTATGTCCAGAGGGGCGGCGGGGCCGCAGTAACTACAAGCAGGAGCCCCAGGCTCATCCTGTACCTCCTGTACGCCTGAACTGAATGCCCTTGGCAAGGAAGGACGTGAGCAAAATGGCTGCCAGGCCCAGAGGCTTCCTAACAGACTGCCTGAGTTATGTCTCTTTGGTAAATCTGATCCATGCAGCAAGCCCTTGGGGAGTCTTAACCTGCTCTGACAAATGACCTTGAGAGAATTACACTAGTAATATTTTCAGCTGGTTGGAGCCAGTCTTGGACGATTTCTCCAGGGTGTTAGGTGCGAACACAAGTCCATGGCTCCACAGTACACGTGTACGTGTTTGCCTTGGTCCCTGTGCTGTTTAGCGTGATTGTCCACATCTTTCTCTTCCCTAGTGGGAGCTTGTCTCTGTACCTCCCCCTCCCTTCTCTGGAAATGCAGCGTGGCCATGCGGACAAGAATCTTGTTCCAAGGCCATTGAGCGCGTGCTCACATTTAGTGACCTTCTGCACCAGTAATTCTGTCCTCCAGGGATTGGAATTGATTTTTCCCCTGTCTATATGTAAGCACGACTGGGGCGCACAGCCCTGTTACAAATGCCCATCTCAGGTGTGTGTTTAAAGGTGACCGGTGTGACCCTTGAGAAGATAAATGAGGAAAGTTATTTCACGGATGCCCCGGATAACCTCTGCAAATGGACGGGAAGCGTGCTTCGGTCTCCAGAGTAGTTTTTAATTTTTCCCTGCCATTTTTGTGTAAGTGTGGGGCACGTGTGTATATGGCATGCATGTATTGGGATGGGGTGGGGCACCTCACGTTTCCAGTGAATATATGCAAATCTGTCTAAATTCTTCCCTATGAATCTTGGGCAACCTAAGATTTAAAGGGGTGTCCAAACAGTCACTACTTGAGGGAAAGAAGTTTTAATGCTGTGCTTTTAATTAAATCTACTTATTTGTGTGTTTTTATGTGTATGGGTGTGTGAGGCAAGATATGTGTCAGAAGACAGCTGTGGATTGACTCTCTTTTTTCTTCTGTCATATGGGACTTGGGATGTACTTGGGTCATTAGGTTTGGCCACAAATGCCATTGCCCACTGAGCCATCTCACCAGCTGTATTGTCATATTTTTAAAAAAATAAAAATTAATGCCAAAATTAATGATGAATAAAATATTAAAACTATAAATTATAAACAACCAGCATTGTGATGATAATGATGTTTGCTTTTCATTTTTTGCTCAGGTTCCAGTAGGAAGCACAATGTTCCCTTCTTTGTGTGAATTATTAAGTTTTGTGTATGTGTTTTGCTGTTTGGGATGTTCTGGAAGGGTAGCATTGGTCACCACGGCTGAGCTTATGGGCCTTCCTACACTTTGCCTCCCAGGCAGACAACCTCTCAATCTGTGCCCCTTCCGGGCATTGCATGAGTTGAACACAGGGCTGTTCGGATGGTCTAAAGACACCAGCTAGTCTTTGTTTCCAGTCACTGAACAGAAAAGGACCTGTTCATCTGTTCTTCTGGTTCATAGTCTCTAAAATCCTGGACAATATTCATATCTGCTCATTAGTCTATTATGACTACAGTCCTTTTGAATGCTTTGTTCATTCAGGTTGCTGAAGCAAAGTGTCTTTGACCAACTGGGCTCTTTGTAAAGAAAGGAGGTTTCATTAGCTCTAAGTCCTGAGGTTCAAGAACCCAGCCACAGCCTCAGGTGCCAAGGAGGAATTATGGTGACTACACCACATGTCAGGGACACATATGAGAGAGGCCACACTGTGAGAGAGGAAACAAGAAATAGCCCAGAAAGTCAAACTCACTTTCATGGTACCTAACTGTTAGCTTTCCACCCAGGGGACAAAAATACCTGAGATAACTTTCAAAGAGGAAAGGGTTATTGTAGCTCACGGTTTCAGAGGTTTCAGTCCGTGAGCAGGTGTTGCTTTTGGATGATGTAGCAAGGCATGAGATCCTGGTCAAACAATGTGCTCATCTCCTAGTAGTGGGAAACAGACGGGAAGAGATGGAACTCTAGATTTTTCCCTCAGGCACCTCCTGGCAATGACCTCCTTCTGCCAGGTCCCTACTCTTGATATTCCATGACTTTCAAACAGCATCACAGGCCCAATATTTGGGTCATTGGGTGATATTTGAGATTCAAACCCTAACTTCTTTCTGAGTGCCCCAATGATTCGCCCCCATGGGTCTTATTCCTTACATGTTCCTACAGTCTCTCAGCACCATTGCATCAGACACCATGCCAATAGTTCATGAGTCTTTAGGAGACAAATTTTATTCAAACCATAGCAGCAAGCAGAACGATAGAAGTGGAATTAGTTTTCTTGAGGTTAGTGCCATTCTGTCCATACTATAGACAATCCAGGAACTGTCCATATCATGGGAGGATCCACTGTGGGCCATGGTAGACGCTCTGGTTCATTGATGTCCAGTCTTCTGTGTTGATGGGTTGGTAGAAGACCCCTTCTTTTCTCTCCTCCTTGTCTAGGGTTGTTGCACAGTTGAGCACAACTCCCCAAAGCACCTCCCATATACATATAAAGTCACCCATGTGGTCCCCGGTGACAGAAGCACAGGCATCATTTTAATTGGTGCTATTCTTCGAGGATATGGCTGATGGCTTCTGGTTCTTTCCAAAGAGCTAGCTGTTTTCTAATTGCGAAATTGACCTCTATTCCGCAGCTCCCCTGCATACCAGAATATTTCCTGGAAACCCCATCTGATTCAAAGCGAAATGACATTTCCTGGTGAGAGATGGGCCACGGGTTGAAAATATCATAGTCAACACTTTGCCCCAGTTGTGTTGTGCCTCTGTGGTCAGTCACCTAGGTCTTTCTGGGTCTATTAACCGCAAAGTCACAGGGTGACTCGGGCGCCCGGAGTCTGATGTGGGAGAAGTCAGTGAGAGACTGCTTGGCTGCACGCTCTGGCTTTAGCTTTTCCTGTGCATCCTTTGTCATTTCATACTTGCTCGTCCTCCTCGTGTATGCTGGCCTCTGGGAATCCATCTCATGTCTGTACGCTCAACTAAACCTCCCCAGGCAGACCTCCTCAATCCTGTGGAGCCTCTTTGGCCACCAAGATGACTCCTTTCAAATGCTGATATGATTCTGCAACATGTTTTTTCTACAGTCCTGCTCAACCCCTCGCGCAGAAGGTGGGGACACATGGAATCTTCTTTTCGCCTCTGTCCACCTGTCTGTGTTCACAGCTCAGCGCTCGCTCCACGTGGGCCCATCTCAAATGTTGGGCTTTGGTTCCCATCTCTTCCCTGTCACGGCCCAATTTCCTGCCTGAGGGCAGCTTCCAAGCTGCCAGCCTCCTCAGAGTTGGGTGGGAACAAAGTCTCAAGGCCAGCACGAGGACTCTTATTCACTGCTCTGGGTGCCATGTTCCATTCTCTGACATACCTGCGGAGCTACTCCGATTCACATTTCACTTCAGTGAGATCCTTGCATCTCTTGAGGACAGTTGCCTGGCTAGACAAGCAGACCGGGAGAGCTTCTTGCTTCCCATGACGTCAGCTCAACCATCTTGTACTCAGTGTCTCCACATCCCTTCAGTGACACTGGGGGTTTCATATTATGGAGCCTTTATTAGGTTTTAGAGAGCAGGCGAGTTTAATTCTCACTGGCCTCCCCTTTGGGGGACACTTAAGATGCACACTCTCAGTTTTTCTTGATGCTTGTTCTGACTTCATTTTCCAATGCATCCGAGAGGTAGAATAAACTAGTAGTCTCTTGGGTGGCAGCTAGGCTCTGGAAGTCCTTAGAATTAGCCAAGGAATTGGTGAATGCCACCTAGATAACATAGAGGAATATTCTCCAAAGACTCTTTGTTAACTCAGTGGGAAATAGCAGAGCATTGCAGTGGGGTTGTGTGTGCCCTGGCAACCATATGTGGTCGTGGAGGTGGAGGCAAGGGAAGCGCTTTTATAAGCAAATGAAGAGAATGACAGACAATGCTCAGATCAATAATTCTTGGAGACAGGATCAATAGCAAGAGCGACACCAGTCCAAGATTAAACAAACGGCTGTTGGACGGATGCCCTTGTAAGAGTGATTTTACACCAGGTGGCAATGGTTACTGCACTAGGTTGTGGGTCTGCCGGACTCCTTTGCGAAAGGTCCTTTCCATCAGCCATGCATTCGCGTCTTCCTGTCCATCATAATCTCCCAGTTTTAATTTGTTAGTTTATTTACGATTCAGTGGGGTTTGCTATTTTTATTTTTAAAATTTGTGTATGCCATGCGTATACCAGTGCCCACCGAGGCAAAAAGAGGTCATTGTGTCCCCTGGAGCTGCAGTTACAGGCAGTTGTGAGCCATCTGACATGGGGCCTGAAGCTCGGACTCAGCTCTTCTGGGAGAGCAGCAAGCATCTTAACCACTGAACCATCTCCCCTGCCCCAATTTGTGCACTTTGGAGACGGGATTTCATTATGTAGACCCAGCTGAGGTCTCAAACTCATAGTCCTGCTACCTTGGTGACTCAAGTGCTGAGATTTCAGGCACATGGCACCACCCTGCTCCCCTGGCAGCCCTTTCTATTGTTTCTTGTTAGGATTTGACAAAAGGTGATTCTGTTCTGATTCTGACGATGACTGTCACAGGGGAGTGCTATTCCATTTCTCTCTTCTACTTCCTGGTGAGTGGTTGGTGGTGGTGGTGGTCAGAATTTGGCGGCCCGGGACAAGTGACAAATGAATTGACATTTGCTTTTAGGGTAAAACCAAATGTTCACTGTATGCGTGGAGTTTTTAAAGTGATTTTCCATGTCCGTAGCCATTTTAGCGAGCTGACTCCTGAGTTTAGTGTTGGGTAAGGGGCTTTGTGGAGGGAATGGAGCTGGGACCGACCTGCAGGATCTTCTTAGAGAGGTGTGAGTGATGTCACCTTCTGGCAGAGGCAGGAATACATTGCCTGTGGTCCCTCTGTGACTTGACCAGTAATGGCTCAAGGTTCAGAATAGATGTAATTGGACCAATTAAACAGTTAAGAGTCCAAAAACAAAGCCTACATTTTCGTTTGTGCCTTTCAAGAGTAGGCTGTAATTTTTATTTAACCACACACAAACCACAGAGGTCTGACCTCCATTCCTGTCAATGCACAGAACTGGTCTTTGTGTGTGCGAGGTCATCCTTAGTTACTACTTGGGGAGCCATGTGTGGGCCCCTGCTGGCAACAACCAGGACAATGCTTCCTTGACAAACATGGTATATGTTGGGTAGGGGGTGAGGGGAAGAATCACAGTGCCCTGGTGGTTTGAGAGAAGGAAGCCAGCAGATATGCCCCGTGCCTGGCTCCTTGGTCTACTTTGGGACTCATTTGCACATTCTATGGCATTCTGACACCCAGAAGCACACACTTGTTATTACTGCATGTAAGAACTCCCGGGTAAAGTGTTAAGACTTTCTCATGGCCCCCAAATTGGGGGGGGGGCAAAAATCTTTGAAACAGAAAATGAAGTTTAGTTTGGATCCTCTGGGTCATTAGCCTGGATGTCTGCACGTGACCTTGCTAGGAAGTTTCTAGAAAGACATCAGTTTTTCAGCTCATGTGGTCTGCCTAAGAACAGTCTTCTGTGTCACGGAGTCTATGGAGTACTGAGTTGGCTGGGTCTCTGCTGGGAACCCGATGCCCCTATTCTGTGCCCTCGTCAGAGGAAGGACTGCATCACTAGTGGGCATTGCATTCACAAGAATTTGGCCCTGCTGGTGCCACTCTGCTCCTTTTGTGGCTCTACCAGCTCCCTCGGCCCCCACTCCGACCCCCATTGCAATTCTTACCACACCTCCCCTCCCCCCACACCATCCATACCAGAAAATAATGCATGACCACAGCTGCAGTTTCCTCCTCCACCACGGCCTCCCCTTCTGGACAAGCTTGTATTCTCAGAGGGTTCCGTCTGATCCGTGGACAGCTCTCACCTCTGCAGTTAGCCCGGCTTCTGCCACGGCTACTTTGTCATCCCCTGTGGAAAGAAGCATGTCGATTTCTCGACACCCACAGCTGGGCTTGGGGACCCTGGGAGATCACTGGTGGTGTGGGGGTTTGTCAGATTATGTGCGAGCTTGCCTGGAAAGCTATACCAGCTGGGGTCACTGGCCTTGTGCTACCCAAGGAGTAACCTAAGCTATCTGCCTTCGTCTCAGAGAGTTCTTGGAGCAGGGTCATCAAGTCAAAATGAAAGCTGGTGTCAAAGTGCAAACAGAATGTGAGCCAGGCAGTCTGGAGTTCATTCTGAGGGAGAGGAGAGGGGTGTGGGGACGCTGAGGTCCTGAGGCCATGGGACATGACAAAGGAGCATTTCAAGGCAACATTTTCTCTCTTCTCCTTTTTGTACTTTGTTACAGACCTCATTTTTTTTTTCTTCTTTTTTTCCCTATCAATAGGTGGTGGAGTTCTTTCACCTTTTTAACAGCTGACTAATATTTTCTGGTCAGTGACTTCTCAGGGTCACATGGACAGTCTCCAGCCTTTCACTCTCACACATGGCAATGAGCCGTCGGCACAGACATCATTTTGCAAATGAGCGGGGTGCCCATAGGACCCAGACTGAGAAAAGAGACTGCTGGGTCAGAGGGTAGGCACATTGGCAGTTTTAGTCGATATGACTATGCTGACCTTTGAAGGACCCCAGATTATTCCCCCGGGGTGACAAACGGTCCCTTTACTCCGCACTTCGCTGGGTATTGCACTGGACTTCTGGATCGCTGCGAATCTGAGAAGGGAAAATGGGATCCGTGCAGGTTTGACCTGTGTCTTGTAAAGGAGTGATTTTTTTTTCATCTGAAGGAAACATTTATATTTACTTTTCTAGGAACTGTTTATATCCTTTGCCCATTTTTGAAGTGGATTGATGGTCTTTAAAAAGTTAATTTGTAGGAAAATAAATGCATCAGAGAAATTCGGTTTGTATGATGGTGTTTTGTTTTCGCTTGTTGCCGACCGCTCATTTGTCTTCCTTTGCTTGTGGTATTCCTGGCACCAGGAGCTTTCTTTTGCTGTTTTATCTTCTTTCATTGCTTCTCAATCTTATGGCACAGTTGGAAGTCTTTCCACAGTCATCCTACTGTATAAATGAGCCTTTGGTGCTATAGTTTCCCATTGTAAAACGCTTAACAGGCCGATGTGGGGAGATCTTGGAAACCTGACTGGTGTGGCAGGAAAGGAGGGAAGGACAGACACACAGACACATGTACAGAAGAGCTGAGGTTAGGTGGGCTTTAGGCACTCTGATGGAGAGCAAGAATCCAGAACCTCAGCACATCTATTATATACAGTACAGGGGGAGGAGCTAGCCAGCCTTAGTAGGAGGTGCCTGGAGTCAGCAATCTCATGGCTGTCTGCACCCAGCTGTCTGCACCCACCCAGGGGGAGGAAGCTGCAGTGGCTGGCTCTCAGGAAGACTCATGCTTACACACACTGCCAACTTTCATTCTCAGCCCTGGGGAAGGTCTCTCTAAACATCGCGCCGGGGGAAATGGAGTGGGGGAGCTTCGCCATTTCTCACGGGTCTCAAGCACCGGGGCTTTGGCACGGCTGTGCCCATGTGAACAACACACATTCATTCAGGACTGCACTACCCCTCTGCAGGCCTGCAGCATAGGCTTGGCAGGTCCTGGCTGTTCAGCGCTGTGTCCCTCCCCTTTAAACAGCAGCTCTCTGGCTCCCTCTGGGGAACCAGTTTTCACCAGTGTCAGAAGGGAGCCCAGGGTTCACCGTTCCCTTTGTCTTTTGCAATGACTAGGGGGTACGGTTTATTAAGCCAGGAGAGCCCAGGACTCCGCTGTTTTTGAGTAATAGAACAAAAGAGCTCGTTAGTTACCAGGCTGGAAGAAAATGACAAAGGGTGCTTTCTAATGCCTCTGTCAGTCATAATCAAGTGTGAGTCTCAGGTTCTACCAACTGATGCCGCCAACATCCCTAAGTGTGAGTGTCTTAGGTTTCTATTGCTGTGATGGAAAACCATAACCAAAGCGATGGAAGAAGGAGTTTATTTAGCTTACACTTCCACATTGTAGTCCATCACTGAAGGAAATCAGGACAGGAACTCAAGCAGGGCAGGGGCCTGGAGGCAGGAGCTGCTGCAGAGGCCATGGAGGGGCGCTGCTTACTGGCTGCCTCCCAGTGGCTTACTCAGCTGCTTTCTTGTAGAACCTGGTTCTACCAGACCAGGGATAGCACCACCCACCATGGGCTGGGCCTTCTCCCATCAATCACTAGTTAAGAAAATGTCTTACAGACTTGCCTACAATCGGATCTTACAGAGGAATTTTCTTAATGAGATTTTCTGTCAGATGACTTTTGCTTGAGTCACATGGACATTAAACTATCCGGCACGGTAAGTTTTCCAAATATTTATTATTATTATTCCAAATGTTTTACTATTATTATTATTATTGTGGCAATATTGGGAATTGAGCTGAGAATCTTTCATAAGCTGGTGAAGTTCTCTGTAATCATGCTACTCCCATAATTCTCTTTTTACTTTTTGTTTTGATATAGAATCTGGCTTTGAACTCACTCTGTAGCCCAGTTCAGATCTGAGTTTGCTATTTTCTTGCCTTGGTCTCTAGAGTGTCTGGAACTAACAGCTTAAGCCAACTTGGCCTTGCTAGACAATTTCTTGCAATGAGCACAACACAGAAGAAAGAATGACCAAATCTCATTTATAATTTTCTGCAGTCACTTGTACTTATTGAATGGGCACATGCTTAAAATAAATCTTAGACATTGTAGATTCATGAGCCACCAGGTCTCAGTTAAACCCAGATCGCTTTGCAACCTGTTCTTAGAACTTCAAAACCAACTTCGCTGGGCATGTTAGCCCCACTCTGGGAATTCAAGCATAAGACTGAGGGGCCATCCACACTGGAAGTGTGTACCTGCTCTTGAACGTCATCTCAGTTTCAGTTCTGTCTCTGAGGCTGAAGCAGGATTGCATCAGGACCCCTTGGAAGGCTACTGCCCAGGCATGACTGCTCTCATGGTTGAGTTGAGCATAAAGGCTGAATTGCGCAGTAAAGCAATCTGGGTGCCAATGATGAAGGAGCGGTGCGAACATCAGTGCCCCGGGGATGAAGACATGGTCGGAGGGAGAAATGAGCCACTCTGTGGATGGAAGCAGAAGAGCAAGCCAGGGGGAAACCATGGGCAGGCAAGATTAAAAATGGGGTGCTGTCGTTTTGCAGCAGAGGGCAAGCAGGGGAAACAAAGGGGTTCAGCTCTGATCGTCCAGGGGTTGTCCACTGTGGGGACATGTGTGACGGCACAAGGGAGGCTGTGCCATGTCACCTTGTATGCTCTTCCTCTATTCTACATGCATGTATCACTCAGTGTTGTCCTGAACCCATTGTCAAGGCTTGTCTAGCATTTATAAGGCAAACTCCATCTTTTCCTGTGGCTTAGCCTTGCTTGCAATCTAGCTCAGAAGACTGACTTCAGCTGGTTGGAGGCATTTGCATTCAGTGCTGCTGGACCATGCAGTACTCCCTAGGAGGACCATTGGAACTGTGTTGGGGCGTCTTTCTGTCGTCATAATGATGAGGCACAGAGGTGGTCACTGGCATTAGGTGGATGGGCAGGCCTGCACTTCTGGCCTACTCAAAGACGCCTCCTTTCCCTCATGAAAACAGTTCCCTCCCCAGATGAAAAACCTTGGGTATCCTACAGACACTTAGCTTGTACCACCTGCTCCCCTTTTATGTGTGGGAGCCTTCACGAGTGTGCTCTCTAGTTTTATGTCAACTTGACACAAGCTAACATCATCTGAGAGGAGGGAACTTCAATTAAGATGTCTCTATAAGATTGGGCTCTAAGCCTGTTGGGCATTTTCTCAGGGGTTGATGGGGCGGGGCCCAACCCACTGTGGGTGGGACCACTCCTGGGCTGGTGGTTCTGGTTTCTATAAGCAAGTAAGCTAAGAAATTCATAGGAGCAAGCCAGTAAGCATCACTCCTCATGGCTCCTGCATTAGCTCCTGCCTCCAGGTTCCTGCCCTAGTTGAGTTTTTGTCTAGACTTCTATCAGTGGTGAACAGTGATGTGGAGAGTTAGCAAGATAAATTCTTTCCTTCCCAAGTTGCTTGGTCATAGTGTTTCATCACAGCAGTAGAAAGCCTAGCTCAGACAATGAGTATATCTGTACAATGCAACGCATTGCTCGCAGAGAACACAGAGGGGCGTCAGAGTCCCTAAAAGTGGAGTTACAGACACACATTAGCTACCATTGGTCCTTTGAAAGAGCTGTAAGCTGTCTTAACCACTGAGTCCTTATCTGTTCAGACCTCCTCTCCCACCCCCTAGTCTATTCCTTAAGGGCTTCTTTATTTTCAAGGTCATGCCTTTTAGTTGAAGAAGACTGAAAACCCTTCTTCTGCCCCAAACTTTAATTCACTTCTTATGCGGATATTGTATATTTTATCTTGAGTCAAGTATGCTTGATGGTTGTCATAAATTCAGAGAATGAAATGTGTCTGTTGTGTGTGTGTGTGTGTGTGTTTTGTGTGTGTGTATGTGTGTTGCCCTTCTAATCACAATGATCTCATTTTCCAGGAACAGAAGGTACTTTTAGCTGCTTGTAGATTAGATAGAATGTGTTGATAGTGTGTTGATTTCCCAACTTTCACCTCCAAATAAACACACACACACACACACACACACACACACACACACACACAGAGAGAGAGAGAGAGAGAGAGAGAGAGAGAGAGAGAGAGAGAGAGAGAGAGAGAGAGGTCTTACTCAAACCTGAAAAAAGGGAATCCACAACACACCAAAGTAATGTAATGAAATCCAACTTGGTGAACCAATGAGTTCTGGACTCACCAGGACTATCCCTGGATGCTCTATGGGTCCTTGGCTGCCTCTTGGGTTTTAGGCTGAGTATGAGCTTTGCCATTTTGTAGATTTGGCCCAAATGTTTGTAGGACATTTGCCCTACAAACTACTGTGATACTTGGGCTATTTATGGTTGTCTATATGATAAATGTCCCTTCATAAGCTCATGTATTTGAACACTTGGTCCCCAGGAGGAGGTGATATTCCAGGGAGAAGTCCCCAAGTAGAAGGTGGCTCATTACCTCCTCCACAGTAGGAGATGCTTCTGCCACGGAGATATTTGCATGTGCCACCAACTCTTTCATCTTGCTTTTTAAACACTGGCTGCAGAAGCTGTGGCTTGTATCCTTCATGGCCAGCTTTGGATGCTCTTTCCATTGGATGGCTTCTCTGTGGGGCATCACATGCCTGGGACATTGACACCCCTGGCCTAAAAGCAAGGCCTTGGACATTCCATAACACTGTATGACTCCTATGACCACACAGATAAAATGTCCTATTTCAGCACTGGGAGGAAGGATGAAAGGATGTAGTTTCCTAAAAGGTATACATGTTAGAAATAAAAGCCAGTACCTCCTCAGGATGTAGAAAGCAGACTTCCAGACTGGCGTCTGAAATGATAGGATTTGTCAAAGTTTCCTTACATCTGAAACGAGCAGAAGGTGGTAAAAATTGCCACATTAGAGGGAAATTGTACATCTCTAGAAGTTTTAAAAATCTGCATTTTCTCACACAGGAGTACGAGGCCTCGTGGGTTCCTCCCGCAATTGCTTTCTAGTTCACTTCAGCTCAACAGCTGCAGGTGGCTTTGTTAAATCGCGCCGGTCTGTTTCCATTAGCATTAGCAACATTTTATGTCAGCCGCACAGGCAACAACAGTCAGCCTTGAAAACTCCCATCTCCTCTTGCACGGAGAGCACACATCTGTGTTGCACCACACTTTCCCCTACGTTGTGGTACCATCTGTTCTTCTTGTTTCAGTTTCGGCCTCCTCTGAGCTCAGAAGCCTCCTTGCTCAGCCATCAGCTTTGGTGTTGATGAACTGCATTCTTGCTGAGAGCTGCTCGGCTTTGGGCGTATTCCCACTGCTTGTGTGTTTAATCTCATGAAAATATTTCATATAACCGGCACACACATAGCTGGGGACAGAAGTAGTTGACTTTAGAGGGATCAGGATCAGGGTGAATAAGAGAATTCACGAAGGTGGCAGGGGGCTAGACTTTTCTCTCTGAGGAGTAAATACGGGAACACACACTTTCTGCTGGTAACCTAAGAAAAAGGAACAAGCACATGCTTTTCTGATGGTAGCTTTCTCTTTTACTTCAACTTAAATAATCTCTCTATCTTGACAATCTCTCTTTACACACATACATCTCTCTCCTGCTCAGTTAGGTATGTCTACATTTAGTTACATCTCTTTACATACTGCTACATAGCTCTTTGCACACGCGCCCACTCTCACTCCCACACTCGCTCTCACACTCGTTCACTCTCTCTCTCACGCTTCTCTCAATGCTTCTTCCTCTCCCACGCTTCTCTGTCTCCACAGCCATCTTCTCTCAACACCGCTCCTCTATCTTTCTCTCTCTGTATCGCCGCTGATTCTCTGCTGCCTCTGCTCTCCCACAGCCAAATTCTGGATGATTAAGTTAAATCTTCAAGGTCTGACCAATTCTCAAAATCCAAGAGAAGTCAACTTGTTACTCTTGGGCTAGGAATGTCACACTACAAATTACTAGATATGGGTTAAAGCAAGGTGTGAGAGTTAGCCAATTATCTCTTAATGGGCCAGGCAGCAATTTAATTAATACAATTTCCGTGTGATTATTTCGGGCATAAGCTAGCCTGGCAGCCGGGAGCTGGGCGGGACGCGGCGGCTTCCCCTCTGTACTACATATTCCACCAGCAGCTCCTAAATAATGGCATGGTAACTTATTATTAATTATGCAAACTTAGCCTATATCTTAGGCTTGCTCAAAACTAGCTCTTATAACTTAACCCATTTATATTAATCTATGTTCTATCATGTGGCATTACCGTTCTTTCATCTTGCACCTCCTGTTTCCTCTCCGGGTCTCCTGGTTTCTTCTGCACACCGAGATTCCTTTCCACTTCCTTTCTCTCTTCAGAAATCCTGCCTGTACCTCCTGCTTCTTATTATACCCCTCAGAACAATACACCTTCACACGGTGTTCAGATATCCCACAACAACGGGTGTGGGGCACTGACGTTTCCCTTTGGAGAAATTTACAATTATAAGATGTTTGCTAAGATAAATTGTGAAGAAATAAGAGAAAAAAATAGTCATAAATCTATAGGCAATTCTAGGATGAAATGCCTGAGAATAAAAAGAAGCAACAGTAGCACCTTGGCTCTCTAAGTCACCTGCCCAAGAGTTTTTATGTGGCTGAAGGGCAGTGCTACAGGGTTTGGACCATGTGTACACAGCTGATACGTAAACAGCTCCAAGGGACTGGCTGATTAGTATTGAATTGGAGGATCACCAGAGAGACTCCCCGCTTAGGAGACTTCATACTCCTTCCTGGATGATGCTCAGGAAGCCCAGAGGGAAGGTCTCCCATGGTTACCCATCGTGAGGGCAGGGAAGATAAAGGAACAACACAGAACACTCAGGAAACATCAGCTTTCAGGAAGACACCTAAGCTATTGGTTAGAGGTGATCATAAAATTTTAACTGTCTCAGCAAGACTGGGGGTGGGGGGTGGGGGGTGGGTGAGGATGGGTGGGAGGCAGTGGCTAGGTTTCATAGAACTCAAGGGGGATAACTCAGAGGGCAAAAGTCCATGAGGACCTTTGACCTGGGCACATATAAGCCCTGTAGTACTTGGTCCTGTCTGGCAGAGCAGCGTTAGTGGGCTCTAAGGCACCAAACTGCCCTGGAGCAGGTGACTGATCTGCAGATGACATCTGTCCTTACAGAAGATGGTCATAGATGTTTGCTTTGTCTCACATACATGAGTCTAAGCGAAAGCATACAGTTTTAGGGGTAAAAAAAAATATGAGCCCAGTTTATCCAAAGAATTGGTAGCTGATTTTCTATTTAAAAAAAAAAAAAACCATGAAAACAGAAAGCTCTCTTTGTGTGTGTGGGGTGCATAGTCAAAGTTCTAAATAACAAAAACTGATAACTTAAAAAATCTATGTAAGGCTGTGGAGATTGCTCAGTGGATAAAGTCCTTGCTCTGCAAGCAAAAGCACCTAAGTTTGAATCCCTAGGACCTATAATGTCCATACTCCTATAGCAGAATGGAAAGTAGATACAGGGTAAGGTCTTGAGCCTGTGTCTTAGTTACTTTTCTACTGCTGTGAAAAACACCATGACCAAACAAATTATATTTTAAAAAAGTGTTTAATTAGGCTTACAGTTTCGGAGGCTAGTGTCTATGGTGGTGGAATAAAGACACGGCAGCAGGAACAACTGGGCGCCCACATCTTAACTGCCAGTAGGAGGAGGAGAGAGCACACTAGGAGTGGTTGAGTCTTTTGAAACCCCAAAGCCTACTATCAGTGACATCTCATCCACCAAGGCCACACCTCCTAAGCCTTTCCAAACCTTTTCACCAGGAGGAAACACATAAGCCTACAGGGATTAGTCCTGTTGAAACCACCATAACCTGCTAGCCAGGCACACACAGAGGTAAATAATAAAAAAACAAGCTCCTTTTGCAAACAAGATAGAGGGCAAGGACCTGGACCCAAGGTTGTCTTTTGACCTCCCAAATATCCTTTGGTCTGTATACACATGTTGTGGTATACATGCTCCCACACTCACACATGTGCCTGCATCACACACATGTATGTTATACATATCCAAAGAAGAAGGAAAGGAGCAATTACTTATATTCAATAAAATTCTTGAAACGTGGGAGAAGGGGCTGGAGAGACAACGCCAGAGTTAGGAGCAGGTATTGCTCTATTCTAGCCCCTATAACTCAAGATCCACAAGGGTCTACCTCCTCTGGCCTCTGTGGACACATAAATTCATGTGCATATACCAACACAGAGACAGAATATGTATGTACACAGAATTTAAAGTGACAAAAATAAATCTTAAAAACCCACATGGGATAATTGGAGCTATCCCCACATAAATTTTTGACGTAATTTGTTACTACAGACCTCCCTATGAGAAATGCTAAAAAGACATCTTAGTCTAAAGGAAAAAGTTATCGGGTCCTTGGTAAAGTCTGCATGCAGGAACCTAGACTATCAAATAGCTACATAAGAAACGGCAGAGTTAGCATGTCATTAGCATGTTATTTGGTTATAACAATTATTCCCTACCTGCCATGTGATAATTGTATGAAACAAGTTGCGCAAGTTTATACTGATCGGATGTAAAGATGTAACTGTGGTCACAGCAACATAGATAGGATTACAGAGCTGTGTCAATTCAGGATTTTAGCATGTGCATTTTTTAAAAACACACAATTAGCCAATTGATCAAAGAAGAAATAGAAGCCTAAAGAGCTTAAAACCAAAAAGAAGAGATGAAAGGAAAATCATGCACTCATTGAGTTTTACCAAAGACTTAAAGAATTAACGTTACTTATCCAAAATGTTTCCAAAAATCAAATATGTAAGAAAAACTCCTTAACTTAGTACGAGGCTAGTGTTAGCACAACACCAAGCCAAAGACAACACAAGAGCCCGGCATACAAAATGTCTCTTATAAATACAGACAGAAAAATCCTCATCAAAATACTAGCAAATTGACTTTGGCGGAATATTGAAAGCACAAGACAAATGAGAATCAGTCAATGGACTACAATACAAAAAATTAATACAGTAAACCAAGAAAAATCTAGTCAAGTCAGAAAAGCCTTTTTGAAAAATTGTAACCCTCTCTTCATTAAAACAAAAATGTAACAGAAACACTTAGAAAGCAAGAACTGAAGGCATCCCTTCACTGATGGAAGGCATCCACAGAAAGCCTCCAGCTAGTTACTTGATACTGACACTCAGTGAGGATACCTAGGCAATAGTCATCACAGGAAAGGTACCCTAAGTGAGGAGCAAAGCATGGTTTGCCTGTCCTTCGAACTTCCTGTCAAAACTCCCGCTGTCTTGTTGCTGTTTCCAGAACCCAACAAGCTGATACTGAAATCCATGTGGAAATGCAATGGGCTCAGAACAGTAAGAACAATGTTGAAAAAGAATAAATTTAGGGTACTTTGCTGATGTGGGATTTCTCTCTGTACCATTGATTAATAAAGAAACTTCTTTGGACCTATAGCAAGGCAGAACTTAGGTAGGCAGGGAAAGCTAGGCTGAATGCTGGGAGAAAAAAGGGCGGAGTCAGGGAGAAGCCATGGAGCTGCCGCCAGAGACAGACACCAGAACTTTAACCAGTAAGGCACAGACATTTGATGATACACCAATTAATGCAAATGGGTTAAATTAGTATGTAAGAGCTAGCCAATAAGAAGCTAGAGCTAATGGGCCAAACAGTGATTTAATTAATACAATTTCTGTGGTTATTTCAGGGCTGAGAAGCCAGGGACCAAGAAGCAGCCTTTCTTATAACAGATTGGCACCCAATGGCAATTTAAAAGCTGCAGTAATCAAGATGATGATGTGGTTCTGGGATAAGAATGGGTAAATCAAGTCATTGGGTAGGATAATAAATTCTTATACTTGTGGGCAATTGACTTCTGATAAGAATTCAATGGGGACAGATAATCTTTTCAGCTAGGCATGTAGATAGCTCTAGATATTCATGCATTTGTTATTTTTTTATTGTTGTGATAAAACAATATGCACAGGGCCACTTATGGAAGGAAGGGTTCATTTGGGCTTATGGTTCCAGAGGGAAAGAGAGCTACCACAATCACAGCAGGGAAGCGTGGCAGCCAGCAGATAGAGCAACAGGAGAACACACTGTAAACTCACATGGTAAACGGTAAGTAGGGAGCAGAAAGCCAGCTGGAAATGGAACATTGCTTGTAACTCTTCAAAATCCACCCCCAGGAAGTACCTCCAACAGGGCCACACCTCCCAAACTTCTACAAACAGTGCCACCAACTGGGGAGCAAGTATTCAAATGCCTGAGACTTGTGGGGGACATCACATTCAAGCTACTACATTCCACATGTATGTTGGCTAGCTACCCCACAGCCTGCGTAAAAATGAGCTAAACGTGGACCACAGACATAGATGTACCAGCTACAACTGTATAGCTCTTTGAAGGAAATGAAGGTGCAAATATTGGAGAAGTTGGATTAGGTGACTCTTTCCTAAATAAATCATCAAAGGCCTAAATAACAAAAACCAAAATAGTTAAATTAGACTTCATGAAAATTAGAACTTACCCATCAAAAGACACCATGAAGAGCGTGAAAAGGAGACCCATGAAGTGGAATTAACACATTTAGAAAGGATTAACAATTAAATAGTTTTTAAAATGCTCCTGCCACTCAAACACCTAAAGAAAATTAACCCGATATGCAAAATAGGAAAGGACTGCCCTAGAAATCTCGTCAAAGAGAAAACAGATGGTCTATAAATACTTGGAAAGATGCTTCCACTCCTCCGTTACTGCAGGAGCATTTAAACCGTGAGATTACACCTTAGACCCGTCAGGATGGTTACAATTTAAAGAAAGGAAAGCAGTCATGTTGGGAAGGATGCAGAGACTTCAAGAGCCTGTGTTATTACACTGATGGCGTGCACAACCACATCGCTGCTGGTGGACAGGCCTGAGTTCCTCAGAACTTAAACAACCCCCTTGTGATCCAGCAACCTCATTACTAGGTATACACCTTAGAGGCCTGGGATTGTTTGTCAGGAAAATCGTATGTGAATATGCAAACATCATAGAGTGACGATCCAAATGTCCTTCAGCATATGACTGCATAAGCAGACTATGATATATCTAGCAATGACTCTTTCTTAAAATATTGATTTTATTTATTAATTGTGTGCCTCTCTATGTGTGTGTGCGTGTGAGAGTGTGCACACATGTGTAGGCACCAACAGAGGAAAGAAGAGGCCATCAGCTCCCCTAGACTGGGAGTTAAAGGTAGTTGTGTTCCACTGTGGGTCCTGGAACCGAATTTGTAGTCTGTGGAGGAATGGGCTCTTAACCGCTGCGACATCACTCTGGTCCTATAGTGAGTTCTTAATTAGCTATTAAAGGAAAAGTATGGGCGTGGACAAACTTCTGAGACACACTAAGAGGCAGAATGAAAGGCTATAGTTATAGGGCTCAAAGAAAACCTCAAGAAAAGGTAAAGACATGACAGAGAAAGGAAACTGTATTCCTACCACTTTCAGGGATTTGGAGAGAAAGGATTCGGAAGGTAAGACTTGTTCCAAAATCACACAGTGCTAGTGCTTAGAGAAGATTTTAAATATCCTAAATCCCACCAGACACTTTTAAAGGACTAAAATGGTGCATTTTGTGTTATAGGAATTTCATTCTAATTAAAACAATGTTTGTTTAAAATCATAGTCTTGGTAAGTTATAGGCAAATTTGAATACTTAAGCCCTCTGTCTGCAGCTGTGCAGAGATCAAACAACCAGTAATGTGAGCATCCAGGTGTGGGTCAGTAGCATGAACAAACTCAACAGAGCTGCCAGGCCCAGCAGGCACAGCGCCCAGGCTCCGCAGCACATTCTCAGGGCCATAAAAACGATTTAATTTTTAGTTTATCTTAAAATCAGAATTGCAAATGAATATATAGTCAGATATCCAGTACTAATCTTTATACCAACAGCCATAAAACACAATTTTTAAGTGTTTTGTTTTAATGGTGGAAGAGATCCAGGGAGACAGAAGTGCCTGGGACTACAGAAGCCAACACGTGGCTCTGGCCACACAGGCAGAGCTGAAGAGACACAGATGGATTCAAGAGGCTCTTAGATGATAACGATGGGTTGGTGTCTGGATATGGGACCGCACAGCAGGGTGGATGGTGGTGTCGAGCCCTGAGGTGGAAACCCACGGGAGAAGGCTGGAGGAAGATGGAGTGATGAGCTCACGTCTGGCCCTGGAGCTAGCCAAGGAACTGGAGAAAAGTCTGTAAAAAAAAAAACCCTGCAGTCAAATCAGCAGCTCCGTTTCTCAACTCTGCACAACTGGTCACGCAACCGGCTTCTGGCCACAGAAGCTGCGCTGGATGCCTTCATCATGGTCCTCTCTTCCTTAGCTTGCATTTACTACTGGAGGCTGAAGACATTGGAAGAAGTCTCACCCTTTTGCTTAAATGAGCAGATGCTAAAGTCGTGTCAATTAAAAACAAACTTGAAAGAAAAAACAAAAATAAAACACATACAGGTAATGACCCAGCTTCTTTTTGCACCTCAAGGTAGATAAAGCTACAAGGACTAACAAGAAAACAACATTGCATTCAGTGAGCCACACTGTCTGTGTCCACACTGGAGATGTATGGGGAGGCGAAACACAACAGCCGCAGACTACAAGCTATAAGATCAGGACAGAATTAGTAGCTCTGAAGTCTTTTAATGGGATTTTACAACCAAAAAAAAAAAAATCAGAGCGGTGATATGGATTTCACGATGAGTTTGGCAACATCTTGAATAACTTCAGAGGGCAGCTTCGGTTCATGTTTTCCAAACAACAGCAAACTCTTTTGTTTCTTATGCTACCCAGTGGCAACGTGACATACTTTGGAATTTGGAGACAAATCTATGTCACTTGCAAACATACACACACACTTGTGCATACGCACACACGTGAGATAACTTCTAAGTAGTTATCTTAGAACTACTTAGTTCTAAGTAGTTCTTAAGTTTTTAAGAATCTACTTAAAAAGTAGATTCTTTTTGTAATAAAAAAAAAAAAACTGGGCCCAACATAAATTAAAAAGTTACTGAACGGGTGAGCGGGTGAGTGACTCTGGCCCTGAGAAACTTCACATCATTGCTCTGAGAATTTTTCCTTTTTTTTTTCTTTTTAAAGATCAGTAGAAGTGTGTCTTTTGTAAAAATTAATTCTATGCTAAGACTCTCTCATCTGTAAATTTCTCCCTGAGAGTTATTAATTTTGTGGCCCAACTCGGGCCACAGAGTCTCACCGCATTAAGATCTAGCCAACTTCTTCTTCCTTTTGGCTCTGATACCTCGGGTCACGGTCAGGCCAGAAACAATTAGGCAGAATGTAGGTCAGTTCACCGGGTGATAAATTTGCCCATTCGGTTGGAGCCTCTGAAGTTTCCGAGGCTAACGGGACGGCAGGTGCTATTTTGAGCAAAGATGAAAGAAGAGCATCTTCAAAGCCCGCAGCCGCGCGGCGGTGTTCCAAGTTAGGAGCGCCAGATGCAAAGGCGGCCAGCACAGGTTCTCTGCTTCCAGAGAAGCCCGCTGTTCTAAAAGCAGCCGGAAACGAAGAGGGCCACCTCCAGCTGCAGGTTCTTTTAAAATGAGGGAGGAGAAGGAGAGGAGCGGAGAGACTGGCCAAAAGGGTTTGGCCGTTCTGTGAAGAACACAGAACATGGAGTCAAGCCCTGGATCCAGCCCACTGCAGAACACTAAGTCAATGTGCACAGTGCCAAGCATTTTGTCTCTTCGAACCTTGGTTTCTTCATCTGCAAATGAAGGTTCAGTATAACTTTTAAGTCCACATCGTAGGTGTCATTTGTAGTTTTGGTTGCTATAGTAACATTGGTGCAAGGTCTGGAAGTTTGGCTCCCTGGACGGCTAAGTTAAAAGTACTAGCAGGTAGGATCCTAGCAGAAGATTGACACTGTGCTCACCCCCAACTTCTTGTCTCATCTTATAACCCCCTTCTGTCCCTCACCCACTTCCACCCACTGTGATGCCACCCACCAGGAGCTGTCACCAGAGCTGAGCTGATGCCAACGCCATGCCCTCCACTATTGTCTACTAAACAAACCTCTTTTCTTGATCAGTTATTCGGTCTCTGGTGGTTTGTTCTGCCAGCAAAAGCTGTGCAGAAGTGTTTCAGTGTTTAATCTCTGTGAAGGGAGAAGAGACTTTGTGGGACAGTCAACTGCAGCGGGGACATCAGGAGCCCCCGTAGGATGGTCAGGAGAAGCGGGGACAGCAGGAGCCCTGGTGGGACAGTCAGGGACAGCCAGCTGCAGCGGAGACAGCAGGAGCCTTGGTGGGACAGTCAGTTGCAGCAGGGACAGCAGGAGCCCCAGTGGGACAGCCTGGTACAGTGGAGACAGCAGGAGCAGTTGACTCAGGCGGGACACCTTCTTCCCTCCATCACTGTCAAAACCACGCCTTTCATTTGAATGACTCTTAGAACTCATCAAACTAACTTGGTAATTGCTAATTAATTGCAAATTAATGACTAATTTTCATTTAATTTACAAGATAATTTTGTGGGTATGGGAAGGGAAGTTAACAGGTAGTGGCCATCGGTGACATCAGTGACATCCCACACCTGAGTGTGTGTACCCAGCAACAAAAATGTCCTGAGTGCTCACTGTAAGCCTAGTACCATTTTAAGGCCTACGCGTGTTTTCACCTTCCCCTCATCGCCTTCCAATAAAGGAATACATAAATCATCACCCCCTTTCTGTAGAGGAAAAACCCATCTCTGAAGCAGCTGTCCAGGCTCTATGTCAGCCCAGCGGTCTGGTCTAAGATTGCTGTCCCTGTCATTGCTTTCATACTAACTCATCCTGCTCAGACTTCAAAGGACACTCGTGGCAGACGTCTGACCAGGTCTCTCACTCGAGCTTTTCGGAGGAAGACCTAAGTTCCCTTTTGTCATGATGTAGGTCCATGGCTGTCTTCTAGGACTGGTCAATACGTGTCTTCATCTGCTTTCTTTCTCTACCCAAGAAAAGACATCTGTAATCATACAATCTGAATTTTGTGCCTTTAATATTTATGTATACAATTTTGTCCTAGCTATAGGTATTTCTAAAGAGTGCATTTAAAAGACTTATGTAAACTTGAAAGTTATAAACTGTATAAAAAAAAAACCTCGTGTGTGTGTGTGTGTGTGTGTGTGTGTGTGTGTGTGTGTGTGTAGGAGGTCCTTCAGTATTTGTGTTGCTTTCATTGGTTAATAAAGAAACTGCTTTGGGCCTGGTGATAGGGCAGAACTTAGGTAGGCGGGGAGACAGAACTGAATTCTGGGAGGAAGAAAGCAGAGTCAGAGAGAGCGGCCATGGGGTCACCAGGTCAGACAAGCTAAATCTTTCCCGAAGCCACTACCTCGTGGTGAACACAGATTAATAAAAATGGGTTAAATCAAGATGTGAGAGTTAACCAATAGGAGGCTAGAGCTAATGGCCAAGCAGTTTTTTAATTAATACAGTTTCTGTGTGATTGCTTCAGGTGTAAGCTAGCTAGGCAGCCGGGACGAGAAGCAGGTCCTCTCTCCTCTAACGTGTGTGTGTGTGTGTGTGTGTGTGTGTGTGTGTGTGTGTGTGTGTGTGTGTATGTGTGTGTGTGTCTTTCTCAGAAGCCATTCACTTACAACCTGAAGTAGGTGAAGGTCAAAGAGAATCGGCTTTGTGGCTAGAGGTCTGTAGGATTGTTTCCATTGAGAAATAGTTTTTCTAACATTTTCGGAGCAACCCAGGGAGACTTTCAAATAAGAGAAAAGAGAAGGAGCTCATGCCTCACTGAAATTCTTATTAATTGAGGATTACTGTTAACAACTTGGAGGAATTAATGTGAGATTTAGAATGGAGAGAAATTTGGGGGTCATTCTCAAGAGGAGGGCTCCTTTGGAAAGCTTGAAAAGATGTGTTAGAGATAACGGGGTGGGGAGGAAGGCAAAAGGAGGGGGGAGAGAGAATTGCCAGCTACACAGTCCTCCTTCCGTGACCAGGGTGATAAAAGAAGTGGGTTATTAACCTGGTAGGGGGACAGAAAGCCCACCGCTGGTAATTGGGGAAATTAGCACCCAGATGTAGCTCTTCCCCATCTGATGCTCTTCAGAGGAAATAAGAGCTCTCTGAAGAGGCTCTGGGAGAACCTTTACAATTTCCCGGAAGCCTTGGTGACTCAAGACACTTTCATGACTATGAAACAGTTATTTAAACCATTTCCTGCACAAGAAGTTTGGAAGGAGATAAAACCCCGAATGCTAGCCCAGCTATTAGCCTGTAGCTTTGGCGCCGCAGAGAAGTCTAAGAGCTTGCTGTGACTCTGAAGGCAAGGCCTCCACCTGTGAGAGGGAAAGGAGCCCATTTTACAGCCATCTCCGTCTCTCTTCCAAGTCCAGTTCCATGATCTAAAGCTAGGAAACCTGCAACAATTCAATACAGTGTTCTGGAGCTTATGGTAGGACCAATAGAAATGATAAATACAACTTTGGTTTCTTTCCTAAGGGGTTTGTATTAAAGAGTCTAAGGTATGTGGTTGATAAAGGCTTTGAGTCTAACAGCCTTTGCATCTGCATCCTTTGTTGGATGAACTTAGTAATTCTACCACAGAATGGTGAGTATTTAATATGTACCAGACAGCTATAAAGCAAGAATAACATTAGCCCTGGCCAGACTAGATCCACGGGGTTTCCTATAAAACAGGAACTGATTTTGTAAGGTCATTGAGCTGGGTCGTTGGCTTACTTCTCTTGATACAGAACATGGTTTATCCTGAATATTTTTTTGTGGGGGTGGATATTTCTTAAATTACAAACATTTGGAATCTTATTAACTCTTACAGAACCTGTTAATTTCTGTTTTTTTTTTTAAAGCTACATGTATACTTAATCCATCCTCAGCCCTGTCCACCCGCTCCATATTGCGCCCCATTAACTGAACACTGCCAGGTCCTTTTGTTGTAAGCACTAGGGTATAGATGGTTCTCTTTTGTTTTGGTTTGGTTTTGTCTTATTTGCCTGAAGTCCATTTGTTCTAATAGTGATGGGCTTCATAAAAACAATGTCTTTAAGCATGCCAGGTACTTAGCACATATCCACACCCATGCTTTCTCTCTCCCCTCCCCTCCTCTTTCTGTTGGCTTTTTATGCCATCCTTTTTTGTCTAGTCTCTCCAGGGTCCCTCCATCTGCCTGTATGAGTGTGTTGTCCTGCCCACTTATAGGGTGATAAATGGGGCGTCAGTTGAAGCAATCACAATGTATCATGTGTATCATGTTGGGGGTTTGCATTAAGTTGCAAGTTAATTAAATAACCTCTCTGTTTCACTGCAAAAAAAAAATCTCAAGCTTTATTAAGTTAGAAAATTTACAACCAATCACATAATCAATAAAGCATTAACAAACATGTCACTCCCGACAAACTATTCATATTGATTTTCACATTCTTACAAAGCCTGCCTGGTGCCTGGGGTGGGGAATCTCACACTCCCAGTAAAACAGGTGTAATACGTTAGCCACTTCCACAGGATGCCAGGAGGGCACTGCCGTACTGCTGACGGTTCTGAGCCTCCAGAAATGGCTGTACTCTGAAGGGGGCAAAGGTCAGAGATGGCCTGTGAGACAGAATGGGCAGCAGATGCTACTGGTGCTGTGCCTTCTGTTTATGCAAATTTACCTATGCCTAAAAAGGGCATTTTAAAACTTTTCTCTGGGCTGGGCGGTAGTGGCACATGCCTTTAATCCCAGCAATTAGGAGGCAGAGACAGGCAGATCTCTCTGAGTTCGAGGCCTACAGAGAGAGTTCTAGGATCGGCGCCAAAGCTACAGAGAAATCCTGTTTCAAAAAAATCAAAATACATACATAAATACATACATACATACATACATGAAATGAAAATAAATAAATAAATCTATCTTTCCTTCTTAACCTAAAAGGTACAAAGCTACTCGAAAACAAAAGAAAGAGGAATTTGCTGATTGAACCTACTCCCTTACTAGAGGTGTCCTCTTAGGATTTGCAGCCGGCTCTCTCTTAATTTCAGTGGTGGCTGCAGGCACAGAACTGAGTGAGCCGGGGAGCTCAGGGTGGACCGCTTACCTGGTGTGCACTAAGCCCTTGGTTTGAACCCATTGATGAATCTTGAGATGGAGGTCTTTAGCATCCTTAATAATTCGTCTGGATTAGAAATCGGAACACAAAATTCTTCCGTTCGTGCACAAATCTTTCAACAAAACCCCAGAGAAGAAACTTCTCAGTTCTTCAAGTGGACTAAAGCAACAGTTGCCGTCTGTTGAATTGTGTATGCCGTAGGCTGGCCCAGCAGCCACGAAGTCCTGCCCCTCAGACCACGCTGAGCAGCCCTTATTAAACATGTTTGGGACTGTACATTTTTCTGATTGTTTTTCCAGATCTGAGAATATTTGTACATAATCAGATGCCTTAAGGATGAGAACAAAATCTAAATTTGAAAATCCATTTATAGGGTGCCGGAGAGGCGGCTTGACAGTTAAGAGCATTTGCTACCTTTGCAGAGGGCCCAAGTTCAGTGTCTAGCACCTGCAGGATGGTTTACAACTATCCACAACTCCAGTTTCAGGGGATCAGGGGACCCAGCACCTTCTACTGACCTCCTAGGCCAGTGGTTCTCAACCTTCTTAACACTGCGGCCCTTTAGTGCAGTTGGTGACTCCCCCAATCATAAACATATCTTAATTGTTACTTCATAACTGCAATTTTGCTACTGTTATGAATTGTAATGTAAATGTCTGATATGCAGGATATCTGATACGCGACCCCTGTGAAAGGGTCGTTTGATCCAAAAGGGGTCACGACCCACAGGTTGAAAACTGCTGGTCTAGTTATTGTGCCAATGGTGAGAAAGTGGAATTGCTTCTGATGGCTCTTCCCTGGGGACAATGGAAACAAAGTTTACATGTTGTCTTGTGCATCGACAGCCCCTTCCCTAACATTTCACTGGTCGGTGAGATTGGCAGACAACTAAATCTTTCCCTAAATCTGTCTGGGTTCCCAAGATTTTACACCTAAGGCTGTTGAGTTGAGCCAGTCCTGGCCGCACCAGTTGGATCAGCCTCTATGAGACTAATTCTGAGGTCGGAACATGCAGTATCCCGGTCATTGTGTGCGGAACACCATAAGAGCCGAAATAATATGTTGTTTCGTGGATCAGCAAGTTAGTTGATCAGGTAAATGCACTAGACAGTCAGGCTGAGGACCTGGATCTGACCAGTGGGACCCACATGATAGAAGGAGAGAAGCAACTCACATATGAAGTGGCATGTGCCTGTCAAAACACACACACACACACACACACAGAGAGAGAGAGAGAGAGAGAGAGAGAGAGAGAGAGAGAGAGAAAGAAAGAGAAAGAGAGAGAGAGAGAGAGAGAAGTGACTAAAAATTTTTAAAAGTTTTGACAGCTGGAGTCAATGGTGTAGATCCATACTCCCAGCTAGCTACTCAGGAAGCCGAGGATGAAGAATCGCTTGAGTCCAGGATGTCTGGACTATAGGATACTATGTCGCGGGGCATCTACACTAAGTCTGCATCGACTTTGTGACCTCCCTAGAGTAGGGATCCACCGGGTTGCCTAAGGAGGAAGCGAACCAGCAGGTAAGCAAAACTTGTTAAACGAACCCAGGTATGACCTCTGAACTCTTCTCGGCACAATGCAGATGCTCCCACACATTGACTGGATTTGGCAGCACGAGGAACCCCTTTGCTGTTACTGCTTCAAGGAAACACAGTTCGCAGCTGCCAACACAGAACGCCTTTGCTCATCTCTTTGCAAGTATGTGTTGGGTACATGTATAATGTGTATGCAAATACAGTTTGCTTAGAACATGTAATTCTTTCCCCTCCCTCCCTCCCTCCTGCTCCATCCCTAAATATACAGTTTCATGGAAACCACACCTGTGACTGCTTATTGGAATGGGAAGGGCTCCAAGCTATGCTCTCCAATTTCTAACCCCTGCCTATGAATTTCTAAGCCGAGCTTCCTGTAATAAACCGCAGGGCTTGGCAGAAAAGTGCAAAATATTTATATCTGGGCCTAACAAAGTTTTCATTGGCTTCCGCTAGCACAGTTCATTACAGCCACGTTTGCGGACTTCGCTCTTTATTTCTCCCTCCTAGTTTGGCTCCCTACCTGCCTCTCTCTGCTGCTCCGAGCTCTGTGGAAAGTGTGAAGACTCAGACATCAGCTCTGAAGTAGACATTGGTGGATCCCACGGGTGTTTAACCTTTGCAACATTTCTGTGAAGACCAGCTGGGAGAATGAACACGGGAATAACAGAGGGAATTTTCACGCGGCGCTCTTGTCACCTGGCATCTGTTCCTGTCACTCCACTTTGGGACGAGGCAGGAGACAGTGATGTTTTTTTCTTGCTATTTGGAAAAGACAATTCCGAATTAGCCCTCTTGCCAAGTTCTTTACCCTCTGACCTCTCTTCAAAGTAAATAAATAAATAAATAATAAAAAGGCATTCTTTCAGAAAGCCGAGCTTCCAACCAGGCCCACGTGGAATCTTCCTGCCTTCTACGCTTTCCCTTTCTGCATCTCTCAGAAACCTTTGGCCTGCCATAGACATGACATAAAATGATTTCATCTCAACATTTCCAGAAGTTTCTTCTGAGTTGCAGTTTTGGGGTACAATTGTTTGTCCTAGCCTGTGGCTTCTTTGACTGAAAAAAAAATTAGAAAATCTGGGGAATATGAATGTAGCTGAGAAGAAAAACAGTTGCTGAACATGCACGAGTCTCCCTGACTTCTGTACTTAGGACGGGGGTGGAGCAGGACCCCTGGGTTCCCTACTTAGGATGGGCAGTGGGCAGCTAAAGCCCTCACTTTGGCCATTGTCCTAGTTACTTTCTTGTCACCGAGACCAAAATATCTGACAGAAACAACTCACTGGAGACACTTTTATTTTGGTTCACAGTTTCAGAGAAAAGTGTTATCTCTTGTAGTGGAAAAAGCACGGTCACGGGAGCTCTCCTTCAGTGGCTGGCCAGGAGGCAGAGAGAACAAGGTGGGAACCCAGGACAGGTACAACCTTCATAAGCTTGCCTATAGTGACGACGCACTTCTGCTAGCCAGGCCTCACCTTCCAAATGTCACCTACTCCTACGAGCCAGGAACAGTGCAACCAACATGGTCACACATGCTCAACACATTAGCTCATGAAGGACTTTTCCTCTTCAACAACAATAGCCAGGATGTAAGTTATATCCCACAGCAGGGACGGAGAAGAAAAATAAACGTGACACACAGCGATGGTCGGAGTCAGTTAAGACAACGGTTTGGGCCTTAACTGGATACAATTCGGCTATAAATTTTGTGGCGAGAGAATGGCCGTCCTATGGGAAATGAAGAATACTCTTTGTTAATTATAGTTTTGGAAACTGTCATAGCAAACATGTTTCAAGTCCATTAAACACTGACAGAGTTGACAGGATTCCTTCTGGTGAAGGGTTGGGCGAAAGGAAGAAGACAAAAATGTCCTGCCCATTTGGGTTGATAACATGAACTAGAACAGCTAAAATGGTCAAAACGCTAATGATCCCCTTGAGAACAAAACTTGTTCTTTGCCGAAAGACACGGAAGTAAAAGGGAATGGTAAACTCTTAGTAGATGGGCCTTTTAGCAAGTATAGATTTGCAAAATTTCTTCATGCATTTACTGGTTGGAGCAATGTTGCCAAATCTGGCCCTAGAGAGGTGACGGGGAGCCCACAGTGAGGATCTGGAAGGTTGCCCAGTCTCTGAAAGACAGTGGCTCTTGGTAACTACAGAGGCAACATGGCGTCTGAGTCAACTTGGTTTTCTCACAGTTTTTGTTAATGCTTATGAGTGCTGGCATTCTTTCTCTCCAGTTTCAGATGCTGGGGAGCAGTAATCCTCTGGCCTGGCTTTCTGAAGGGGTTCTCGGCCAAGTGAAACACGAATTTTCTGGGCCAATTTGAAAGACAATTGGTTGGGGTAGACTCTTGCTTTACTAAGGAGTGGAAATGAATCTGGACGCATCACACTTGCCAGAGCTTGGGGGAGAATTAGACTAAGGGAGACACAAGCAGGGGCTGGTGAGCCTCGCAGGGAGAAACTGCTTTCTGGGGACCTGATAACCAGCACATCACAGCCCTCTTGTGAGGACCTTACCGCAGGCCATGCGAATCAGGCCCTGACTGTACTGTCTCTTCTTTATCCCAGAATCTAGAACACTGGGCATATCTGGATTCTAGAAAGCGCACAAGGCATGGTTATGCATGACATCTGCTTTCTCCGTTTTTGTTTTCTTTAGTTTTGTTTTGAGACAGGGTTTCGCTGTCGCTTTGGAGCCTGTCCTGGAGGTAGCTCTTATAGACCAGGCTGGCCTCAGACTCACAGAAATTCACCTGCCTCTGTGTTCCGAGTGTGAGGATTAAAGGCGTGCATCACTACCACCCAGCTGCTTTCTCATTTTTAAGACCCCGAGTCTGTTATTTAATTTTGCAAAAGTTTTATGCTTTTGTTTGTAAGACGGATAACGCCCACCTCATGTGACTATTTTGAGAGTCAAACAACAAAGTAGGCGAAAGGGCAGTCAGCTCTCCCTGTCGACATCCCCATCTTCATCATTTGAAAGCAAGGAATGACCGGTGGCAGCAAACATGTGTCTGCACTATGTGCTGGGAGCTGTCCTTCCGTTTGCAGGTAGAAACTACCATTATCTTCACCCGAGAAGTGGAAAACGGAGGTTCTAAGGTGTGTGACTGAGAAGAAACACCTGACCCGTGATTTCTGAGGCTGTTTGACCAGAGACTGGACAAGGGCCACTGGATTTTCCCTCTGGCAGGATCCAGATGGTTATCTCAGTTGGCCAGCCTTCATCTTGGAGCTGCCGAGGGAGACATGGATGAACTGTTGGAAGCTGCTAGATGGTGCTGCTTCCCCAGGGGAAAGACTATTGCTTTTTCCCCCCCCAACTGAGAACTCTCCTTCAATCATTTATGGAAAACGTAAAAGCCAAAGGGAATCAAATAGGATGAAGCGGAGTCAGAATCGTTCTTCCAGATGTGGAGCACAGCTGCTTTTTGCTTAAGCAGAGGGAACTGGAGTGGAAGATTGTCACTAACTTTGGAGTCAGAGAGAACACCTGAGTATCTTCCCTGGATGATCACAGCCTGGGAAGCCTGAGACTGAACTTGAGATCTAACAGCCTCTACATCACCGTTTTTCCTTCTTCTCCCCCTTGAGCTCCTCATCCCTCCCTCTTCCTTTTCTTGACCCCTCTTTTTCTTCCTATTCCTCTTCTTCTGTTGTGTATTGGCATGGAAAATAATAAAGATTCTGTCTCACAAAAGGGGAGCAATATATCTTGGAGTAGGTGGATATCACAATTCCAGAAACACAATGGAACTCACTCAGGGCTTTCTCACATTCCAAGATGCCCGTGGCTCCTTCCTATGACTCTGTCTCACGCAGCTCCTGGCTGCAGTCCCGGATAGAAAGAAAAGTAGGAACCGCCCTAATGTCAGTAATCATAACTCATGTTTAGTCTGAACTTTTACAAAATATCTAACTTAATGGCCAGACCTTAAATGTGCTGTGTCTTCCCCTAGGAGCCCTGCAGGGCATTGAAGAGACTCTTCAAAGGCTGGATGACTCTTCCTATTTTATGACTTCTAGATGGCACCTACTGTAGAAGTCAGCTGAGGGCAGACATCTGCCCTCATGACTGCCTCTGAGTTCAGAAGAATATGATTATGGCTGTCAGTAGAACTTTCCTAGAATTTCCGTGATCCGTGTGTGACACAGAAGGGACCACTCGAGGGGACTAATGTCAGGTTGGCGCAGCAACAAGCTTGTTTTCCCATATACTCGTGCAAATGCTAATCCGCCATTCCTCCTTTCCTCCTTTTGGAACCAATGTGGTCTAGGAGACAGGGTATCATGGGTAGTATGTAGTAGAAGAAGGGGTGGGCATTGACTCACTGGTAGGGAGCCCTGTTTGAAGATTACAGGGCCTTTATCCCTGAGAGCAAGGAAAAAGCCCGTGGTTGTCTGGATTGTCATTGTGTCTAAGGGTCTAGATGATTTAGAAGAGGAAGCGTTTGCTTTGAAAGTAACCAGGGAGGAAATGATGGTGATGATGGAAGGAGAATAAGGAAAAGAAGCGGGGAGAAGCAAGCTTTTACAAGATGACCAGAAACTAACAGGGTTTTCCTCTTGTGTTTTTGGGACTAGCTGTAAGCTGTGAAAAAAGAGAACCCAATGCATTGGATAGTGAGCCGGCCTGTGTCTGAACTGAAGGAGGTAGATAATTGTAGACAATTGGAGGAGATGGGTGATGATTGTTAAGTAGAGTTGCTAAGGAGCAGCTGGGGCTTCAATGCCAGAGCTCTGGGCCAAGGTTTGGGATCCACAGATTAAATATTCACCCAGGTCTTTGTGACTTTGAGAGCTCCCAAGCCACACTTGGATGCACACACGTTAGAGCAAGGGAGGTTAGGAGCTGGAGGTGAGGTGTAGAGCAGAAAATCCACTAGGAAGCATCCAGAATGAAGGAAGGGGGTGGTAAAAAAGAAACTGGCATGGTGGTAGGTCTGCTTCCAGGAAGATCAGGCCCCTGAGTGTCCAAGAGGCTGAAGAGTCTGGGATGGCCAAGGACAGAGTGTGGAATGCCTGGGAGGCCACGGTGTGGACCACATGAGAAAGTGTCTCTGGGATTCAGTACTCCCCTGGGATGCCGATCGTCTAATGGTCTGCAAATGATTTAGCATCCCCAGTTCGGGTTCCCAGGGTAAACTGTCTCCATTCCCACCCTAGAGGGGCTGTGCTGGCCGACTGCTCACAGGGAGGGAGTCAGCACGCTAGACGCTCTGGCCCGACTGGGCTGGAAGTGACACCGTGGCAATTGCTGCTTAAGAACGAACAGCAATTATTAATTATGATCTGAACAACAAGCGCGGTCACGCACAATTGCTTCTTCTGCCTGCAGAACCCATCTCTCAAACAGCTCATTTGTCTTAGAGGCATTCTTTTCGGCACATATTTTTTTTTCCTTCCAAAGTCAGCTATATGTTTGAAAAAGACAAGAAAAGAAACTGTAGTGACTACAGTGAGAAATACGCTCAATTTTAGCTAAGAGGTGGGAACACTTAAATTTGCCTTCGCGGTACAAGGCCTATTTTCCTTCTCTTCTTAAACACTTGGATCCACTGGGATACTGAGGTGAGATCTTGTTTAGTCAGGTATAAGTGGCTAACCGAGGTACATTGCACAGAGTACCTGAGTAGTGAGAAAAGGGGCTACGTAGAGATAAAATTCCTCAACAGTATTCAGATGCACTATTAAAGGGCTGTGTATGTAGCTCACTAAGTAGACAGACCACTTGCCTAGCATACACTAGGCCCTGGACTTAGTCCTTAACCCCACAAGAATGGATGTGTTGGTACACACTAATAAGTTTAGGCGGTGGACACAGGAAGATCGGGAGTTCAGGGATATCCTGGGCTACATAGAATTTGGAGGTTACACCCTGGCCTAGAGAACCTTTCAAAAAAGAGAAAGAAGACCTGCAATGTGTGTGCTTTTATTTATCAGTTAATTTCTACATAAAACACAAGACCCATCTAAACAGAAGCAGGTTTCTTTCTTTAAAAACGAGAGTGGAGAATATTGTAATAAATACCACTGAAACATCTCTGCTCGTTACTTCCCACCTTTTTCTGATGTCTCATTTAGTGTTCCCAAACACAGAGGAGGGCTCTAAGTCACTCCTGACTGCTGTGCTTAAATTGTTTCTGGAAGCAGGGCCCCCTGAGCCCCCTGAGTCCTCTGCTGCGGCTGCAGATTTAGCTCTGGGCTGGGGAGATTGCCTAGCAAAGTCATTTGCATCAGAAAACACTAGCTGTCTATGCTCATTAGAAAAAACACTTGGTGTTTCAGTGCAAATTATTTTTAAAGGGCAGATAACTTATGGATGCAGGAAGGGTAATCCATAAAGATGTATGCAATTTTGTTCAGTTGGATGTCCTCGGGGCGGAAACACCAAGGATAACAGGCACACTAAATACAAACAGACACAATCATAAGACATGACACTCATGATTAAAACACCCTTTTATAGGGGCCTTCTCTTTGAAAAGCATCTCTGCCTGGTTCCTATCAAGGCCCTACATTTCCCGCAACTTGGAGGTGGCTTAAGACAAGGAGCCCCTTTCTTCTCTGGATTCCTGGAAGGTTGCACATTTCTTGGGCTTTGCTGAGAGCTGTTTGGAAGCTGGCTAGGTCAGAGAAGACTTTCTGCATTAGCGGCTAGGAGTCGGGTCTCTGGAGCTGCAAAGACCTGCTCCCAGATCCTAGCTTTGTTACTTCCGCTTTCTCCGATAGCTAGAGATCTTCCTCTGCAAAGAGGAAAGGGGGTTAACCAGATCAAACCAATCCAAACCAAAGACCCAGAGGTAAAGTCTTTCATACGGTGCCTGCTACAGCAAAAAGGTTCGTGTGTTTCTCTCTCCTTCTGGATTATACACAGAAAAAAAAAATGAAGACTGTATTATGCCCTGTTTAGTAGGAGGGAGGGAGGGAGGGAGAGAGAGAGAGAGAGAGAGAGAGAGAGAGAGATATTTGGGGGGCTGAAGAGAGCTCAGCAGTTAAGAGCATAGACAACTTTCAATCACCTGAAACAGCGCTCTCTTCTGGCCTCCAAAGGCAACAGCGTTTATATGCATACACCCTCACACAGACACACAGACATACACATAACTAAAGAATAAAAATAAAAATAAAACTTAAAAGGTATACACATTCCAGAGCCTACTCTTTTGGTCACTGTGCTGCCTTTTATTTCTTTGCTTTGATATCTCTCACAGCCATTTACTTGGGAGTGGGCATCAACTGTTTATTCCATTGTCGTTTAAGGGATGTAGGCATTTGAGTTTAAAGTGGAGGGGAAGGAGAAAGGTCATTCATTCTTATTGTATTTTAGGAAAATGAAACCCAGTGGTCATGGACCACTGAGGAGTCTAAGAACAACATCAGAGGCCCTGTGGGTAGAGAGCCAGAAACTGAGCAAAGGTTGAACTGTCCAGTTGAGAAACAGAACGGCAGTAAATACTCACTGGTGGAGATTCTCCCTCCACACAGTTCCTGCAAGACCGACTTCAAATGCAATTGTTTGAAACATTCCGAGTGCAGAATCTCAGAAGGGATTGTGGAGCAACTGGGTTTAGCGTTGGCCAGATCGGAATTCATTTTCTAATTCCACCTACTCTTCCCTCCTCTGTGATCTTGGGTATAGCACTTAGCACTTCTACATCTTAGTTTGCCCATTTTGGAAGAGGAGAAGGCAGGACAAAAAGGGTCTGTTCTGTCAGAATTCTTACATGAAGTAAACTATATGAAGCAGTCGGGTTAAGAACACAGCCCTGGAAAATTATGCATTTAATAATGCGTTAGACTAGCCCATATAACACAAAACCCTCGCTCATCTGCAATGTAATTCAAGAAAGACTGTGTCTGTCCCTTCATCTCCCATGAGTCTTCCTAAGAGTTGGGTAGTACCTTGGACAAGTATTGTCATCTTGAGAAGGAGCTCCTTTCAAAAGGTTCTTCCATCTCCACAGGTTTGTTTAAAAGAAGAAAGAGTGAGCTGGGTGGCAGTGGCTCACATCTTTAATCCCAGCACTCGGAAGGCAGAGGCAGGCCTGTGAGTTTGAGGCCACCCTGGCCTATAGAGTGAGTCCCAAGACAACCAGGGCTACACAGAGAAATTCTGTCTCAAAAAAATTAATCAATTGATCAATCAATCAATAATAAAAAAAATTTAAAAAAAAAGAAGAAAGAGAGGAGAGATTCTCAGGGGAAGAGATGGAGGAATGAGGGTTGGATACTCTAGACCAGGGCAAGTGTCTTAGTCCCAAGTCAACACCTAAGTGCAAAGGATGGTGGGAAATGTAGTTCAGGCACAAAAGAAAGGCTTTTGGAACTTGGAGAGCAATTTCAACTTCCGTCTTCTCAATGAAAGAGATCAAACTCAATGATGTTCAGGAGACATCTTTGTTCACCACAAAACATAATGGAGTTGTCAATATTCTGAACTTCTACAGAGACATGCAAACACAGGAAAAATCTAAAACAGTGTACATTTAAAACTCTCATTTCTTTTTCCTTTTTAAAAATAATCACTATCAAAAATAGTTTCCTGGAGGCTGGAGAGATGGCTCAGAGGTTAAGAGCACTGGCTGCTCTTCCAGAGGTCCTGAGTTTATTTCCCAGCTACCACAAGGTGGCTCGCAACCATCTGTAATGAGTGTAATGAGATCTGGCGCCCTCTTCTGGTGATTAAGCATGCATGCAGGCAGAACACTGTATATATAATAAAAAATAAATCTTTTAAAAAGTTTTATAAAGAATTAGTTTGTTAAAGGCACAGGTTTTAATATGGTGCCACTAGACAAACGCCCTGACATCCAGGGAATATGGACGGGCACTTCAGGTAGTTAAGAGGTGGATAAGAAAGGACTCCAATGCCAGGCAGTGGTGGTGCATGCCTTTAATCCCAGCACTTGGGAGGCAGAGGCAGGAGGATCTCTGTGAGTTCAAGGCCAGCCTGGTCTACAGAGCAAACTCTTGAACAGCCAGGGCTACACAGAGAAACCCCCTCTTTAAAAAAAATTACAAAGAAAAGAAAGAAAAAAAATGACTTCAGCAAAGGGTGTTCCACCTTATCTCATGAAAAACAAAATTCTCAGACAACAGTGGTCATTGGCTACTGTGAAAAAGACTCATTCCGTGAAGTGGTAGAGTACGAAACTGGTGTGGGAAGGAGCGTACTGAGGATGAACATGTAATAAGATCAGGTCTTTGTGGCATCTCCCTGGTCCTTTTGTCCCTGGAGGATATATGAACACTTTGGAGAACGAGTGAGTTTGTCATTCTGCCCTGGGAAATCAACAATTTCTCAGTGAAGAAAATGTTCATGTACTTTCCCCATTATAACATGATTCCTTTGTTATTGTTCATTTCATGTTTTTTAGAGAATATAGATGTGCCTTGGATATCTAAAACTCACTGGAAAAAAAAGTGACTTTACGACACAGACCCATTTTGTTTCCGCCAGTAAACAGCTGGGGTTTTAGTTTTTATTTTGGCTGGGCCTCAAACTCAGAGATCCACCCGCCTGTCTCCCGGACGCTGACATTAGAAAGGCATACCTGGCAGGCTTTATTTTTAATGTGTCATTTTTTAATTACATTTTGTTACGGTGACTCAGCAATGCTCAGTGGCTGCAGAAAGATTACAGATTTCTAATATATTTTCTCTTTATTAATAGGTATTCTTTGGTGGATTCAAATTGCGGCTGTAAATTATATAGCGAGTTTCCTCTTTAATTCTTTTAGCTCTTACCAGTCTTGATGTCTCCTATTAGGTGACATTCTTTAACTCAATAAGCATCCTCTTTCAGTTGTTCTCTCTGGAGTGGCAGGTCGCATGTCGGGAACTAACGCCAGTTAGTTCATACAACAAGGGACATTCCCGAGTGCTGGATCTAAGGAGTATGCCTCTGGTCATCCTGGATAGCTTTGGTTTTCTTCTATCGACTATGTATTTATAAGCCTGTTTTTTCTCACTGGAACACAAGCCACCCCCCACACACACTAGAAGAGGGACTTTGGGTGTCTTTATTCTACACCACATGCTTGGGTTCTAGAATGGCTCCTGGTACCAAGTAGATGCTCATTGATACCAAGGTATGCACATGTAAAATTTCTGTTTGGGACGTTCTGATCTAAGTTCTATAGGTTATTCCTCCTCATATCACTCGGGTCTTGTTTTTCCTAATAGGAATGTCTGAGAAAAACAATATGCTGCTGCCAGACAGCTGCTCTCAGGGTAGTCTGAGGATCCCACAATGTCCCTGCACCTTATCATCATAGGAGGAGAGCAGCTCTCTGGTCTTCTTCCATAGACATGACCCATTTAAAAGCCATGCTGTCTTTCCACAGAGCTTGGATGGAATGAAGCGTGGGAAACATCAGGGTAGGGATGGAGGGGGCAAGCACACAGTGACTTGGAACTTGCTAGCTTCCAAGAGATAAATTCTCACAGGAAGAGGGCACTGTGGTCTTGGCTGAGGATTGGGAAAAGCTAGAGAAGAATTTAAGGAATGATCCGTGCTTTCTGACTATTTAAAACTTTCTCATTAGTATAGATTTTTTTTTTAAAAAAAGTGATGCACAAATACATTTATAGATGGTAGAATAGGAATAGAGAGTCATTTGATTCTTAAAAGGTTGACTGGTAATTCCTCTTGGGGAAAGAACTGTTTTTGGAAATGCCTGCGTTCATGTCATGGGGACAGACATGAACAGAAGAGGAAGAATGAGGAGAGTAGCTCACAAACGTTTCAAGGAAGGAGACCCAAATAAAGAGAAAAGAGAAGTATATCTGTTGCTTTTCTTATGGCTGTTACCAAATGCCCAACCAAAAGTAACTTCAAGGAGGAAATAGTTACTTAGTCTCAAGTTTGAGGATCCGTTCCATTGTAACGGAAGTGGTGCCTGGAGGGTGTGGCTGCAGGAGTGTGCAGTTGGTTGCTCACATCTCTATGAATTAGGAAGCAGAGATGGGGTAAGAAGTAAGACAGGGCAGTAGATCTCAAGCTCCCTCCACCCTCAGAGATCTGCTTCTTCTACCTAGGTCCCTTCTCTCAAAGGTTCTATAACTTTCCAAACTATGTCTCCAACAGGGGTATCAGTTGTTCAAATACCTGATCATGTGGGGGACAATGTTCATTTAAACCATAGTAAAAGGGTAAAGCCAGTAAGTCTCCTTGGACTAGGAAATTTGGGCCATGAACTAATTTACCTATAACTTATGATTGCTGCAACAGAAATCCCGGGATTAAGAGGTCATGGAGAGAGGGTATGGTTTGGAACCAAACAGCACTGTCAGGGTCCTCAAAGAGAGCCCAGGAGAGGCTACTTGTGAAGGCATAGCTTCAGTTACAGTGAAGGCCCCAGCGTATTGGAGATACCAGGACCCTGGCATTACGACCAAGAACAGCAACAGGTGGCATGAAGCTGGCCCGAGACTACAGGTAAGCTGTGTGTCCTGTAGATGGCAGAGACTGAGAAGTGGAGATGCCCAGGGCCTTTTGAGTCTAGAAGGTGATTAGTGAGTCCCAGACATCAGACACTGAACTATTTGTATTTTGGGACTTGGGTTTTGCTTTGATTTGGCTATGATTGTGTTCTGATACTTTCCTCTTAGAATAAGAAGTATGGGGGCTGAAGAGATGGTTCGGTGGTGTTATATAAATCTTTTTCCCCCACTTCGAGACAAGGTTTTTCAGTATAACAGTCCTATCTATTCTGGAACTAATTCTGTAGACCAGGTTGGCCTTGAACTCACAGAAATCCACTTGCCTCTGCCTCACAATTGCTGGGTTTAAAAGCATGTACCACCACTGCTTGGCTTAAAGAAATAAGTTTTTTAAAAAAAGTATGTATCTTATTTCTTGCTTTGCAGGAGCCCATAGTTGAAACACTTTGGACTTTTAAAGAGATTTGGGTATTTTTAGACTAAACTTTTAAAATGGTTGAGTTTTTTAAAAGTTGTGGGACTTTAAAGTTATAGTATGCTTATATTGTGACATTAACATGAGATCTTGGGGATAAACAAGAAAGAAAAGTTTATAATTTAATAGGGAAATATTTGTGTGTCAGAATGACAAGGGGTCAGTTATGTTGGCATTTTTTCTTGTTTTATTTGTTAGTTGTTATAAGCTTGATACGAGCTAAGGTCTTTTGGAAAAAGGGAACCTCAAATGAGAGACTAAGACTGACCTTGAGGCAAATCTGTGGAGGCATTTTGTTCTGATTAATGATTTATGTGAGAGGGTCCAGCCCACTGTGAATGGTGCTACCCTTGGTCAGGTGGTCCTGAGACATATAAGAAAGTGGGCTGAGCAACCCATTGGGAGCAAGCCAGTAAGCAGCACTCCTCCATGGCCTCTGCTTCAGTTCCTGCCTCCAGGTTCCTACCATGAATTCCTTCCCTGACTTTCCTTCATGATGGACTATAACGTATAAAATGAACTTAATCCTTTCCTTCCTAAGTTGCTGTTGGTCATGACTTTTAGCACAGCAACAGACACAAAATTGGGACAAAGAGGATGTCTGTGTCATTCTGATGAAACGTCCATCCTTGAAATAGCACTGAAATTGTTGGTCATTGGGCACCAGGTGTACAAGGATCAGGAACAACATTCAGATGGAAAATTCTAAGCATTTCAAAACTATGTGAGGGGTTAGAGGAGATATTCAACAGCTCACACCTAATGATCTGGGTTCAAAACCCCAGAACTCTCACACGAAGGTGGAAAGAGAAAAACGATTCCACAAAATTGGTTTTTTTTGGTCTCTACATGCATCCTATGGCACATGTGCTCACATATCCACCATATGTGCATCGTATACCCACCCACATCAACAAACAGATAAACAAATAGGAAAGTCATTCCTCATCCTGGAACATTTCTGAGCTTTAATCATCTCCTTGTAAGCCCTGGGTCCCCACTATTCCAGACAGACAGACAGACAGAGACATAGATCCCAGCAGACAGGCAGACACATGTGCATCCAAAAATACATTCACATAAATGCAAACTAATACACACAAAAACAGATAGATAGATAGATAGATGAAAATATATTTGGCTGAATCAAGGGACAATAAACCATTCTGCCAATGGCATACCAGGAGTTCCACTGTCCTAACGCTCTGGGCTCTCGTATATAACTAGGAATGTCTCCTTTTACTTGGACTCCATAAGGATTTCCTGGGAATTAGGTGGCAGTCTTGGACTCTGGTTCTTGCTCCCATGTTTGATTCCAGGGTCCCTGGCTCAGTCTCCTCAGTCCTTGACAATTCATCTGCATAAACCTAATGTCATCATATGGCCAAGACTCTGCTTTTGTACATGAGAATAACCCACGATGGAATTCTATAAAGGTATCATCCTGATTTTTCTGCCTTCTTTTTTTCCCCAACTTTGAGACAGGCTCAAGGTCATATCCTTGAACTTGCTATGTACCGAGACTGACCTTGAACTCCTGACCTTGAACACTGCAGGTACTGAGATTATAAACAACATTACCACTCCAAGCTGCTCCCTCTTTTTAAACAGCTGGAGAAGTGTTACTTAGTGGCAGAGCTAGAATCGGTTCTTGGATTTTCAGGTTTAAATCAGACTTCTTCCTATTAGAATATTCACTCAAGAGGGTTTCTCCAAATGCTAATTGTCACCCCAGGGAGCTGACAAAAGTTCACAGAATAGATATGTGGTCAGCAGAATGTGGGGCAGTTTTCAAGAACTAAAAATAGATTGGAAGGAAAGTATATCTTTACAGACAAAATTGAATTTATTGCAGGAAGTATAACTTATATCTACAATACAGATTCAAGATGATCTAATAGAAACAAATCACAGAGAATTAACTCTTCTGCCCTTAATCTTGAAAATATGCATAATTGCTTCCTCTCTCTTGATCATGCAAAAGATTTTCTTTTTATTGTTCCTGACAGCTCCAGTATTGTCATGACAAAATGTGGGTTTTCTTAAGGTTGACATTCCTCGACTCATTCATTTCTATTTAATCCATTAACTACAGGCTAATATTTATTTTAGATTTTTTTTCTATTGAATGTATATGCATTGGCATGAGTGTGCCAGGGTGTCTGTGTGGAGGTCAGAGGACAACTTGTGAGAGAGAGCTGGCTCCTTTCCTTCGCCATATGGATACAAGGGCTTAAACTTTGGATGCCAGATTTAGTAGCCAATGTTCTTTCCTGCTGAGCTATTTTGCCAGCCTCCCCCAACCCCCTTAAAAAAATAAAAACAGAAAACAAACAAACAAACAAAAAACCCAGCTACTCTTGTGTTTCTTATTTCTGTTCCCGGGATACCTGACCCAACCCAAGTCATTCTATGATGAAGCACAAGATACTGTAGAGACTGTGCAGTTCCTCCTTGAGCCGTCCTTGTTACTTTTAGGATAAATTGCTATTTTGCTTTAGATATATTGAAAACCTGAACTTCCCTGAAGGTCTGTGGAGGTAGAGATAATGCTTTTAGATCCTTCTTGTACCCAGGGGGTAGTTTCATTCTGGGGACTCTGAGTGATTAGCTACTCAGCATGAGGATCTTAACTGGGTTTCTCTTTTATTTAGAGGAATGTGTGGGCCCTTTGTAAGTATCCATAGGGGTGCAATGACCTCAGGTACAGGGAAGTCAGAAACTGTATCAGAATACCCCAAGTTTGAGTACTACCTGTACTTTCTGAGCAGGGTTCAAGTGCAATTTTTTAGCGTTTTAAACGAGCTGCACAAACACAATACCTTAAACAAGAACAGAAATATACATATAACAAAATTGACCTTAAATAAACCAAAGTCCATATCAATGTAAAGTATTCATCTCTATATCATATCCCAATTTAAGTTAAAACAAACATTTATAAACAATCATTCTGGAAACTTGGGCATAGTTTTCTCCAAAGTGCTTCCTGCTGTTTGTTGGGCAAAGTATTTTTAGGTTCATGGAGACCATTTTGGGGGTCTTGTTCCATCAAACCACATTTGCCTGGAATGAATCCACAAGTTCTCATCCTCTGTGGAAACAAAAGCAGAACCTCTTGTCCAAAGTAACATATCCATAGACTCAAATTTTAAAGTCAAGATCTATTTATGTTGGTTTAGCTTAGCAGCCCCCAGACTCAAATATCTCTCTGCAGTCAACAAATTCAAAGAAATCACAATAATATACTTAATCCAGACTCTCTGTGTATATTCCACCCTTATGTGGCTTATTTTTTTACTCTATTATTTTCTACAAGTTTAATATTTATTTTATTATTTTTACTCCTTTTATCTAGGACTGTCTGTACTCTTTTATATTATAATTGTCTATAGTGTTTTCCTCTTTCCCAAGCCTATGTACATTTTTTAAACACACTGTTTTCAGAGGTTTATTTTTGTCTGAATCTGTCTTTATTGTGTATCTGTAATCATTTTCTGATAGGGGCCCCTTTTTTCCCTTTCTAAATGCTAAGCAGACTTGGCTAGGACCGACTCTGTGACTCTCCTGTTGACTCTGCCCCCTCTAACATGGTGGCAGTATGTTCATCCAGGGACGCAGCGGGTCCATCTATGTTGCCATTAAGCAACCAGTAGCATGCTGCTCACAAACCCCATGGAAGTGCTTGGCCTCCTGAAAGAGCCAGAGCTATTCCTGTTGCCAGCACAAGGTAGGAAGTTATCTCTCCAAGAAGTCCTGTAGCTTTTGTTGATAAGGCTGTGTCAGGAAATCTTTTCTTAAAGAAGCCAAGCCTCTGCTCACTGCCAGTAAACAGAGCCTATCTGAAAAAAAAATGTAGCTACTAAGAAACTGCTTGGTTCCTGTTTCTGTGAGTCTAGAAGCCCTCTCTCTCTCTCTCTCTCTTTTCGGTCTAATGTGAATCCATGCTCCACACATTTGTAATTGGAGGCTGCTGCTCGTTAGTTTCCCTGCTGCCCAGACCCAAATAATCACACAGAAACTATATTGATTATAACACTGTTTGACCCATTAGCTTAGGCTTCTTATTAACTAAATCTTACATTTTAAATTAACCAATTTCTATTAATCTGTGTATTACTACAAAGCTGTGGCCTACCAGTAAGGTTTTCTAGCATCTTTTTCCTTCAGTAGCTACATGGCATCTCCCTGACTCTGCCTACTTTCTCTCTCTATCTCTGTTCGGATTTCCTGCCTGGCTTTATTCTGCCCTGCCATAGGCCGAATTAGCTTCTTTATTAACCAATGGTAATAAAACATATTCACAGCATACAGAGGGGAATCCCACATCACAAGTGATTTGAATAAGAAATGTTCCCCATAGTCTCAAGTATTTGAACACTTGCTCCCCAGCTGTTGGTGTTGTTTGACAAAGTATAGGATGTGTGGTCTGACTGGAGGAGGCACTTCACTAGGTACTGGTTTTAAGAGTAAAAAGCCTTGTCTGCTTGCAGTTTGCTCTGTCTGGTTGCTCCAGGCACCATGCCTGCTCCCCTCTTGCCATACTGTTCCTGCCATGATGTGCTCTTGTCCCTCTGGAACCCTAATCCCACATAAGCTTTTTCTTCCATATGTTGCCTTCCTTGGTCCTGATGCTGTGCCATAGGAACAGAAAAGTGACTAATGCATCCAGAAGTGCAAACTCCAGGCTCTTTGAGCAGGAACATGATGCTACAAGTAGTAAATTCCACACCTAACCTCAAGTGATGAGTTACAGGTAAAACACAGGTGCTTTCAGCATGTATAAATTATCTTTAGGAGATACCTAGAAGGTACATATGAAACAAATGTTTAGTCTTGGGTCCCATCCCTGAGCTATCTTGTTATGAATATGCAACTATTTCAGAATCTGAAATAGAAAACATTTCTGGTTCCAAGCACTCCAGAGAAGGATACCCCTGAATAAGTAGAGGAAAAAGTATTAGGCTTTCGTTCCCAGGAAGCTCAGGATTGTGAAATGGACTCATACAACTTGGATTTGCCCTTTCATCCCTGGATGACCTTGGACCCAGTTTCCTTGTGCAGAAATGAGGGGAACAGTATCACAGACCAGGCAGGACTGCTGTGAGGACCAGCTGAGGAAGAATGCTAAGTGTTTGTCTTGGTGAGCGTCACCTATTGTCACAGCTTGTCTTTGTGAGCAGAACTCTCACCCGGTTGAACCTATTTAGTTAACCAGAGTTTGAGAGAGGGGATGTTTGTTTTCACTGCTGCATAGCTGTTACTAATGATACTGTAGGTTAGCTCCTGTGCCTCCCCAAGCTTAGTGGAACACTTTTCCTGTTCTGTTTTCTTTTATTTTTTTCCCAATATTATTTTCTGACAGAGGACCTTGCTATATGGCCAGGGTTGGCCTCAAGTTTGGGATACTCCTGCCTCAGCCTCCCAAGTGCTGGGATTACAGGGGTGTGCCACCATACTTGGTGCTACATCCTATTTAGAATAAAACATGCAATTTACAAATTTTGAAAGTTAACTGGAAAAAAATGTCTATTTTCTGAAGTACTTCATGCAGAATCATTTCCCATTCGGTGCTCACAACCTCGGAGAGTATGCTCTGTTAACAGCAGACTACGTGATGCGCTTAACAAAAAAAAAATTTTTTTTTGCTTAATAAAAAAAAAAATCATCGGAAAACTGATGGAGGCCAAAGTTAAAAATGATGACTGAATAGAAGTTAACATATAAGTTATGCATAATGCATTGTTTCGCCCCAAATGGAAACAGTTAAAGATAGAAGAGTCTCAATAGCGAAGTCTGTCATTTTTATTTTAAGTGCTTTCCAATTTCAAAATTAGGAGAGTAAACAATGACAAGGAGCCAGCATTGCAGGAGCTGAGCTCCTCTCACTTGGACATCAACCTGGACCATCCACTTGCAGATAGTCTCCAGAGGTCATCAACAAAGGCAGATCCTGTATATCCGTTGGATGCTGCATTGTTTCCGTTTTGAAATAGAATTTCTCCTGCTTCCCCTCTTAGACACAGCTTC
Source organism: Myodes glareolus (assembly GCF_982192425.1). Lineage (NCBI taxonomy): Eukaryota > Metazoa > Chordata > Mammalia > Rodentia > Cricetidae > Myodes > Myodes glareolus. The sequence continues at coordinate 60,262,325 of NC_142039.1, forward strand.
GCACCAGTGACTTGGTCCAAAGTTTACTTCCAACTCCAACAGACAGGTGCCAAACCTATAAAGTTTATTGCAGTCAATCCATCCCATTCCAGAAGCAACTGGTCACAGCCATTTCCTACACAAAGCTCTCGGGTCACCCTTTCTTTCCTTTATAGTTTGTTTCCAGACACCCGGTGACCCATAAAGTTAACTACTAACCAAGTCACTGCCACGGGCAGAGCTGTTGTTCTTGAGGCTGCTCCTAAAATCGCTTTTCCCTAGACCATGTGCTTGGAGACAATGGATCTCAGGCACTGTGCGTGTGGCTCAGTCCTTCCAGCCTAACCCTAGACCCTTAACCAAGGCTGCTTCTTTTCAAATTTCTCCAAACTCTGGAGTCTTCTTAAACTTCTTAGTTTGCCTTCGTGAACGTGCCCCCCCACCCCCAACACATACACTGAATGTTCCGAAGAACTAGAGATTGAGGTTCTGCTCACTGAGGTCAAGGCCTGGTGTGAACTCAAACACAAAATGACTCGGTTACTGTTTATAGTGTGATGCTTTGGTGTGTCGTTTACAGTCCAATTTGTCTCACGCCCCCTTATCCCAAACAGGGTTGGGTATAAGAGAGGGTAGTCCAGGACTCAGCCTTGAGGCAGGGCAGAAAAAACTCATTAGGGTTTCTTGGATCCTGGGCATGCCCAGGATCACCAAGTTACTCAGCCCCCTTATTGTTTAGATATGAACGTGTTAATAACTTGGTCATTCCCAGCGTGGTACTTTTCTCATGACAACACGTAATATTCCAGCAAAATATACTTTTATTCTCGGGCACAGCCATGGGCTTTGTGCTTGGTCAGGGAGGAGGGAAACCTGTTTTGGCTTTCATCGAGCTGGTGAGATTGTCTCCCGTAACCTAGTAATACACAAAGAAAGAAATCAGGGTTCGTGGTCATCACAAAAACATCCAGAGGTAGAAAATCTTGGCTTCTAGGATTTTAGAGATGGGAGCTCCCTTAAAGCGGTCCTCCCTTAAAGCGGTTCTCCAGCACAGAGGATTTCAAACTGTGTTCACAGGAGGCCCGGGGTTCCACACAGATTCCTCAGGAGCCTTTTAACAGGTAAGAGTGGGTGTTGAAGGGCCCAGTACCCTCTGCCTCCTTCAGGCAATTAAAGCAAACCAGTCTGCTCCATATCTTAGGGTTTTACATAACTTTTTTTTAAAAAAAGGGAATCATTTTCCATGGGGGAGGGGGGAAGAACGACAACTCACCAAACTGTAAATCAAGTTCATATTCCTCAACTTGCACAATCTGTAGATGAGAAAACTGGGACCTTGGGTCCCACCCCGTGCAGCTGCCAAATAAGAATCTCTAGCCTACGCTGGAGCTGAAGAAAGGGAAGTTCAGGATGTCAAAACGTGCTGAGAGCTGGGGATTTCTGTCAAGCGCCAGGGCCAGGGCTGGAGTCAGGCGCTGGTTCATTTTCTTTACGGTTCCTAGCCCAGGACTCTTCAGGTCTGAGCCCAGTGTTTCAGGGTATTAAACACAGGCACAGTTGTGCTGTCCTGTGATCAAAGGAAGCCCAAGAAGAACCGAAGACCAGAGGTAGGAGCTGGAGGAGCAGGGACAGAACACCATCAACCTGTGTGTGGGAGGCAGCCGAGCATTGATCCCTGATCACTTTTCTTCGGGAATCCGCTTCCCTTGGCCGGTTTCTTACTGCACCGCTACCTTCTAGCACCTCTGTGGGATCCGCTACTTAGAACTCAGCACATATTCATAGATTCAAATGAAATGTACATGCCACCCAGGAACTTGGGAATATCATACTTAAAAACAACAACAAAGAAAACAAGCGAAGAACAAATTTGCAGAAATATAATTATTAGCCAGGGTTTCGTGGGTCTACAGAGTCCGTTATATTAAGTAATTGATAAACTCAGGTATCAAGGTCCACGTAAAGGAAGAAAAAAAAAATTACCCAGGGTCAGATTATCCTGTCTGACCTCGCTTGACCTCCACCGCAGGTGTCAGGTCCTCATTTAGTGTGAGGCCCAGGAGAGTCCTCTAGGCTGGCTGTCTTTTCCTCTTCCTCTTTCCCCCTTCTTGTTCTTCTGGTGTCTAAATGGCTGTCTCCTGTAGGCACAATCTTGACACTTTGTTTTAAATCAGGAGTTCTGAGACTCTCTGGCTTAACAGATGTTGGGAAAGAGCGAGGCCTGTGGATGGCTAGTCTCAAGGATGCTGTCTTGGTACAGGCCTGCAGACTGCTTCCTGCTCCGGACAGGCAGGCCATTTCCATCACCCATTGAGGTAATCTGACCCTGAATGACCTTAAAGAGGAAAGATAAAATCAGGGACTAGGAAATCACCCCGCAGGTGAGTGGTCATCAATCTGAGCTGGCTATCAAACAATAGCACACAGCAGGACATTAAGGGTGGCTATATCCGAGGCTGGGCCATTTTTGTCTCTATAACCGCGTCGCGTCCGACAACAGTGAAAGAGCTTAGAGTTGCTCAAAATGCCCTAAATTAGAGGACTGGGTTAGATGGTGCCTGAGGCCATCCTGGATTTATTTCACAGGATGAAAATGCCAAGTGGAACCATGACCAGGAGACAGAGAGGGAGAGACGCCATTCCCAAGAATGTGCTCAGCCAGGAAAACCATGTGAACCCCTGGAGACTGGACTTGTTAGAAACCATTCTGGTTCCCCCAGCCCTGACATTTTGCAGTGTGGTCAGCTCGGTATTCAAGGGCGGATCAGTTTATGTCAACATGGTGGGATTACCATAAAAGTCATTATTTGTACTTTTGGATGTGGCTTTTCCAGTGGAGAGCATTCACCCAATTCCTGGCTTCCTCTGCTTTGTTCTGCTCTGACCAGTCCTTAGGCTCTGAGGTCTTGATGCCCATTTGTTACAAAAGCACAAGGGGACAGAGCCACCGACAGCCAGGATTATCCTTATTCTGTTTTAATCCCGTAAGAGAATCTAGATGACAGACTCGGTCTTAAGGCTCTCTATCAAAGCAACAAGTAGCTGATGCAGGGGGACAACGGCGACATCCCTTCTGCCTGCCTCTCATTCTCTCGTTGTCCCCGCGAGAGAGGGGTGTCTCTGCTGCGCAAATGGGAGGCCTAGTTTGAAGATCTGGCCCGCTTGCTCCACAGCAAGGTCGGAAGATTAAGCACAATGCACAGCGCCAACCCTAGCCAGCCTACTCTGCAGAGTAGGAGCCCTCCACGCCTTTCCTCTCCCCGCGCCTCCCAGCGCACGCGCCACCTGATTCGCGCCGCCATTGGCTGCTGCCTGTTGCTAACCCACGTGACCGGCGCCGGTACGCTCCGCCCCAGCTCCCACTCGCCCAGCGCGTTCCTGCGGACGTGCTCTGCCGCCTGGCCCCAGGCTCGAGTTCTGCGCCGGCTGCTGCGAGCGGTCGGCCGCGATGCCGCCGCCGGCCACAAGGTGGCAGTGCCGCGCTGCGTCTTCACCCACCCCTCGCCGCGCCGGCGCAGTCCTGCCCGGCAAAAGTTTTCCAGCCTGAGAGCGAGCAGACGCGCCCCGGCCCTGAGCTCTCCGGGGCAAGCCAGGGAAACCCGCCGTAGTCCTGGGTGGCTTTGGGGCGGTTTGCAAGGAAGACATTCGTTGTCACGAACTTGGAGAAACAGTTTTGTTGTCGGGGGTGGGAGGGAGGAATGTTACAGATACAAAGTCTGTGGATGTTTCCAGAGGTATTTGGTTTGGTTTTGGCTTTAGGGATTGTACACGAAGCATGAATTCTGTAAGAGGCATAGAACAGTGACAGCTTTTCTTTGTCTCTCGTTTGGACTTTGAGCGGAGCCGGGCGTCGCTTTCTGTGGGCGAGAGGTACACGCCACCGCTGCCACCTCGAGAAAGATTCCTTCCCCACGGATCTCGACCTGCCCAGAAAGGGAAGGCCCAGGAGCTGTTCTGCAGCTGTCCTCAGGATGCCCTTAATTCCCAGGCGGAAGGATAAGCTTGTCTGACCCCATTTGACCCCGCCGCAGGCGCCAGGCGTCCTCATTTAATGTGAGGCCTCAGAGAGTCCTTGAGACTGCCTGCCTTCCCCCTCCTTTCCTCTTTTCTCCTTCTTGTCCTGTGTGTGTGTGTGTGTGGGGGGGGTCATATGCCCCCTTCCTGTTGTCTAAGCTCCCTTCTCTCATAGGCACAAAACTGTCCCCCCTCCCCCCGCGTTTTTCCTTTAAATCAGGTGTTTGAGCACTCTCTCAGGTTCAGGAGAGGCTAGGACAGAGCGAGGTCTGGGGAAGGCAGAAGCCAAGGCTAGTAATTGGGGCTGCCTTGCTAACACATGGAGCAGAAAAGGGAAACACACCTGGGATTCCACCCAGCCGTAGCCCTGGCACTTGGGGGGACACTTTCAAACTGCTCCCACGTAATTTCCCCGTGTATTTAGCCTGCTTTAATGCGACATTCACCTGTATCTCATAGGACCCCCAAAGGAGTCCTATGCTGCTGAGTGCTAGAATTTTTGCTGAGCCCATGACTGGGCCTGCTATAGCTACACTCCCCTGCCTCCGTTCCCAGGAGAGGTGTAGACTGTCTCTTGGCTCTTGCTTGGAGGATGTCTCCATGCCTCATTTCCAGACTAGAGATCAAGGGGAGACCAGCAGGAAAGAGAACAGATTCTGTAGAGGTGAATGCCAGAGACTCACCTGGAGAGATTTGCAGGTGTGTCCTGGACTTTGGGAATCACGGACACAGAATCAGCTGCCTACTGAGGGCTGGGTGTTGCTAAACAGCCTCTCCTTTCACGAGTTAGCAAAGAACAGGCACACCCCCGCCCCCAGCAGGTGAGTACCACATACCAAGACCCCTTCGCTAGAGTGAGTGGCTTCCTGGCATAGGCTGGCCATGCCAAGGAGCAGTAGCTAGGGGATATCCAGCAACGGGGGAGAGAATTGAAAATCTCACAAGATTATCCCCCAAGTGTAAGAGCCAGCATGCACGCATTGCCACCTTCACCCCCATGCTTGCAGACACTTAGGTATGGTTGAAGCTAATAGACCTACTGTGGCGTTAATTTTGCCATCCCGTCCCCTAACTCATGTTGGAACCCAGTATATAATGTGATCATGTTAAGAGGTGGTGCCACGGAGAAGTCATTCAGTCATGGTTATTAAGGAGGTCATTGAAATGGGTTGGCTCGCCCTCTTCCACCCTGTGAGGACCCGCCCATAATACATCACCAGATACCAAATCTGCCGGTGCCTTGTTCTTCCAAATCCCTCCCTCCAGAACAGTGGGTTTGGCTTTATCCTTGAAGTTCCCCACCTAAGGTATGTCATCCCAGCAGCTTCAGCAGACTATGACAAGGCCAGCCTCACAAGCCAGCGGTTGGTAAAGCAGAGGAGAAAGGAAGATGATGTAAACACTCATCCATCACGAACTCACACACCAGAGTCAGCCTACGGATACGGTGGGAAGTCGTTGCGGGTTTCTTGGTTTGTTTGACCTATACTTTGTAAGAGCAGAAACACGGACAACTCACAAATCCTGATCAGGATCAGGAAAGCCCTTTGGTGAGATTTTCATTCAGCTGGGGCGTAGCAAACATCAACATTATGGTGTCTTACATACATTATTGGCTCACTTGCTCATTCTGGAGCCCTTCTTAGTCCCACTCTGGAGTCAGGGAGGCTGATCACTGGCGACTTGAGAAACATGACTACGTTTTGCAGCTAATACGTGGGAAATTGATATTTGAGTCCGTGTTTCATGTTCCTGAGTCTCGTGAAGCTACAGTTTTGGTTCATGGTGAGTCCTTATTCTATCCTTGACCAAACCTGTCCCAACTTCAGGCCAAGTCCAAACCTTCCCTAGCTGTGTAGTTTACGCGGAGCCTTGCCTGCTTCACTGGGCCTCAGGGACTGAGTTGCTGCACCGCTCCTTGGTGATGATGGCTGGCTTGGGGGGGCGGGGAGGGGAGCGATCTGGATCTTCTCATGAATCCCCTTCAGACTGTCTGATGAGTCCGCTTCATGTCTGTTACCTCCTTCCAGTGCTCTTCGGAAGGCAGATAGAATCTTCGGAACCACCCCACCATGATCTGAAGTCTGATGCAAAAACCCGGGGTCAAACTCAGAGGACCCACAAAAGGAACCTTTTTTTTTTTTTTTTTTTTGGACAAAGGAAGCAGGGATCAGTGAAACCAGATGAGGCTGACTTTCTTCTGTGGTTGAAAATGAATCTAAGTGTAATTCAAACTGGGAGAATCCTTCTGGAAGAAAGCACATGTTCAAAAAAGAAGTATTTTCTATGCCTGCTCTTCATGTGAAACGGAATCCATCCCACCATGCTCCGTGCAACCAGATCAAGAACCCTTTTGCACAAAGTGTGTGACTTGATGCCTTGCTTGCAAACCACAGAATGATTAGGCTTTCTTCAGAACGCGAGGAAATTTCCTACATCAGGGCAATTTACTGTCAAAGCCAAGGCGAGGAGGACGTTCCAGCCATAGGAGTGATGGGAAGGTGAGAATGGAGGTAGCCTGCATTGGAGCATATGAGACCAGAGCGTCGCCAGGGATAATGGGAGATTCTGTTAGAAAGACTCTGTTTTGGGGGATAAGCTCTTTGTCATGTCTGCCAGGGATCTTAGTTTTGAGAATCATTACCACACACCCTTCTACTCCTGCAAACACCCACAAGCCATAGAAGACTAGGACTTATAGCCTAGACCATGAGTATAGACCCGGGGCGGGGCGGGGGGCTAGGTACAGGGCCACATATGTGTCTCTGTGGCCCCGCTTCCTGGCGGTTCTGCAGGTGACTGGTTCTCAGAGCTTCAGATCCCTCCCACTTGGAACAAGACCCCGTTACCGTGGCTTGCTCACCAAGCAGCAGCTCCCTGTTCTTTGCTCATCAAATCTACCTTTAAGCAGGACAGCTCTGTACTCAGAAATTCCACGAGTGATCTAAGGCAGAGATTGGCTATGTCTCCCTGCCACCTCTTTGGGTGCAAATGTTGGCATATGTATCTAAGTATTGGCAAACGATTGGCCAGCATATGCAAAAGCTACCAATGGTAGTTTCTTCCTTCCAGATGCTTACAGCCTAAGACTGCTCACCTGCAGAGAATTCCTATAGGGGCTAGCTAATCCTGCCCCTCTACTCTGCACAAAGTAAACACGCTGAAGTTCCGTGTTGTTGGGTAGTTAGTACCAGTCCGTCAAAGTACACATGATCCATCTGACCTCAGCCTTGCTGTGTCTGTCACTTCAGAGCCTTTATTCTCTCATCAACCCGAGTCAGGTCAAGTCCCAGCAGCACGGGACATGGTGACATCATTAGGTCACTAAGCCTGTGCTGAAACTATCCGCGTTCAGAATTTTTGTCTAGTTAAAAGTAAGCGTCTCTCTGGTTTCAGTAACTCTTTGCAGGTTTTGTAACATGGAGCTGAATCCTGAATAACTATTTGTATAAAGCTAGCAGCAGTTCCTGTAGAAGGTACTCCCTGGAGTGTGTCGCGCAGGTCTATTGATGATTCTAATGAGAGTTAATCATCAGAGAAAGTTTGTGCCAGGCAAGTCACTAAAACCCCGTGTTTCACTCATTCACAGAGCTCCATGGAGATGGCCATGTTTTCTTCATTTAACACAGGAGGTTTCAGGAAACTGAACAATTGCCTCAGATTACAGTGACAGAGGTCAAACATGCACCCAGACCCACTGCCCCCCAAAGCAAAGATCTTTGGTTGGTGGGTTAGTTGGTTAGTTTCTCTTGAGATAGGGTTTATCTGTGTAACAGAACTGGCTGTCCTGGAACTTGCTTTGTAGACCAGGCTGGCCTTGAACTCACAGAGATCCACCTACCTCTGCCTCCTGAATGCTGAGATTAAAGGCACGCACTGCCACTGCCCGGCTCAAAGCAAAGATCTTAATGGCTTTCTACTATGTCATTCCCATAGACAGATTTGAATTATGCCCCAGCTCAACTACAAAGAAAGGTAAGTTGCTTAATCTCCACCAATTGCTGCTCTGTTCTCCTGCCTCTTTTCTTCTCCTTTCTTTTTCTTCATTCTCTTCCTCCTGTTGCTTTTCTTCCTCCCCCCCTTCTGTTTTGAAAGGCCGGGTCCCCCTTGTATAGCTCCGGTTGGCCTGGAACTCACAACCGTCCTGTTGAAGCCCCGCAGCACCTGGGAATGCAGACTTGCTCGGCCACTCTTTTTTCTGTGCCCTCTTGAACCTTAGTTTCTCCACAGCAGTATTTTCCTCCAGGGAAGAACATGCCTGCTATTAAAGGATGCTTATAGGCTTTTAAAAAGTGACAGCTGCTCTTCAGAGGGACAGTGATGTTCTTACATACTTCACTGCTTTTGCCCAAGGACCACTGCACAGGATAAGTCAATGGTGGTACATGAGCCACGGGAGAAAGCGAGAAGCAGAGCGACAGGAGCAGGGAGTGGGGCCCCATCAAAAGCGCATGCGGTATAGCGAGGACCAGGCTGCTCTCTCCTTGTGGCTATACACTGTGTTTGACCAAGAACTTGGCAGCAGTATCATCAAGCTATGGCCCAAGGACACGGGAGGCACGAGAACCCATTATCCTGTCTCAGGGTGTTCTGCAAAATTGTAGGGAATGAAATGGAATTTGCCTGAGTTGTTGGTGCTGTTTACTTGCATGTAGAACCAAGCCATAGTACGGAGGTATGTGTTTTCCAAAGCATAGGCTGTCAGTGCCTGTGAATATTAGCATTCTGGCATTTCTTCCACGGGACATCAGGCATTGTGACCACAATGAAGGGATATCCATGGAGCCTGAGAAAGGCTTCCTGGTCACCTGCAAATGTCAGCTCCAGCTCTATCGCCCCTCTTCTGTGGGGAAGAAAAGTCACCCCGACAACTACGCCGAATAACTGTGTGGAAACGATGTGTGAGCAGAGCTTCAAATCGAGACTTCATGGTTGGGATGATTTTTAAGAAAGCAAGAAAAACAACCTCAAATGGCTTATTATGTAACATCCAGATGTTTGGCATCAACCACCCCAGATGAGGGGATGCCTTTTTCATGGTTCGTCTGGAGGCTTTGGCCTTGCTATCGACACGTGAGGTGCAGCTCTCCAAGGAGTGGCCTTGTACTTTTCCCACTCGTCCTTCCAGAGGCCTGTGGGCATCCAGCTGCACCTTGCAGCTGAGATGCAGCAGCAGATGGGCCTAGGTGTGGGAGTCTTCAGAAAGCCATCTGATTGGCTCTGGTTAGACCTGCGGTTCTCAACCTGTGGGTCGTGACCCCTCCGAAGATTAGATATCCTGTATTCCCAATATTTCCATTACAATTCATAGAAGTAGTAAAATTACACTTATGAAGTAGCAACAAGATAATTTTATAGGTGGGGGTCACCACAGCATGAGGAACCGTATTAATGGGTGGCAGCGTTAGGAAGGCTGAGAGCCACTAGCTAGCCCCAATGCCAAATGAAAGAAACCTTCCCTTCCCCATCAGTTGTCTACATTGTGGAAGAACTAAGGTAGCGCGCACTGAAACATGTTTGTGGATGCCCCCGCTTTGACAGCCCATAGATGGCAATCGGAAGGATACTGAGACCGGCATGGCCCCAGGGCAAGGATGACATAGAAATCTGTGCAGTGTCCTGTGGCTTTGCTGGGACAGGTGCATTTGGGCTCACAGCAGCTGTGGTCACATCCGCAAAATCCCAGCAGCCAACATTTCATCATGGCGGGGAAGGGGCTCATGAACTCCCACTCCTAACTAAGGCACTATTGACAAATGACGGCTTTGGGGGGAGGGAGTGTCGGTTTTCTTTAAGGGTGTGGCCTCTGGCAGGTTGCCCATGCTTCGTTGGGTAGCCCCACATCTATGATATATGAGCCGAACACATTGAACTCAGTGGATTGTTTAAAAAGTAATGAGGTCATGCGTTTGGGAAGGACTAGGAGTTAGGGGGAGGACTGGGGAGGGGAGGGGGCTATGATTAAGATACTGTGCATGAAATTCTCAAAGAATTAATAAAATATTATACTAATATATGTCTGTGGGCTCTTACAAAGTGACAGTTTCTCCTCAAAGTGATAGGCAGATACCCACCCATTGGCTGGCTTGTTTATCTCTGTGTTTGTGTTCTTAGCTGGAAGCCCGAAGCATCCTTGTTGTAGGATGAGAAACTGAAGACCTGGTTAGTGGAAGTGTTTGTTGGGAATGCACAGAAATGCCTGCATGCCTCGTGGGAGAAATCCTTTCAGGCCCATCAACCGATAAATGAATCTGGTGGGCAAGTAAGCACCAAGGGCTCTTACTGGTAAAGAATTTCACCTGTCTGTGAATTCCACTTGCTTTGGAGCCCATATCGTATTATTCATTTTGCAGACCGACCTGGAGTGAAGCCTACCGAGGAAAGAAATCTTGGCTCCGACTCCACCTGCCAAAAAGCACTTAACTCCAACCTTTCATAGGAACCGAGAGGGTGCTCAGGGCTCCTGTGGATGCCTCTGGTTGCACTCGTTATTATTTGGTGCTTTTGTTAAGCTTGAAGAGTCCACGAGGCATTGTATAATACCACAGATCGGAAGCTTCATACTGCTTCCTGCGGCGTTACCCAGGGCAAGAGTAATGGTCCTCAAGTTGCCACGAAAATCCCTTTAAAAAGTCACGTTGGCTTCTCAGTACGAAAAGCCTGTTCCTGAGAGTTAGTGTATCCTCCCCCTCTTTCCAAAGTCTTGGAAGCCTTTTCTGTCAAGTTCCCTACTTGACTTCATTCTAGGTCTGTTACAGGCTCCTATACAAAGAGAGAAATGTCCTTTTCTTATTGTCAAGGTGACTAACTAGCAAAGCTATTATTAATTAACTATTGGTAATTAATTGAGGCTAGGTACATGAGCTTTGCGTCTGCATAAATTTAGGTGTAAACATGCGTGGGTTCTTGGCAGAGATACGCAATAAGGCCCTGGTAGACTAGGAGCTTGTTTTTGTGGGCATTAGGGCGAGCCTCTAAAGTCTTTGATAGGACCCTCCACGAAAGGTCTGTGAGCCATTTGGAGGAACAACGCACATTGTGTAGAACCTTGCAAAGTTTGTCTTCCATCTCTGAGAAAGGAAAAGAATTCCTAAAGGGCCTCCTCAGCTCCTGGGACCTAGGCATGCACCTATTGAAACTGCCTTCACAAACCTCTGCCCAGTGTCTACAGCCAGGCTCCTGTGTATGATGTTCAAACAAGGCTTTCAGATTATTCTAGTAAAAGAATCAAACCCGAGAGCCTGTGGGCTTTCTATTGCTACATAAGAAGTTAACTCCAAACACAGTGATGTATCCAAGCCTTTATCACAGTTTCTGATAGTCACAATGATAATGGTTGTGGCTCAGGGTCTCCTATGATGTGTGGGTCAGATGTTTTGGGGTACATCATCTGACAACTTGACTTGCGCAGTACGGAAAGCAGCCTTTCCTAAAAGACCCCCGGGGATATTCACTTAAAAAGAGGCGCTGGTGGCTTGGCAATCTGCAGACTTAAAGAAAGGAGGTGAGATAATTTCTATTTGATATCAACGTGGCAGGGAGTTGAGATCTCAGCTTGAAGTATTGGATGTAGCGGGAGAGTCAAGCGCAGAGTTGACACTAATGCGGCCAGACGCGTGTGATCAACCTCACCACTCCTGGCAGGCATGAAGCTCTCTCGAGGGCGGCCTCACGGAAAGGGTGACAAATGGCGAGGCTGCACAGCCTGGGCCGTACCTGTGCATACTCAGGTGCGATTCTGACGAGTCGACATCTTCATTATTTCCTGGGCTTGGTAATAACTCTTAGGGCTTCTGAGGAAAGATTTTGAGGGCAGCTGCTGGGAGCACGAGAGGGAAAAGCCGGAGCGACACTGGTAATATCCCAATGAGCGGCTGGCGGCAGAGCCCCTTCCAACACCTTCCCTGTCTGTAGCCATGCTTAAATGATGTTCATCCCGAACTGGGCAGCAGTCACCCTGCAGCATAGATTCCCAAACCTAGACCCAGCCCTGCACCACCCAAATAGGGCAGTCTTCTTTCATGTCCTCTAGAGCACCACTCTACCAAGAAGACCAGCCTTTTTCACTGTCCTGGTTTCCATAACAAAGGGCTATCCTGGTCACCTGGCCTGTAGTTTCTCTCTCCCAGCCTGGCCTATATTCTACCCCTGTCTGTAAATTCACTCCAAGAGGATTTCCAGGAGGGCCCTGAAGTCTGGCAGACCCCAAGTTGGCTTCATAGAGTCTACTGGTCTGACCCCTTCATCCTCCTCACCCCTCTTCATCTCCTTCTTTTGTTTTTCGAGGACAGGGTTTCCTCTGTCTGTCCCTGGCTGTCCGGGAACTCACTCTGTGGATCAGGCTTGCCTTGAACTCAGATACCTTCCTGCCTCTGCTGAGATTAAAGGCTTGCATCACCAGGGTCTGTGGGCATTGCTTTTGGATCTGGCACTCCTCCAAATGCCGTGCTTGAAGGTTGGGCCCCCAGCAGATGGCGATATTGATAAGTGGTGGAACCTACTGGAAGTTGGAATTTGGGAGGTGGGACCCTCGCCCCCTTTCCTGTCAGTCTCTTATTTTCTTCCTGGCTACTGTACTGTAAGCAGCTTTGTCCACCATGTGCCCTTGCCGTGATGTGCCGCCTCACCGCAGACCTAAAGCAACAGGGCCAACAACCATGGGCGGGAACCTTGATAAATCTTGTCCCTGAGTAAGTTACTCATCTGGGGTCCTCATCAGAGGGACTGGAAGCTGACCAACACAGGTGTCCTTCCACACAGGGGTCCCAGGGAACCCAGGATGGGTAGAAGGAAAAGATACTTTCCTTGCCTAATGCTGAAGAGTCCCTGATAGTCTCCCACTTGAAGAGCTTTTGTGGGCTCACACCCGTGGAAGCTATTTTGCCACCTAAATGGACACCTTAAGTTCCAAGTAACAGGACAGACATTGTTAGGGACCATTCTGCTGTCTGACACCCACAGAGACCTGTTGCTGAACTAGCTTTCCATTGCTGTGACAAAATGCCTAAGAAAATCATGATTTCAGCTCTTGGAACCCATGGTCCCTGGGTGCTCCATCACCCTTGGTCCTGGGTCAGTACAGCTTATAACTGGAGAGCCATGGACCATTGACCCAATCTTTAGAATCGAAGAATTGAGGGGACATTAGAGATTTAAACTGTGTTGGATATTAAGGTTCATGTCTGTAAAACCAGCATTTGAGGGAGCTGAGGCAAGGGGATCATCACAAGGTCAAGGCTATCCTGTGCTATGTATCAATACATAAGTTCTAGGCTAACCTGGGCTACCAAATGAAAGCCTGCTTTTAATTAGGGTTTCTATTGCTGGGGAAAAAAAGCCACCATGACCAAAAGCAACCTGGGGAGGAAAGAGAAAGGGTTTATTTTACCCACAGTTCCACATAACAGTTCATCACCAAAAGCAATGCGGGCAGGAACTCACACAGGGCAGGAACCTGGAGCCAGGAATTGGAGCAGGGGCCATAGGGGCTGCTGATTACTGGCTAGTTCCCTCTGACTTGTGCAGCCTGCTTCTGTTAAAACCTAGGACCACCAGCCCAGGGGTGGCCCCACCCACAAAGGGCTGGGCTCTCCCTCAATCTTATGGAAGCTTTTTTTTAAATTGAGATCCCCTCCTCTCGGGTGACCACACCAATTACTATCTCCATGCCTGGAGGGAGCCAACGTAGGAATGGCTTCCAGAACACAAAGAGGGATGGTAAGGAGAGGGCACAACAGCAATTCCCCTGTGGTGGCAATTAATATCAGCATTCAACCTCTTCCTGTGTTGCAGAGGATTTCTGAGACTACCTAACTTAAAACAGAAGGAGCGCACCATGCGTATACACTTGATTTTGGGGGCGTTGGAAGAAGTTAGTCTACCAAGAAGGGGAAATGGATGTAACGCAGTAGAAATGTCATTGCCCAGTGTCTGGAGTCAGGTTGCCCAGCCATTTACTGGCTAAGGAACCTTGGGCAAATTATTTCAGCACTCCATATCTGCATCTGTAAAACAGGGATGCTAATAGCGCACCTAACTCATAGGGCAGCCCGGAGAGTTTAATGAATTGGCACCGCTCCTGGTGAGTGGTATTGTCAGGCCACAGAGTGGCTGCAAGTGGATTTCAATGAGAGCCCACTTCATGCTGCACAGAGAAAACAAAAATGGCTTCAGAGTAGGAGCTATGAGGTCAAACACGGAGAACCATGGGGCTTCATTTCAGACCACCTGTTTTTTATAGCATGGGGCAGTGCTGGGGGGCTCCCTCCAGAGAGTGGGGCCAACTGAATTTGCATAGTTTAGAAGTACTCCTGGAAAGGCCACCGAATGTCCGAAAAAGTCTGTCAAATTGAATCAAAGCAACAGTCTGTGGCAGATTTAAAATATTTTCACAAACTCTTTGATGCTTCTGACTCCAAGAGGTGAAACCTAGCCCTCACCCCCACCCCATCCCCTCTCCTCCACTCTGAGCAGTGGTTGAATTTAGAGGTCACTGCTAATGAGCAGAAGAAAGCAGAGGTGATAGCTTGCTGCGATGGGAAGCCTACTGTGTCATCCTTTTTCCTTTTCTCACTTGGCATACTTTAGAGAATCTCTCTCTCTCTCTCTCTCTCTCTCTCTCTCTCTGTGTGTGTGTGTGTGTGCGTCTGTGTATGTGTGTGCTTGTGTGTTCACACTCAGAGCTCAGAGATGAAGATGAATGGTACTGCACCCTGATGGAGGGCAGGACCTCAATCCAGAAGGCATCTTCCCTACCTTCATTCACGGATCCATATGCCCATCTTCTCTGGACACGTCCTCCCAGACACACCAGGAAATGATGCTCTACCAGTTGCATGGGCATTCCTCAGTCCAGCAAGCTCACACTGCAAATGCACCACCAGACAGGAAAGAAGCTGCCATGACCTGAGGAATCGCAGGAAGCCTACAATGGGGCCTGCTTGGGAAGACCTCTTGCCGTTAGCCACAGAATGGCTCCATCCTGAATGCAAATAGTCTTTTCCTCCCCACTAGGTCACAACATTTCCTTGGTCCCTAGTTGTACCCATATGCTGAAGACCATTTAAAGTCTTTATCTCATGCAGAGTTCTCTCTTCCTGTGGGACATAAAGGGAGGATATTTACATATATATAGTATATGCAAATATATTTGTGTGTATACACACACACACACATATATATATATATATTTCTGAGTTCTTATGAAAATGCTTTTTTAAATTTAGAGAGGAGTTTAGTACAAGAAGTTTCCATTCTGAATCTAAGCCAGTTAAATGCTGGGACTTTCCCAAAGGGCTTCATTATAAGACAGTGACTCTTTGGTTTGGTCGCACAGGCGGAGTCAGCGTGTTAAGTGTTGCAACAGTGTCCCAGAGGAAGAAAAGAGGGATCTTGGACAATGGTCCCAGGGTGTGCTACAGTAAGAGGGGAGTGACTGCTAGATCTAAGTGGATCCATTACGTGACGCAGTCATGTATAAGGATGAGCCCTATTTA
Source organism: Myodes glareolus (assembly GCF_982192425.1). Taxonomy (NCBI): domain Eukaryota; kingdom Metazoa; phylum Chordata; class Mammalia; order Rodentia; family Cricetidae; genus Myodes; species Myodes glareolus. The sequence continues at coordinate 60,277,813 of NC_142039.1, forward strand.
AACGGTGGTCTCCTGTTGCCTGCTCCTCTGTGCACAGGGCATCATCCATCCTGAAGCACCAGCGGATAGGAGCTTGGGTCCAGGAGTCAAAGGTCTAAAACTGGAAACTCCTGTCTTATCAACTTTCTTTTACCATAATGAAATACTTGAGATAACTAATTTACAAAGAAAAAGGATTTGCTTTGAATTATAGTCATGGAGGTTTCAGTTCAAGATTAGCAGGGTCCTTTTTTTAAGCCTGTATTTGGAATGCTGGATGGCAAAGGTGGGTAGAATGACCATCTCATGTCATAGACAAAGAGACAAAGAGACCAGGGTCTCATAGTCCCCTTTAAGTCCCACCCCAATAACCTTAAGACCTCCTACCAGGTCCTACCTCTTAAGGCTCTAACACTTAACAGTAAGAGTCCAGACAACAAGCCTTCACCATGGGCCTTCTAGAACAATTATTTAAGACAAAACACCGCCTTTGACCTTGTGTAAGTCACTCAACCTCCCTAAGGTTCGCTTTATGATCTGAAGGCCATGACAATTCTATAGCCACTACTAGCAACCAGTACCAAACAGCAGCGTTATCTTATAGGGTTATTTAAAACATGTTCCTTGTGATGTTTTCACTCTCCTATCCAACATAAAATAAACTAGCAAAGATATGGCATTTATTATTAGAAATAATAGCAATAATTTTGATATTGTTTTTAATGGATCGATAGATCTGGAGTATTTTAGTAAGGATAATGTTGGTAATGGCAAATAATTTAGGCAGAGTGAAAAGACAAAGAAAACCTTCAAAGTTTGGATAATAATCAACGAAGAAATTGCCTGGTCCCTTGCAGGCACTGTCGTTGTGTCCAGCTCTGAGATTTACTGACATCACAAAAGACACCCTCCTTTCGGCTTGCACATGTGCAGAAGTGGGGATGTGTGCAGGCACATGCATCGCCTCCTGCATTCACCATTGCTAAATGTGGAAAGCAGCCTTCTGGCTGTCGTTCAGAACATCACAGGGAAAAAAAAATCAGGCTCTCTTCGGTCCCCGTGAATGGATCCAGGCCTGTTGAAAGATCTTTTTCTTAACTCCAAAGCCAAGTAAACAGTCTTGGACTGATCCCCGTCTCTCAGTCGTCTCGTTTTTCTTCCCGTTTGGTGGACTGTAAGTGTGGACCTTGAGGGAATCTGGAAAATTAAACAGAGCAAATAAAATAATTCGTCCTCTTGTTTTTCCTCTTAGTTCAAGGACCTGAAGCAACAGAGGAAGCCAAGATATTTATCATAGGACACTGCAGCTTTTAGGGAGCAAACTGAAAACAGTCAAAAGTTGGACCTAAAATGAACTAAACAGACAGTTTTCAAAAGAAGCGCAGATGCCCAGTAAGTGCATAGAAAAAAGCTGTTTACTACCTTTTAGCCAGCAGAGAAGTGCAAATCAAAACTAACCTGAAGTTTTATCTCCCTCAGAAGGTTGTCACCATGAAAAACAACAGATGGTGGTGGGGATTTGAGGAATTGGCACTGATGGTGGGATGTGAACTCACCAAGTCACTATGAAAAGCAGAATGGAGGTTCCTCAAAAGAGCTACACATAACCCATCTATGCCTAGGATTATCATTGAAGTTCCCGTGAAACAGAGATACCTCAATCATGTTCATGATAGCGCTGTTCACAAGAGCCAAGATACGGAACCAACTTAGGTATATGCCAGCAGTTGAATGCGTAAGTACAATGAGGCACGCATGCACAATGGAGTACCACGGAGCTAGAAAGAAGAACAAAACTGTATCACTTTTAGACAGACGATGGAGTTGAAGAAATAAGCAAAATAAGCCAGGCTCTGAAAGACAAAGATATTGTAGGTTTTCTCTCGAACGCAGAATCTAAAACCAAGGAAGCGCTGCGAGGAGGTGGGGGATGTTGGGGAAGAGGGCAAGGAGTTCGGAAGTGGGAAGGAGACCAGAGGGGCTAGTGCGGTAAAGGTGATCAAAATGCACAGTGTCGGGTATGAAAATGTTGTGACAAAGCTTATTTTGTACACTTAGTGTGAACTCACAAGCAAAGAGCCCCAAACAGCTGTAGTTGGAATCGAATTATTACATAGGGGAAGTTATAGTGCTGGTAGTTGCAGCCACATACAGGAAGATCAGAAAACTCTGGTGATCAATTCGACTACAGGCAAAACTAGACCTCAGTCCAGAGGAGTGCTGAATCAGACAGGGACAGCAATGTCAGAGAATCCTAAAACTGCTGAGGGTGTTAACTGGAGGTGGCATCTCTGCCCCATGAGGCATTGGTTGACTCTCGGAAACAATGGATGTAGCAAGCATCTGAAGGCAAGAGATCCTAAGTGACAGTGGACAGAGACTCCCTGGCTGGCTTCTCTGCTGCCCCGTCCATCTGAGAGCTGGTTGGCCCATGGGCGCCTAAGGCGTGGTGTTCCTCACACCCCTTCTCACGCCCCCTTCAAATGCTTAGACACCGTGATCTTTCTGCTTGGAAGTACAGCGAGTGAAAAGAAGAAATTCTCTAGGAAGTAGAAGCCATCATTGCAGTCCCTAACGTGGGTGGCAAAGATCTTGATGTGCTCAGAAACCCAAAGGAAGACCAGCTTAAAGGGTGGACCAAAGGAAAGACTCCAGCTGCAGACGGGAAAGCCATTAGAGGGACTACTTCCTGCTTATGAGCTTGCAAAGGTCCTGCGGTGGTTGGAAAAAAAATGGCTCCCAAAGGGAGTGACATTATTAGGAGATGTGACTTTGCTGAAGTAGGTGTGGCCTTGTTGGAGGGAGTGTGTCACAGTGGGGGTGGCCTTTGAGGTCTCTTTTGCTCAAGTTTTACTCAGTGTAACACTCTATCCGCTGGTTGTTGCCTTCTGATCAAAATGTTGCCAGCACCATGTCTGCCTTCATGCAACCGTGCTCCCTGCCATGATGATTCAACCTCTGAAACTGTAAGGTGCCACTTCAATTCCTTTATAGGAGTTGCCATGGTCGTGGTGTCTCTTCACACAGCAGAACTCTTGACTAAAGCTGGTCCCATTAAGGAGTTTGTTGTCATCGTGAGTGCATTGGTAAATCACTAAGGAGATCCTCTGGGAAGGAGAAATGGCCTACTCAGCAGACATATCAGGACTATGTCTAGGGGACAGCAGAGAGTCCCCCAAAGAGTTACCGGTGAACTTTCTCAGTACTCATCAGAGTTCATGGAGTTAACTGGGACAGTGGAGCCCCTTTCCTGACACCACCCAACCTCTCTTCATTTCCTACACATGCCAACACATCTTCATTCAGAATTGAATTTGCTATTTTTATAAAGACTTGAAGAAATCTGTATTCAGCTGGGATCAAGTGGAGGGTCCAAGTAAAAATTTCACCTTTTGGGATTAGAAAATCCCCAGAATGTATAGGGTATAAGCACTTCGTCGGGTCTTTTAAAAACACTAATATTTTCTCTAATACTTTCTCTAGGTTCTTTCACAAGAGTCCAAGTCTGGCTATGATGAGTTTCAACCAAGAAAAAGACCCTACTCCAGAGCTTCCTGCTATTATTTGAAGAAAAACAAAGTAGGTAAACCCCAATGATATAGTAGTCCACTCTTACCCATATATTATGGTTCCACCTTCACTGCCAACTTTATTCCATTTAGAATGCCCTAGAAATCAGACACGCTCATGTCTGCGAGTGTGTTACCTGAAGAGGGAAGACTCATTCTGAGTGTTGGTAGGGCCAGCCCAAGATCTGGGGTTAAAGATAGAGTTTTTAAAACAGAAAACATTGATCTGAGCACCCGTGTTCGACTCTCCCTGCTCTCTGACCTCTGACATAATGTGACACACACCTTGCACTTCTTCCGCTATGTCTTCCTCACAACAACTGTCCCCTCAAAATGTGACCAAAAATCAACTTTTCCTTTTTGAAGTTTTTTTGTGAGATGTTTTCTCAGAGCAATGAAAAAGCAGCGAATCCGCCATGGCTTTGTTCTCCATGGTTTAGGTTATTCACAGTAGACACCTGCGATCCACACGTTTCGTGAAATAAAGCATTAAGCTATTTTGAGACCAAAACTGGATAGACATATAAATTTTAACACAGCGTATCATGTAATTATTCCATTATTAGTTACTCTAGTTAATCTCCGTTAGCTGGTCTTCAGTTACTATAAGAAATATCTAAGAAAATCAGCATAGAAAGAGAAAGGTTTGGGTGCAGTTATGGAGGCTTTAATTCATGAGTGATGACCCTTGTTGCTGTGGGCCTGTCATGAGATCATGGTGGTGTTACGTGGTGGAGCAAAGCTGCTCACCTCAGGACAGGTTGTGTCACAAGAGAGGAAGAGGACGAGATTTGGGACCCATGATCCGTGTTGCAGGTGCACTCCGAAGACTGAAGACATCCTATCAGGTCCTATTTCTAAAAGACTTTTATTGCCTTTCTGCCAATGCTGCTATATAACACCATAATGTGTTGTTTTATGGCAATAGACAGACACAGAAGAAATGCCAAAAAAGCGTACAGATCAACGCCCAAAATTTTCATGATCTCTGTGTGGGCCCACATAGTTCATCCTCCGATGGTCACCTTCTGAACTCATCCCCTACAATTAATACCTCCAGGTGCACAGATAGCCTTGTCTTCAGCTGCTAGGCCTTTGCTGTCCTGAGGTCTTCACATTGGCTGTTCTTTCTACCTGTGCCTCTATCACCAGAAATCCACATTTCCAATTATCTCCCTAAGTCAAAGGGGCCTTCACTGGCTACCTTCCCTAAGGCAGCTCATAGACCCTCCACCTCACTGCTGTTCTGTTTCTTCTGAACATGAGTTGTTACCATATTGTCCATATTTATACTTATATTCATACTTATTCTCTTTTTATAAGATTGTGGTCTCTGACACACACACACACACACACACACACACACACACACACACACAGAGAGAGAGAGAGAGAGAGAGAGAGAGAGAGAGAGAGAGAGAGAGAGAGAGAATTTTCATTCACTGCTTCATCCCTGGTACTCAGGGCCTACCACTTAATAGATGCACAGCAAACTTTACCGAATGGAGGAACAGATGTTGCCATGCTGAAGTCTTCCAGATCTGCAGCGTAGATATATAAGTGTATAAAAGTGCATTCTCCTGCCTCAAAGATTAGCTATGCAAAATATAATTAAAGGCCTCATGCATTTTGAAAGTTCTAAAACAAAACAAAAACCACAATCCCATCTTTCTCTCTGTGTTTGGTTAATTTTCTTCAGCAGAGTCTCAGAGTTTGCAGCGCCCAGAAGTGCAACAGGAGACCACAGAACCCTGAAGACTGGCTTGGATGAAATATGAAAACGTTACTGGACTCATTTCCATGGGAATGGTTAGCTGTCTTTTTGTAAACAGAGAGCTTTAAATCATAGTTTCATAGTAAATCACTGTAACCACAATTGCAAGAGTAAAACAAACAGCAAATACAGAAATAATGGCTACAGGACAGGTCAGCTTAGAGCAGGAAGGCTGGAGCTGATTGCTAAGACAACCCAGAAGAGTGGTTGTGAACAAAACAAATGTCCCTGCTGGGCACAGCTGGATTCGTCCCTGCTCTGATGAAGGCCACACTAAGAGATGGAAGTCAGTTTTAATGAACTTGAAAAATTAAGTTCCTGACACCCCTAGCCTTCTGCTTCCTTTCAGACAACTGCGACTTTCCTGTCAGCTCTTGCAAGTGCCCTCTGCTGAACTGTCGCCTCTGCAGGTCTGTGCTCATGGAGAGCTGGTGGCTGACAGCATGGGGAGGGTGTCATCCGCGTGGGCCCTCAGAGAAGGCTGTCTATATTCTGTTTTTGTTGTTGCGGGATATTTGATCACACGGGGTGTTAAGATGTGTTCCTGTTTTATCTCATCCGCCTAAGGCACCTTCTGATTGTTTAATAAGGAGCTGAATGGCTGCTAGCTAGGCAGGAGAGGATAGGAGGGACATCCGGAGATGGGAATTCTGGAAAGAATCCGAGGCATCAGGAATTCACCAGCCAGATGATGAGGAAGTCAGACTTAGTGTACTGAGAAGCGGTAACGAGCCGTATGGCAGAACAAAGATTATTATAAAAGGTGTAATTTACATTATAAGAGCTAGTTGGAAACAAGCCTAAGCTAAAGCCATACTTTCATAATTAATAAGAAGTCTCCGTATCATTATTTGGGAGCTGGCAGTCCAAAGAAAGGTTGGCTACAGTTCATTTGTTGGTTTATGGGATACCAGTTCAGAATCCCATAAAGACATATGGTAAGCCCTTACTATAGACAGACCCAAAGATGGATAGAAAAATTGAGTTGAATTTTCTCTGGGGGTTTAATTAACCCTTTGCAATGATATTAGTGACTATGACACCTTAGTAATTGAGATCGGGGATAGTTAGTTGATGATGGCCCTGTCCCTCCTTTCTGTTCTCTCTTCTCCCTCGTCTTCCTTCTCTTCATTCCTCCTACTCCTCCTTCCTTTTCACACTTCCTCTGCCTTGCAACCCTCTGGACACTGGGACACAGAGCAGCCAGCTTCAAGGCTCTTTGCAATGACATGATGTACTGATGGCATTCCATCCATTAAGGACAGCTCTTTCTTTTAAAACACTAAGCACAGCCTGCTTTAAAAGTTCATTAAGAAAAGCATCCATGCACTGCACCCTGGGGGACCCAGGCAGGTGAATCTCTTTGACTTGTAGCGGATGTCCCTAGAGGCTTCCATATCAGAAGTCACTGCCACCTCAATGGACCCAGCCTGCCCTAACTGTCTGCAGCTGCGGCCACTCTCTTATGTTTGAATGTATCTTCCATCTTGCCTCTCCCCACAAATGGCTTACGTGTGACTTCATGCCGCTCCTCTTGGGAGGCACATACCCTGAAGGACAAGGTTGAAGAGCTTGGGTCAACTGCCCTGTCTTGGGTAGGGAGCCCCTCCCTAGGTAGGAGGAGAGATGATCGTGCGTTCTGCCCCCACATACTCTGAACAGGGGTGTCAGGGGTCCTTCATGTGTTTCTGAGGTGCTTGGAGAGTCCGTCTGGTGAGTGTAAAGTGTAGAACCCACTCTCTTTCTGGCTCCTTAGAGCTTGCTTTGGCCCTTTCTGCATGTTGTCCCCTGACATTCTGACCACGCCCACTCTCATCTCTGCTGCTTCCACGTGGTCGTCCTCACAGTGTCCCCAGAGCCAGTCTTGCCGGCTTTTAGTTCCTGTGGGCTGCAACCACTGTTAGCCGTCTCTGTCTTCGGGCAGAAGGGAGAGAAGGTGAGGGGAAAAGGGACATGAAGTGCTGACCAAAGTCAGGTGGCTGTCCCTTTCTTTCTTGGGGTTCTCTTGTCTGTCTCCTAAGCCTGGGCTTCAGTCGTCCGAGGTGTTGAGAAAATAAAATCAGGAGGGCACATGCCTACTGCTAAGGGAACTAGGGTCCTCCACTGTTAGGGGTACTGTGGAAAGTGTAATGGGGACCTGCTTATTGGTTAGGATGGGAGGCTGGGAGGCGGGAATGACTCGCGTGCACGTGTGTGTGTGTGTGTGTGTGTGTGTGTGTGTGTGTGTGTGTGTCTTTCTCTCCTTTCTAGTCTGCCATGCCAAAGCACTGGGGTTACAGACTTGCCCTCTCTACCTCTTTTCCCACTTCCACATCACTTCTTGCATCCTGACTTGCTGCCAAAGTCTGCAGAAGGGAGACCCATTGAGAGTCATGAGAATATCTCCTGTGCTTCCCGGGGAGGAGGGGATGACAGAGCAGTGGCAGCTGGCTTCCCTGGTGTGTGTCAAGCCAGAGCATCAGGTCCAGGGTCAACCTGTATCAATGGCCCAGGGAAGCAGCCATGGTTAGCGGAGACCCTGAAAACTCAGATTCTTCACACTGACCTTTGTCACTAGGCAGGCTGTGGCTTTGACTAGATCACTCAAGGTCTCCAGACCCAGGATCTTCCGTTATCAAACTGACAGAACATCAGTGTCAAGGATTCAGTCATCCATTCAATGTGCAGAGTGTCTGAGCTGGTGTTGGAGTTGTCGCCACAGATGAGACGGTCCTGGATTTCAGAATGGAAGAGATAAGCAGGAAATAGGCAAAAACAACAGCATTGGATGAGGGAGGACAGTGTACTATCATGGGTGAGAACAGAGGGCCAGGTCATCCCGGGGGTGTATAGCCCATTTGGTTAGAAGAGCTTTTTGGAAGAAGCCGCACCTCAAGTGAGAACTGATGGATGGAAGCAGTTGTCATGGAAGGTGGCACAGAGGTGTGTGAGAGCATTGTCCTTTTCACTCGGAAGGAACACAATGAAGAGAGGAAGAAGCAGCAGTCAGGGTAGAGAATGGAGGCTGAGAGGATGGGCTGCAGGCTGAGGATGTGGGCAGGAACATGCAGGATCGGCTCATCTTCAGCAACATGGACCTGAGTAATACTTTCAAATGAATGAGTCTGCGTAATAACCTTTACATTGCTGTGACCAAATGTCCAGTAGAAGCAGCTTAAGGGAGGTGAAGTTTATTTTGGCTCATGGTTTTAGGGGATACAGTCCATCATGGCAGCTGGAGTATCTCTGGCCACAGAGGCAGAAGCCTGAGTTTGTTCATAACTTCATGGATTAGGAAACAGAGAGGTAGGGCTGAAAACAGAAGCGGATATCACCTTCAAAGGCCTAGCACCAAATGCCCTGTGCCTTTCAGTTAATTTTTATATTCTGAGGGTTCTACCATCTCCAAAACCTGTAAAAAATCATAATCTGCAGAACCACAGAGGTTAGGTATGGACTCACAGAGACCGAGGCAGGACACACAGGGCCTACAGGGGTCTGCACCAGATGGGGTTCCAGAGCTGAAAGTTAAAATGGACATATGCCCCCATCCCTAACCTAGGAGATATTACCAATTTATAATCACTCTCAAATGAAAGATTAGTCTTACTGAGGAGGACAAAAAGAACTACTCTTAAGGGTCGGCTGCATGCTGAGCAGGAGATGACCAACAGAAAGCAAACTCAATGGCATCTTTGGAGGTTTCTTGTCTAATAATTTTTTATTAGGGCTTTTAAAAAAATACTTATGATTTTTTTACCCTACAGGTTTTGGGTATATATTATGGCTTCTGATTTTGTATTATTTTATTTTTGGTTTTTAGAGACAGGGTTTCTCTGTAGCTTTGGGGTCTGTCCTAGAACTAGCTCTTGTAGACCAGGCTGGCCTCGAAATCACAGAGATCCGCCTGCCTCTGCCTCCCAAGTGCTGGGATTAAAGGCGTGTGTCACCACTGCCCAGCCTGGTTTTGTATTTTTTTGGGGGGGGGATTCCTGAGTGTGTTTGCTTCTATTTCTGTGTCTTGCACCTTTTTCTTGGGCTCTCTTCCTTCTGTTTGTTTGTTTTATCCTATTCAGATTTTTCGTTTTACTTTATATTACTATATTTTACTATTATCCCTTAAATGCTGGTTTGTTTTGTAAGGAGAGAGAGAGAGAGAGAGAGAGAGAGAGAGAGGGGGGGGGGGGGAATGGATCTGGATGGGAGGGGAGGTGGGGAGAAACTGGGATGACTGGAGGAGGGGAAACCATAGTCAGGATATATTGTATGAAAAGAATCTATTTTCAATAAAAGAAAAAAATTAGGAGCCATAAGAGTTCTCTAGGCTGGAGATCCAATAGCACAGAGATGGTAAAGGCTACAGATAATCACAGTGCATAAGCCCCGTGTGGGTGACACACACCCCAGTAATCTCAGTACTTGCAGACACAGGATCAGAAGTTCAAGGTCATCCTCAGCTATATAACAAGTTTGAGGCCAGCTTGGGCTTGTCTCAAAAAAAAAAAAAAAAAAAAAAAACGGATAAAGTAAATTTTAGAAGGAAAAGAGTCGTTGGGTCCAGGAGTGAGCTTGATTAATCTTGGTTGGTCTTGGTGAAAGATCAAAGGAAGGCTTCATATTCAAATGAGGTAAGTTGTGGTTGCTGTGCTCTGTGCGAAGAAAGAGCTGAACTCTGTTGAGTGGGGAAAAGAACAATTCAAGGAAAGAGCTCACAGGTGTGTGCCCCTCGCTCACTTCCTGCTCTTTGGCGTACATGACGAAGGTTCCAGAAGCTCAGGAACTCCATAGCAGCCTCGGATCCTCCTCTCAGCGCCCAGGTTTTCTTTGGTGTGTGATGATGGCTCAGGGCTCCATTTTGTTGGAGGAGCCGGGTATCAGTTGCTTTTCTGTTGTTGGAACCAAACACCAGGACTGAAAGCGACTTAGAAAGAGTTTATTTCAGCCATGGCTTCAGAGGGAGCGTCTGCAGTGGTGGGGAAAGCAAGACGTGGCGGCAGGAACAGGAAGCTGGCTGGCCACATTCCACGTGTATACAAGAACAGGAAGTGGGGTGAGACTATAAATCCTCAAAGCCCACCTCCAGTGACATGCTTCCTCCAGCAAGACTGTACCTCCTTAAGGTTCAATAACCTCCCCCAAAGAACTCCACCAGCTGGGGACCAAGTATTCAAATACACGAGCTGGTGGGGGCATATTTCTCCTTCCAAACACTGCAGGCAGTCTTCCGAGCACAGGAAGATAATGAGGCCAGGGACCTCATTGTACAGAATCCTTTTCTTGGATACCCCAGACCATCACTGAGAAGTAATTCTCAGAGACCACATTAAAAGAAAGCAGCTACTTAGACCACAAGGATGAGCCAAACCTTTATCTATCTATCTATCTATCTATCTATCTATCTATCTATCTATCTATCTATCTATCTATCTATCTATCTAATCCATCTTCTATCTATCTATCTATCTATCTATCTATCTATCTATCTATCTATCTATCTATCATCTATCTATTATCTATCTAATCTATCACCTATCTATTATCTATCTATCTATCTATCTAATCCATCTTCTATCTATCTATCTATCTATGTATCTATCTATCTGTCTAATTTATCTTCTATCTATTATCTATCTGTCTGTCTGTCTGTCTACCTATCTATCAAATCACACACACATTTAAATTGTGCTAGAATGCATTTCTCACTTATGCTCATCAGGCGGTCTGCTATTGACCTATGTGTCCAGTCCAATCTGAACGGTCTAGTAGTCCAATAATCATAAACATGTTGACATTGTTCTAAACAATCTCAAGAACTTTCTAGTCTTCCCAAACAATAACTGTACTCGGTGAATGACTCCTTCTCTCCTGCCTCCCAGCCACCTCCCAGCAATTCCTTTTCTACTTTCTGCCTCTCGACTCTACTGTCTGTTCTGGGAATGCCCTATCCGCAGAGGCGCATGGTGCTTGTGCGTTGGTGACTGTCTTTTTTCACGATGCATGATGTCTGGATTCACATACGGAGTCTCCTGTTAAAAGTCCCTTCCCTCCCAGTGGATACAAGTCACCTCTTTCACTTTGGAGAATGTTTCCTAGCTCACAGAGACTTTCTTACCCATTTCTCCCTTCACACTTATTCTCCTGCAATGGAGTCCAGGCCTGGTTATTGCTGTCTGCAGCTGAAGAAACAAACCTGCTGGCTCAGGACCACCCAGAAAGCTCAGACTGGGGAGCAGCATCCAGCCTTTGGTCTTCCTGGCCAGTGTACTGTCTAGAGCACAGCTGCATTTGGCGAGTCCACAAAGAGTCCTGCGAATACTCCCGTGGCACAGGCATGGGACCCCACTGGGGGTCATGAGGTTCTTTGAGAACGGACTCAGTACAGAAGTGGAGGGAAGACTGGGACTGGTAAAGAACTTTAGGACCCCTCCATCTTTGGTTGTCTTCTGGGTTGTCATCCCTGCTTACAGCCTCTCTTGGTCACAGCACACAAGCTGGGGGATCTGACAGACCAGTCAGAGTGCAGCAGGGCTGGTCAGCTGGGACAATCAAACTCTCTAAGTATCAGCCAGTTCAGGCAGACAGGCAGTAGAGTGTGGTCCAGAACACACAGTGCCTTACAATGCTCTCAAGGGCAGCCAGGAGTTTAAATGAGCCGGGTGGACTCCATCATTCTGTGGATTTCTACTGGGGGTCTGTGATGGTTTGTGGGATCCCCTGTCATTCTTTCTCCATTCACATATCCATGAAGGCTAGCAGACTCCTAAGAAAGAATACAGCCTCTGTGCTTGTAGGTACCCAGACACCCCTCCTGGAGACTAGCTGCTCTTTGGATGTTCTTGGCAATTAAACTCACCAGCAGCTACACTCCTGAAATAGCTGAGTAACCACAGTCAGGGCTGAAATAGCACCGTCTGGCACCAGGGAACAGTGAAGGCGGAATAGCAACCAGGCTTTGCCACCTTTGGGTTTCTGTCGAGCATGTGAGACACATCTGACCAGACTCCATCCTTCCATTTGAAGATTGTTCCAGAGTGATTGCCATTTGTCCCAGTTAGTGGGGGGGGGGGGGAGGATTTGCCTAGACTCTGACTGAAGGGGAGCTCTGAGTTCTCACTTACAGAGCCTAGCTTTTCAATACAATAGCTGCCAACTGTGCATTGCAAGGAATGTGATCCAGTCTCTCTTTTAAAAGACTGAAGGTATTTTTATTTCCTGAGAGCATCGTTAAGTATCCTGTACACCCAACAACTGCTAAAACATGCAGATGCTTTAGACAATAAACAATAGAATGTGGAGAAATGAATTTCAAGAAATTTCTGTGTCTTGTTTTTGTCATAAATGAATTTTCTTAAAAGGTTGCGTGTATTTGAAGATGATTAAGATTCAATCAACTAATGGGATAAAGTGGCCTGAAAGGCAGCTTCAACCAGTTCTTCTTGCAGCCCAGAATCCCGCTTTGTAAACTTTCTGACACCCCTTTCCCTGTTTTCTGTCAAAAACCCCTGTTAAATGGGAAGTCATTATCACATTCTATTTATGAGTTTACTGTTGGGAAAAGAATCTATCTTCATGCCCCCCCCCCACACACACACATGGGATATCACTGTACAACCCTAGCTAGCCTGGGAATTACTGTGTAGACCAAACTGGCCTGCAACTCAGAGATCTGCCTGCCTCTGCCTCACACAAAAGTCTCTTAATTCTCACTTCCAGCTGTGGATCATAAGACCCATCTTGCTATTTTCAGACCATCTGGACATTCATCCACACCCCTGCCCAGGCCCAATTTCCTTCCACAGCTAAGCCTACAACCCACCTGGAACCGTTTGAAAGTTGTCTGTGGACTATCCCTCTGATTGGGAGACCTCCAAAGAGAACCATATTGGTAGTTCTGGCGAGTTCAAGTCCAACTCTCAAAGGGCCCTTCTGTTCCATGTAGATTGGAGTCTACAGAGAGATTCTCTGTCCCCAACTCAGTTCTTATCTTGTCCTCTCTAAAAAGGAAGTGGGAAGATCTAGAAGGAGAGCAAATGGGGGGAGGGTGTTTAACAACTCAAATGGGAAACAGGTCCCACACTGGAGAGAGTGTGAAAGGAACAGCGGGAGATCTGAGCATTGCCAGTAGGATGCCGGGCGAGACCTTGCTAACAAATCTTAGGAGGGTCACAGCTCCAGAAGGGGTCTAGAGCAGTAGGTCTCTCTCAGAGGGCAAGGAGCTAACCAAAATGTCAGTCCTTCATCCCAAGTGAATTCTCCGTTGCAATTGGAGTTGGGAGTCTCTGAGGCTGAGGCAGGGACCAGGTCACTGGTTGACCCTTGGAGGCTGGAGCAGTGGCCACCACAGTGAAAGGCTGTGTCCAGGAATTTAGATGGACCAAAGGACAGTGGTCCTGCTGGTTTCTGGTGGGCTGGTTATGTCTAAACAAATGAAGCAAAGTATAAGCACCAATCAGGACAAAGCTGCTAAATCTGGAAGGGGCAGAGTCACAAACCCACCAAAAGAGTTCCCAACTGTGTCTGTTAAGTGGTCTCTCTTCCTGTCACGTGGTAAGGAAGCAGGAACATGGGTCATCGAAGGGCACTATAAGTCATCGTTGTAAGCTGGAATTTGAAACTGTCTCCTCATTGCCAAAGTGTCTTTCTGATCACCTTTGCGCCCATGGCTGCTGCTATGATCTCCTTCTGGAGGTGTTCTGCTGCAGCCAACACCTGCTCCAATAGACAGTTATTGCTGGAGTTGTCCGTCCTTGCTTGTTTTTGTGGCTGTCAAATGCAGCCTGTTCTGGGCTCCCATAGCAGCTGGCTCTTTCTTTTGTTCCTGCTGCTTAGATGACACTTGGGGCCCCTCCTGCCTCTCTGCATCCACGACATGTCTATAGACTCTGACTCTTGCAAGTTTGCTGTCCCTTGGGTCTACCACTTCTGCTTCCTACTTTGCAATCCCAGACAAGCAACCTGTGTACGGCTTTCTGCAGGGAGACATGACCAGTGACAGACTACAGAAATGATACCCTCTAAGCCTAGCTTGGTGAACCAGTGAGCTTACTGGAATCACGGGGGTCCTGATGAAGGCTAACTGATAAACAGGTTTGATCCAGTAGCTGCAGTGCCAAAAAGCCAACCAGCCGCTTGAGTGGTAACTCCTGAAAACTGCAACCTTGCAGCTTCTTGTACAACTTGGTGACAGCCACATTGCCCAGGAGGGCACTTTTCCCTGGTGATTGCTTCCTGCTTGTCTGAACTTCCTTAGGAGTCTGGTGAGCTGTCTTCCTTCCTCCAGGAAGAAATAATGGAAACCTAAACATCTCTCAAGGAAACTCTTCAATGCTCGGTTTTCTCTCCTGGCTAAAGGCGCTATCAGCTGCACAGCCTATGTGAAGGGGATGTTGGCGTAAATGCTTAGAACACAGTCCGCTCGCAGTCACTGCAGCTACTTGCTGACCTGTCACGACACACATGATCAAACGCAATATCAGATTTGAACTCTATTACCTAAGAACTGGAGAGCCTTGATGTGTGACTCACGAGTTCTGTGCTTCCATCACCGCATCCCCCCATCCCCATCACCGCATCCCACCGTCCCCATCACCACATCCCACCGTCCCCATCACCACATCCCACCGTCCCCATCACCGCATCCCACCGTCCCCATCACCGCATCCCACCGTCCCCATCACCGCATCCCACCGTCCCCATCACCGCATCCCACCGTCCCCATCACCGCATCCCACCATCCCTAGCTTGAAGATTTGTTCGAGGATAAAATGAACTTTCATAGGTCAGGCGCTTGGAATAAAACTTGAAAAGTAAAAAGGGCTGATGAGGGCTGTTATTATTACAGCTGGAAAACGCACTTCAGTTTAGAAAAGAAAGTTGCGGTAGAGGCTGAGCCGCACTGGAGCAAGCAGGTGCCACAGTCATTCTTCATGATGGTCTGTGCACGGAGAGTTCTCACTGTCCACACTTACTGTAGCTCTAATATCGGCTTAGCAGAGCATCTTGAAGGCAGTGGGTATGTTTGGAATCCCTGTCGTTTGGAATCACATGTCTTTCCTCTGTATTACTTGAAGTCTGTTTCCCAGGATTCTGCATAGCGTGATTGCATTTGTTCTTTCTAGACCTAGCTGGAGATCTCCTAGGTTCTCGAACGAGGAATCGGTCTCCCACTACACCACATCCATCACTACACCACAGGCAGGTACTACACGGCCCACATGTTCACACAGTCTTGCTGCATGCCTTTGAAACCACGGGCCCCTCAAAACATGGCCGCGCTACCCGATTTTTCTGTATTCCTTGGCTGTAAACTAAGGGCACGTTTAGGATAATCAGTCCTCAGCTTGCTCGTGCCCCATTGCCAACTGGCAAGAAAGCCTTCCATTCTCAGGAGTACTTAGCATAAAGAAGGTGCTCAAAGATGTTGTGGAATCAATGCTGTGTTTAATCCAGCGCAGAATCTTCGTCTGCAATAAAAATGATAACGTTGGTGGAGAAACTTGTTCCGGGCGAAAGCCATTCCCCAAATGATTGTTTCTGCTACCTCTGAAGTTATAAACTTGTTTTCCCAGGACTGGTTTTTTTTTTTAATATCTCAACTGGTATTTCTTTCAAGAAAATTCTAACTTATCTGTGTAAAGAAATGGAGAAATATATTACTTTTTCCTATCTTATGGTAGGCTAGAGACTCAATTATTATGAAAATAAAATGCAAATATTCTTTGATTTTTAACAAAACAGACTTATATCAGGTTTATAGATGATTACAATTTTTTCAGTGCTCTTATGCATTGCCATTATGAGGGCTGTGTGTGCATGTGTTTAAACATATATATATATATATATATATATATATATATATACACACATACATTAGTGTGTATTGCTTTTAAAATAGAAAATAAAACTCTTACTATTTTGAAGAACATATTAGGGAGCTGTTGTAGATTTTGTGTGTGTGCATATGCGGTTTGCAAATAAATAAACTGATATTTTCAAGGTAGAAAAGTACATAGTAGGGCTGGCAGATGACTCATGGGTAAAAGCAAGCAGCTAGAAGGGCTGTCTGTGCGAACCTGATGACTTCATCCCCGGAACTCACAGTAGAAGGAGAGAACCAACTCTCTAACCTCCACACATGTGGTGTGGTAGACACACACACACATGCACACACACACACACACACACACACACACACACTAAAAACTTAGAAGGAAAAGTACCAGCAGATATTTATCCTGCAATCCTGCAAGACATGGAAGTGCTGGCTAGAAAGGAATGAAGAGGACTGTCATTGACCATGAAGACGGGGATCAGTGGCTAGTGTTAGATGATTCCTACACAAGGACCCCAAAGCTTACTGTGTGCTGGATGATGACCTGCAGACAGACAGACGGCATAGAAGAGAAAGAATGTATCGGCTTCGGGTCTCCGAGGGCAGCCACTTGCTGCACACAGGCTGCCTCTTTCCATGTGGTCCACTGCCCCTGGGGAGTCAAGGCTGGCGTTCACACAGTGCTTCAGGTTTCTTACTACCTCAAGCCTGTCTTGACAAATCACTGCTCTCTCTCCAGCCTTCTTCAGATCATCCTGCCATGACCCAGCATGGAAGATGTTTGCCAGCTTCACGGAGCAGCCTCCCTTCCTCCTCCTCTCTCCCTGTGCCCCCCCCTTCGAATCCTTTCAGCCTGTGCCGATTGTTTGGACAGCCGTGAGTGCAGGCGGGGACTGGCCCTTTGGGATGTGGCTGGCCCTCACTGTCATATACTGTGAGTAGAAGGACCCATCTGAATACAGATAAAAATGAATATGAATAAAATGTAAAAGCATCACTAACCTCAAATGGTGCTACCTTGGACTCATATCACGGCGTGCATGCCTGTGATTGCAGCACTTGGGAGGCAGATGCAGAAGTATCAGGTCATTCCTGGTTGCATATCAAGTGTGGAGGTCAGTCTGGCCTACATGAGACCCTGCCTCCAATTTTTCTTTTTTTTTTAAATAAATTTCTTTCTATTTTTTTTTGGTGGGGATATTAGAAAGTTTATATGTGTATAAATCAGACAACATTTCAGTTGTGTGAATGCAACTCTGAGCAATGATTAGCTACTAAATGAGGGTAGGCACATTTAGGGGCGACTCACATAAAAACACCTTCAAATGCTCTTTTTTAAAAAAAAAAAAAAAATTTTGTGACCAAAGATGAGTAGGCCCCAAAGTGTTTCTGCCCATCACCTGAACTGGCTGACCATGTTACCCATGATTTTGAACTACACACACCCCCAAATTTGTCAGCCATCTTTCTTCAATCATGTATGACTTTACACAGGACACGCTCACTATGCCCCACCTCCACACAGAATCTCCTATATAAACATGTGTAGACTTCCCCAGTAAAAATGTGCTTCCTCTCTGTAAGGAAGGCATTGCTTTGGGAATAACTTCTGTGACCCCTCTCACCGTTACGTGAAATAAAGCTTTTTCTGTGGTCTTGTCTCCTGGTGGCAGTTGTTTGGGTTTAACCTTTCCAAGATGAGAACCCACCGTACTTAGTTCCACGCAGTAACCCTCTATTTTTCCTGCTCTTGGGATTCCGTATCTAGTCTACCAACAAGCCCTGACAACCTACCGTGGCTTCTTCTTCTCCAGAGGGTCCCCTTTGTAATACATCTCCTGTCCGGCTGCTACCCTTTCCTCTCTAATCCAGACCCAACTCAGAGACCAGCAAAAAAGCAAACCAAACCAAACAACCCCCAATAATGGAGCAACTGAACGGTGAGGTCATTAAAAGCCCCCAAGAGAGGAGAAAGAAAACCAATAGCCAAATAAAACCTGAATAACCACACTGTATCTGTGGAACGCCAGTGCGAGGAAGGAAAGAATCAACCACTCACTTTTCCAGGGTCTGCCCTTAACTTCAACAAATATCACACTCACAGATGGAATGCCCCTCAGGAAAGGAGGGGGAAGTCCCTTACCTGCATAGGAAGAGGGGAACAGGGCCTCAAGCCTTCTCAACCACGGACAGACACTCAGATTCTTTCTGCAGTTTGGTTTCAGTTCAATCCAAAAGATATGTAGAGTCCTGGCTTCTTTTAAGGAGACTTATGTATAACACACATTGAAGGGAACTCCTGCACCGTGGGGACTCACTCGCAGGCCCTGGGTTAGGCGCAGACCACACCCAAACACCTGTTTTCACAGAGAGACCCTTTATTAAGCGGGAAGGAAAGTTAAAGTGGCTGCTTTCAGATTCAGGCAGAGACAGCAGCAAATGACCTCGCAGGTGTGCTTTTTAAAAGGAGGAGGGGAAGGCTGTGTTAGAATGAACTAGGATGTGGTATGAAGGAGATAGGGGATGAGGGAGAAGGGGAAGCGGGTAAGGGAAAGGACAGAGGGACAAAGGACTGCCTCTGGATAGCAAGGAGACAGATGTGGCCCATAAGCAAATGGTGCTTTATAAAGATAAAGGGAGAAACCCCATGTTAGGATGAGGGGTTTAATATTAATCGGGAATGTTAATTAGGTGAGCCAAAATGGGCTTCTGATTGCTGGACCTTGGTAGTCAGTTTCAGTGGGAGGAAGTATCTAAATAAGGGACTAGACCTTGATGGCCAGCTTTAGGAATGTCATCTACTGGTTTTTAGCAAGGCAGTAGGAATGGGGGAGAAGGGCAAGGCCTGCCACAGACACAAGACCGAGTGGGTTAGTGTCCCTTCACACATATATTTATTTCTGCCCCCATACTTGGATTTGGGGGAACTGGACTAGATAAAATAAATTTCCAGAAAATCTACCCTTTTTCCCACCCACTGAAACAGTCACAGGCAAGAAGGTAAGAAGGAAAATGGCCATTCAGTAGATTGGCGCTTGGAGAAAAGTAGATACGAAGGTGGATGCACCATTTCTTGTTTTCTTGGCTCATTTCTACCTGCCCCGTGTCAGATGAAACCAGCCTGAAACAAGTCTGTAAGGGCTTCCTGGAGGCTCTTCAAGGAAGAGAACCTCCTTTCTGCCCAGAAAGGCATTGTATTCTCTATAGGTTCATCAACCAGCCCGTGGACTCAGATACCAGGAGAGGCTGGAACTTTCCCAACTATGTGAAGAACTCACAGAACCGTTCTCTTTCGGGCCCGGTTGGTGACTACAGAACACCAGAATCGTTTCAGCTTATGAAGTTACACTGAACTCAGTTTCAAATCCTTTTCCCATGACTGGATTCTTTTTTGGCTGGGTGAATGTGCTAATTTGGAGAGCGAGGCGTTGGCCATAGTGGGACCCCTTCCAACTGTAAACAGCAAGTGTGGAAAATGCCAAACAGAACTGAAGGAAAGAATGACAAAGAATACTATTTGCTGAGCCCAAATATGACCTTACACACACACATAGACACACACACACACACTTGCGCACACATGCACATATGCATGCACTCACACACGTGAGCACACACACGTGCATGCACATATATGCACACACACATGTGCATACACGGGGGGCAGCATGATGGAGCCCAGTTTGGTAAGACAGGCACACATGGGGTATGGGAAGGATGTCCGAGGCTGACCTTGGTGCTTCTAGCATATTTCAGGGGCGTAGATTTTCCTTGATTTTTTTTTCAGCACCAGCTGGCAGAGCCCACTCCTTTCTTCCTAGTGCTGGCTTATGGGTCACTGTCCATCTGTCACAGCCAGGAGGGGGAGGAGAGCATCCCACAGAGTCTGGGTGTTTGCCCCTGCTGCCCATGAGCACGTGAGAGCTGTAGTTTCCAGCAGCCACGCAAGTCAGCCTCTAGTGGTGCGTTGTTCTCAGTCCTTCGTGTCTTCCCTGAAAAAGGACAGGGCATCCTCATCCACACAGCTCCCTCTTAACACTGCTATAAACTCCGAGAGTGATGTGAATTGTGTGTCCCGTGACATTGGATGTACACTGACTCAACCCTGCTGCTGGAAGAGTCTGGTAGACCTAGACTGTACTAGAATAAACCAGGCCAGGAGGTCACAGACGCTTAAGGAGAAGAAATTATGCTTCTTCAGAATCTCTCCACATCTAGGTGCCTTAGAGAGGACCTTAAGATGGTACTTCATGCATGAACAGCCAACATATCCCTGTATTATCCAAGAGGGAACTAAGGCTCAGAGAGAGTGCTAACAGGAACAGAGTAAGTTATGTTATGACCATTTTGAGATCTCCATGGCATAAGACAGCAAATGCTATTTTCCTAGCCTACAGGCCTGCATGGTTCTCCAGGGCAGCTGTCTCTGCCCAGCGACTCAGAGATCAAGCTGCTTTCATACTGCTGGATCTGTTATCTCAACGTGAAGCTTATGAATTTGTCCCAGCAGGGGAAGTGAGAGACCGAGTCTCTCCTGGGGGATTTTCATTGCTTAGAGCCAGAAGGTGACACATGGTACTTGGAGTCAGGAAGACCCTGATTAGATACTGAGAGACTCAGCCTTCACAGAACCATGGACCAGTGAGTACAGTGATGTCCGCCAGAGAGAAGGGAAGTAACATTCACTGCCCTTGATCAAGCTTGCGTTTGTATCCTGTCCTGCCATGCAGACTGGATCCCTTCAAACTCAGTGGTTCATCTCTCGGAAGCATGGGTGATAACAGTGTTCAAGGTCAATGTTATTGATCAGCCCCTGAAACACCTGTTCTGGTTTCCTCCCCCGCTTTCTTTCATCCTTCCCCATCCTCCTTCTTCTCCCCTCCAACCATCCCTCTCTTTTCTCTCAAACTTCCCAGGGAGTGTGGTCTAATTGACTCAGTTTAGGATACCTGTCCTTTCTAGAGGAATCACCTCTGCATGGGAGAGCAAGAAGGACACGTACAGGGATATGGGAATGGGGGAAAAAGGATGACCTCCAAGGCAAAGGTCATCTGAGAGTATAAGTGGCAGAATGAGGATTTGGACCCAAGTCTGGCTCCAAGGGTTTTTTTCTCTTTATTATTCAAATAACTGCCAAATATAACAACAGCTCCTAACTCTAGGAACAACAAATACTGCGGCAAATCAGCACTCTTCTGCTAAGACAGTGAAAGGTGTTTGTCATCGTTGGTATTGGGGAAATGCAAACCCAAAGGAGAGTGACATACCATTCACTAGAATAGCTAGAATGGAAAACCAAGATCAAATGTGGACTGTGATGTGGAGCAACAAGGACTCCCACCTTCTAAAAATCACCTCAAAGAACTCTTTGACGGAATTTAAGTATTTCGGCTACCTGCTCCCTTCTCAATGACTTGGCATCCTACTACTAGAGAAGAAAAAGGAGAGTGTGTGACCATCAAAGGATGTAGAGAAATAGTCAGCCTTTATTAGTAATAGCTGAAAATCAGAGTACCCACATATTTGTCAACGGGAGGAGGGAGAAACAAGTTGTGATAAAACCACACGTTGGGTTAGCATTCAGCTACAAAAAGCACGCTGCAGGAGATATCTGCAACACTAGAGAAGAAGCAAAGAATATACTAAGCCCAGAAGGGAAGCTCATGAATACAGAGTCTCCAATGCTAACTGTAAAAGGTCTATGCTAGGTGCACTAATCCTAGTGTTAGAACAGTGGGTATCTATGGGGTAAGAGTTGAGTAGAAAGGAGGAAAAAGGAAACTTCTGGAGCAATGACGGTATGTTTTTGCATATCGATTGTGGTGGTTATATAGGTGACATTTGGGCCAGGTATATTGACTTGGATACTTAAGACATGAAGCTCTCACTCTATAAAACATTTGCCTAAGAATAACAGCTATAAATTCCAAACAATAAATCCTTTATGTATTGGATCACCATTGTTGCTGGTGATAGTGGTCACTTGGCTTGGAGAAACCCTTAAGAACCATTGTGAACTTTACATAAAATCGTGCACCTCCTCGTGTGGATGAGGGACTTGTCCTAAGCAGAGTCTTTCCATTCTGGAATTCCTTGTGACTCATGGGAGGGGGGCAAAGGAACTGGATAGTCACATTGCCATCAGAGCAGATGGCAGAATTAGACAAGGGCTGGGATTCAGGCAGAGGTGAGTTTGAATCCTGGCTCCAGAATTCCTCGTCTACTAGACATTGAACAAACTGCACAGCTTCTTGTCACCTAGCCTACAGGTGAGGGGCACAATGCCCAACTCATAGATTCTGCAGGGGACCAGAATGGTACATACATGCAGACTGTGACACTAGAGATAAACCGAGGATATCCTTGTCATATTCTAGATAGTTTCGGGATTTGACTCAGAAATCCAACAGAAAGTTCCCAGAACATTCCCGTCAACACCTTCCTCCCACTTAATGAATGAGGCAGTAGGCAATACAGACAAAGGATCTGGTCCTGAGTTTCCATCTTTCATACTTTCCCTGAGATTGTCCTTTCTTCCCATTCCTATAGGTCTCTCCCAGTCCCGCCCTCCTTCTTAGGTCCCTGAGAAGGGACAGGCTAGCAGAGGCTTGTTTCACTTGGCTAAGATGAAACACTCTACTGATATTCTGAAGATCTGGGTGACTTTGTGAGAGCTTAAGATCCCAAGTGGAAATACCTGGAGGGTTAGAACACAGGCCAGGGAAAATGTGCCCATTTCACTTGGGTGTTGGGCCTGGGGTCTGTGCCAATCTGATACCCTAAGTGCACAAATACAGCCAATCAGAGAAACTCCTATAAAGGAGATCAGCTCCCAGAAGAGCCCGGGTGGCATCAGATGCTATACCCCTGTGTCCTTCTCTAACCCCTGTACCTAAGACAGATTTTGGACAATATCTCATGTAATTGTCACCTTTCACAGCTAAGAGCTTGCTGTGACGCTGAAAAAGTCACTTGCCATTCCAGACAGATCTGGGAACAGAATTCAAGTTGTCAAGGACACATGACTCCCACACATGGCCATGGCCGGAGTCCAGCTGCCTGTGTCTTCTCTTTAGTCGGCATCGGTTCAGGTCAGGCCTCGCTCAGCCCTGGGACAAGGCAGTCTCTTACTGTTCTGGCATCTAGTGCCACATTCCTTGGGTGAAACCAGCTGCTCTCTTTGGGGTTATTCTCCGGACCAGGGCTACTCTCATTTCCTGAAATGAGATCTGAGTTCAGGTCTTGAACCACCTCAGCCTTCCCATACCCTAATAACATTTTTTCTTTGTTTTCTCAAGGATTTAATGTGCCAACTTGTCTGAAAAGTTTAAGTCCTTAAGACAGACATACCAGCTACTGTTCATCTTACGTTTTCTAATTACAATAAATTTTGTGTCGTTCTCCAATGGTTGCCTCAAGGAAAAGAATCTTGAGTCTTATATTAGACTGTCACTTCAGTGAGAAGAAAGACAGCATATATGTTCTATTGATATGTTGCCCATTGTACTTAGTGTAGGACTGGGCTTTGGAGACCCTATGAATAACAACTTAGAAAGGGATTAGAGGTGACTTCTAGGAGACTTGACTTACTTCTCCATATACCCTATATTTATGTTGTGGGCAGGTGATCCAAGCCAGTCTTGTATTGTGATGCTCTTTCCCAGAATGTCACACTGGGGACACGTTTTCTGCATGCAGATGGATGTTTGTATGTGTGGCAGTTTCACATTACATTTTTTTTTTTTTACAAAGCATTTGTTTCTTTTTAGTCATTCCAGGCTCAACAAAGACTGTTGGGTATTAGTTGCCCTCTCCCTTTCTGAAAGAGGACAAAGGATCACGGCCTTGCTTTGTAGATTACAAGGATTCTGCTTACCCTCCTCAACAAGCTCAGTTACAGGGTGTTTGTTACTGCAGGAAACACGGCCATCGCTCCTGAAAGGGACACAGAATCAGGTGACAAGAGACGGAGGCCAGCTGGGTCTTTGCAAGAAGTGTCCTCAGGTGATCCTGGGTGTTTTGTGGAGTGATGGGCATGTCCTCACTGCTGAGGACATCAGAAGGTGACAGGATTCGTGCAAGATTATGGAATGACGTCTGCAGGTGTCCCAGGAGCCAGCCTTCCCTCCCTGTGGTCTGTTGGAGGCTTCCCTGGCTCAGACTGCTCAAGGTCTGGGAGAAGGGCTCCTTCTAGCTGAGGCTGGCAAACCATAGGGTCTGGGTATTGCCCTGTTGGCTGAAGCAATGCCGCTGACCAACCACTTAACCCTTGAGATGCACTGGGACTACTTATCTCCTTGTGGAGAGCTGCCAATAACCACTTCTGTATGCCTGCATGTGCGTAAGTGTACTCACTCAGTAATGTGTGCATGTGTAGGTCACAGGTCAATGTTCAGCACCTTCCTCTACTGCTCTCTAAATTTTGAGATAGGGTCTCTCACTGAACCTGGAGTTCACTGATTGGCTAGACTTCTAGCCAGTGGGCCCCTGGGAGCCTCTTCATTCTGGACTCCTCTACTCCTGCACAGGGATTATGGACTTCTCTACCGCAGAACAGGGATTATAGAAACACTCCACGGTGCCCAGCTTTGTACATGGCTGTGCTAGTCTGAAATCAGGTCCTCATGCTTCCTGTACCACCTCTGAGCCATTGCAACAGCTTCAGGAACCACTTTTACATCTGTTTGTGGTGTCAGTAGGACAGGATCTTTTTGGTGTCACTAAGTTTCTTCCTTTGCTGTGGCCCCTAGGATGTCATGGGCCTCTGGAAGATGCATTCTTGGTGAGGACCAAGAGTTCTTGGATGCAAACAGAACCCTAAAGAATTCCTTATACCCATTTCTACTGCCCTACCATTGCTACTGTCTCAAAGATAAGACAGTTCCCCAGGACTCTCTTCTGTCTGTTCTCTCCAAAATTTTACTTGCTGCTTTTCCTTTGAGCCTGAGCCTCTTGTAATAGCTATGAAGCCAAATTAAATTGCAAAGTGCAAAACAAACAAACAAACAAAAACTTTGAAATGTTCTCTTTGCTTTTTGGTAACATTAAAAAATCATTTCCTTGCTAAATCAGGATGATGTGGGATTTCCCTCTGTATGCTGGACCATTAATGAATAAAGAAACATCTTTGGACCTATAGCACAGAAGAACTTAGGTAGGTGGAGAAAACTAGACTGAATGCTGGGAGAAAGGAGGCAGAGTCAGAGAGAAGCCACGTAGCCCGCCAGAGACACACATTGGGAACTTTACCTGGTAAGCCACAGCCATGTGGTGATACACAGATTAATAGAGATGGGTTTAATTAATATGTAAGAGTTAGCCAATAAGAAGCTAGAGCTAATGGGCCAAGCAGTGATTTAATTGATATAGTTTCTGTGTGATTATTTCAGAGCTAAGCGGCCAGGAATAAAACAAGCAGCCTTCTCCAACATTAGGATCCTCCTCTTTCTTTCAGGTTTCATTTTTACCTCAGGAGGTTTGCAGCCTTAAAATATGTATTCCCACAGGAGGGCTCTGGTCCACTGTGTGCTGTCACATCATCCCCGACCTCTGCTGAGAGATTTTTAGTCTGCTATCCATTGCTTTCTTTGTACTACTGATATGTTTCCTGAGTTTTCGGAGTGGAGAAGGTTAGGGAGAGAGGCAGGGAGAGTATGAACATAGAGCAAAGGCTTCTTGGTGGTTGTCTCATTGCAGCAGGCATGTTGGAATCTGACCGAGTCCCTGGTAGGCCCAGGAGGGCCACCCCAGGGTCCCCTCTGCCCCGAGTTTGTGCCCTATATTCTCCTTCCTGGCTCCCTGGTGACACGGAGCTTGTCAGTTTCCCTTCCGTCCCCTCCACTTCTGCTTTCCCCATCCCCCTAGCTCAAGAAAGCTTTAGTTCCAGAGTGGAGACAACCTGAGTCACCTAAAATGCTTGCTGTGTCCTTCACGTGACTCAGAAGTTTCCCAAATGTTACATTCTTTCTTCAAACAGTGCCTGGTCTGTCTCGCACGGTAAGGCACTCTAACACAAGAGCGTCTGTGGGAAATGATGTGCAACCGTAGAGCTCTACAGGACATCGTGAGGCTGCTCTTCTGTCTTTAGTCCCCATCACAGCTGCCCGTGGGACCCAGAGACGTTCGGTCAGGTGACTCCCCAACCCCTGAGGGGCGTAAGTACAGATGATCAGGTAAGGGAGTGTGGCGGGCCTCATCCTCACCACCTGCTAGGAAACGAGCCCTCTCTTTTTCTCTTTTCGGCTTTATCTAAGACTTCAGAGTCAGGAAGCGCATCACCGGTACAGGAAGAATGGAAGTCACGGCTTTAGCTTTTCCACCCTGTGCTTTCCCGTCTGAACTCAGTGAGCAATGGACAACTTTCAGTAAACTGAGATGGAGTGCAAGGGGAAAAACAGACCTTGAGAAATGGGCGGGATAAACCAGGCTATACTTGAAGACAGAACAACGCTAAAAGGTAAGAATTAAGTCCCTGTTCTGGTTCAAAATCTGCCTTCCCCTCCTAAGAAGACTGCCACGCTTAACTCTTTACCCAGAGCCAGCTTCTACTCACTTCTTAGGTAATTTGTCTCCCAGGACATCATAAAAACCTTAGATCAAGAGCAAAATTTAACAATTTAATCTGACTCTTAGTTTGGTCATTGTCTGGTCTGTCTGGCCTGTCCTGGATCAGCAACGTCAGAGGAGTTGCTAGACAGAAATGCAGGTTGGTGGGCCCTGCCTAGGATTTACTGAATTCAATCTCTGGGGGAAAAATTCCCAAATCTAAGAATGCTTTCCAGGTGATTCTGACATATTGGGAATGAAGTCCTGATTCTCGGGATTCTTTTTCTTAGATAGAGTAGAACTCAATAAACTAAAGTCCCCAGATGCAGCCTTTTGGGTATGTTGGGCAATTTAATCTAAAAGGTCTTAAGTTAGGCTCAGAATTTAGGTCCCTCTAACCTTCCTTTGTCTTCTCCCCTTCTCTAGCAGAAAGAGATTTTCCACAGAGGTCTCTCATCTTCCTAAGGGCTCCATCTGCCCAAAGAGGACCAGAATGCCCTTCAGGCTGCACAAGTAACTCCATTAACCAGAGAAAACTAATCTCACACCCCAGGAAGACAGGCTGAGATTGATAAGCACACTTGGATAGACTTTTCATCCCATGCCATTGTTCGGTCCACAGAGAATCTTTTCCAAACCATTGTCTCTTATAGAAACCAAATGGTCTGTCCCAGGCCACAGAATACTCTCCAAACCACACCGTTGAGTTTCCCTGAGAGTCACTTACTATTTCTCTGCCAACTTTCTGCACTCTCCCCTCTCCCCACTCACTACCAAGAAGGAGTTGATCAGTTCCTGGATCAGTTAGTAAACACGCTGTGATTGCCCCATGCTTGTAATAAGTGTGCGAATCTTTCCTCCAGCCTCCCTCTGGTCAACTGAGACCAGCAATTCCTCAAAGGGTGGAGGGAATTTCCCTCCAATTCTCTAGTTTCATACTTGATAGATGCTCTTCCGTCCCTGCTTGAATATTTCTAGATACAAAGAGCTCATTGCTGAACGAGGCATCTGGTTACAAGCCTTAACAATTGGATATGTCCTCATGTCAGTGCGATTAATCTAACTTCTGTGACTTCCACCTGCTGGCCTTGGCGCAATCCCGTGAATGCAATTCAGAGTTATAGCTGACTCGGGATCCCTGGAAATTGGGCTAATTATCCCCATAGTAGGAGTTTGGTAAAAGTGAATACAAGAGGCTAAACCGGGAGGGAGGCCAGCGCCTCGCATTTTCCTTTCAACCAAATAAAACAGCAAGATTAAGGGCTGTCCCCGGCATTTGTGAGATTATGATAAATATCAGTGTTAATACCAACAGTGACAGTAATAATTACCCACGGCTCGATTTGGATGCAGGTCAAGAAACCATCCAGATCAAATTACACGTAAGAAAAATATGTGTGCTCGGTGTTGGGAATGTTCTCAAAGAGGAAGAAAAATGGATGCTGTGAAGCAATTTACCTTCTAGTGGGAAATAACTGCTCCTTTGCATTCCAAATAGATCATGAGAGAGAAAACGAGATCCATTCCCCCGGCAGGATGTGTGCTGGATGAGGTCTCTGGGCTTTCTGACTTGGTGTGTCTACAGTAAGAGGGACTGGTGGCAGGCAGACAGTCATCTTTGTCCTGGCCTCCCCACAGCAGGCACACTTGGAGTATACTTGTTGGAGATGTCTTTTCTATTGGTTCCTGGTAGAAGGGTTGAGGGAGAGGGCGGCGTTCCTATAAAAGGCCCATAGACTCTTCCCTTGGGCCTAAGAGCAAGATGAAAGTCTGACACAGCTGTCTTCTTTTGTGTCTGTCTCCTTTGCTTCAGCTCAGCCTCCCACTTGAGTCTGCATTGGCTTGTTAATCTCCCAGGGAGTGTCTACTTAACCTTTATCTTTCCCCTTCGAGGCTGAAGTACCAAGATAAGCCAGTGTCCTCTACCTGAAGTCCCGTAGGATTCCAGGAAGAGCAGAGCTTTTCAGGACAGAGCCGTGGTCCTGTCTCAAAACTGGTAGCGTCTCAAACTCCCGCAGTTCCCCGTAGCCTAGGCTGCAATCTGAGGCATAAATAATCATCTCTGCAGAACCAGCCTGCCCCTTGAAGCAATAAGGACTTTGGGGACTCACTTAGAGAACAAGTATTGAGACAATGACTAATGGGACTCCACCTTGGCCACCTCTTGCTCTTTGCCCTAATTCTTCCTCTGTTTAACCTAAAACTCAGGTCTATACCCTGAAGATGAAGTTGTGGGGAGGAGGAACGAGACCCCTTTCTTTGTGCCTCTCTCTAACGGACTGGTTAAATTTCTTCTCGTTTTTTTTTTTTTTCTCCACTATTCTTCTCTTTGAACGGTATTGGGTCTGGTGACTGAGCCTAACCTCTCCGTGCTGGGGGAGCCAATGCATTGGCAGCAATCCCACCAGAGAGTCCTCCTGCAGACAGGCAGGGAGCCAGTGGCCTTGGCCATGACTTGAGCCTCCCCTCGCTCTCCTCTGGGCAACCCCAGTTGCTCTTCTTATCTAGCACGAAGGCGCAGGCATTTCCTGGCATTACCAGGGCACTCACAAGTGATTTTTTTTCCTCCCCCAAATTTGAACCTGGAGAGTGTTTACTTCCCGTTGCACCCCAGGGACCCGCTGATTTTTCCCATTACTGGAAATTGCTGCTCTTGGGTGCTTTGCATTTGTTATTAAGATGCAATCAGGGTTGCCTAACTGATTAACAGCCTCGCCCTCAGCCCCCACCCCTCACACCTGACTGGGAGGGAGAGAAGGCAAGGAAAACAGCCAGGGTGGGTTCTTGTGGGCAGCTGGGGAGCCAAGAATATCAGGAAGAAGCCCGAGCACACTGGGTTCCCTTCGTGGATTCCTAGTATGTAGAAAAGAAACCTGTGCCTCTCGGGTTCCTGGGAATTGAGGTGGGTGGGGTGTCTAGGCTCTGGGACAGCCTCTAGAATAATGGTAGCTGACGGCTGTGCCAGGCAGAGGCCAGACTGAGCCAGGTCTGCTGATGACCAGCACAGAGCATCTCTTCCGAGAGAGTGGCAAGACAGACGCAGAGCTGAGTGGGGAAGGGGAAATGTGGCAGGTGGTGGCCTGCCTTAGATCACAAGTCAGTCGTCTGGGTGGAAAGCTGCTGCCAGCCTCCACTGGAGCACGCTGCTCCCTGCCTGCCCTCTCTAAGCTGCCCAGGACCTGTCTGCTTCGGTCCATGCTTGTAGCCATCAAATTGCACACAGGCTTTGGGGGACAGAAAGAAACAACTCCTGGACTACACCTCAGTTTTTAAAGGACATCTGAGACCCTGTGGCCCTTTCTTTAGCCTGCTTCGACTTTTTGCTTGCTTGTTTGTTTATTTTGCAATGTCGGGGATTGAACCTGAGACTTGTGTGAATGCAAAGTAGTTTAAACATCAGCATTTTCCTTGCAGGAATTATCTTAGCTATTCCCAATGCGTAGGTGAGAAAAGAACCTCTTGCCACTCCCAGATACCCACTCCCCCACGTGCCCTGCCCCACCTGATTATGAACACAGAAAGCTTACAGAGACACTGCAAGAGAAAGGCACTTACTTGGATGGTCTGCAGCATCTATCACCAAGGGCAAGTGTCAAAACGTGATGACTTCCTGGGTGAGCTGGGAACTTCCACGCCCCTCCGCAGGCCTCCTTTTAAAACCCAAGTCCCATCCATAGCCAGGAGAGGGCTTACAGTGTTATTCTGTTTCATGCCACCTGAGTTTGGTTAACTCTCGGGGCTTGTGTTTCAGGAAGGAAGGGTGACCATGACCAGGTGGATTAGTGTACTGACACCAGATGTCAGACTTGAAAAGAGACAGCCATGCTGCCTTCCAGCCCTGCCTGATTTCCTGGGGTTATCTGAAGAACACAGAGCTCTGTACAAACGGCTAGGGTCTCACCTTTCTTTTTCTTTGCTTGGGGAAGGTGATGAATAAGGCAATTTAAAACAATATAATGAATTTTGGCACCATTAAAAGGATTGAATAATAGCCACCTGGGGATTATGACTGACTTATTCTCATGGGGGAAAAAAAGCACAAATGTGTGTTTTATATTCAGTAATTCCAGCATTGATGAGGGAGGGGTTCATATTAGGAATTGATGGCTGTGGGGAGGTTGTTGGGGACTGTGGACCACCAGACCCTGAATTTCTTGTAAACAACTTGTTTTCCTCTGCTCTGAGCAGCAGACCCTGATGGCAGGCTGGCGGGTCTGCAGCTGAAAGATCCTGAGAGCTGGGGCGTGGCCAGAGCCCTATATAAGCTGCCCCTGAGCACAAGAAAGGGGGCATTCTTGGCATTCTTCTCTCAAGGATGTGCCAGTGGCCCGTCTGTCTGTCTGTCTGTGTCTGTGTTTGTGTGTTTTAAAATCTTCTGCTTAGTTCCCATAGTGCGGCGTGAGTAGAGCGTGGGAAGAGAACTGGTGGTGTTGTTTTACAGGAGGTGAGAGCCATTTTTCTTTGGCAGCGTGGCTGCTGGTAGGATGGCCATGAACGTGCAGGCCAAACTAACTGGACTTGTTGGGTTATTAGAACAACAACCAAAGAGCATATGATGGTGGGAGGGGCAAGATATGAGCACAGTATATTGTATAAATGTGTGCAACCGTCAAAGAATAAATTAAAATATGTTTAAAAGTTATGAATATGCATGTATCAGAAGTGCATATCCACAAGTGCAAAAGTAGGGGGGGAAGAATGCAAGAAAAGTAAGTGAATTATTCACATGATGATTCTGCGGAGGTGCTGCTCAGTGAAACTCACTCCAGGGTGGTAGAGAGAAGAGGGCAGAGTAAAGTAGACAACAGGCTTCCAGCAAAGAAATATCTGGCTGGTGTGAGATGTACTTGGCAACTGAGGTGGCAACACGTGGATGGTGTGCACCGGTGTATTGGTCTTTGCATGTGCGTGCAGGTGCACATGCATGTACGAAGCATGGTAGTTGTCATGTATGTCTTCCTTGGTTGCTCTCCATTTTATTTATTGGGGGAAGGGCCTCTTGTTAAATCCAGAGCTTGTCTATTGTCTAGTGTAGCTAGCCAGCTTGCCTCAGGAATTCCTTGTCTTCCAAATATTGGGATTACAGGTGGTCAACATACCCCCTGGGCTTTGATGCAGATCCTAGAGATCCAAACCTCAGTTCTCAAGTTTTCGTGGAAAATGCATTATCCGCTGAGCCATCCCTGCCTTGCCGCCAAGGTTCTAAAGCATCTTTGCGTCTGTTGTTATTCTTATAAAAACTGTAGGATTTTTAATTGCACCATTTGCCTCCTGTCTCTCTCCATAGATGGACTAATTTCCCATCCATCCGAGATTTCCCATCCTTCTCTGTGTTTGTTGTTAGTCTTTGTCATGAATTGCGAAGAGAAAATTAATAGTCCAGGCTGCCCGCTATTCAGACACCAACATGTTATCTCGTGTTCCATGCCCGTTCAGACACCTGCTACATGTTGCCCCAGTGAGGAACTTTTGAGATGCACGACACAAACTCCAACCATCAGAAGCCTAATCAGTAGGTATTTGCCTCATCCTTAAGAAATGTGGGCCTAGGTAGAAGCTGGTGTTAGCTGAACTGTCTGGCGGATCCCAGTGGAGTTCCGGTTTCTTCTCTCTGTGTTCATTTCAACCTCCTGCTCTTTACTCTTGCCACCTCATGAATGCAAGATGGCCACTACAGTCCAAAGCATGCCCAGTGTGTGAACGAAGGGAAGAGATGGCAAGGCTGTTGTACCCCGAGCTGTCTCTTTCATAGGGAAGGAGGGCCTCCCCGTTCCTAGACTCTGCCCTCAGCAAGCTCCTCCTGGTAGCTCCTGGGCTAAAACCAACCCAGGGTAACAACCTGCTACAAAACACAGTGAGGGTGGGTATCTCTCTACTAGAGCAGCCTCTCATGGCCAACACATCACGACAGTCCTTTCAAGCTTCAAATGCCAGCAAAGATGTTGTATGATGTACTTACAGGCCTAAATCATCCACAGCTGGGTTTACCTTTCTTTGAGAACACACACACACACCACACACACCACACACACACACAAATATATATATTTGACTAATCTTCCCCACACAGCCTGTCAAGTCATTTGCTTAGTTTTTCCATGTTTGCTGTCAAAGATGAGCTTTTTCCCTCAGCAAATATAACGATTTTCTAATAAAAGTGTCAAACTGAAGGCTGATTTTAGAGTCTCCTCTCTGTTCTTCATTGGAACACCAGACTCTGTCCCTCCTTACATCATCCTAGAAGGTCTGGTAGTCAGGGATCAAGGAGTCGGTCTCTGCTCAGTCAAGTATCTGATTAATACGGGCACCATACGCAATCTGCCAGCTTCCTGAAAGTTCTAATCTGATAGAGCATGCTCACAACTCCCATAGGGTGTCCAGTCACTTTTCCTGAATCTTCCTACACTTAGCAAGAAGACCAAATGGTGCCCAATATGTGGTAGTATTTTTTTTTATCATTTTGAGACTGTTATTACTTTTTTCCTCTTTTCTTTAAGCTTAAGCACTGCTCCCCTCCCCCCACCCCAGCCTTCAGTGCTTCTTAGCTATTCTTCATATGGGCAAAACACAAATCCATCCAAGAAAACGGCAGAATGCTGAATGTTTGTGTTAATACCAGATCTGATGACAGTGAACGTGTGAGCATTGTGGTCTGGACATGACACCTCCCATGGTCATCCGATTCGCTTGCTATCTAAGCTGTTCCTGGACACTGTTTTCCTGCCTGTTAGTTGAGTTTCCCTTCTCTTTTGTAACACTTTTACAGCAACCCTAGTGTGTCAGAATTTGCTTCTAGATTGCATTTAGATTGGCTAATTGATGAGTTGTATTTGGTTTTGTGTTACTTGTATTTCCTACGTGTGGAAATACACAAAATGTGTTGAGACTCGCTGCTGTCCTGGGACTATTTCAGTCAAAAATTTCTGTGACTCTGTTTCAGCTTTCAAGATGTCAAAGCAATGAGGTAGTGAAGAGCTGAAGGCTGAAGGACAAGCCAGGCATAGGAGCGGAGTCTTAGAAGATTCCAGGTCTACTAAGGGAGAAAGGGTGAGCGGTCTGCACATAGGGCCGCAGGGCAGAGAACAGAGGGAAAATGTAACTATAATGGTCAGAGCCCAATGGATGGGCATCCTGACCTGTGCTCTTGTCAGTGAAGGAGAGTTCCAACTCCGGAGTCTGAGGCTGTAACAGTCACCAAAAGCTGCCAAAGGCGGCCACAAGGACTGGCTAGTTACAGGGGGAATCAGGCTGAAATAGAGGTCCTGTTAGGACATAAACATCTTTTCAACTTCTCTCTCTCTCTCTCTCTGTGTGTGTGTGTGTGTGTGTGTCTGTGTGTGTGTGTGTCTGTGTGTGCATATACACATGTGTGTGCACCTTTGTGGAAACCAGAGGACGCCATGGCTATAGTTCCTTAGTTCCTTGGGTGCTGACTCCCTTGAGTTTTGAGGCAGGGTCTCTTCACTGGCCTTGAGCTCACCAGGTAGGCTAAGCTAGCTGGCCAGGAAGCACCAAGGATCTGCCTGTCCCCACCTCTCCAGCACTGGGGCACTGGGATTACAAGTGCATGCCACCAGGACAGGCCTGGCTTTTTTATATGGGTTCTGGGGAGATCAAATTCTGGCCCTCATGTTGCAAAGCAAGCACTTTACTGGCTGCCGTCCCTTCAGCCCTCTTTTTAATTTCTATTACCCACTGTTCAACTCACTAGAACTTTAAGCTTTTGGTTTTGATGTTACTAGTGTGCTTTTAATTTATTTACATTTTTTTTTGAAACAGTGTTTCTCTGTGTAGCTTTGGAACCTGTCCTGGAACTTGCTCTGTAGACCAGGCTGACCTTGAACTCACAGAGATCCACCAGCCTCTGCTTCCCAAGTGATGGGATTAAAGGTGTGAGCCACCACCACTCAACCTTGTTTACATTTTTAAAGGTGATTTTGTTGAAGTGAATTCACCTGCTGTAATAGTTTAGATCTAGACTGTTCCTTAAAAGTCCATGTGTTGTATACTTCACCCATAGCCCATGCAAGTATTAGGAGGCGGATGAAACCTTCAAGAGTGGACTTAACCTGAATTCCTATGTCATTGGAGGGGCGTCCTTATAGCAAATCAGAGAGCCCTGGCCTCTCCCTCTCTTGCTTTTCCACAAAGCCTTGAGGTGAATAGGCCTCCAGCCATGCAGCATTGCCACAAAATGCTGTCTCACCACAGGCTCACCAACCGTGGACCAAAGCCTTCAAAGCTCTACGTCAAAATGAACTAACTCTTCCCCTTCATTTCAAGCCCCTTGCAGCAGTAATGGAACGTTACTAGTATGTATACCACCCACCGCATCCATGTGAAGTAACAGTTCATTGGCCTTTGGTATGTCATAATATTCATCTTTAAACATTGCAGTAAACATATGCAATAGAAATTTCACCATTTTAACCAGTATTTTTAAACTTTTACTGTATTTTAAATTGCCACTAATGATTATGTAACTACATTATGGGATACAGTATGATGTTTTGATATTATGCAAGGTGTAATGATCCTATCTGACCCCTCAAACATTCATCTTACCAAACTGAGGGGCTGTCCTGACTTCCCAGGTTGTTTTTCTGCCCAGGGTTTTACTAGCCCTTTATTTCACAAGGCCTTGTCCTCTTTGGAGAGAAGAGCCCGGATAGCTGGAAGGCTGGAGAAGAGGATGCTGAGGAGGCCTCTGCTGTGATGTTCTTTAATGGGTGTTTTCTCTCAAGAACACTTGGCAAATTCTTCCTCGTGACCTCCTTCCAGGTCAGCAGTATTTGAATGAAAGGGAATCTCTGAGTATGGATAACAGACCTCATCAGGATGTCCAGGGATGTTTATGTCTAACATCTCTTCAACTCTGGAAGGATTAAAGGGTCAGCAATGCAGCAAGGGACCCGAAAGCTCAACATGCACCTCTCAGCATGAATGAGGCACAGTTTCAAGACCTCAATGACACTGCCCACGTAATGATTTGAATGTAAAACCCCACCCTGCCAAGCTCCAGGGTTTTGAACACTTGGTCTCCAGCTGGTGGTGCTGTTCTGCGGGATTCTGGGAGAAAACTGTTTTCTTCCAGGGTGGGCTTTGAGGTTTATAGGCTGGCCCCACTTCCTGTCCTTTTTTTCCTTTCTATCTTTCCTTCCCCTTTCGCTCAGATATGAGCAAGCTCCCACCACCATGCTGCTCTGTGTCCTCCTAAACAGCGAGCCACAGGACTTTCTCCTTTAAGGTGCTTTAGCCAGGTATTTTATCACAGAAGAAGAACGGGAAGGAGGAAGAAGAAAAGAGGAAGGGGGAAGGGGGAAGAAGGAAGGAGGAAGGAGAAAGGAGGAAGGAGGAAAAAGAATTAGTTCAGTCCACACTGTGCAAACCCCTTGTGAAGCTGGGTCTTGGGCATGCACTGTGGGAAGGGACCATGGAGCAGGAGTGAACAACTTCTTTGTGAGCTAGTAGGACCTCTGAGCAGAAGACTGGAGCTTAAAAGTTAGAAGTAAGAGATGAAAGAGGTAAGTATTCCAAGGCAATCGGAGGGTATGTGTGGACCATGTATAAAATGAAGAAAAGGGCTCTGTGGGATTTTTTTTTCCATGGGAGAAGAAAGTGTATAGTGCAAGGGTGGGCTGTAGTAGACAATGTCAAAGACTTTGGTCTGCCCTGTGTAGCAACAGCAGGAAGGTCTCGGGGGTGAATGCCATATATAGTCATCAAGTTTATGGAATAAACTATTCTGCATTTGTTTCTAAATGGATTGGTAGGATTCAAATTTATACATGAAATATATAATGAAGGGCTGGCAAGAATTCTTGTCCTGAATATTTTTAACAAATATTTAGGAAGGTGCAGGGAATGATGGCAAACCTGTAAATCCAGCACTCAGGAGGTGGAGGCAGGAGGATCATTGGTTAGAGGACAGCTTATGCTATACTCTCTAAGGCCCTGTGTCTTAGATAGGGTTTCTATTGCTGTAAAGACTCACTATTGCTGTGGGAGAATGCTCTTGTACACTGTAAAGATTTGTCACTCGCATTGGTTTAAGAAAACGCTGACTGGCCAGTAGCCAGGCAGGAAGTATAGGTGGGGTGAGCAGAGTAGGAGAATTCTGAGAAGAGAAAAGGCAGAGATGCAGTCGTCAGTCAGACGCAGAGGAAGCAAGATGAGAATACCTTACTGAAAAAATGTACCAGGTCACGTGGCTAAACATAGATAAGAATTCTGAGTTAATTTAAGTTGTAAGAGGTAGTTACTAACAAGCCTGAATAGCAGGCAAAATAGTTTATAATTTAATATAAGCCTCTGTGTGTTTATTTGGGACTGAATGGCTGTGGGACTGGGTGGGACAGAAACCTCTGTCTACACATTATGACCATGGCAACTTTTATAAAGGACAATGTTTAACTGGGGCTGGCTTATAGTTTAGAGGTTTAGTCCAATGTCACCATGCCAGGAAGCATGGCAGTATACAGGCAGACATGGTGCTAGAAAAGGAACTGAGTTCTACATCTGGATTAGAAGGCAGCAGGAAGTGACTGAGTCATACTTCCTCCAACAAGGCCACACCTCCTACAGTGGCTCTCCCTGTGGGTCTATGGGGGCCATTTCTATTCCAACTGCCACACCCTGTCTCAAAACAATAGAAATGTAAGAGGAAGTCTTATTGCCTCCAATTCTGAACTTTCTCATGTCTTGTTTACTTGTTTGTTTTTTGAGAGAAGGTGTCATGTAGAGCAGGTTAGCCTCAAATTCCCTGTGTACCCAAGAATGACCTTGAGTTCCTGATACTCCTGAATGGGAGAGCTGCATGCAGGTGCCTTCATGCTCCCCTTTGAACTTGTCTTCTTGGCTTGTCTTCCTTCTTAGGAGGATGGCAGTGTGGCCAGTGTTCTCAATAATGAGAGGAGCTGCTTAAGGACTTGTCCAATGAGCCCTTCTAGACCTGCCATCCACACTGCTGTTGTTCATCCGTCACACCCCAGGATCCCCTTTGCACAGGGCCAGGATGAGGATTTGTGTTGGGAACACTCCAGCCAATTCTTTAACTCCTCCAGCTGCAGGAATAACTAGCTCTTTTTCAAACCTTGCTTTGCGACATCCATGGAACCAAAAAGTCAAAGAGGAGCCTGAAAACGGGGAGGAAGCAGAAAACTTCAATGAGTGGGAGGAGAGAGAGGAAGAGAGTCAGGCTGAGACCTGGCCTCTGAGGAATCAGAGTGCACGTGTGGCCGGTGTGGGGTTTTGTTTCATGGGCTGCCAAGTCCCTCTTGCTGTGCCTCTGAATGGAAAATGAGGCAGAACAATGAACTGAAATTTACAGGCCTTTGAAAAGCAACTGCTATCGGCATGTACTCTGAATACGTCAAGGATCGCCTCAGACCAGAGAAGCCACCTCTGGCCCACGTGGGCCCCCTCACAGCTGGTGGAGGACAACAGGCCCTGCTGGGCTCTGACCTCTGGCTCTGCCTCTGTTCCCAGGGCACTTGCGGGACAGTACCTTTAAAAAGTGCATACGTCTGGGAGAGGAAAACAAGGTAGACATTTGATGAATTACTCTCAACAGGGCATTCGTTTTGATGGCTCGGCTTAGCCAAGATGGATCTGTAGAACGCCATCAAATTGATCAGATAATGAGAAAGTCCTTACTGGATGTTATTTAGGAGTCAAGCTACGCCACTGCCGAGAGAGTCCGGCTGGAGGGCACAGTGGACCGCTATTTATACTTGATATATTCTTGAATTTAGTGAGTGGTGCCATCTTCCAGTTTTGAGCCAGAGAAATCTTAAACAGTCCATCCCTCTGTCACACCCGTTGGTCATCTCTCACCCACACTTTTGTACCTGTAGTACTGGTGTGCAGTCATTACAGCTTCCCTCATCTGGCTTGGATTCATTCCTCGTCTCTTCTAGCTTTTCCTTGCTTTACTTTGTTCAAGGAAAAAAAAATAAGCAATGTGGCGAGACAGAATTAATTCAGGGGACCGTGGTGACAGACCCAGGCACCATGACTGTGCTCTGTGCAGCTGGGGAGACTGAACTCTGGAAAGAATAAGTGGGGGGTTATTACCAAGGAGGAGTCGGGTCCTGTGAGCAAGCATCAGAAGCAAAGGGATCTGGGCAAACATCCTTGCTAAGATCCTTGCTGACAGCAGCCAGGGGGAGGAATATTGTGGGGGTTCAGACAGCATAGATGTGTCCCCACACTGATTTAGCAAGATTTGTGTTCAAACTACAGTTCAAAGGTAGGGGAGGAAGTCCAAGGGTGAGCCCAGTGAAACAGAAGATGCAGAAGAACAAGGTTGTGGTTCAGATTGAGCGTCAAGTTCAGGATTATTATTTTGTCAGACTTGTTCTTGTAGCAGATGGGGTTGCAGCATCCACAGTGTCCTGTATAAGAACTGATGATAAAAGCATTTAATCAACCAGACCAAGTATCAGGGCCCAACCTGGAATACATACTTAAGGAGCTGGCTGAGTTATGATTTTGAGTCTTTTGATAAATTGTTTTTAAATTGTTTTGTTTTTTCTCTCATTTACCTACATGGCAGGTTTCCTTTTTTCTTTTTTCTTTTTTTTTTTTTTTGCATTTTGAGACAAGGTTTCTCTATGTAGCACCATCTGTCCTGGAACTCACTCTGTAGACCAGGCTGGCCTTGAACTCACATAGAGCCTGCTGCCTCTGCCTCCTGAGTGCTGGGATTAAAGGCATGTGCTATCACCACCCGGCTACCTGGCAGGTTTTACTTTTAACACCTGTTCATGTGAGCAGGGTTCTAGACACTGCAAACACACCCCTTCACATCTTCCTGGGACTGTATTGATATGGACCCATTTCTGCATCAGCAGAAATGTACAAAGTCAGGGGCCTCCTGGGAGAAAGGCTGACCCCCCACAGACTAGAGTAGGAAACTCATGGGTCTAGCCCATGGGATGTCAGGGACAAAGGGGGTTAGCTGTGAGGTGGGGGGGGGTATTAAGAATACCAAGAACTGGAGCTGAGGAGATAGATGACTTGGTGGTACAAACCTAAGGGCCTGAATTTGAACCTCTACACCACATATGAAGAAAAACCTTGGCATGGAGGCACATACCTATAGTGCTACTTGGGTGAAGACAGGAGGATTCTGAAACTTATTGGATAGCCATCTTTAGGTCCAATCTCGACTACTGTCAGGGCCTCCTGCTGCTTGCTGCCTCCCTCCCTTCTGCCTGACAAAGCAGCCTTACAGTTGTAAGATGGAATCTCAGAGTTGTTTTGATTTGCATTTCTCTGATGGCTAAGGATGTTGAACATTTCCTTAAGTGTCTTTCAGCCATTTGAGATTTGTCTGTTGAGAGTTTTCTGTTTAGGTCTGTACCCCATTTTTTATTGGATTATTTGTTCTTTTGAAGTAAAAGAAAGTGGGAAGTACACTTAAACACATTGGCACAGGAAATCACTTCCTAAATATAATCCCAGTAGCACAGATACTGAGAGCAACAATTAATAAATGGGACCTCCTGAAACTGAAAAGCTTCTGTTAAGCAAAGGACACAATCAACAAGGCAAAAGAGCAACCTACAGAATGGGAAAAGATCTTCACCAACCCCACCAGATCACCAACCAGATCAGAGGACCAATCTCCAAAATAAACACAGAACCCATGTTTCGAGGAAAGAAAAAGCCAGGTGTGGTAATACGTAGCTGTGCTAGGGAGTAGATGCAGGTGGATGGCTGCTTGGGCATAGATGCAGGTGGATGGCTGCTTGGGCATAGATGCAGGTGGATGGCTGCTTGGGCATAGATGCAGGTGGATGGCTGCTTGGGCATAGATGCAGGTGGATGGCTGCTTGGGCATAGATGCAGGTGGATGGCTGCTTGGGCTAGATGGCCAGTAAGTTCTGACGTGCTAAGTTCCAGACCAGTGAAGAGACCCTGTCTTAAAACTTCAAAACAAACCATGTGGTGGTGGCACAAGCCTTTAATCCTAGCACTTGGGAGGCAGAGGCAGGTGAATTTCTGTGAGTTCAAGGCCAGCCTGGTCTAAAGAGATAGTTTCCAGGACAGGCTCCAAAGCTACAGAGAAATGCTGTCTCAACCTCCATCCCTCCCCCCCCCAAAAAAAAACAAAACAAAAACAACACCGAAGATTGTTCTCTGGCTTCCATACACATGCTCAAACACACACAAATATAAACATGAATGCACACAAAAGAAACTAATAAATACAAAATACTTCAATTAGCCATCAGTGTTTAAGAAACTGGTGACTTTATGTAATGCCCAGATAATGGGCCTTCCTTGAAAAGTATGGATAGGTTAGAGTCCTTTCAATGGCCCAGCACACTTCCAGGTTAACTCCGGTTAAGTCTGGGTCTACAGGATGATGGGGAGGGGAAGACAAGATGGTAGCTTCCTTAGTGCCACTTTACCAGGAAGAGGAAAGGATTGCTGGCCTTTAGCTGTCCAGGTTCCCACTGGCAGCATCCTGCAACTTCCTGTTCCTCTGATCTCCCAGCTGTGGAACCCTCTGTCACATTCCAGCTCCCTAGCAACCACAGCTCCAAAAGCAAGGAAGTGTGTCTGTTGGCAAAGTGCATATAATCCCCCATATATCTCAGAAGCTTTACAGTGTCCTAAAGCTTCGCCTTTGCCAGCTCTCCATCCTCTGGTGTCATTGGCTAAATACCGCCAAACACATTTTAGACCTGTCAGCTGAAAACCAAGTGAATGGTGCTAATTAAAGACAACAGGACAATGCACGTCAGCCCCTGGCATTTGAGGAGACCTTGTGATCAAGCAACAGGGAGGCTATTACAGAGGCCGCCATGACTTTGTGGTGTTCCACTTAACTATTTTCCTATAGTGAAACTATACTGGCAATTTTGAACTTAAATCTTCTCCTGGGCTAGTGATATGTTGTCCGAACCTCCTCTCTGGTGATGTCAGTCAGGTGCTGAAAACTAGAGCTTCCAATCTGCTTCTTATTGCAACAGGGAAGCAGTCTACTCTCTAGAATGTGTCCTGATGCTGGATGTATTGTCAACTTGTCATACTTCAGGTTACAGTGGGGTTTTCACGGGGCTCATAACCCCATTGCCAGTCAAGCAACCTCTGTGGACTTCCCTCCCCCTGCACTTGCATCCTCCAGCCCCGGGGTCAGTACTCGCAGCTTTGCCTTGGAGAAACCTTGGGCAGGTGTTGTCAACAGCTCTGTGGATAGACTTAGAAACAACAAAAGACCCATCAATCAGCCATTTTATTTATTAAGTATTTATTTCGCCTTAGACGCGTGAGGAACTAAAAGGGAGGGAAAGGTGTAACAGATCAGACTGCCAACATTTCTGCCCCTTGAGTTTCTTTAACATTTCCGTATCACACCACCCTCCCACTCCTCACTTGTCTCGCTAAACAGTTCTGATTTAAAACCCGAACCTTGAGATATGAAGACCTCAAATTAGAAGCGTGGATTTGTGTCATGTCATTGATTTCTTTTCTCGGGCCAGTCAGTGTTTGAACTGCAAATATGATTAATTAGACGCGCGAGCATAATAGCACACTCCACCTGAGAGAAAAGAATGCGGTGTTAAGCAACTTTAAATAGCTGTTGGGCTGCTCAGCGCCGGGCCTTTCCTACTGCAGAAGTAGGACACCTGTGCATGGCCTGTTCAGGGCACTGTCGAGTGACAGAAATCCTAGCCAGTCAGTTGGCAGCTTTGATAAGCACACCTGTGTAATCATGGGTGGCCACACTGTCTGTTGCTTGTTGGCACGAGTCTTCTCTGCCCTGGGAGCTCACAGGACTTTCTGTGTCTTCGCTTCTTCCTGAGAGTTTTGTTTAGTGAGTGTTGGTGGAGGCCGCTCCTTCGTTTCCTGGTTGCCCAGACCAGAAATAAACACACAGAAACTATATTGATTGCAATACTGTTTGGCCAATAGTTTAAGCATATTTCTAGGTAGCTCTTGTATCTTAAATTAACCCATTTCTATTATTTTATATTTTACCACGAGGCTCGTGGTTTACTGGCAAGGTTCCGGTGTGTCTGTCTCGTGTGGCAGCTACATGACATCTCACTGACTCTGCCTTCTTTCTCTCAGCATTCAGTTTAGGGTTTCCACCTAGGTCTACTCTGCCCTATCATGGGCCAAGACAGCTTCTTCTTTCATTAACCAATAAAAGCAACACATATACAGAAGGACTCCCCACACCAGTTGAGCACCCTGTGTGATGTGGAATTCCCCTCTGTATGCTATGAATACTATTGGTTAATAAAGAAGCTGCTTTAGTTTAATGGCTTTAGTTCTTAATGGCTTAAGAACATAGCCAGG
This sequence comes from Myodes glareolus, assembly GCF_982192425.1. NCBI lineage: Eukaryota > Metazoa > Chordata > Mammalia > Rodentia > Cricetidae > Myodes > Myodes glareolus. The sequence continues at coordinate 60,320,807 of NC_142039.1, forward strand.
CTTGAAGATATATATACATTAAATAATGGTTTGTTTCAGGGTTCCCCAGATGCCTATGACTTAAGGGCTTGGTCCCCAGGAATGCTCTCCTCAAACTGGTAGGACTTTTAGGAGGTACATCCTAGTGAGAAGTTAAGTCACCGAGAACATGCTTTTGAAAGGAATACTGGAACCCCAGTTCCCCTCCCTCAGCCTCTGCTCCCTAGCTACACGAGACAGCCAGTGTCCTTGGCCTCATACTCCTGCCATGATATACTCTGGCTGCCATAGGTTCAAGGCCAAATAACTGTGAACTGTAGCTCCAGAAAGGATCAGCCAAAATAAACCATTTCTTTCATTAAGTTGATTATCCCGGGAATTTGGTCACAGTAACTCAAAACCCACTGACAGATCCCGTTTTCTGTGCGTGTGGGAGGAGACCCCAGAATTAGATCATTCTTAAGCTCTCCGTGAGAGAAGAGCGCACACGCATCAACGTGGGCCTTCCTGCTCACATCGGATCCCATGGAAAGCAAATTAAAGGAAATGGGAAGGAGAGGCAGTGAGGATTGAATTTCTCATTAGCCCCACTGCCTGGTTCTCATTAGCGAGCCTTCTGGGTTATGGACACAAGGGCCAGGGCTTATTTTCATGGCTGAATGGCACATGTGAAATGTGGGCAATTTCTAATCCACACTCTATGAGCTTCTCACTCTGCTATCTCACAACGTAATGGGCAGGACTCATGGAAAACCCCACTAGAATGATGGCTAATCCTTGCGGGAGGGAGAAGATTGCTGTTCTGCATAAGCTCTTGCTCTCTGCTTAATTAATCTCTAAAACTTTCAGGCCTTAATGAGAATAATTAGACTTGACAGTACCGAGCTTAATGTACAACTACAGACAACAAACACCATGTTCGGTTTATAAGCTCCCCGAAGCTTGCTGAAAGACAGGCTAATGTTATTTACAGCAGTCCCCATGAGGGGCCAGGCGAAGGCTAAGACTGGAAATGTGGCTGTCGCTCCCTGAGGATGGAGTCTCTAAGGAACAGATTTCTATAGCCACCCCCCCCCCCCACATTTGTGGCTTTTCCTCCATAACAAACCATGGTCTAGACAGGACCTGGCTGGAAATCCCTGTGTTACCACCCCAGCCACACCTCATTTATCATCACCTTGAATGCGAGGCTCGCGCAAAGCTCCAGGCCTCTCCCGTTCGTTATGAATTGAGGGAGCCAGAGAGTTACTGCACCCTTGCTCTGCTCCACTCTGTCTGCCAGCTTCTGGAAATACCTCATTTTCCAGAAAAGCATTCATTTGTCAACAGAGGGATAATGTTAAAACCTTAAAGACAAATCAGGCAGAAGCCAGGGATGCAGGAACTCGCGGAGAATGGCCTGGGAGAGACGGCAGTTTGCCTTGGAGCTGTTGCTTTGATTTGTGAGGCTCATGCCAGACTATGCCATCTCTAAGAGACTTCAGATAAGTGGGCTCGCCTTCCCCAGATGGAGAGCCTAGAAGCATCTCTCTGGTGTTCTGGGATAGCCAAGCGTATTTGTCTGCACACGTGGGAGACTTCAGAATGAGGGACTCCTACAAGCAGGCAGATTTGGGCAGTTTCTTGTGAGAGACACTTGGAGTTGCCTTGATGGAAAAGTAAAGGGAATCTTAGCAGGACCTGAGGGAATGGCGTACAGGTTGTGGAGCGCAGGCATGGGAGCAGCGTGTGGTGCTGCATGCCCCTTTCAATCCTGCGCTTGGGAAATCGAGACAGGAAAATCACAGATTTCAGGCCAGCTTGGGCTACACAGTAAGTCAAGTAAATGAAAGTGAGGTTGTCGATCTACACTCAGTTAAGTGATGTTAATTAATGCAGTTGATAAGACATCGGTGAACGTCACTACCTAAACTGTGCTTGAGGTTTTAATAAGGTCCATTGGTAGAGAAGTGCTTAGAAACCAAAGTCAACAAACATGCCAAGTGCAATGCCCTGTGCTTCTGAGGCCCAGAGTTTGGAACTATTGTGCCTCAAAGTAACTGAAAGTACAGAGCGATAACATGTGATTAGAAAGTTAGCACAAAACAAAATTCACACACACACACGTAGGCACATACATAGACACACACACATGTAGGCACACACACAGACACATACATGCACATACACACGCACACATGCGCACACACACAGACACACATGCACACACGTGCATACACATGCACATATATACACGTGCACATGTGTGTACACATATACACACGTATACACACACACACCGGTGGAAAACAGGAACTTTGACCCTGTAAAAGGTATGAGGCTAGAGAGCTTTGTTTTTCATTTTCAATCAAGTATCTGAAAGGGACTTCAAAGGGCACTCAAGCTGACAGTTTTATTTCCTCCTCGAGGAAGAGGAAAGATGAATGAGCTCAAAGCCAGATCATTCTCAAAATAATTGCAGCCCTGACATATCTAAATGAGTTTGTAAAAGAAAATACAGTAGCAATTGATCTTATTAATTAGAGATGTACCAGGATCGTAATACTCACTTACCCCACTGATTGCCTACTGCTATAAAAATAAAATAAAATAAAACAATAAGATAATGAAATAAAAGAAAGTCATTTCCTCCTGGGGGGTACAATTTCTTGTATCCACTAACATAGAAAGTCAGTAATGAAAAATTCCTTGCTGTCCCCTTTTGTCCCCCAAATAGGGACCCGTCTCAGGCCAGCTTCTTTTTGCCTGCAGAGCTGCAAGTGTTCATGGATCATGGGACACCTTATACAGTGTAGGGGCTTGTCACAATCAACCGGACACAGAACTGGACAAACAAATGAAATGCGCTACGAGGCAATGGGAGCCTGGTGGACTTTTAAGCTGGGCATGCCATTTACCTGTGAAGAATGGTGGCTGCCTGGCCATCGATGGCTCATTCTGCTTCTGCTCTCCCTCTAATCCCATTTTCACTAACAGCCACTTAGCATGTGACAGCGGCTCTGCTAGAATAGCTAGTGATACATTGCTGAGGGACAGACACCTGGAGGAAGGGACCTGTGCCATAGAAGGTGGATTTTTCTTTAGATTGGTATATGTATATGGTCACTGTTGTTTTAGAACAACAGTGCGGGGGGGGGAGGAGAAATAGGGAGGAGACATAAAGGACATTCTGGAGAGGATCCTTGATATAACCACAATGATTTGTATGTGTGTGTGAGGGGGAAAATGTGGACAGAAGACTGGAAGTGGGAAGTCAAGACAACTACTACCATGGTTTGAAGGCATGTGCAGGCTGAAACCCAGCCTTGGGTTTGTGACTAAGATGGACACTATCAGGGACCTGTATCTGGCTCTGCAGAGGCAGGTTTTGCAAGCTTGCTCTAAGGGCATAGTGGGGCCCGAGGAAGATCAGCGCAGTGTAAAAGCCAAGTAGGACAACAGGTTTGATACAGTGTGTACAGTGTGTGTGTGTGTGTGTGTGTGTGTGTGTGTGTGTGTGTGTGTGTATGTGTGTGTAGAGGGAGAGAGACAGAGACAGACAGAGAGGGAGAGAGACAGAGGACATGTTTATGTGTAGGCACTTGGATACATGGGCTCACATCCTTTTCTACAGTACTTTCGGAGGCAGGGCTTCTCACTGAATCTGGAACTCCTGTTTTGGCTCATCTGGCCTGGGACTTCTAAGGCTACCCCGGCCTCTACACCCAGCACTGGGGTTCCAGACTCTGGCCACCATGCCAGACTTTCACCGGGTCCTGCGGATTGGAACTCAGATCCTTGTGCTTGCATAGCAAGCAGTTTCCCCCAAAAGCCATCCTCCTATCCCCCAGGTTTGATATTAAAACTGGCTGGAGCCAACAGCCTTTGTCTTTCAACTTGTCTAGAACCCAGCCACTCTGGTCAACTGGCTCTCCACACTTGTCCGTGCTACCCGAACAGTAAAAACAGACAGGAATATTTCCTGATGTGAAAGCCATCCTAAGATCTCTATGGCTGTAATTTTACTTTAGCAACAAGATTAAATTTGTCATGAGATCTTGGATTAACATTGAAAGAAACACCTGGCACAGCCTTTGGGGTATTAGAATACCAAAGCCTGTCTCACCTGTCTCTTAGTTGCTGTGGCAGGCTTCTCACTGGGGTGTGAAGATGTCACCTGGCAGAGGGACACCAGTTCTGACCTCCAAATTAAGTAGGGTGAGACCGAACTTGCAGGGGTTGAGGCTCTGATGCCAAGCGCAGGCCGGTGGAAAAATACAGGCCCCTAGAGCAAGGCCCCAGTTCTGCCTCAAGTACTGAGGAGCCCCAGTCAGGGAAAGAGAAGAATACTCCCAACAGATCCAAAGCCAAAGCATCTTAAAATGGAAATGAACATTTAGAAACGGCCTTTCTCAAGGGAGAAGTATGCAGTAAATCAGAGCTTTTGAAAGACAACTGGGGCCTGTGCTGGTTTTTCGAATAACTCGCCATTTAATAAATGTTCTATTTTTGCCCCCTTAGGGAAATATACAACTCCACTTGAAGCCTGTGGGCCAAAATAACTGCTACCACTCCATCTCATTTTTATAAGTTTTGCGATGGTGACAAACGTTCCGGAAGCTTCCTTTTTGAAGCTACCTAAAGAGAGGAGGCCGCTTAATAGGAGAGAAGAGGTTTCCTTTGCACGCCTGTCTGTGAGGGTGAACCTTTAGCTAGTTCTTGTTGTTGTTGTTGTTGTCTAAATGGGGTCTCACTACGCAGGCCAGGCTGGCCTCGGGCTCCTGAACGCCGGGATTCACAATTATGTCCCACCAAACAAAGCCTGAGAATGGAATTTTAAGTAGCTAGTCTTCAGTTTTCCTTTATCAGAACTTTATTGAAATCATGTGAAGTGTGAGGCGCTCAGTGCGTGTGCATTCTGACGTCTGTTTATGTGTGGACCTAAAACATTTAAAGCTGGAGACTGCGTCATGGACTCCTCCTCCGTGCTGAGAAAAAGCACTCCTTGTATATTTGAGTTAAGTTGATGGGTATTTCTCCACAATGTTTTCTAATCCCCATAGCCATGGGGACACCGTCTGTCCGTACCATATTTTCACAGTGGTACTTTGCTGTTCAGTGGCATCTTGCCTGCCTTTGTCTTTTCCGCTGGTGTACAGCAGACCTGGAAAAGCAATAGCTGGATGCTCGAGCTGTTAAAAGTGGTACAGGCTCATGTTCCACTTCATAAGTGTGCACAGCAAAGGTCTGGATGCTCTGCTATCAGATGCTACCGTCCCTTTCTGCCAGGTCTTGACAGACGTCCCCTCAGCCTTAGACAGGATTCCTGCTTAACTCAGCCTCAAGGGCTGACAGGGTGCAGGATCTGAGGGCCAGTTCAAACACTCCATGGAATTCAGGGTTGCGTGTTTTCTTTGAGTACAGGCCAGCCAAGACTGTGGCCTCACATAATTCTTCTGCGAGTGTGGAATAGTGCCATTGAAAGATGATTCATGAGGAGAAATTGCCAAGTTTTTGCCTGGGACTGAATGGAAAATTTTTTTTTTTTCGTTGGGAAAAAAAAAGACCTCAGACATGCACACAGAAGACAGAAGACACGTAGAATGAAATTTCTATCTTTAGCTTGGGAATCTACATTCATTACTTCTCTGACTTGGCTGGCACACGGGTAAGGCTCTAGGCACCAAGTGCTTATGCCTTGAGGTGTTTGACTATGCATTAGAGTCTGGTGCATAATTATAGCTAATACTTGCTTTGTGTTCTTCAGTTTGTAAAGTGCTTTTCCTACACGTTTTAACTGCCTATTAACCACAAATACACACGCCAGCATTAACTGAGGGGAAAATGATATCTTTGCAAGAGGCACACGGGCAATGCAAGTTGCTCCACTCAGGCCCTCCAGGTGATGTTGCACAAGGCAGTTGCTGTCCTCTGACACCAAGTGGGTATCCAACAACTGCATGCTGAGGCCAATGAACCAGAGCCAGCTTTCATCTCGCAAGTTCGGCAGCCTTGTCCCACAAAGCACTTTTGTCTGACACTTGGACAATTTTGGAGGCTTCTCCAATTCCCAACAATTCAACAAGTCACTAGATTGGCTCATATAACCCAAGAAAGAACTACTCTTACTGTCCTTCCTTCCTTCCTTCCTTCCTTCCTTCCTTCCTTCCTTCCTTCCTTCCTCCTTCCTTCCTTCCTTCCTCCTTCCTTCCTTCCTTCCTTCCTTCCTTCCTTCCTTCCTTCCTTCCTTCCTTCCTCCTTCCTTCCTTCCTTCCTTCCTTCCTTCCTTCCTTCCTTCCTTCCTTCCTTCCTTCCTCTCTTTCTTTCTGTTTTCTTTCTCTCTTTCTCTTCTTTCTCTCTTTTTTCTCTCTCTCTCTTTCTTTCTTTCTTTCTTTCCTCTCTCTCTCACTTTGTGTATATGTGTATGCATGTGGGTGGGCACATGCGTGTCATGGGGCACATGTGAAGGTCAGAGACAACTTCCAGGAAGCAGCCCTCTCCTTCCACGAGGTGACTCCTGGCGATCAAGCTTCGGTCTGCAGGCAGGCATAGCTGCGACCATCTTTGACCCCCTGGACCGCCCCACTCACCCTCTTGCTGTTATCTGATTATGAAGCATGCAAATTAATTACCAGATGAAGAGTTTCACAGAGTCAGGTCCTGGGGACCGGAGACTTGGCTCTTCCTGAAACTCATGGATATGTTGGAGCACAAGGGTGTGTGCTACAGGCAGTAACCTGTCCAAGCCTCCACGTTTTGGGGAGTTTGTGTGAAGGCTTCGTTATATAGGCATAACTGATTCAATCACAGGTTATTAGTAATTGAATTCAACCTCCCATCCCTCTCACCACTCAGGACATTGAGAGGCAGGGCTGAAATTCCAAACTTCTGAACCTGTGGTTGCTTTTTTTCTGGGGATTACCCTAATGCTGTCTGAGAGTTCTGTATAATGAGCCCCTCATTAGCATATGCTCAGACGGTAGAAAGAAGCTTGCTATGAACAACAAAAGACATTAGACACGCGTCACTCTGAAACATCCAAGAGTTTTTTTGAAGCTCTGTTCTAGGAATTGGGGATGAAGGACAGAAATATTCTTTGTTATATTCCAATGCTCTCTAGTAGGTACACTGTTAAGTGCAGCCAATGCCCTTCTCCTTTGTAAATACAAACTGTTCTGTCAGGAGCTGGATCTCCCCCTCGTCTCTTGAATATAATTTTTTTTGACCAACAAAAGTGATATTCTAATGTCTACGTCCAGACTTTAAAAGAGATAGAGGCAGTCAAGGGTTTAGGATGCTCAAGTTAGGAGTTGGGATGCCTGGGAACTACATTCAGTGAGATCTTGAAGGCAGAGAAGCTGCTCGAATGATACGGGTCCTGATCCAGGGCCCACTGGATATGACTGTACCCCTTGTAGCAGAAGGGCCTCCTGGCTGAGCCAAGCACTTCATAGCATTACAGCAAGTAACAAAGCACTATAGTTCAGAACACTTTTTTACATACTGTATAGAGAGCTCTCTGAGAAACTTATATTTGGGTGAGAACCTCGTGAAGCAATGTCAGACTCCTCTTGGTTATGCAGAATTCTATTATATACAGAAGAATGTTAAAGTCAGAGTCAATATTTAATAAAATGAATCGAGAGGCACATGTTCTATATTAGAAACTACAGTGCTGGACCTGATTCACTTGGACAGTGTTTGCCTGGTGTTTCTGTGTGTCTTCCTGTCACACTCTTTCTGAGTCCACTGCTTTCGTGGACTTCCTCATGGGGGCAGAGCGCTGACTTCTCAGTTAAGAGCATGCACCGCTCGTCCTGACCATGTAAGTTCTATTTGATCCCTCACACTCACATCAGGTAGCTCACTATTGTTTGTAAGTCTGCTATCTCTGTCCCACTGGTCACCAACATTCATAAGCACATGCATGTGTGCATGTATACACACACACACACACACACACACACACACACTTAAAATAATAATAATCATTTCAAAAAGAAAAAAAAGTCCTCCAAAACATCGTAGGTAAGGATTTCATTATAAAAGCAAATCTTGGTTCTAATTATAATTACTTGCTGAGGCCCAGCCTCAAGAGGGTTCACACATTCCAGGGTAAGGGGTGTATGGATTAGAAACACCAGGCAGACAGAGCAGAGACACAAAAGAAATAGACAGAGACATAGAATAGACCCGGGAGGGCAATTCAGTGAATACTGAATTTGCTTGCTTTTATTTTCCATATGCTTATAGAACCCAATCCAAAAAGGGGGAAAGAAGGCAAAAGCCTGCCTTAGCATGATACAAAGAACAATCACCTCTTTAATACTTGAAGCATCAGGCAACTATACACTGAGTTGAGCATTCTGTTGTTTAGGCAGGACACACAGAGACCACACCTTAGGCCAAGCATCCTATAGGCAGCCACTCCCTGGGTCAAACTTCCCGTCGTATCCTTGAAGGAGCAGGAATCGGCCTGAACTCTCTGACCTTTGGTCAAGGTGGAATGGATCCACCTCTGTGGGCTTCTGCAATTACCACGTTCAGTGCCCGTGTTCTTTAGGACTTTATATCCAAAGATCCAATGATGTAAAAGTATTTATCATTTTTTTAAGTTAGTTTTTTCTTTTTTTTTTAAAGGAAATAATGTACACTCAACAAATTCAAGAGGCAAGAACCTGGTTGGCAGGGCAAACCTGGTTGGTAGATGCGGTTATTCCGGGATCCAGGCTCCGTCCTATAAGTGCTCTGCTGGTTTCTGTGCCTCTGGAAGACGGAAAAGGTCCCCGAGGATCTCCTGTGCAGTATTCTCCACTGTGCCTGAAAGTAACCCAGAGCGCTTCCCTCTTCCGCTGAGAACCTAGTCATGTGGCCACACCTGGAAGTGACTAACTGGGTAGCCCGTGCGCCCAGGGTTATTTTATTACTGTTGAAGCTACGCACTCAACTCCCGTAAATTACTAGCGGGAAAGAAATACTGGAATTGGTAGATAACTAAAAATACGTGTCATAGATTGGTTGCAGTCTTTGAAGTCAAGTTGGGAAAATTGTCATTTCAAAATACAATTGACCCAGAGCCGTTACATTGCAACAATTAAGTCAGCTAGCAAAGAGCCTAGCATCAATCGTGATTGGTGTACGGAGTCTGGAAAGGTTGATTTAAAAGCCCATAAGGCTGTTTACTGCACCTCTGCGATCCCTCCCTTTTCCTGATGTCTGTCTTCCACTAGCAAGCCAGAGGAAGAACGAACAACAGCTTCGGATCCCAAAGAGATGTGGTGTCCTTGGCTCACAGTCGCTCACACGTCCCCTGCTGGTGACTTTGAAATGGTTCCTTATGCAAGCACGGGGAGCCGTTTCCTCACAAGCTTCTCCTCCACCTCACCCTTGTATTTTCACCAGCGTTAACTTGCGAGGGAAAACTCACACTTCCGCATGTTATCTTGTGTTACCCATGAATTGACAGACATCAAACGGATGCGTTGGAGTCGGTGGCACACATTTGAATGTTTAAATATGAGGAGTGTTCGAGGGGTGACATTTCACTCGGCAGACAGCGCTAACATCAGCTTCTGAAATGCTCTTCATCTCCACAATGCAGCCAAAGCTTTATTTATCGCCACATTTGCATGTGGTGATGGATTCTTGAGCCAGCCAAACTCATCTAAAAGCAAACTCATTTAGTGCAAAATCGCTTTAAATGTGACTGCCTTAAAATGGACCACCCTGTTTAAATGTTCCTTTGGATGTAATTAGAAGAAACTTGAGTTTTGTGGATGAGAGAGAGAAAGAGAGAGAGAGAGAGAGAGAGAGAGAGAGAGAGAGAAAACTGAATTTCCTCTCTCCAAATAATATTTCAGTCACTCACCAGGAAAACCACAAATCAAGAAATGATTCATTTTTAATGTATCTTTCCCAATAACCGTTGAACAGGAGAGAGCTTAGAGACGGTGGGCCACATTCCAGCAAACAAGGAGAACGGATAGCAAACCATGATGTTTTGTAACTTCTAGTGTCTCTTGTTTCTTTGGCCAAGAGAGAGAAAGTGAAAATGTAGAAAGATTAAAGAGAGAGAGAGAGAGAGAGAGAGAGAGAGAGACCAACAGATTTGTTCAATGGTCTGTGTGCCCATATGCCTTATTTGTAGGAACATCTTGCTGTCCCATGAATGAACTAAAATTCTGTCATCCTGGCTCACCTTCCATTCCAGCCAAAGTGAATGGTGGCAATGTAACTTGGGAGTTATTCATGCGAATGATCACAATCCAAATAGGACCTGGTAACATTAGATGGTTGTCAAATATCCTATCATCTACACAATGAAGAGCTTCAGATTAGACACAGCTATCTCAGCCTGAGCCCCGATACAACCACACTTGATGCCAGCCATTAAAAATAAACGCCTGTTAAACTTTCAGGACATGTTTGCACATTTTTGGGTACCGCCAAGTTTTCAAGATTTGAGCCAGTTCAGCGGTAGCATCAGCAGACCAGCGTCTCCTAGGCAATGAAAGTAGTTACCATGGAAACCCCAGAGCTGCACCCATCAACAGCTTTACAATTTTGACAGTTCAGAAAGTGACTATTTAGGAATTTCAATTAGAGCAGAAATATACACATCGAGATGAAGAAAATGTTTTAAAAGTCTATAGGAAATTAGTTAGATATATATTTTTCTCTTTAATCAGAAGGCAGTTCCTTAAATATATTCTGTATATGGAAATGGGCCTCAGAAGTGATGTGAAAAGCATTCAGTAAAGAGAAAAAAAATGCTAAAGTTCTTTTGTCCCCTCGCTTTCGCTGGAAAAGAAATATGCACTGAGGATAACTAAGCTGTGGAAATGGTCAGTGAATTTTGAACAGGGCAGGCACAATACTCCCTGCTTGTTAAGTCAGGGCTGGTGCATATTGCTAAGGCTCCACTCCCCGTACCCCGGAATTCCGTAGTTGCTCGTTCTGCATAGTTGTGCCGTTCTGGAAGAACAATACTTACGAGTATTGTTTCAGCCCTGTTTAGGCATCCCAGTTATTCTATCCTTTCCACGGTAGTGGAGATGGAGAAGCCAAAGGATGGGAGATGAGCTCCAGACAGCAGGTTCTAAACCTGCATCAGATCTCAGCAATCCTATGCCCTGGCCACTGGAGAAGTCAGCAGTTGCTTAAGAGAAAACAGCAAAACCAGCAAATCCCTGGAACATCAACTTAGGCCCTAATGAGCGTGCAGGAGGGTGGGGAACCTGCCCTGGGTCCGAACGTTTGATGTGCAAGCGTGAGGACCTGAGTTCAAGTCTCCAGGAGTCACCCACGCAAAAAAAACAAGGCATGGCTGTGCACAAGCCTGAACCAACCCCAGTGCTCTGTCAGGTTGAGACAGGGGATATGAAGCTTGTTGTCCACCAGCCTCTGTCAGGTTGAGACAGGGGATATGAAGCTTGTTGTCCAGCAGCCTAGCTCCAAATTCAGTGAGAGATCCTGTTTCAAGGAAGTAAAGACGGGATCTGAACGACAGATGGCTTCCTCTAGCCTTCGTGTGCTTACAAGTCACCTGTACACACATATACACATGCATCACCGTGCTGGATAAGCTTGTGTCAACTTGACGTAACTAAAGTCACATGAAAGAAAGGAACCTCAATTAAGAAAATGCCTAATAAGATTGGGTTGTAAGAAGGTCTGAAAGACATTTTCTTAATTAGCAATGAATAGGGGAGGGCCCAGGCCATGGTGGTTGGTGCCATTCTGGGGCTGGTGGCCCTGGGTTCTGTGAGTAAACAGGCTGAGCAAGCCAGTAATCAGCAGCCCTCCATGGCCTCTGCATTAGCTCCCGTCTCCAGATTCCTAGCCTGTTTGGGTTCCTGTCCTGACTTCCTTTGGTGATGAATTGTGATGTGGAAGTGTATGCCAAGCAAATCCTTTCCTCCCCAACTTGATTTTTTTGGTCATGTTTTATTGTAGCAATAGAAACCCTAATTTAGGCAATCAGCGTGCTAATTTTTTTTTTTTTGTCAACTTGATAAATTCTAGAGCAGTGGTTCTTAACCTGTGAGTCATGACCCTTTCAAGGGTTGCCTAAGACCAGCAGAAAACACAGATATTTATATTATGATTCATAACAGTAGCAAAATTACAATTATGAAGTAGCCTGAAGATAATCTTATGATCGGGGGTTCCCCACAACATGAGGAACTGGATTAAAGGGTCGCAGTGTTAGGATGGCTGAGAACCAGTGCAGTCATCTGGGAAGGACACCAGCTGAGAAAATGCCTCCATCCTACTGGCCTGTAGGCAAGTCGGGGGGCAGTTTCTTGATTAATGATTGATGTGGGAGGGCTTAGCTCATGTGGGCAGTGCCACTCCTGGGCAGGTGGTCCTGAGTTGTATAAAAAAACAAACTGAGTGAGCCACAAGGAGCAAGTCAGTAGATAGCAAACCTCTGTGGTGTTTGCTTCCGTTCCTGTCTCCAGGTTTCTGCAGCGAGTTCTTGCCTTGACTTCCCTTAAATGTAGAGCAGGCCACAGAGTTGTAAACGGAAATAAATCCTTTCTTCCTCAGGCTGCTTTTATTGTAGTATTCATCACAGCTATAAAAAGCACACTAATACACACACACACATCATACACATATACCACACACCACACACACCATGCCACATACACACACATACCATGTCACACACACACATACCATACACATACCACACACCACACACACATACCATGCACATACACACCACACACAAACACATATCATGTCATACACACCATATATACACACATACCATCACACACATATACATACCATATACATACCATACACATACATATACCGTGCACCACACATACCACATGCACCACACACACATACCATGACACACACACACAATGCCATACACACACATATTCCACACACCATACACACACACACCACACACCACACACACACACACCACACACAATACCATGCCTCTCTCACTCACACACACTACAAACAAATAATAGACCACATGAAGCAGTTCCAGGTTTAACAACAACAGAAATAGGAGCAGTGATTGTGATAATGATATTGTTAATTTCATTGGCTGATACTAATATTAATAGCAGTATAAAAGTATAAAAATCTCAATAATTTAGTTGAATGATTCTAACCGCCTTTATTTAAGTTCTAGAATTGGGCAAGACTTTATTCATAAAATAAGCAAGAGAATAAGTGAACAGCGTAGACTTTATTAGTGTTACAGCTAGAAATATCTGAAGAAATCAGAAACCAAACACTGGAAGCAGATTGTCCTAGCCACATCCCATTCCTAACAAGGCTGGGTTACTGATACAGAGAAGCGGACTAGTGACAGTCTGCTGGACAGTGGGCCATTTCAGGCACCGTTTTCTGTAAGGACAAGGTAGAAGGATCTTCTACCTAGCCCATGATCAGCCACACCCCTTCTCAGCATCAGCACCAGGCTACTGCTAGGCCTGGGTCACTTTGGCGACTCTCAATGATTTCTAGAACCTGCCACTACCAAATTCTTGGTCTAGTGGATTTCAGGTGTGATATTACATTGTGGAGTCAAAGCTAGAACTTTGGAGCGAGGAAACTGAGACAACGGAATGGGGAAGTCTGAAAACCTGCTGAATGGGCCCACCCACCCCTCGATTTGAGATGAGTTCTTGTTGAGTAGCTCAGGTTGTCCTTGAACTTGCAGTAATCCTCCTACCTTAGCCTCACAAATTCTGTCATTTCCATTAGATTTGTCTCCTGAAAGAGAAGAAGGCAGGAATCACTTGTAGTAAATGATTCATCCAGAGTCCACCATTCAGTGTGAGTGACCCTGGTTGTAATGATTTCTGCGAGAGAGGAACTGTGGCAGTGGTCCAAACCACGGCAGGTGAGAGTCCACTGAGATTCTGCTCCCAAGAGATCTTGCCAGGTGAGAGCCAGAGGCCTCATGGTGGGCGAGAGACAAATACGCCATGCAGTGAACGCTTAAGTGAAGAGTTTTATTGCGATAAAGGGAAGCGGAGGGAAGAGAGAAAGAGAGAGACAGAGACAAAGACAAAGACCTGCTTGCCTTTTCAGAAGAACAGCAGGAAGAGAACAGGAATGGGCAGAGCTTCTCTCTTACATGGACCTTTTGCACCTGTGTACAATACAGACTAAGTAATGACGTAGCAGCCACTGGAGCCTGGCTGGCCAGGGTACTGCCTGAAAGCATCCCTCCAGGTGACAGGGCCTAGCATAATGCCTGAATCCTAACATTAGCTTCTTTTGTTCATAACAACAGAGATATAATGTACAACCACTAAAAACCAACCACTGTCTTGGACATTGAAACAAAAACTAGACCAAACAGAACACCAAAATAAACAAAAAACCCCAAAATTCCTGGTCTGGAAGGACCGTGAAAGCAGAGAGGCATTTCATTGGTGACTGGACAAATGACTGAAATTAAACCTCACCAAATGAAACAAAAACAAAACAAATCCAATCATAATCCCTCCCAAACACACACACACACACACACACACACACACACACACACACACACACTCACTCACTCACACACACACAAATCCTGGCCTGAAAATATATTGAAGAGATGGTAGATTTATTATTATAATTCTTGCAAGCACTTAGCCTTAGATTATAATATAGAAAGTATGGAGCACTCATAGATAGATACATAGCTGTATACAAAAAAGTTGAGGGACCAGCATTGAAAGCTCATGAGTCAGTCTTCGGCTACCTACTTCTGGGAGTGACCCAGACAGAGCTTCTTGGAGCTCAGGACTGAGGACTACAGGTATTTGGGAGCCACCAAGGAAGTGGGTGCTGGCACCAGAACTTGTCTCCGAAAGAGTGGTACACAATCTGAACGGCCAAGATGTCACCCTGGCCCAGGGAGGGCACTCTTTTGGTTGACACTATTGCATTGAGAGTTTGCATGTTCTCTAGAGACTTCTGATAAGCCTCATTCTTTAGGATTGTTTTAACCTCGTTCAGCCTACATCCCTTCCGCCATTAGCAGGGAGTAGGCCCTCTGCAGTCAGGGGTCACAGAGACTAGAGTCACGCTACTCAAGGAAACAGGCACTTGAAGAAATATTTAGCAGGAAGTCTTCTTTCTTCACCCAATTTAGCCTTGCCCTTGGCCTCGGAGACCACATTAGAAGCATCCACGGAAAACCCCATAGCACACACGTGCACAATAAAGTACTCTCCGTGGGGGAAGGAACGATCGAGCGAACTTTTGTGAAACAGAAGCGAGTTGTTTCCTGGGCTTTGTCTAATTGATTTCATCAAGGTTCATGGTCCACCTTTAGCTGTGATGTGGCGATGGGTTTATTTCTCCAAGGGGGAGCTCTGACGTCAGTAAAAACATTAGGAGGCTTTTGCGGTTTTCCCAAAGCAATTAACGGATGAAGGAGGCACTCCCAGCATCCTCTCCCATTAGTGCTCACGGGGATTTCAGCCAGATCAGTTTCACAGCCTCCCACCCTTCCTTCTGGGTCTACAATCCCATTCCTGGTTGAAACAGACTACAGGACTGGACCTTACTGTTTAAAGAGAAAAGGATTTGATTTTCAAGAGCAGTTTGGAGTTCGCAACAGAACCGAGTGGAAGGTATAGAGTTTCCTGAACTTTGCGGTTCTACACAGGCAGAGCCACCACTTTGAGCGACATCCCCATTGAAAGGGCACCTTTGTTTTAGCTGCTGACCCAGAGCCCATGAGTCATTGTCACCCTTGTCCATGGTTCAGAGTTCTCTCTGGTGTTATACATTTTATAGATCTGGGGCGGGCGGGAGTGTAATAGTGTGTACTCCCCATTCATGTGACACTGAGTGGCTTCATTCCTAAAAATCCCGTTCTGTCCATGTCTCCTTCTCTTCCTACAAATCTATGGCCACCAGAGATTCTTTTACTGTCTTCATAGTTGTACCGATGTTTTAGGATGTCATCTAGCTGACATCCACAGCATGTACCATTTTCAGGTTGGCTTCTTTCACTTCAGAATAAGCATTTAAGTGTCTAAGTCCTTTTATGACTTGGTCACTTTCTATTCCTCCTCCTCCTTCTCCTCCTTCTTCTTCTTCTTCTCTCTCTCTCTCTCTCTCTGTGTGTGTGTGTGTGTGTGGACATGAGTGCACATGCACACAGAGGTCAGAAGTTGAGGTCAGGTGTCTTTAGCACTTTCTCACTGAATCCGGAGCTCACTGACTGAGTGGGACTGGTCGACCAGTAACCCCACCGCTCTTCTCTCCACATCTCCATCTCTTGGGGCTCCAGACACAGCAATATGTGCCTGCACTTTGTATGTGGGTGCTGGGAATCCAAACTCAGATTCTTTCTCAGTCCAAAGGCTCATTTCTTTTGTGCACTGAATACTATTCTATTGTCTGGATATAACATGGTTTCTCTATCCCTTCATCTACTGGTTCAGTTTGAATATAACCCCCAGAGTCGATGTGTTGAAGCTTTCGTCCCCTAAACAGAAGAAAATGTGGAAGAAAGTGGAAGTACATGAACAAGATTGCTCTTCCTGGTGCCAGGACCTTTGGTTATCAGACTCTATATTATTCTTCAATCTTTAAGCAAGTACTCACACTAGAGGCCTACTTCTAGTCTTCTGCCTCAGACTGAGAATGTGTCGTGAGTTGTTCTGAGACATCCACGTTCTTATACTGAGCAACTACTGCTTTCTCTAGCTCTCTACCCCTCCACACAGGGTGAAATTCCAGCGTCTGATGATGTGCACTGACTTAAAACAATGCCTGTATGCAATCTCTCTCTCTCTCTCTCTCTCTCTCTCTCTCTCTCTCTCTCTCTCTCTCTCTCTCTCTCTCTCTCTCTCTCTCTCTCTCTCTCTCTCTCTCTCTCTCTCTCTCTCTCCTGGGCTCAGTTGCTCTGGAGACCCCCTGATGAATATAGCACCAATGTAAGCTATGCATCCTTAACTTATTTCTCGTGATACCAAATCTGAATACTGTGTTGATTGTGAGAGCCTGAGGTAACTTTGACTTAACTTCCGTTTATTTATGAGTCTGTGACAGGGTCTGGATGGCAGCGCAGTGAGGCCTTCCCATGGAAGCAAGTCCATGGGACTTCCACAAACATGCATAGAGTGTAAGGAGCACGTGTGTGAGAGGAGAGAAAATAGTTGTCTATAATATGGGCAATCAAACATTATGGGACTCCCCAGGATGAGTTAAAGTCTCTTCTAAGACTGACCATAATTCAGCACTACTGTTTCTCGTGTGTGTGTGCATGTGTGTGCGTGTGTGTGTGTGTGTGTGTGTGTGTGTTAAAAATGTAGAGATCAGCTCACCCCAGACTTGTCAGGGACTCCTTCTCTGAAGGAACCTAGAATCCAGAGTGACAAGGTACACTGTGACCCACTCCTTGGTGCATTTTATGTGTCCCGAAAGCCAGACCTCTGGTGTTCTGGGCTTGCCTTCTGGGTTATTAAAGGGAGAGAGTGTAAAGCAGCCGTGAGGGCTTGAGTCCATGTCAGTCACCAAGACTGGCATCTCCACAGAATGGAGGAAACCTGGGGTTTGCGTTACACACAACACCTGGCTTTCAGGGTAGCCCTGGCCCCTCCCTTCTATGCAAGTAAATGCAACTGGAGTCAACTGGGAACAGATTAGGGAGGTGAAATAAAGCACACAGACTAAAAACCAGCAAGAAACGCTCCTGTCTACTATTAGAAAAATTAGAGACCATTTAACAACACGAGACCATTTTGTGTTGGAAATAAAAGTGGTCTTGAACGGAGAGTGCCAGGCCAACTCTGAGTACTGACATCCGGGCGAGATCAAATATAGATGCGAGGGCCGGGCCCAGACTAATCTGAGTTTACCTAAGTCCTTATTAGCGGATGAATGCCTGGTGAACCAGCTGTGTGAAAATTGGTCAGCACCAGCTTTCCAAATTCATCCCATGTTTCCTTGGTTAATTGTATAATTTTACTTGTATAACTGTCCATGTCAGAGGACAAACAGCATAGACATCCCCCTCTCAAAAAAAAAAAAAAATCTTAGATCTTTGTCAAAATCGGCTCTAGAAAACGTAGAATTCTAAAGAAGTAACCATAGTGAAGCTCTGCCCACCTTTTCTTCCCCCATGTATTTTTTTCTTAAGTTCTTTTAGACCTCATGGTCATACCTCATATATTAAGAGTCTAATTTGTTTAACATTTAGGTACTGAACATAAAGGCACCGCTAAACACTGATGAATGGGGCAGCTACTGAGCAGCGATAAATGGGAATGGGGGCCGAAGGAAGAGAGAGAAAGATACACACATGATTTTCATTTCCTAATAGGCATCCTGCCTGGAAACCTGTATCGGGACCTGAAATATGAATTGCTCCAAAGGCTGTGAGGGTTCCAAATGTCAACCTAAATTAGTAAGTGTCTTTAAATCTTCACGCTTTTGCCACATTTTGGAAATGTTTATTACACATCATAAATCTTATTCATATCCACATAAATTGAGTCCCCAGCCACGAGGGAGATGCGTTCCTCTACCCACGGATCTAAGGTTTTGACATCAAATATTGTGCTTGGAACAATGGAAGACTCTCTGCAGAGAAAGCTCATTTGAAGAGTAATACTCTTTCTACCTCCTATTGGTGTGGAAAAAAATTAATATCTCTGAGATTCTGTTTAGTGAATTTGGGTATGCGTGCGAGATAAATTGTCGAGTTCCCCAGTGCGTGTTTTCATAACTCATTTATACCACTACATCTGTGTTCTGATTGAGTACAGCAAGTGCAGTCATGGGGAATAAAACAAATCGAACAGAAATCAAAGTTTGTTAACATAGTATTAAAAAGGTGGTTTATAAAGGTCAGGCATGATCAACACTGTGATGTTCATATATGTATGAATAAAAAAAATAGCAAGATGAGAGAGTAATCAAGAAGTTGTGTTTAGGACATGGGATTGGCTGTTTCAAGATGCCTGAAAACCAAACCAGTAACTCAGAAACTGACCCATGGTGGTCAGACTTTTACCTTTCAAAATATGGATTTTTTAAATGCTATTAAATGTTATATTGCATACTTCTAAAGAGTAGAGAATTGTTGATGGAGGCTGCTCGTTCATTCCTGCCCACTCAGACTCGTAATAACCACACGAACTATATTATTTGCAGTACTGTTTGGTCAAAAACTTAAGTGTATTTCTAACTAGCTTTTGTATTCTACACTAACCCATCTCCATTAATCTGTGCATCACCATGACGTCGTGGCCTGCCAGCAAAGTTTTGGTGGGCTCCAGTGAAGGCGTCTTTCTCCTGTGGTGGCTACATGGCTTCTCACTGACTCCACCTTCTTTCTCCCAGCATTCAGTTTAGTTCCCCCCCAACTCTACTCTGCCCTTTCACAGGCCAAAGCAGCTTCTTTATTCATTAATGAATAAAAGCAACACATATACAGAAGAACTTTCCACATCAGAGAATCCTCTAATGAGAGGTTTGAAAGTCTGAGCATGTGCAGTTTTTGGAAAGGCTCACCTGGTTGTCCTGTCTTTTCTCTTTTTGCTTGAGTTTGCAGCGAAAAGCACGTGATTCTTTGGAATTGCTATGAACAGGGAAGCCTATTTGTGATCCTGCTGAGAAATCCAGTGCTCTAGGTTGGCATCACCCAACCCCGTGTCTTCCTGTCCAGGCTTTTCCCCAGGCTTGTTGCTTAGGTCCCTGCCCAGAGAGGAACACACAGACCTTGGGTTTGGGTTCAGTGACCCTTCAGCTTTAGTTCTGCCAAGACTGTTGTGGGTTACATGACAGCAAAACTGCAGGCAAGAAGGCCATAACTGAGTGGGGTCCATGGTCTTCTTTAGGAGCCTAGAAAGGCCCCTGCCAGCATTCAGATTTTAGTTCGAGAGACAACTGGCCCTACAGATCCACCTGGCCAGTGCCTAAGCCCTGGGTAGACTAGAACAAATGGTGCCAACTTTGTCCATCCAGCAGAATAGTGGAGAAAACAGTTTATTTCATTTTATGCTTTGTGAGTCAAGACCTCATACTGTAGCCAAAAACTTACTCTGTAGCCCAGGCTGACCTTGAGCTTGCAGACACCCCCTTACCTTAGATTCTCAAGTACTGAGATAAAACAGATTATCTACACCAAAGCTAACCAGAAAGCATGTTTTAAAAGCAGCTTTGTTACCCCAGTTCTGGAGATTCTACCATACCGATCCCGAGACAGGCTCAGGACACTACTTTCTTGGAAAAGAAACTCTCTGGGTAGTAGACCACATTGGAGGGTGTAGCTCTCAAGCTTCCTTCTTCACTGTGTACCTGCTATCCCCTGGTAACTAGCATATCAGCACATCAGCCCTGCTTCTCTTCTTAGGTGATTGTCGCTTCTGACCACACACACACACACACACACAGACACAGACACACACACACACACACAAACACAGACACACACACACGCATGCATGCATGCATGTATGCATGCATACACACAACATAAATCTCAATTATGAAAAACTTAGGTGGGAAAATAACTCACGCTAGTTTCCACAGCAGCTCCTCTGTCTAGCGGAAACTCTAAAACGTAGCTGAGATTGACTGAAGAAACACTTATGCCTTGTGGAACTGTCAATGCATCCTCCCCACTTCTAAAACTCTGCATTTCCCTCTTTTCCCCTAATCGCACCAAGAGAAAGAGTAACCTCATAGGCCCGTGCATCTTGGCGAAGAGGTGCTCAAGGATGTAACTCTTTGGATTATGTGATTTCAAGGAAAACACATTGCTATCACAAAAGACTGGCCCTTTATTAACTCTTCTTATGATTGCTGGTTGAAAGCAAGGAGTCTTTGGGGGGACTCTTTCCATCAATCCTTTTATTAACATAACCCAGTGTCCATTGATAAAATAGTTAATAAAGAAACTCATGCAAGATTGTTATTAAGTTTTCCCTTTGGAAGTCTATTTTATAGTTGGTGTTGTCAACTGTCATTAAATCAGTGCACAGCCTACAAAAAGAAAACGAAAGTCATAAAAAAAATCCAGTTTAAAAGAAAAAAAGCCCCAAGGCTTATCACTGGAACATGAAGAAACTTTCAGCATCTTCTAAACATTTAACGAACGCACCCGCAAGAATCCGCACAGAACCTTCGCTTACTCTCGGCCTTAACCGAAGATAACCTAGACCCGTGTCAGCTGCTGCCTGTCAGTTACTGCTGGAAAGCCGCGTCACCACGAGAAATGCATCAAGAGAAATAAATAGCTTCCAGTGAGGGTGCCTATGAGGATGGCCGCCCGCGACCAGAACTCTAGACAAATAATAGAGCGCATGGCCTGATCATGGCTCACGTGTCTGTAGATCCTTGATGATCCGCTTTTCATAAATCTGCCTGGCACTAATGACTGGAATGCATTTTTAATAAATTAATTTGGAATAGATGGTGCTCTTGAGGGAAGTTGGGACTTGACTCCACGTTATTAATAGTTAAAATGGAAGCATCAAATTAGAAAGACATCTGCAGCTGCTGTAATAGAGTCCGACCTACATGACAACTCCCTCCCCCCCCAGTTGATTTTAACATCACCATAGATTTGCATAGTCCTTACGGCTGTTCAGTGGGCTTGTACAAGCATTCCTCTTTTTGAAAAATGACTCGTTCTGTTTGGACCATATATTTTAAGGTGTCTACTCTATAGTCATTGGCAAGTATTACCTTATCCATGCACCACCCTTGTGTGCTTTCTATCTTGGTCCCACAAGACATCTAACTGGCACCAGGGCTGAGCACAATCCCTGGCAGAGCGATAGAGAATAATGGTCTAACTGGGCCAAAGGGGATCAGGGGCTGTGCGCTTGCTTTATCCAACTGACCTAGAAAGAACAAAGTCCGTATCAACGCCTGGAGGTTAATCCTTGCAATCCCAAATGCTCAAATACGCTGTTTACGTGACCTTCAGTACTTTATCTAGGTCACTAATGCCAAAGTGCGAATGACCTGCCTAAGAGAGGTAGTCAATGTCTCGCTGAGAGTAGCAAATGCTCCATTACAACTTTTTCTTTACATGAAACCTAATTAGGGTCGGCCTCCTGAAATCTAATTCTCCTTGGCCAGAAGAACTCAAGTGGGCAGAAGAAGTCCAGGGGGGTTCTGCTTTGTTTACTATCAAACACGACACAGCTACTAGAGTGGTTGGCACTTGGTAGGTGCCCAGTACATATGTGTTTGGGGCATGTTTATGTGGATGTATTAGTACAAGTATGTATAAATATGTATGTGGGCATGGGTGAGAAAACCAGGTATCTTCTTTCTCTCTCTCTCTCTCTCTCTCTCTCTCTCTCTCTCTCTCACTGGCATGGAACTCTTTGATTCCTCTTGATTGGATGACTAGTAAGCCCTAGGGAACTACCCACATCTACTTCCCAACAGAGATTAAAAATGTACACCAGCATGCCCCGTTGTTTGTTCATTCACGTGGAGTCTGAGGGTCTCAGGTTTACACGCTTACACAGCACGTGCTTTGTGGACTGACCTGTCTCTCTACCCCAGCCCTCAATGCTTCCGTGTGAAAAGAATGGCTATGTGCATAGCCATAGCTTCATCCATGAGCAAAGCAGCTTCATTCTTTCCACAC
This sequence comes from Myodes glareolus, assembly GCF_982192425.1. Lineage (NCBI taxonomy): Eukaryota > Metazoa > Chordata > Mammalia > Rodentia > Cricetidae > Myodes > Myodes glareolus. The sequence continues at coordinate 60,343,374 of NC_142039.1, forward strand.
CTACCATTGTCCAGTGTGGTATAGATGAAGCTTGCTCTTATGGATTCTTCATCCTGGGACCAAATCAACACGGATTGAAAAAACATTTGTTAAAAAAGAAAGAAAGAAAGAGGGGATCCTGAATGTATATGTAGTTTTCCTTACCATTATTCTTTAAACAATGCAGGATAACAGCTATTTATACAACCTTTACATTATAGAAGGTGTCATAAGTAACCTAGGAACAACTTAAAGTACACGGGTCTATAAACAGTTTCTATGCCAACACTGTGCCAGTTTATGCGAGTCTCGAGCATGTGAGGATTGTGCTGTCTAAGTGGGAGTCTGGATCCTACAGTGAGCGATGACTGTAGTCAGTCCAATTCTTTCTTTGCAGTGACCTCTCTTTTCAGAACCATCAGACTGATGTGATAATTACCGCTTGCCTTATGTAAATAAAATATAATTATTTTCCCTACACTCATCAAACGCTGAGTGCAATGCAAAAAATCAGTCCCTATAAGCACACAGGCCTCATAATAGGACCATCAGCCTTGTCTTGATAATGAATGACTGCTTCATAGAAGACAGAGACTGAAGCCTGGCACTTAAAACAAATTACCCTGTTCTTTTCCCTTAAAACCTGTTCCTGATCTGATAACTGGCAGCCTGCAGCAGTGTTGTGAAATAAACCCGCAGACACTCTGGGATCAGAGTGACGCCACCTGCCTGGGCTCTCACACTAGCAGGCTGGTGGCGGCGGGGCTGGTTCTAGCACCCATTAGCATGAGCTAATGAATAAGCATTCCCTTGCCGCCACATCTCTTGCCTGTTATTAGCCAAAATCTGAACTTCAGCTTAATTGTAGGAACCAGCCCGCCCATGGCAGATAGAGGGCATGGCCCCCATTGTTGTGGTTGCGTTCAAAGTGCTAATTGGGGAGACCATGACAGCTAACGGGCCCCAGCACTACACCGAGCAGCAGGTGGAGTGCTGGGAGAAGAGACTCAGAGATAAAACATGGCGTCTTCAAAAGCCCTCAGGATTTGATTTTTCTCACACTTATTTAGCTTGCCACCTTCAACTCGATTTCTTAAGGACAAGGGGATTGTATGAATCTAGTTTCTCATATTTTCTTTCTGTTTCTCTCTAACTTTTCTGAATTGAGGATCGATCATCACCTAGATTATACATCTACTACCCACCCTCCAAATTTCTTGCACCACTCCTGGCTTCTGTGTGTCTACCCAGAGACTTGCCTTCTTTGCTAGGGAATAAAGTGAAGACTCAGAAATATTTGAAAAACAAAAGACATCAGTTTCTATATCAGGAATTCATGCCAAGTTTTTGAGTGTTGTTAAAACTCTGCTGTATTTCAAGAGCCCTTTGGTGTTGGGATGTCTACGGGGTACTTTTCTTGTTGCTATGACAAAATGCCTGGCGGAGGCAACACAAAGGAGCAGGGCCTGTTTCAGCTCAGGCTTTGAGAGACTGCAGAGGAAGTATGGCAGAGATCTTGGTAGCTCTGAGCTGCGGCATGCCGGCTTTGAGGATACTTGCTTACATATTGATGGATCAGGAAACAGAGAGAGATTGAGCTGGAAATGAGGCTGAGCTGTGACCCCTAAGACTCCCCCCCCACACCATTGACCTGTGTCCTTCAGTGGAGTCCCAGCTCCCATAGGCTCTACAGCTTCCAAGAGCAGCGGCAACCAACCGTGAAGCAAGAATTCTAGCATGTGAGCCTACAAGGACTGTTTTTGCACTCAAACCATAACTGAATGTTCAGGATTTGCCTTTATCTATATTTAAACCCTATGACTCATACTGGCAAGGTCTCCTTTCTTTCTGTCCATTTTTCCATCTTAGAATGGGTCTAATCCTCTCAATGGCTACTTACTTCTTACATCCAATAGGAGGATTTTGGTCATGATTGACAGCAAAGACCTTAACAACATTAAGCAAAGTAGATTTTTGATATCTCTCATTTAAAAATCAGGAAACGGATTGGTGTCAAGTGCAATGTTATTCAAAAGCTCAAATGTCATGAAGTCTGCTATCTTGCTCTCCGTTTTCCCAGGCTGTTTCCAGTAAGATGTTTCGTTCTTGGAATTCCAACTGAGATCAGGGCAGGACTCTGCAACATCTTCCTTGAGCCTGTTACCCAGGGCAGAGGAGAAAACAATTTGTTTCCTAAGCTTGAATCTCAATAACTTTGACTGACTAGATTGGCTCACACATTGACTGACTAGATTGGCTCAGTATTGAGCCGTGGACTATTCACTGTCATGGAGAAATCTGCATGCAGATTCCATTATCACATACTTCATGCCCAGATCCTGGCCTGCTGCTTGAGAACAATATGAACTGAGAGTTGGGTGGGGCATCCCTCAGGCAAAGGTAAGCCTAGTGCCTCGTGGTGCAGAAATGAACAAAAGGTGACATCCACAGCAACAGCAACCCACTGATTTATCACAGGAGACTGATTACCCAAAGAGTGACTCGGAGCAATGACTTAAATTGCAAACACCTTGAATCTCTTAACTTTAAAGATAGAGGGAGACATGAGCGCACAGTATGCCCCCCTAAGAGCTTGTTCACCCACACAGTCCTGCAGGAGCTGGGAGGGCTTTCAACAAGCATGGGGTGCACGGTACAGATTTCCTCCAGCCATTGCACGTCTACTTAAAGTGTCCCTTATTTCCAGAGATTATGTTCCAAGAGCCTGCATGGCCCCCGAAAGCTCAGGGAGTAGCAACCCCTGCATGTGCTGCTTCATTTCTCTCTAAACACCTTAAATTAACAGGTAGAATGAGTTCACAGGAAGCAGCAGAATTTAAAAACAAAAATTTGACATGAGGGTTTAGAGGTGGTACATCGCCGACGATAAGAGCTATCTGCCATTTGAGTGTGATGGTTGTGATTCAATCAGTGTGTCCCAAACTGAATTTGAAGTTGATAATATGTTTGTGCCATACTAGGGGGATGGAGAAGTCCCCATCCGCAGCCTGGACTTACCTACATAGGATGCTGGGAAGAATGAGGTTGTTTTAATAGGGTGTTGGAACTTTGTGTAGTCTTCCAATGTTCTTGCTTCCTGTGAACTTCAGGAAGAAGACAATTAGGGAAATACTTTAGCCAGTATTATGAGTGATGGGTGCATTCCTGTGATTGCTAATGGCTGAGTGTACACCATGCTGCAAAATATCAGTGGGGAGGTTTGGCAACAACCCATTATGATGGTGATTATCACTATAAATTGACTTTAAGTTGATATAATTAGCAGTAAAGCTAAAGTAATATTTATACTGATACGAATTCTACCTAAGTCATACTAGTGCAAAGAAACTGTCAGTGTTGACATGGTGGGAATAGTTTGATCTTGCAGGGAGGGATATATATATATATATATATATATATATATATATATATATATATGTGTGTGTGTGTGTGTGTGTGTGTGTGTGTGTGTGTATACATATATACACACATATATATATGGTATATACTATATACTTTTCTCTCTTCTTCACAGGTAAAGCCACAGAACTTTGCATGTCTGGAGACTATAACTTAGCCAAGCAATTCTCACTAAGGATAAATATGCACTCTCTAGGTAGGTCTGGCCTGGAGTCACTAAGCTGGGAAAGGAGGGGAAAGAGGGAGCTAGGAAGAGTTAAGAGGAAGTGTGATGGATACTAAGTGATTGTGAGTTCCAGTGACAATGACTAGAACAGTGAGCCAATAATGATCATTTGTTTCAAGGACACAGGCAGAAGGGTAAGATTTTGGGGTCACTCGAGTTGGAGTCCCATGTCTTGGGCTCTATCTCTGCTCTGAGATGTTGGATGCTATGTGGCACATTACATTTTCAAGCTCATCAGCATCGTATGGCGCTTTGCTCCGTGAAGGGTCCGCCAGACTCCTTCATTTCAATCCCGGCATCTAAGATACCAAGGTACTTGTTTCCCTCTTCTTTGTTAGCTCTTTGCCTAGACTGCTCTCAACCCATGGGACCATCCCTGCTGTAACTGGGTTTTCTCTACTTTAGGAGGAAGGGAATATGGGAATAATAAGGAATTTGTGAGAAGAAAAAATTGTAAGTGGTAGAGGTGGGGTGTGGCTCTGGAACCAGCCCGTTTTGAAGCCATTCCATCTCTGGAGTATCTGTTCAGTGGGCACTGTTCATTCCATAAGTATTTTTAAAGATGTTCATTCACTAGGCAATGTTCTGGAAGCTTTAGAAACACCAGTGAACTAATGAAGTGAAGACTTCCGTCTTCTGGAAATCTGTACACCAGCGTCCTGGTCAACCATGTCCCAGATACATTAAATAAAAGTTTCTGGAAAGAAACAATTAACAGGGTTTTAATTGCATAGAGTTCTGAGGGGTGTGAGGAAACCTCATGTTGTGATGTCCTCTGGCTCCACCTCAGCTAAGCTAGGACCCGCCTCCCCATTCCCTGTATCCATGCTGTATGCCCTTCTAACCCGGCCATCAATCACTTTCAGTTGCCATATTGACTATCAGATCAAGCAACCTTCATTTTATTTCACAGTGTACCCCAAACACAAGCGGAGCGATGCTGGCAGCTGAGATACACTGAAGAAATTATTGCTATGTGTCCTTCCATGTAAGCGCAAGCAAATGCAAGCATGGGACAGGGATATCTGAAGAGGGGCCGGGTTTATATAACCTTTGTTATAGTGGATTGCTAAATGTGTTTTATTTAAATGCTCATCTCTTACTGTAAATAATTTATAAATTAAACTTTTTCATAGGGGGTTTTGAGGGTGTACCTGTGAAAGGGATTGTGGGACTCTGGCCTCTTCCTCTTCCGTTTCCTGTCAATGAGATGTGCTGTTTATTCCCTACACACGCTTCCGGGTATTACCATCCGGCTCCCACCAGAGGCCTGAAGGTAAAGGCTTGGCCTCATCCTGGAATGGAAACTGAAACTATGAGTCCAAATAAACCTCTGTTTTTCATAACTTAATTGTCTCGAGTACTTTGTTATAGTGACAGAAATCTGACAGTAACATAGGGCCCAATACTGTTCATTGCTAGAGAAATGGAGGCTGCAGAATTTCTCTATCCTCGGCCAGGGTCTCTGAACGATTGCTAAGGGGTGGGTGAGGTGGGAAGAGATATTTATTCTTGAGCTTCAAGGAGGTGAGAAGAAATGAGACGTCCAAGGACTGCTGGGACACTGTGCAACATCTGTCAACATCATCTTCGGCAAATTAAAACTTCAGCTCCTATAAAAAATGAGTATAAATAAGGAGCAGTGATCAATGAGAAATACAAGCAGGGCTGCCTAGGTGCTTTGGTTAAAGTCAAGCCCGATGACCTTAGTTCAAGCCCCGGGACCCACCTGGTATTGGGAGAAAACTGACTCTGGTTTGTTGTCTGACTTCTGCTCACTCACGTAGTCAGAGGAGCTAGGGGCTGAGGGGGAGATCTGGGCTGCATTTCCTATCCCTGGAATAAAATGCTATTAAAGGGAAACTTAGAAAAGAAGTCTATTTCTTGGTGTTGTAGGCTGGGAAATCCAAGAACACGGTGCTAGCTGCTAAGTACCTCACGCTGTTTCTAATAGGGTGGAGAGACCGCTAGCTTGGGCTTTTCATTGTCTCCCAGAGCCATGAACACCACCTCACCCTTGCGAGGTGAGTTATCATCTTGCCCTGATAACTTCCCAAAGGCCTCACCTCCTGTAGCCATTAACGAGTGAACCTGGAGATTCACTTTCCAACACACGAGCGTGTTGAGGAGTCACTCAAACCATAGCAAGGACTCCCCAGGCCCCCATAGGGACATGCAAGGGAGGCGGCCGGCAGGGTACCTTCTGGAATATACGCCTTCTCCTGTTTTCCCAGGCACCGTATGAAGAATGCTAAGTGGTCATCCAAAGCAAAGCCAGGCACACACACACTGATTTGCACATCCTTTCTTCCAGTACCCAAGGAAGTGGACAAATTTACTTTCATGGTAGAAAAAAAAAATAAAGGATCAAATCATCTTTTCCTTAAAATATGCCAGGCTGCCCTTGTAAGAGAAGTATTTCTGTAGCAGTCAGAGGAAGCAGGCCAGTGCTTGCTGACAGAGGAATATGGAGCTTACACGCCTGTGCTCTATATCAAGTGTGTGTGTGTGTGTGTGTGTGTGTGTGTGTGCGCGCGCGCGTGTGTGCATGCATGTGTACGTATGCGTGTGCGTGCATGTGTGTGTGTGTGTATGTGCGAGCATGCGTATGTGTGTGTCCTTGGACAAGTCGTTCAACCTCAAAGGGCTCAGCATCCTTTCTGCAGTCCACAGGCCAGCAGCTTTCGTTAGGATTCATTGTATTCATACAGAGGAAGCTTCTAGAGGGGGCCCTGTCAGCTGACATCAGAAAGAGCAGTGTGTGCGCCGTGATTGCCTCCCAAAGCCTTCACTGGATAAGGCTCTGGCTTCCTTTCCCAAGCTGAGCTCCGTTTCTTTACATCACAGCTTTCCTCCTGCCAACTCGGGCTAAGAAGTGTGCTAACAACAATCTTTGGAACTTCCTTGCAAGTCTCTTTCCCATTCGGCAGTAGCGAAGTCACATTTTAGCTTCGAAATGAACGGAAAGGACTGGCCTTCGCCTCAGCCCCAAATCCCTAGGCAACATAGACACGAGAAATGTGTGCACTGGTTGTTGAAGACATCTCACAACTAGGGTCTAATGCTCTTCGCCCTCAGTAGCATCTCATAACAGAAGAGGCTTCTTTCTGCCTCGAGTTTCTTTTATGCTTTTTCTGGCAGTGTCCTTGCTGCTAGGGGGCTTCCTTAACATCAGTTGGAAACCATGCAGGACACTGCCTGTGTTGGATACCACCTATCTGCAGCTTAATCATGTAAACATCCAGCCAACTGATGCTTTATGCCTGAGCCTTGTAGATGGCATAACTTTGGTATCCGGGAGGAAGAACACCAGTCCTTTCCAGATGAGACTTTCATTTCTTGAGTGTCCTTTGCTATTGTTTCTAGAACAAAAAAAAAAATGAATATTGATTGGCAAGGCCTCTCTTGATGGGATTTCACATTACAAATACATTGGATTTGAGCCTAGGCTCACACTATACGTGTGAACACACACAAGAGTGCCCATGTGCACACACAGAGTCAGGCACGTCCAGTGAGACAGAGCCCCTCTTACACATCGCTTGTATTCTGTGGCCCTGCATTCCATCAAAGCTTTCATTTACTGGCAAAGGGATACGCCCTTCTGAAGGAAGTACCTAGAGTGGAGATGCTCATAGGTCATTTAACTGTGATATTTGGCCAAGGCAGGCTTTGAGTTGGGGAGCTACAGTGTGCCTGGGGGGTTGGATGGTATGCACAGGATGATGGAGAGGACACATTGCTCAGGGCCTGGATCTGGTGGGGAGGAGTCTCATATTAGAGCCGTGTACCCTGGGCTGGTCAGAAACAACATGTCTGGGAGCCTGTTTCCCAGGAACTGACGTGGTCATGGTCCCCAGGGTGTGTGTTATCAACTCTCCCTCTCTCCTCTCAGGCTTCCAGTTACACTTCGTTAATACTGCCGATTTCAATCACAGGTTGTAAGGGATGAGAGGAACTAGAGTCATCTGGTTTATTTTTCTCATGGATTTTTCATTTTCAATTTATTAATTTTTTTGATTAGCACATAGAGAAATGGGTTTTATTGTATCATTTTCATATATACATATATATATATATTTGTGTGTGTGTGTAGTTTCCAAATATGTCAAATATATATATGTTATATATCTGTTTTCTTCAGGCTGGACCACAGCCTTTAGTGATACAGGTAGACTGGCAAACCTGTGGTCCAGTCTGGGGAACCCTCATCATTCATCAGTTTTTTACCTAATACGTTGTCTTTCTCTCTAGCCACTGCTGCAGTAAATGATGGCCTGCCTCCAATATTGTCAGGGCCCCGCCCCACTACCACTGCCCATTCTCACTGCAGAATGTCACAAGTTGTGTTCCCTGTGGCCTTGGGACCTAGGGTGTCAGGGAGGAATGCCTTCCCCTTACCGCAGGGCATGAACTGCATCTCTGCATCTGCTCCTCTACCTGACCCACAGCCACAGTGACACTCCTGGGTGAGGCGGGCAGGCAGCAGCCGGCTCACCCTGTCCCTTGTGACTTCTGTCTTCTGCTTCCTTTTTCTTAGTTTGAAACAAAAATGACAGTAGTAGACTCTGGGGCTGGGGATGGAGCTCAGCAGGCAAAGTGCCTGCCCAGCATGTGTGAGGCTCTGGGTTCAATCCCTAGCACTGAATAAACCAGGTACAATGCTGAATGCTTGCTTTTCCTGTACTCTGTACATAAAGGCAGGAGGATCAGAAGTTCAAGGTCGCTATTGACTATGGAGTGAGTTGGAAGGCATCCTGAGCTCTTACATTAGACCCTGTCTCAAAAAAAATCAGCAAATAGAATAATTTTTGTTGGACCTGGCCATAAATATTCAGATACATTAAACTTTCTATTAGTCAGGACAGATGGTATTCTCAAAATGCCAGTAAGGGTCACAGCCCAGCAATGAAATATCAGTTTCCCTTTTCCTAAACCTAGGTGAACTTCAGTGGAGGAAGTTGTCTTATTAGGGTTTCTACCACTGTGAAGAGACCCCATGGCCATGCCAACTCTTTTAAAGGAAGATACTTAATTGGGGCTGGCTTACAGTTTCAGAGGTTTAGTTGGTTATTGTCATGGTGGGAAGCAGGCCAGCACATAGGCAGACATGGTCCTGGAGGAAGAGCTTGGATTTATTACATCTTGATCCACAGGCAGCAAAAGGAGACTATGAACCACACTGGGCTTAGCTTGAGCATATGATACCTCAAAGTGAGACCTCACAGTTACAAACTTCTCCAAGAAGGCTATACCTACAACAACAAGATCACACCTCCTCACTCTGCCATTTCCTATGAGCCAAGCATTCAAACACATGAATCTATGGGGGGCCATTCCTATTTAAGCCGGCACAGAAGTGATACCCAGATGCCATCATACCTCCCCGGGGTGGGTGTGTCGTCTCAGAACCTTGGGCTGACTGACAAATGGCTTTGAAACTGGAGTGGCTTCCACTCCTCTGTTCAGATAGACTCCACTCTACTGGTGTGCACAAGAATCCTCTGCCAGTTCTACAGGTCATTAATTATCTGTCGGCTGAGGGAGGGTCATGTGACATCTCAAACCTCTCTAGAATCTTGAAATACGATGTCTTAGAATAGTACACCTCACTAGGTTCTTGTTAGCTCATTGGTAGGACAGTTCGCTTTACAACTGGTGATAAAGAAGACGCCGTCTTGAAGGACAGTCGCCATCTAATGACATGTTACTGCTGAGCGGACATCACACACGGATGGAACTGAGCCAGGAGAGAGGTGGAGAGGATGTTGAGCAGACATGGCTTCACACCCCAGGACTTCCACCTACCAGGAGCACAGCCCATCTCTGTGGAAACCCCTTTTCTCACCTGGGAAGTGGGTGCTGTATCTTAGTTACAGGGTCAGCATCACAATCAGAGGTGAGACAGTTTGCACACCTGTGCACATGCACTTGCACATTCACGTTTATGAGATAGCATTGCTTGCTAGAGCAAAGAAAGGAGCACAACCCAAGTGTCTGTGGAAGGACAAGGAACTGGCAGTTTGCAGCACTTACCTACAGGGACATTGCTCAACATTCCCAAGAAGGCAGTTCTGACGGACGCATGCTGTGACATGGGCGAATGGTGGCTTGTGCTCCAAGAAGAAAGCCAGGCACTAAAGGATAAGCAGTATGACTCTGCTGACATAAAGCACCTAAAATGATCAAAGTCACAGGCAGAGTAGAATGGTCATCAAGGCCATGGTGATGGGGAGGGAAAGTTACTGCTGAATGTGCACAGAGCTTTAGTTTGGGATGCTGAAAAGTTTTGGAGATGGATGGTGGTGATGGTCTCGTAACAGTAAATTCTCTCAAGCTCTTGAAGGGCACACTTAAATGTGTAAATCTAATATAAATAAATATAAATTTAATATAAATAAAGAAATTTATATTAGGAGAACTTATATACACACACATGAAGTTGTAGTGCCCTTCACAGAGTCTTGCTTTTTGAAAGATGTTCAGCAAGCATCGTGACAAGAGGTTAGAACTCACAGTGGAGCCTTCTGTGAATGAAGCAGGGATAATTTATGTTACTTTCTTACATTGCGTTTATTCCATTGGTACAAAGACTCTTGAGGTGTTTTTCATCCCATCTTGAGATCCAAATGAAATCGTCACATATTTAGGGGATAAGCAGAAGACACTCACGGAAACAATAAAGAAGCTAAGATAAATCAAATCTTTCCCAATTTGCACTTTTGAAGAATGCCTGATTCCCTGGATTTCTTAGACTGGCTTTGTCCAGATGGGACAACTGGAGGCAAGATGGAGCTTCTACGGACAGGTTTCCTGGTCTTGACCTGGAGTCTATACATCTTCCCCCGCCTACTGAGGCCTACTCCCCACAGGCAGGCCTCACTAAGTAAAAAAAAAAAAAACAAACAGATTTTCTTTGGTCAGGGAAACATGCCGTTGCAGTCTGAGGCTCCCTGGAAATGGTCACTAACAAAACGAAATGCGTCTAATGCTAACAGAGCCCCGATTCATTGCTCTCGGAGCCTGTAGCGTTTTATACTCCTCTGCGAGCATAATCAAGGGAGTGATTCTGAACCTTGTTAATCAGAAAGGGCCCTTTAAAAATGTCATGCTGTCAATATAAAACTTTGCTAAATTGCATTATAAATGCCAGATTCAGTCAACTAACACATTTAACACCGTTTCTTAAGTACAGTTTAGATTTTATCCGTGCCAGGGAGAATGAGAAAAATACCTCAGGAGAGCCGAAGCCCGTGGATTCATTCTGCTCTGCTCGCTTCCCCCAGAGAGGGATTATAAATATTTTATCCTGAAGCCAAGCCATACTTCTAGTGTTATTGTCAATACGGCACCTCCCCCCAAGGTTGCTGGCTTTAGAACTGGATGATTCGTACAGCGGTAAGGTTAGCAGGGGTAAGTGTCTCAGAATTGCTGTTCAATTAGCTGCCAGTTCCTCAGACTCCCACTTCATGCCAGAGAGGTAAGGTAAGAGGGAAGGCTGTGAGGTGGGAGTTGAGTGTCTTCGGCACCTGCCAAGGAGAAAAGAGGACTTACAGCGTCACTGCTGAGGAATCCAAGACCGTTAAAGCAAGTTTTATATCAGGGAGCGTATTAGCTGTCTTTTCTCATCACTGTGGCAAAATGCCAGACACTAACAACTTAGAAAGAGAAGAGAGAAGTTATTTTGGCTCATGGTTTTGGGAGTTCAGTCCCTGGTCACTTAGCACGTGTGTTTGGGCAGGACACCATGGTGGTGGGAGCGGGTGGCAAAGGTACTTCTTCATGTCATGGTAAATAGGATGAGGAAAGAGGGAGGGGACACTGGCTCCACTCAGAGCTCGCTTGTTTCTTTTTCTTCTTTTGTTTGAACCCCCAGCTCAGATAATGGTGCTCTCTAATAGGGCAGGCCTTCCCTACTCAGATAACTCTCCCTGGAAACATCCTTCATAGCACACCCATTCCTCAGCAACCTCTTAGGTATGTCCCAGCCCATTCAAGTTGCAATGAAAGCCAAGGATCACAGGGAAAATTCACTGGTAAGTTTGCAAAAGTCCAACCTCTTCTGTTCACTAAAGGACTTTATTTGTATACTGTTTTCCCTGATTCTATGCAGTCCGTTCTCCTAACTTACTGTTCTGATTTGGAACAGCCCAATTAAAACTTCTAGAGCTTGAAGTTTGACTGGAAGCATTTACAGATCTGAAAATAGTCACCAATATTAGGATCTCTGACTGTAAAGGAAGTCTTTTCTCAAGATAACTAGGCGACAATTTCTGCGTGCAAGCTTACTCCAAGGCAAAATGATCTCAGCCTACTTACCAGGATATTGTTTTGAAATATTAGCAGCTTCCTCCTCTACCCGTTGCTGGTTCTTCCTTTTATCTGGTCTCCTAGACTATTCCAAGTTCGTTATCTTAGAAGCAGAAACCAAGGCGACACACGAGGTCTTTCCATGGCTGTTGATTTTCTCAGCTCTTGCCCTTCTGTTCAAGTTTCATTTCTGTTGCTGTGATGAAACTCTCCGACCAAAAGTGATTTAGGTTTATTTACAACTCCAGGGCAGAGTCCACCACTGAAGGCAAGTCTGCTGTCATCCCACACCACAGTACACCTCTTTCTATCCGAGAAGCACAGCAGGAACCATGGAAAATGCTGCTTGTTGCTTGGCTTGCGGGCACCTGGTGTATACTCTGTGAGCTTTCTTGTATGATTTGGGACCATCCTCCTAGGGATGGTAACACCCACAGTGGGCTGGGCTTTGCTACATCAATCAGTAATCAAGACAATCTTCCCCGCCCCCCACTGATCCGCTCATAGGGCAATCTGATCTAACCAAAACCTCCGTTGAAGCTCTTCTCTCAGATGATTCTAGGTTGTCATGTGAAAACCAGCCAGGACACCCTCTAAAAAGCACACAGACCTGCGAGTGCATTATAGAACAGCCAACATTCACTGAGAACTTTCCATGTGCTAGGCCCTATTGGTATATGTTCTTATCTCTCATTTTCTCTCCTTTTCAGTAAGATGAGAACAATATTTTACTCCCATTTCGCAGATGAGAAAGGGGAGGTGCAGAGGCACAGACTGTCTTGTCAAGCATGGCACCTGCAATTGAAGCACAATTACAAAAAACTCAGGGGCAGAAATTGGGGTTCAACCTGAAGATCCGAAAAGTAAAACAGCCTGCCACGGGCTCTTACCTCGACCTCAGTCTGAAACAGCAATCCTGCCTCCCAGAATCTCAGAATGAGACTGTCTGAGAGTTGTCGTCTCCCATCTATATTCCTCTCTAGGCCTGGGATTAAAGGCATGTACCACTGGGGTTAAAGGTGTGCACCACCCAATCTAATGCAACTAGTGTGGCTACTAGGATTAAAGGTGTGTGTTACCATAATCTGGTCTCTAAGGCTGACTAGTGGGACTGTTTTACTCTCAGATCTTCAGGCAGTTTTATTTATTAAAATACAGTTGAAATGCCCCTACATCTATCGACGTCAGAATTGGTTTACTAATTCTGTCTCTGGAGTTTCCATCCCTAACTAACTGCATCTGTCTGTCCATTAACATGCAGGAAGTTCACAGGGGAATGGCGGAAATTCTTCCGTCTCTGCATAGGGCCAGGATACAACCTCTGGTGGAAACACCTGATATTAGTGGAATTTAAGTGGAACCGGGTGGGAGACAGACTTGAGCTGTGGAGTTCTCAGAAGGCCTCAAGTGGCAGTGGTCTTTTAGTGTTGTCCCAAACTAAGAACAAGTGTGTGGGTCTTGCTACTCCTGCATGGATCATGCATGCATTTCAGGCTGCCTTGAAAAGGGCCCTGCTGTAGGTGAGACACTCTGCTCAGCCCAAGTCATCACTACGAGGGCCCTCAGCTGCTGACTGCCTAAGTGTTCAGAGTGGAGAGGTTAGAATATTGGAGGACTCTGATGTGGATGTCGGCAGAGACCCACGTCCTGTCTGGCATCACCACTCTGGCATTATATGGGAGAGGGGAAAATCCTGAACTGACCACGAACACGTTCTACCTCTGGACAGACGGTAGCTCCCATCAGAAATCAGGTTCAAATGAAGTGGAGAAAGCTACCCTCTCATGGCAGTCGTGGATGAGCTGAGTTTGTGGCTGCCACTTGCAAGTACAGATGGGGACTTTTGTAAACCTCGGATCCTTCAAACGACAGGTGTTCCTAATGCCCAGCATAGTTCTGCTTAAGTGCTATTTGTCAAAATGCTCTTTTCACACATAAAAGTGATATTGGACTGTGATATTCCTTGTAAGGATACAATTGACTGACCAAAAAATAGAAGATTACTAAAATAAATGGTCCTTAAATCAGAGAACACACATTATGGACACTGTTGTAGTTCCATGCCTACAATTTTGAGATTGTCACCCATTTTCCACCAATTCATAGGATGGCAGGGACACACACACACACACACACACACACCTCTGAATACTTATATTTCTTCATTCTTTTTGTTACAGTGACTGAAAGAACAGAAAGCTAACTATGTGATACCTGGGCTATGCACATGCACGCATGTGTGCGTGTGTGCGTGCGTGCACGTGTGTGTGCATGTGCACACAGCCTTGGATCCCCAAGCTACAGTTTCCTGCTAAAGCTTTCTAGACTATTTTAACACCCATTCACATGTTTACTGTCAAGGAGAACAATTAAGAGTAAGCCCAGCTTGAAGAACAGAAAGCCTTGCTGACTTAGGGTTACTCTGCTTTGGTAAAAGACTATAAATGCCATTTTAGATTTGTTTTGTGTGCAACGCAATATTTTGCTTCCACAGGCAGATGGGTTAAGGGATGATGTGCAGCTAATGGGTGTGTGGATGGGGGCAGGGGAGACAGAGAAAGCCTGGGAAGAGCATGTGGGTGACAGGAATGAATAGATAGCTCAGCCAAGAGCATTTGTTGCTCTTGCATTTGGGTCCTCAGCGCCCAAATGGTGGCTCATAGTCATCTGAAACTCTAGCTCCAAGACCTCTGAATCCCTCTCTGGCTTCTTCAGGGACAAGGCACACATGTAGTGAGCATAAAGAATGCATGTAAAATACCTACACACATAAAAATAAATAAACCCTTAAAAATGTGAGGGTAAAACAGGTTGTTGACTAATATCTCTGGCTTTCAACTAACGTCCCCCTCCTTCTGTATGTCACAGAAGCCTTGTCACGAACTTCAGGAGAAGAATCACGCAAAGGCTGCTCACTCTGCCACCCCTCCTGTATTTCCACTCTTGTCCTGGCACTGCAGCAATGACAGAAGCCACCCTGATTCTCAGCTGAAAGAGATGAGTGTCTTCCCATCACATTACAGTTGATATTCCCTTGACTCTCTAGGAAACAAAGTGAAATCACGAGGCCACAGGCAGAAACCCTGGGAGTGGGAGTGGGGTGGGGATGGGACCCAATGGGGACAGGCATGTGTGTCCTCCTCAGAACTGATGTTTGAAGATCACCTTCAGTAACAGGCTCAGGAGCAGACGTCCAGCATCTCTGAGATGGAGATGAGCATCCTGAACACCGCTGGAAGGGAAGCAATGTCTGTCTCTTCTTTCTTCACCCGTCTCTTCCTGACGAATAGGTTTAGTATGTCCTGCATATCTTCCTCTTGGGACAGAATGTTTTCCAGAATGTTCCATTCATTAGAAAAGTGAGGAGATTAACTCATTTATGACAAAATTCAATTCACTTGAAGTTAATAAACAACCAAGGTCAAAAATGTAGGGTGGTGGTTGCTTGCTTGCTTAGCATGTTTGAAGTCCTGGGTTTGGCTACTAACCCTGCAGAAATAAAGAGATCTTAAAGATTTTTTAAAAACTGTTGTCAGTGATGGAGATAGTGGCTCTTCTCTTTCACACTTCATGGAGGTGGGGGTTTCTCTATATAAAAGTCTTAAAAACCTGTACTCCCATAGGTTCAGAAATCCCCTTTCTAGTACTTTATCTAATTGAAAAGACTGGAGTTATATGAAATCGTACGCACTGGGTGCTCACAGCAATCTAATTTGTGACGTTTTGTGAGTTTTCTGTACTTAACAAAATGCTGGAGACAAGTTTAAACTGAGAAAGCTTATTTGGGTTTACACTGTCAGAGGTTCCAGACCTCAGGAAATTACCCCTGATCCTTTTGGGCCTGTAGTGTAGCAGCAAATCAGGGTGGGTACGGGTTGGTGGGCAAAGATGCTCCCTTTGAGGGAGCAGAAAGGCAAAAAGGACATGAGGAAGCCAGGATCTCAATATTTCCATGAAGGTATGCCTATAAACAACCTAACTTCCTTTTACCGTTGGCTTCACCTAGATATTCTGTCACTTTCCCATGACGCTACGGGCTGGGCATTTAACACATGGGGCTTTTGGTGATATTTATAAAAGCTCTAACTAGCCCAAAACTAAAGTCAACATGAATGCCCACAATGGCAAAGTTTACCAACATTCTATAGAGGAAAGAAACAGAAATCGAGACATGCCAGCTCACCAAAACCAGAGGAGAGTTGATGATCTAAAGATTAGCGTGTGACAGAGAGTAGATTTCAAGCAACACTGGACAGCCACGTCCTTGAAATTTTTAGTTCTAAAGATCTAAAACTGTTTACACCTGGTTGACAAACAGTTTAACATTGCGCTCTGACCTATTCCAGTGTTCCCTTAAATCAACCTGGAGCACCAGACTTCTCAGAAACTTCTAGAAGTATGGTTAGCAGAGAGGTGGGCCCTGGTTTTCTGCCTTAACACTCTCTCCTTCTCATCTCCTACCTGCTCACATCTGAAGAATTTTGTTGACACATTGTGCATAAGTAGCTCCAACAGCCCATGCGTTCCATCGACACCGACCCCCGACAGGACCCTCCCTAGGCCTAAGGGTGCACAGTGCACAGACCAGCAATGTGGAATGTCCTTGAGAAGGCAGGTTGAGAGACTGAGCTTTCAACAGTCCTCAAAACCTCCTTGATCATTTGGAGATTTAAAGGAATTGGTTTCAAATGTGACTAAGAGGAGAGGACCCAAACTTCTCAGGTGCACAACTTTTATCTCTGTGGGATGGCTTGAAGAATGGGGTAATTTGAATAAGAATGTCCCCCTATAGATTCATATATCTGCATGCTTAGTCCCCAGTTGATGAGTTGTTTGGTTATGGTATCTCTTCACAGAACTGATCAGTAACTAAGAAGTGAATCAGGGGTGGGGGCTTGAGCAAGAGCCTCCTTTTGTCTGAATCCAAGGGCAGTGGTGCAGGAGGGACCTACCTTCATTTCCTGTGGCTCCCATAACCAAGGACCATAAGCTAGGTAGTTTGAGAGAACAGAAGTGGACTCCCTTGCAGCTTTGGAGCACAAAATCCAGTGAAGTTTTGGCAGGGATGTCTCCCTCTGGAGGCTTACAGGGTGAATCTTTGCTACTCTCGTCTTCTAGAGGCCGGACTGTTTCCTTGTGTCACGTGACCCTCTCTGGGTCTGGTGTGCTTTTCCTTTAAGAACACTCGGCACTGGATTTAAAGCTCATCTTCAATTCAGAATAATTTCATCGTCAGACCCTTAATTCATCATATTGGTAAACATTATATTCAAAAGTAAAATCACGTTCTGAGGTTCCAGTGGATATGGATTTGGGTGGGCACTCATGGACCAACCCAACACACGACTGAAGCTGCTTAGTTTCCTCTTCACACCATGGTAGATGGGATGCAGGGCTTTGTGTGTGTCACATCCTCTAGAACTGTGCTGAATTCTAACTTCACACTGAAACAGGACAACAAAATCCTCGAGAACTAAAGAGCTTCTTTACTTCCATCCGATGCTTCCCCGACTGTACCTCAGTCTACCGTTCACTTCCATTTCTTCTCTCATGGAAAATCGGGCTCTGTCCACAGCTGCCTCAAATGATCTCAACAGAAATGGTGAGTCTAGCTGACTCAGTGTCTAGCTCCTGGGAGGGAGATGCTTGATTGTTCCTGAATTGGGGGCAGCTCCAGGCTAGCTCGCCTTGTCTAAGGTACACAGATATAGTAATACCACAGCTTTGGAGTAAAAGCTATTGAGTCACTGATTTGGTTTGCTGGTTAAGAGTCTGAGAAACATCCCGGCATCTCACCAGCTTCTTTTCCTGGTTAGCTGTCAGGAAACCAGACTCTAGGGTCATTCCAAAGGCAGGCAGTGCTTCCCTGTGGCCTCTCAGATCCCAGCGGTTACTGTTTCCCTTCAAGAATTAATCATGGTCGGGCACTGCAGTGAGCAATAGTCAACTCAACATTCAGGAGGCTGAGGCAGGAAGATCATGAACTCAAGACTGGCTTGGGCTACATGTAGAATGAATGTCTCGAAATAATACAATCATTCTGGTCATGTCCACACTGATAAAATTTTTAAAAAATTAAAGAAATAAAGGAATTTCAGAGTCAAATAATAATTGTAAAAGGGAGAATGTTAGGAAACATTTTATAAATGTGAAAGCTATAATTGACTGAGGTGGAATTCATTGGCAGATGCTAAAACAAGAGGATGAGAGTCTAATGACCAATAGAATACTCACCTTGCTCAAAAGGATCTTGCTGTGAGGCAGTTATTAGGAACAAAGCGGGGAATTGGTAGTAGAGAAATCTGACCAAGTGCTTTTTTCAGACCCGCATCCTGGGCCCTTCCAACATGATGCACCAGAAG
The DNA here is from genome assembly GCF_982192425.1 of Myodes glareolus. Classification (NCBI taxonomy): domain Eukaryota; kingdom Metazoa; phylum Chordata; class Mammalia; order Rodentia; family Cricetidae; genus Myodes; species Myodes glareolus. Next base: position 60,361,671 of record NC_142039.1, read on the forward strand.
ACCGCACGGCAGTCAGGTGTTCCTGCCCAATGAGCATCAAAGTCCAACCCGCATCATGGAGAAACAATGGACAAGCCCAAGCTGAGGGAATGTCTAAAAAGAAGTTAGGTTTATGAAGGACAATAAGACTCCACAATTCCTGCGGAAAGGAACATGAAAAGAAAATAATCCATTTGAGCACAAGATACCGAACTGATTCTCAACTACAAAAAAATCTCTCTCTCTTTTTTTTTTTAATTTATCTCTGAAAGAATGTTAGGACAATCAAAGAAAATTAGACAAAGTCTATAAATTAAATAGTATTACCCAAAGGATTTAGCAACAAAAGGACACAATGCCTGCAACTAAATTTCTAATAGTTAAACCAGATGTAGTTGTTCACATCTGTAATCTTAGTACATGGGAGAAATAAACAAATGAGTTCAAAACCACACTCACTACATAGAAAGTACCAGGCCAACCTGGACAACAGAGCGAGACCCTGCTTGTCAAACATATATTAGATATAATTTAAAATTACAGTATATGTCTAACCAGAGAAACTATGAAGAAACTTTGGTAAAAGCAGGATATTAACAGTTGGGGATTACGGGTGAGGTCATTATGGGAATTTTCATTTTAGTTCAATTTTTCTCTGGGCCTGGAATTATTTAAAATTAAAAAAAAAAGAAATGTCATTCATATTCCTTGGGAGCCAGCAATAGTGGCTGTTTATCTGGCAGTTGATTAACTGGCATTTTTGTTCCAGCAGAGTCTGTAATCCCAGGGGTTACTCAGTTCATTTCCCACCCCACGGCTCCTCTCCCAGCACTTGGCATTTGTCAGTGCTGGCCTCGCCCAGGCTGTGGATGGACCAAGGGACTTTCCGGCTGTGTCAATGTGAATAATCACCCGGGAGAGAGCTGAGGCTTGCTTGCACAGGGCTCGGTGTGTCAGCCGCTCAGGAAGCCAGGCCATCTCTACAATTTCTAAGACTTTTGGTGACGAAGGACAGCCTTGTGCTGGCATAAGGGAGAGCAGATCCTTTTCCTTGTAAAGAGCTGGATATGACGCTGTGGGAAGGAGGAGAGATGGGAGCGAGACACACATGTCCCCTCTGCAGGGTGGCCTCCCAACCTCAGATACATTTCAAAGACTCTCCCATGGTGCTAGTTTGTCTTTCTGCCACTGTGATAAAACACCCTGATCCCAAACAACTTAAGGTGCAAGGGTTTCTTTTAGCTTCCACTTCCAGGTCACAGTTCATCATCGAGAGAAGTCAGGGCAGGAACTTGGAGCAGAAGCCACGGAGGGACCTGCCTTCTCGATTCTCACTGCCTCATGCTCAGCTAACTTTCTTATACAGCCCCGGTCCATATACCTAGGAATGCTGCTGCCCACGGTGGGCTAGGCCCTCCCACATCAATCATCTATCAAGATGGTCTCTCACAGATGTGGCCACAGGTCAATTTACCTCAAGTAATTCTTCAGCTGAGGTTCCCTCTTGATTATGATAAGCTGACATTGAAAACTAACCAGGACATCTGCTACTGGCTGTTCATTAGCTAGAGCTACCTTGGGACTCTCTGGTACTCCTAAAGCTCTATCATTTCCTAGGAATATATATATATAAATTATATATAAATATATACATTAATAATATATATATGTATATATATATCTTTCCTCCTCATATGCATACCCTTTCAGGCATGTGTGAGCATGTACACACCCATCTATACACATAAATGCACATAAACACACTAAGCATGTCTTCCTACCAAGACCGGAAGATAAATTTCAGTTTCATACTATCTGGTACCCAGCACCTGACCATCAACAGTTAAGTGTGACACATGGTTGCTACCTCTGTTGTGTACGGTTATCAGGACCCAGGTGACAGCAGAATAATGTTGCCTCTCAAGAAATAAGAAGGGCTTAGTATATGGTATCTGTGTCTGGCTTGGCCAGACAGACAATAAAACCTTGGAATTCCTGTGTCCTAAAAGTTGGTTCCTCTCTCCTTGGGGATTCCAATAGGGCATTCATGGAGGGTTAGAGAAAAGAAATGTATTGATGTCCCTGAAGGGAAATAAAGGAAACAATTCAGACATGATGGCAGGCTATGTGGTCATCACAAAGTCACTGTACAGTTTGATTTGGGCAATGACGCGGGGACATCAGGAGCCAGCCCTTATTGTTCGGCACTCAGCTCTTGGAAGGGAGTCCAGTGAGTCACTGTCTGGAACAAAGCATAGTGGGAACCACACTGACTGGCGAGACTGGGGGGTAGACATAGCTGTGTCTGGGAGGCAACCTCAGTCTTGAGGGAAAGGGGACTGGCCTTGGTACTGCATGATACTTTATCTCTGAGTATAACATGAAGCCATCTTGAAGTAGATATTAACCTGGCCTGGTAATCGCAGCAGCTAGAGCGGAATAACACTGAGATAGACAGTCATTGATAATGTCATGAAGCTACTGCCACCCCCAGGTAGATGGAGGAGGAGAGAGTCAAAAAACCTTCACCTAGGATCCCTGCTAATCCCCCCCTCATGCCTCTCCCCAGGCTGCAACTGGATTAGGAGGATCGTAGGAATGGGAAGATTATCTGAAAGGGGGGCTCCATAAAGTCCCTATCCAGGAGGGGGTGGGACTTTGAGATGATGTGGCCTTTTGAGAGTCCCTCACATTCCCGTCAGTAATCCATCACCCACGTTTTGCCAGCAAATCCAGCAAACCCATTGGTTCTTCAAGCTGAACTTTGGTAGAGCCATCTTTTGATTGGTCCTTGGGTCCCCACTGAGGTAAACCGATGTTCACATCTCCCCAGAAAGAGTTAGCACCACCCGTTGGTGAGGAGGTCAGGTTTATGGATCTCAGACATGATGCTGGCATCTGGGGTGGTGTGGAGAGAAGAAAACGAGGACCAGAGATGTCACAGCAGGCAGCTGACGAGGGCAGTTGTTTTGAAGAAACCTTGATGACAAAGGCCTTTCCCTCCAACATGGAACTCATTAGAGTGATGAGTGAGCCTGGAAGACGGCAGAGGGTGGTGACCACACCTCCTTGGAGGACACTCGCTGTAGTAGGCTTTGGATGAAGAAATGCTGGGGTCAGTCGCTGGGAAAGAATTTGCTATCTAATAGCAGCAGGGGAGGCCTAACCACAGACGAAGGTAACATGACTCATGTGGCTATGCTTGGGGTTGTCTAGATCCTCTCTTCCGGGTGGTCCTTGTGGATCTCTGTCATTGTCTTGTACTTTATCAGACTAGACTAAACTGCCAGGCATAACCTTAACTGCTAGACATTGAAAACTGCACCCCTGTGTGGGTGGACCACAGTCTCAGAAGCATGATGAAGTTACCTTGGAAGTCCGAGTTGGGAGTGTCAGAGATGAGGGTGAAAACACCGAGCCTGTTTTGGGGCTTTCGCAGGTTAAAGGTCTCCCTTGGAAGCAGTTTAGTATCCCTTGAAGAGTCATCGAGCAAAACCTAAAGCCACGCGGGGTTAGCTGTTCCCCTTAAGAACAGAGGTTCACAGTGTCGGACCATGCATGCTCAACTCACCTCATGATGCTTGCTACCTTTCCACAAGTATTTCCAAGGGCCTTTTAGACTACGTAACTAAACAAGGCCCTTGGAACAGGGGAGGGGAACAGGTACTTATGTTCTCACCAATTTGGCCTGTCCTAGAAGAAAACAACCACAGATGAGGATGAAGGCCAAGGCGGAGGTCTGAGAACCGTTTCTTTTCTTCATATGCCCAAGGAGAACATGGAACTTCACTGAGGTTCAGGGATAATCTCTTACGCCCTTCAGAGTCGGAGTGATCTCCTTCCTAGCATGTCATTCTACTTCTTAAGACAAAAATCTTCAATTTGATTATTTTCTTAGATAACATTTTTTTTGACACCAGATGTTAAGTTCAGATGAGAATTTCTGCTGAAAAAAAAGAACTAATGTTATTAGCATTTTTTAAGTCTAAGTAATTGCCCCTGCTGATTCTGTTTTGTTTTACAATTCAATTTTATTTTACTGATAATCACTGATAACGGACCAGAGTTTTTGTTTCTATTATATATAACTGCCCTAAAGTTTTAAGGTGTGCCTGAATGTAACATTTTGGTTCTATCCTTCTCTACCCCCATGCTACCTAGATCTAAAATAACCTCACAGAAGCACTCACAAGATGAACTGGGTGTCATGGTGTAAGCCTGTGATCCTGGCATTCAGCAGGATCTTGAGTCTGAGGCCAGCCTGGGCTACAATCACAAGTCCAGGCTAGTCAGGGAGAACCCTATCTCACAAGTTAAAATCAATTTTGTATAAACAAAATTTCACAAGTTCTGAGTAACTGTTTTCTCTCTGTTGAGTATCTCTGGCAATACCTGGCATATATTAGTTGGATAAATATTGAATGAGTAAGAGATCCATTCCAGTACTTTTTATTTCTAGACAGTCCTGCCGTGTAGCCAAGGCTGGCATTGAACTCACAGACCTTCTGATTTAGTTTCTTGATTGTGGTGATTTTAGGCATGCACCCCCACACTCACAGTTCAACATTGTTTAGAAGGAAAGACCCAGCTTTTCTTCTTTCTTCAGGTAGAGAATCTTAAATTAAACAAACTGCCCTGATTATTCACTTGACCTACACAACCTATAAAATCGAATGTCAAGGTGAACATTTTTAATCTTACATAAGAAAATTTCCATTACCTGAGTTAATTAAAAAAGGCCAATTCTCAAATAATTCCACAAATTAATAGCACCAAAGTTGATATAATAAGCTATAACAAACGGTCTTTCCCAAAAGGCAGGATTTAGCCAAGGATAGGCTGAATGGCATGTAAACATATTTGGAACCACCCCGAAGCATATTTCAGCATGTCTGCTGACCACGGATTTCATTTCCATTGGGTCAGTTGCAACACTCAGTACATACTATCTTCTGTGCAGATGGAACAACGATCCTCAACTCCTTGTTTCTAATCATGAAAATGAAGACTTGAGTGATAAGGTCACAGGAAGCAACCAGGAGAGTTGAAGATCAGGAACTTGGTAGGAGCTGGACATGGTAACTTGAGGCAGAGGGGGCAGGCTGGGTTTGATATGCTCAGAGCTCTGTGTATCACCATTGTCTTGCATCAATGTCTAATAAATGCTGTGTGTCTGCATGGAGTCCTTTACAATATTACTCAGCGTTGGTCTGACCCAGTGATGGGTTCCTCTTGCCCAGCAATGCTCTAGTTGGGGCTACTTTCTTGATTTCTTTGGCTTTCTGGAAAAAGTGCATAGAGTGGTAGGCGTTAGACTCTGACTCCGTTCTTGGAACCTTTTCCTTTGGGTCTAGATGGCAGTTTCTATGGCATGACCCTGTCCCCCAGAACGTCAGGGCTGGGAACTTTAATTCCCAAATTTATTTGTAAATAGTGTTTGAAGGTAGAACCTCTGGGAGTAGTTAGTATTAGAGGAGGGTGTGTGTTGGGAGCTATAGGCTTCACAGGAGAACAAGACATCTGGGCGGACGCATTTGCTCAGGTTCACCATGGGATACTTCATCTCATGATGTATCCAGAAGGCCTCTTCCAGGTCCTAGCTTCAGGCCCTCCGATTTCTCAGCTTCTAGAACTAGGAACCACATAGGCTTCTATTCTTTATAAGTGATTCAGTCTCTGGAACTTCGTTATAACAACAGAAAACCAATGAAGACTGCAGCCTACGCTATTTTATCTTTTTAAATATGAGAATTAGTTCTGTCAACCAGAGGTGCCTTGTTCATGAAAGATGACTCAGAGTCATTGGAAATGATAGACGGAATTCTGTACTGTGACCTTGTTTCTACTTTTCTGTATTGTTCAGTAAAATGCATTCATGGGAAAGAATTTTAGGTGTCCTCATATTTGTCTTTGGAGTGTATTTTTTTTTAACTACAGGGTAACACAAAGCATCTGCATGCGTGATTAGAGACAGAGTTTGCTTGTTGAAGTCCATTGCTAGACCTATGAGCAAAAGCAAAGCATACATCTGAGAAATCCAAGAACTTAAGCAACTTGTCCGAGGTCATGGATTTGTTAGGAGCCAAAGTCAAACCCAGAACTCCGGATTTCCAGTATGTCACACGTACATTCACAGGCATAGTTCTCTTCCCTTTTCCCAAGTCATTTTTAGATTTTATCCCCCATGGAATTAATTCTGGACATATAGCTTAGGCATTGAGCCGAGTCTGACTATTAGTGCTTGAGGTTCCAACAGGACAAATATTATACAGAGCAGCATGCTCACTCCATGAAGGTCCCTCAGCAACCACAGCACCATGACAGCCACAGTTGAGTGTACGTGTGTGCCCACATATGATAGGTGGAGGGCTCAACATCTCATCAGCAGTCTTTAAAAGCAAGTCTCGTTATGCCGCCCAGGCTGACTTATTCCTGTCTTAACCTCTCAAGGGCTAGCATTCCAGGTGTCCACTATCAAGTCTGGTTTATCCCTTGACTTTGATAAGGCGACCTTCTTTTTAAAGATCTACTAACTTTAAGTAGTATTTTGTTGGAAAAACAGTAATAAAAAAGCGTTTGTGATCTCAGACATTCCCAGGAGCAAATGTCACCATATCCTGTATATATCATCTCCTGAATCCCAGACGGGAAGAAATTCATTCTAATTGTAAAATTATTATTTATAGCACAGAATCAATGTTATTGACACTCTTGGGATTTCCGATCTTCATGTCCATTTATTATTTGTTGGCTGGTTTTTCATTGGCTGTCTCTCTTGTATGCTTACTGTTCAACGTGACAAAGAGACATTTAATACACAGCATCACGTTATTGTCCATGTGCTATTTTAAGTTCAAACTTCATAGCAGGGCAATATGCCAATTCACAGAATTTATTAGTTTGGACTACAGGCTTGGATCCCTAAACAGTAATGCATCAGATAAAGACTCACCATCAGGATATTTCTTTTGATAATAAGTGTACAGAATGGAGATTTCCGGGGACAAAAGAGAGAACCAGAACATCACTCTTGTGTCCCAGAGTACCGTACCTTCTCAGCAATTGTCTCCCATCTGAGAGCAGGCCTTGACTTGGTATAATAGAACCTATGTTAGGCATGGAACTTGGGCTTGAGAGCTGTGGCTTATTCACAGCAAGTGATATCCACGAAGGCAACGGAACATTCTCTCCCTTCCATGAACAGAGTTTTGCTGGCTCTGCCTCAAGGCTAATCACCATGGGACAGCTACCACAGAGCCTTCTGACTACGCATGTCCTTATAACTAGGGTAGACTAATTAGCTCTTTCCTTAGAGTTCATTATGAGATTGGAAAGAGCACAAGGGCAGTTGAGACTAAGAATGAGTTGAGACTGGAGAGGGGACATCACTGTGAGGGGGAGAACAAACAGAAGGAGGTGTCAGCGAGAAACAGGGGGGAGAGGAAGGGGGGCTGAAGACTAGCCATTCCTATAGCATGAATTAAGAACAGGCATGAGAGCCGAAGTAGAGTCTGAGGCCACTTTGCTCCTGAGTCTCTGCAATGCTAATAACCCAGTCCAGACAGACTGGAAACGACACAGGTTTTGAAGAGACAAAGGCTCATTTTATTTATTTTGTCTTATTCAGGTCCTACTAGAGAACTCAGCATGTGTAATCAATGGAATGATTATTCATTATTCAGTAAACAAATGCTTGCTTGCATACATGTGTGCACATGTGTTTCTTTACCAAAGAAAGTGATTTCCTATGTTTTAGGTCATGTGTCCATGGTGGTAGGTATGAAGTTAGATGTCTTCTCATCCAGCATACATGCAGCTGACTATTCGGAACTAAGAAATCAGCCTTCTCTGAAGTCAGACACTCTTAGACAGAAATGGAGATGAATATTTAACCATGCTTCTTTGAGTTCCACGAAACTGTGCAGTATCCTTGAGCTGGCTAATTTAGAGTCTAAGTTAAACTGTTCATCTCTCCATAATGCAGGAGGTTGAACCAAAAAACTGTCCCCATCGCATAGAAGATTAAAATACCAAAAACAAAGAAACAAACAAAACTCCATCAAAACCTACAAACAAAACCTTCCGCTTCAGCTGCCACACATAGCAAAAACAAACAATGCAGGAACTCTCTGTGATACTGAGACAAGGGCTTAGAAAGATCTTTGACAAACTCTTACTTCATGACAGACTTACGATGACTGGGCTCACAGAGTTCTGCCAGAGAGGGCTTAAAACAAAAACAAACCCCGTAGACACAATTTGCCATTAAACAACAACAACCACGTAGGTACCCAGGTTCACAATCCATTGAGCTTTCATTCCTAGGGAAGGAAGAATCAGCCACAGAAAGGCCATATGTTAGCCAAATGAACCAAAGCAGAAGAGGGGTGTGCAGTCTGCAATTTAACCAGCCAAGTTAAACATGATTTGATTAGAGTCGATCTTTGGGGATCAAGTTAGTAGCAATTGTGCCAGTTTAGCTTGGCCAATTAAAGGCCAACCTCTTCTCTAAATTGGCTGTTTTCGCAGCAGCCACACTTTTGCATGGACAATTTTCTTTTTCCAACTTGCCATTTTTAATTCAGATATCTGATTATGTCGTGGATGTATGTGTACACAGAGCCATGCCTACATACTTGAACGCAATACAAAATTAAAATGTGTTTGTGTTGGGTGACATAATTAGCCTCTTATTACTGCAGGGTTAGATATGTCAAAGCATGTCCAATGACTTTCAGGTTCTGGAAAGAATATTTATGCTAAGCAAGGAATCCTTATCTATGCTAAGGGATGAGTTCTAGAAAGTAACTATTGTCACCGTGGAAGGAAATACGACCTCAACAAGGAGGGCTCTGATGTGGAACGAAACCAGGAAGCAGATTAGGTGTCCTGTCTACTTACCTTCAGGGCATCCTCAATGTCACCATGAGCACCCACTCTGTGCTCTTGCCTAGCCCTGGGGTTATCCTGACTCTGGTTCTAAATTATCCTTGGGTCAGTAAGTAGCTACCCCCAAGAAGAAAGCAGGAAACCTAAATTGCAGAGCAAACACAGATTAGTAATGAAAACCAGAGCGAGCTACTCAGCTTTCTGTACTGATCTCCAAGTATTTATACAAAGGCTTTGTTGGGACTTGGGACACATAACACAGGGGAAAAGGGAAGACACTGCCTTAGCTCTCTGAATGGAATCTGAGGAACTCAGTTTAAAAACATGGTTTTCTGGGAGACTCTGAAACAGGGACTAGGGTGGCTTCTGCTAAACATCAAGGGTGAGCAAGACGAAAGAATAAAACATCACAGGATAGGTCCTCCCCTTAATTAAGGACAATTCTCCTCAAGGGCAAGACCCATATTGGCAAGTTCACAACTTACAGGGCACTCCAATGTACTATCTCCAACAAACATATCCTGCTGCAACTCTTCACGTATGGGAGTTTTCTCCCCCACCCACCAAGACTTTCTGTTTATTAACATAGCTGGATTGTTGGCCCAGAAAGAATCTAGACATGATACCATAAGATATGTTACTTAATCAGCATTTTAACAGGCATCTGTTGATTCCTGACGATTTGTAAGGCACTGTGGAGAGTGGATGGCCAAAATGCCTAAGACTTGTCCTCTTCCTTCAACCCACAGAGGGAGGAATGGATGCATAACAGTGGACAGACATCCTTTTGTGCCTTGTCACACAAAAGTCAATAGAAGGGATGGCGGAGAGAAGGTCATGAGTCGCCTGAGAGGAGATAGATCATCTAAGGGAGAAATAATCTTATGGCTAACAGTGGGGGAAAATAGAACACGGTAGTGATACATGGGGGAATTGGTGTAAATATATGAAGCACTGTGCTTAGCATTCTTCTGGTTTATTAAGGTTTTCATATATTGTCACATCCTTTTATGCTGATATTTCTGTATCCCGGGGACTTGCTGGCTCTGAAGACACTGCTCCTCTTAAGTGAGTCAGTTTCTAGAGTTCAGAAGATTTTCCTGTGGTGTGGGATAATACTTTTGTCTGCTATGAATATGTTTCCTCCCATTAGTTAATAAAGAAGCTGCTATGGCCTATAGCAGGGCAGAATGGTACTAGGCAGGAAAGCCAAAGTGAAAATACAGGGAAGAAGAAGGGCGAAGTCTGAGAGACAACAGCCAGTCACGAAGGAAGTAAGACATGTAGTAAATGAGGTAAAACCATGGCCATGTGGCAATGCATAGATTAATAGAAATGGGTTAATTTAATTGTAAGAGCAAGCTAGTGTTAAGCCTGAGTCGTCGGCCAAGCATTTATAAGTAATATTAAGTCTCTGAGTGGTTATTCAGGAACTGGTAAACAGACAGAGAAACCGCCAGTTATAGGCCTGTAAGTGCTATTTCTATGTTCAGATCAACCAGAGTTCCTGCCCCAGTGAGAGCTCCAACAGTCTGGGCCACCTTCTACCTGCTCAGACCACTTAGTCCCCTCCCCCATCACCATTTCACAGACAACTTAGAAGCTACGTTCTAAAGCCTGCTGGAAGCACTCAGCCCAACCAGTCCTGGAGCCACCTACCATGCTGTTAGTTTCTTTGCACTAATTAGACTAAATACTTGGTAAAATGAAGTAAAGAGATCAGCTTCTGTTCATAGTTTCAGAGGTTCCAGCCCATGGTCAGTTGCATAATCCTTGGTGGCAGGAGTACATGGTGGGACACCATTGCTTATCTCCTGGCAACAAGGAAGGAGAGAGACAGGAAGGCCAAGGACCTCCAAACAAGATACAGTCTTTGAAGGAACACCCTAGTGAACTCATTTCTCTAACTATACGTCCCCTCCTAAGTTCCCCAACCTTTCAAATTAGCACTACCAGCTGGGGACCAAGTGCTCAAAACCTGACATTTTAGATTCAAATCTATTGGTGAGCAATGAACAAATGAATGAATTTCAAGTAGAGGAAAAAAGTCTATTGTGTATGTGTGTGTGTCTGCATGTGTATGTGCACACATACACGCAATTATAATAACCTATCCCAAAACATGCACAGCTAATACATTGCCATACTAACACTGAGACTCCATAGCTTTCATCCACAAGTAGACTATACTAGATCTGCCTCTGGAAGCAGCTCAGCCCAGGCAGGTGGGAAGAGCACCAGAGGAAAAGACAGGGGTGTGGTAATCGGGTTTTATTCTGCTTAAGGTAAATTAGGGTTAAGTAATAACAGACATAAACGATGTAGCAGAAAGGAGGTTAATTCTGCTGTCCCTCTGGAAAGACAGCTACCAAGACTACAGAAGAAAGAATTACTTTATTCAGTAGCTGGCAAATAGAGAGGGGGACTTTGGGCCTTAAATCATTCTCTGCTCCAGGAACTTGAACAGGTACAGATGTTGGATGTGGACAATGAAGGAGAAAGATCAGTTAGCAACAGAGGGGTTAGTCATGTTTTGGGGACTAGGCAGTGATCTTCCAGGAACTCAGGTGACACCTCTTTTCATCTCGTTTATAATCTGGAGTTTTCATTTAAGACAACTGGTAGGTGTCCTTAGCTAAAAGATTACAACTGCGAGGGAGACAGACACAGAATGAAGACAGAGATAGCAAGCCTTTTCCTCCTGCTCCAGTCACCCCGCCAGACACCTGCAGGTCCAAGGGAAGAGTTGGTGTTTTCAGCAAAAGTGGCCTTCAAGTCCCTGAAAAGTTACCTAGGCAACTATTAGAATTGCCACCCACATGGTAGCAGTGGTATCTTCAGCAAAGCTGGTGGGAGACTAATAATGTATTGGACAGGTCTATGACCTCCAAAAGTAGTGATTTTTTTTTTAAGCCAACAAGGGCCTGTGAAATAAAAGGGTTCATCTGGCTTTTCCCCTGGGAATGTCCATGTCAAATCAGCAACAAACAAATAAACAACAAATAAAACCAACAACCGAGAATAATTGACAGACAAAGCTATAATTATGAAGTTCCTAAAAGAAAAACCTTCAGCCTTTCTAATTAAACAGAATGAGATATCCTTGTACCACCTGTCTTGGTTTGCTTGCTATTGTTATGAAACACGGAGCAAAAGCAACTTGGGGAGGAAAGGGTTTGTTCCAGCGCACAAGTCTTCAGGTCCCACCCCATCACTGAAGCAGTCAGGGCAGGAACCCCCGGCAGGGGATGAAGCAGAGACCATGGAGGAGAGCTGCCCACTGACTTATCCCCCATGGCTTGCCCAGTCTGCTTTCTTATACAACCCAGAACCATCTGCCCAAGGGTAGCACCACCCACACAATCACAAATCAAGAAAATATCCAACAGATTTGCCAAAGGCCAGTCATGTGGAGGCATTTTCTCCATTTAGATTCCTTTTTCCCAGATATGCCTAGGCAGATTGACAGAAACAACCAGGACAGCCACCACTAATTGCTAGGAGTGTAGTCTGCTAGTATCACACGTATGTAATGATAGGAAGAAATGGGAATGGGACCAACAAGGAAGACAACTGCCAGGCCCTATCAACATAAACTGTACGTCATTTATGACCCAACACTGTTCTAGAAAGAAAGTAGATTTTGTGTTTATCAGGAAATGCTCAAGGTTCACTAAGCATCCTGAAAAATGGAAAGCCTTCTATTTACTTTTAACTTTAATTCCTTGTTGAGGGTCCATTTTTGTGGAGGATGCTTCAGGGCTCTGTGTATATACCGTTTCAGGATAGAATCTCCGTTTTTCCAGGTAATGGTGTAGACTGCTGTCATTTCAAGAACAACCAGACCTAAGTTTATGGAATTAAAAAGCCACTGACCCTTGGACAACTGAAAAGTCTGCTTCTATAACTGCTTTTCATCTCACGTAATACTCAACAGAGTAACTTACAAGGAACTAGCTAAATTCACCAAATCATACTGCCTGTATCCTTTTAGGTGACCTAAACTTGGTTCATCAGAATCCTAATTTCTCTGCCCAGAAACAATTTTATCAATCATTTTGTTGAATGGAGAACGTTTGAAGAAGCATGATTTCAACTGGGCCTGCTAAAGAATGGGTCTGCCCCCATATATGGTTATGGATGCTTCCTACATGAACACGTATGAATTTTGTTTAGAAGCCTCTTGCTTTGCTTTGATAAGGAAGCAGGACTTTGGGAATGGTTTCCAGTCTGCTCCTTACTTGCTACACAGAATACACATCTCTTCACTCTTTTATCTTTTGGTTACCCTTTTGGACTTTGTACTTACTAAGGGTCAAAGTAAAATATTATGATAAGTTACAGAAGACCAGTTGGCTACCAAAGGCTTCCCTGGTGAGCGACTGCCAGGAAATTCCCCTTAGCCCGTCATGGGCAGCCAATGCGCAATGATGGCTGATCAACATATGATCAACCAACTCCCTTGCACCAACTGGGGAAGCTTTGAAGAACCACTTGGCACCCGGGCTCGGGAGAGCAGTCCATGCTATCTGCCCTCTGCAGAAGAACTCTGCGCACAAATCTCAGAGCCCCAGAGCCTGATCTCTGGGGGACTGATCTAACTCAGTGGAATAATGTCTACTAGAACAAAGGTTCATGTAAATAAATTGTATACACATAAACACATGCATATTTTGCTTTGTGCTCAAAGTTTGTTGTTGTTGTTGTTGTTTGTTTGTAGTTGGTTTTGGTTTTTCGAGACAGGATTTCTCTGTGAAGCCCTGGCTGAACTGGAACTCACTCTGTAGACCGGGCTGGCTTTATGCTTATTTTTTAACTTCCTGTTTCCATATGGTTCTCCCCACTGGCAAGTAATATGTCTGTATTTTTTTAACTTGACTGCATGATAAACACAAGGGGCTAATGAAGCATAAGTAACACTATCTTTCTCAGTCTGGTTTACTTTCCATTTTTATTTGTTGGCTTTTGTTTTGTTTTAGAGACAGGGTTTTACTGTTTAGTCCTGGCTGGTCTGGAACTTGCTCTTTAGACCAACCTGGCCTCAAACTCAGAGATACACATGTCTCTGCCGCCTGAGTGCTGGGATTAAAGGCATGCGCCATTACCACTCTACTAAGGAGTTTTTGTTAGGGTTCCTTGATGAGACTTTCAGAGATCAGTGAGTACCAATGGTTGATTTAAATTCCCCAAAATTCACACATGAATTTCTAACCTCTCGGACATGACTTCATTTGGAAATAATTATTGCAATGTAATTTGTTTATTATGATGTCGTATTGAAGTAAAGTATGCCCTTGACTCAGTATAATGAATGTAGCAAGATTAATAAAAACCCATAGACAGAAATTGGGGTTCAACCTGAAAGTCAGAAAAGCAAACAGACGGCTCTAACCTCTACCTCAGTCGGAAATGGCGACCCTGCCTCCTAGAATCTCAGAATGAGACTGTGACTGTGATCTCTCTCCTCCTGTCTTATATTCCTCTCTAGGGCTGGGAGGAAAGGTGTGCACCACTGAGATTAAAGGCATGCACTGCCTGGTTTCCATGACAAACTAGTGTGGCTACTGCGATTAAAGGTGTGTGTCACTACTGCCTGGTCTGTAAGGCTGACCAGTGTGGCTATTTTACTCTCTAATTTTCAGGCAAGCTTTATTTACTAAAATACAAATGAAATGTCACTACAGATGTTATCCTTATAAAGCCAAGAATATTGTCACCCGTGACATGAGCCAGTGGGTAAAGTCTCTTGCTGCCCAAGTTTGAAGAGCTGACTCTTCGGATGTCACCAGGAACACATGTGCTATACACCTGCAGGCAATGCACTCACATACATAACATAAAATAAACCTAAAAAGATTTAAAAGAAATTTAGGGGGCGGAGAATGAATGGGAAACATTTCACCTACAGAACACCTCAGCAGCCTGCTTGGGGTCAGTATTTTCTTTATTAGAAATGGGGGAGGGAGGGAGAAAGAAGTAAGAATGTGTTCATGCTCCAGAAGAGATCCAAATTCAGTTTCTGTTGAATTCATGAGGCTTTTTGAGCCAACTAAAGGCCAAACCAAAATCCTAAAGTAAAGCATTGTTCATCGGGGCACATCTGTTATATGGAGTCCGTAGATCCCCCTAGGCCACTGTACCAAAAGTAGTGTTGAAATGAACTGCACAGGCCTCAGCGTAAGAGAGGATGCTGGAGACACTGCGACCTTTGCTCCAAAGCCTTTAGCATTTCTAGAAGAGAAGATTTACCATCTGGAGCCTCATTTATCTTGCCCTTAATATGGGAAGGAAGTTGGTAAACAAGAGAGAAAGCCAGAAGACTCTGGAAGGATGAAGCGAATTAGAACACGGATGTCGGGGGATAATTATAGCCACACAGCACAGCTGGAGAACTAGGCAGAGCCTGGGTGTGGGAAGAGAGAAGAGGAGGACGGGGCAGGGGACAGGGTGTTAGAGGTAGACAGGAATGGCTGAAGGAAGGGGCAAGAGTAGGTGCTTTTGAGCAGCAGCAGGGGACCCCACCCATCTCATTTAATCGTTCTTTGAAAGGACAACACTGGTGTTTACCCTCTTGGCTTCCAAGGCCCTTGGGAGGCTGAGTCAGGTCACACACACCCAGGACCATGTCCTTAGGACTGCAGAAACTGTCCCACCAAAGGGCAAAGATGAGAAGAGCACTGTGTCCTGCTGCCCTCGATGCTTTGAGGACCCTGAGCCACCTGTGGGCGGGAGGACTTGGGTTCAGATGGTTCCTTTCATGCAGGTGTTTGCGCTGTGTTTGGGATCACATGCACAAGTGCCTACAGGGTCACTGCCTGGCTTCCTGTTTCCCTAAGGGTTTTCACTTGGTAGGAGGTCTCAGCTAATCTACCCAGAGAGTTGGTGCTGATTTACTAAAGGTTCCATTCTGGGAGGTTTATTTGGAAAAGATGTGCCTTAGTGCCTAGCAGGCCCCAAACCCTGGCTACATAGCAAGTTCAAGGCCAACATGGGATGCATGAGGTCTCTATCTCAAACAAAAGAAAGATGAAAGAGAAACCAACCAACCAACCAACCAACCAACCAACCAACCAACCAACCAACCAACCAACCAACCAACCAGTCCTTGCCTCCAGGTCTGCTGCCTTAGGCCCTAATGAATCTCAGGACTGAAGTAGTCCTGGCTGGGGCTCTCATGGCACACACAAACTGTGGGACTGGAAGGGCTGATCTGATGAGAGACTTGGACCGAAGAAGCTGAGTAGCCAACCAGGCGAGGTGTCCTTCGTGTGGACAGGCAGATCGGATTTTCTTCGTAATGCAAAGTAAACCACACCGGGCAGTGACTCTCTATTTTAATATCAGGCATTGAATTATTCAATAGCACTTTGATTGAGAAGTTGGTGTCCTCCATTCCTATTAATCAAATGACCAAAGCATAAATTTGCTTTTGAAAGGTAGTTAGAAATGAATTTTTTCTTTAAAAGGAACGAAGAAGAGAAAACGATAAAGCGCTCACCGCGATTCTGCACAATGGATTTCCCAGGCAAGATAGACGGTAATAATAAATAGTTAAACCTTTGTATTGATGATATGCCTATCCACCAGAGGTTCAAAGCCTCTTTCTGTGTTTTTAATGTACCCAGGGCCTTTCAACCTGCCTGGGAGACACAGTGGGCAGGCGTTCTGATTCCCATTCTATTATCACAAGAACCGGCCAGCACATAAGGATGAAATAAATGCTTACAGAAACTCACATTGAGAATTAGCCTCTGAGCCAGGTTAGAACGCCAGCCTCCTGCTGTCCCATCCCAGAAAGGCAGTGCTACTCAAGATTGAAATGAAAATAATAATAGAGTTCCAGGACCAAGAATCACATCGCTTGCGAGTCTGTTTTGGAGTGAGCTTATTTTGTGATATTCCATTTACGGTTATCAGTGGACACCCTGGCACCCACCTCACAGAGGTGCATCTGAAACAGCTATCACTGGCTACCCTCACCATACAAGGCCAGCTTCCTGCAGGAACAGAAGTGGGGCTTCATGGCATTGGGGTGTTTGCCCACTTACAGCAGCAACTGTCTCTTCAGTCTGCCGTTCGTGAGGAGCTATGCTTAAGCATTTTCCATAACTTGTCTTTTAGAGATTTCATTACAGCCCCAGGAGGAAAGTCTCATTTTCCCTACCGAACAGAGCGTTCAGAGAACCCAGGAAAGAGAAAGGCTGCCACCTGAACCCAGGTCACAGAACTCCAAATATAGCGTCTTCCCCAGTCTCCTGGGTTCTCTCTGACCAGCCTTTGTCCCTAATTGGAAAACACTGTCCCTCTTTCACACACTTGGAAAAATACTAACACATGCTACTGCCTACTGGCTACACACCAATTTCGTTCTCAATATTTTAAATGAAATAGACTAGCCTAGATACTATCAGAGACAATAAAGCTGATATTTTTCGGGGAAGAGATTGTCTTAAATGTAGTGTGTGTGTGTGTGTGTGTGTGTGTGTGCGCTCACGTGTACATGTGCACATCTATACATGCACACATGTGTGTGCATGCATGCCTGCCTGCTTGTCTATCTGTCAGCCTATGCAAGTACTTCAGGGTGGCAATGTCAAATCTCCATTGGGTCACAGCAGAAAGGTCTGAGATGTTCTGATGTGAACTCCAGGTTGCCTTTACATTCAGCACCTTCCAGTTTGCCCTCCTCCCCACTTCTATTTATTAAAAAAAAAATTCTACATCTTGAAATAACACGTAGGTGGTATTAGCTGTGTTTGTGCTAAAGATTGAGAGCAAAACCTGAAAATCTTTCTTTCAACTCCACATGCCTCCTGGGACTTGGTTTATTTTTTGAATCACATGTGAGCCTCGTGTTGTTGCTGTTTGCAGGGTCTGTGTGTTCCAAAATTGGGGCTGTTCAATCTTGGCTCCCCACACGGATCCTGCGGGAACATCAGGAAAGGAGCGTGGCTAGGTCATCAGTCACACAAATATTATGTATGGTGCGAACTTGTAGCTTTTAGGAATGGTTGCTTTCAAAGTGAGGCATCCGAGGGAGCATGCGTCCCTTACCGTTGGTGCTGGTAAACATCTGTATTTGAACCAAGCTGGTGGAGGGATTGATTAAAGCACAGCATGGATGTCCATCAAAGGTCTCTATGTGTAGCCTCGACTTGGCTTCCTTCCACTGTGGTCAAGGTCAGTGGTATGCAGGTGGTGTGGGAAGTCCTTCTGTATATGTGTTGCTTTTATTGGTTAATGAATAAAGAAGTTGCTTTCAGCCAATGGCTTAACAGAATATAGCCAGGCTGAAAAAGATATATAGAGAGAAAGTAGGCAGAGTCAGGGAGAAGCCATGTAGCTGCCGCCTCCGCTAGAGCCCGCTGAAACTTTGCTGGTAGGCCATGACCTCGTGGTGATGCACAGATTAATAGAAATGGGCTAATTTAAGATGTAAGAGCTAGCCAATAAGAAGGTAGAGCTAATAGACCAAGCAGTGATTTAATTAATACAGTTTCTGTGTGATTATTTTGGGTCTGAGAAGCCGGGAATGAATGAGCAGTCTCCGACTATATGTGGGGACCATGTGGACCATTAAAACAAGGGAAAGCCCATGTTCCAGTGTGAAGAGAGAGGCTGAGTCCTGATATGTGTGTCTGTAACCAACACTGCTGTCAGAGCTGCCACTCCCTTCTCCAGAGTGCTTCTAGTGACAATAAGCAAAGAAAGTGACTTTACCAAAGACAGGAAGGCAAGGGCAGGGCACAGCTACATGGGCTGTAACCGCACCCCAACTTTCCACATCAGTCAGCTTGGCTGTCATACAAAATACCATGAACTGGTGGTTTCAAAAGCAGGTATTTATTTTTTTACTTCTGGAAGTTGGGAAGGCAGAGATCAGGAAGCCAGCTTGCTGGGGCTGGGGGGGAGGGGAGTTCTCTTGCCAGTCGCCTTCCTGCTGTGTTCACACTTGTTAGACAGAGTGAAGGGTTTTGGACTCATTGGTGTTTTGTTGTTTTTTTGGTTGAGGTTTTGCAGTGCTGGCAATGGAACCCAGTTCCTGATCCATGCTATAAAAATAAATGCTCTACCCAAGTAAAACCCTCAGCCTCATATCTTTCCCTAAAAACATAGGCTGTTACCTCAGTACCTCACCCTTCTGAAACTCTTCAATCTCAGGCACTCCCTTAAATGTCTTACCCACCTACAAATGGGAGAGAGCACACCAAGACTGTAACATACACTCCGCAGTCACAATGTCTCACTGGCCCTTCATTCACACTAGCAGAGGACACCGGGGGCCTGGTGCAAGTTGGTATTTATTGAGTGGAAAGCAGTGAGGTGTGTGGAGAACGGCCTGTGCCTGGAGTGCTTTCCCCTCCAGACAGCTTTTAATTTCCTCAGACCTAAGAAGGAAAAATCAAGCAAAAACCACACACACATCAGCAACATCTTGGAAAGGCGGGGTTCCAGGGGTCTTTCTGTTTCTAAACCCTCCATCTCGTGAGTGCCTGGATTTTTAACCAATGGCATATATGGCGTTGTGGATTTTTTTTTAAAAAGTCACACTTTATAAAAACAGCACAGAAAATACTTTCTAAAAACACACGTAGTAACAGCATAAGCAATTTACTGAGTAAACACACAGAGGTGACGAAAGCTCTTGGCTCACATTTTCTAAAGTGCTATCAGACGGTGGTGTTTAGAAAGACTTGTTGCTAAGGGGTCCCTGCTTTGTTCTAGCCCATTATTTCATGGAAGAGTAAAAAGGCTACTTTTATATAGAGTACCAAGTAATACATTAGCTATGTTTTAAGCTAGGGATAAAAACTCACATGGATTTCTTACTCAAGAACATGATCTAGAAACTTCTAGAACCTTCCAGATTCTGGGACATCCCAGTGTGACCTGTTGTCTGACTACCCCAGAGTTTCCACATCTGACTCCCCTTGGTGCCCTGCCAGGCAACTGAAATCTGCAGCCACTCTAAACTGCATCCTACAGAACAAATAAAGAGTCCTTTCAGTGGAGAAAGCCATTCACAAACGCCAGGGTGGAAACCACAGCCCTGGAACAATGAAAAGGCTTTATTAGAGCCTTACTGTGGGGAGTGGGAGGCTGCTAGGCCTCAGCTTTATTAAACCATAGCTCTTCCCTGCCGCCACCTCATTATTGCCGGGGCTATTGTTAGTCTGAATGAAGAGCACACGGGGCTAAGGGGAAAGCTTTAAAAGGGAGAGATGCGTCTGAGTCAGGGGAGGAATGCCTCCCCCACCAATACACAGAAAGGCTGATAAGCTGTCATAGAAAGCTCGGGCGTTATAAAGAATCACAGGCACCAAGTGCTGGGAAACTGAGGGCGTGGGTCGTTCGTAGCTGTACGTGTGCCTGGAAACTGGGCTCCTTTATGGGCTTCTGAGAAATAATAAGGAGCTGACTCTGAGCGGTCCCATTCCTGTAGATGTTTCTCTGTCCACAATTGTGGCTCCTTCCAGTAAATATGCCATGGGTAACCCAAGGTTACAGCCTGACTCCCAAGATGGTGAATGCTCTTCCAGTGAGTAAGGGCAGGGACCTGTTCAGGTTCAATCCCCTAGGCTGGGTGAGGGATCTTGCAGGTTAGAAAACAAGATGTGGAGTGTCTGCCAGCCTGCATCCCTGCCGTCAGCCACCCCTGCCTTTTTTTCTGTCTGCAGTTGGACAGCCCAAGTCCTGCTGATCTCAGACTCCTGATGCTGCCCAAGGCTTTGTCTGCAGGCAGCATGGTCTGCGACAGCTCAGAGGGGCTGGAGTGATCTGGCTGGGATGAGAGGCTAATGATTCTTGGACTGTGGTCCAGAAATGTCAGCACAGCATGATTGTATACGAGACATGAAATGAACCATGAGCTTCACGTAGCAGGATTTCTCTGTGTCTGCTGTAAATATGGAGTCTAACACATGGAGCGTGGGAAACAAGATATATTCTCTTACAGTTCTGGAGGCTGAAGGTATTGGGCGCCACGTTGACAGTCTCTGACTCAGGGAGGATCCTTCCCAGACGCCTCCTCGAGTCTCTGATGGTTCCAGGCTTTCTGTTCTGTGTGCAGCGCTCTCCATTCCTTGTCTTCATCTTACTATTGCCTCCTCATCCTTGCCTCTTCTGTGTGCGATACCTTGTCTTTTTCTCGTAACGATGGCCTCCTTAAGGTTCTAAACCTCTTTGCCTTTGCAACATTTCTTTTTAGGATAAGACAATGTTCTCAGATTTCAGGGCTGGTGTCCTCTGTGGGGCTGCAACCCTAGAGTGACCCACTTTGCTAAAATGGGAAACCAAGTTCTAGAAAGAAGGGTGAGTAGTGGCCTTTTGCATCGGCCAGACCCATTTTGATTGTAAGCTTCACCTATAATTAGGTTTTTGACTTTAGATTTCTGTTATTGAATCCCCAAGAGAGCCAGTTTCCTGGATTGGGGAATGGTTCAATTGGTAGAGGGCTTACCAGCGTGCACAAGGCTCTGGGTTCGGTCCTGAGCACCACATAAGACTGGGGTGGTAGCTCACAGCTGTAATCCCAGCACTAGAGAGGCGGAGGGAAGAGGACCAGAAAAGTTCAAAGTCCTCTTGCTACAAGGAGTTTGAGGTCACCCTGAGATATAAGAGAAAGATTCCTCTTTCTGAGAGGAATATGTAGGCTATTGTGATAATTACATGAGAAGACTTGTGTTCCCAGCACAGTGCTGAAATATTGTGATCTTTCTGAAAGAGCGTGAGAAAATATGAGAGAAAAATTGGTATTCCTGATTGACATGTGTTTCCTCAAAGTTTTTAGTTAAAAATCCTAACCTCAAACACAACATACAAAACACAAAGTATTTCAGAATACATATAATATATATAGTACCTTAGGATGCGAGATATAGTACATACAAAACCTCAGAATGTGACATACAGTGCGTATAGTACTTCGGAATCTAAATGTGTTTGTTAGTTTTATAACTATGACACTGTGACAAAATACTTGAGGTAATAAACTTGATGGAAGATTGATTTGGGGTCATGGTTTCAGAGGGTTCAGCCCACGGTTTATTGGCTCCAATGCCTTTGGGCCTGTTGAGGATGAAGCATCCTGGCATGGGGCATGTGGGGCCACAAGGTTGCTTACTTCATGGCAGCCAGGGAACAAGGGAGATGGGGTGTAGGGTGTGTGAGTGGCCATGGTTCCAGTATTTTCCTGCAGTCAGTCCATCAGATCTCCACGCTGTCTCTTCTTTGTGCTTTCGTTTTTATTTATTGAACCCATGGTGTGCACAAAGTCCAAAGACAAGCATTCAGTTTATACTGTTCCGTTGTCTTCACAAAACTCCACAGAAGAGTCGTTTTTATTTCATTTTACAGTTGAGCGGCACAATTTGAGGAAGGGTAAATAATTTGTCCTGGGTCGCTGGTCAGCCAGGTGGTAAAGGCAGGAGGGGAGAGTCATTCTTCCTGCTTGCTGAGACCCTTATTTAGCCAGTTACTCTATATGCTACCCCACCCCCTCGCCTGTCTCTCTGATCAGCCAAAGGTCATGCTCATTTCTTTGTTTAAACTAACAAGATGTGACAGTGTACACTTAAAATTTGTTCACTCGGTTAAAACTCATTGAATTCCTGCAATATGCTGGGCACCATGCTGGCACAGAGACACAGAACTGCGCAGAGCCACACAGAAGGCCAGGAAGTCAGGTAATGTCTTATTGCACAGACTGCCTTTCTGGCTGGGGCCATGCCGCGTAAGGTGTAATCTAAAGAGGGTAAGGCCAGGGGGAATCTATGCCTTTACTCCTTTCCGAGACCCTGAGAGTCACAGAGGAAATCCAGGAAAACATCTGACATGGTTATAGATAAAATGTTTTCCCAGCGGTCAAGGGGTCAGAAAACCCGGGTCGCATCGCCAGTTCTGTCACTGAACAAGCTGTGTGATATTCTAGGCTTTGATTTGTCCATCCGTCTAAGCAGGGAACCGCATCGAGTCTGATACCTTCTCACATGTAGCAGTTCATCAACTCAACTCCACCCAATCCCCTCAAACAAAATGCACCCCGAGGCTAATTTTGAAAGTTTGAGATGGTGCCTCGCTTTTCTCGAGACACCCTGGCTCGCCTGTGACGGGCTGGCTAATCGACTCTCTCTGCTCACGTGCCACTGACTAAGGGGTCATTTGTGGAAGCTCTTTTCTTCTGTCAGTGAGGCTCAGTTCTGCAGGAGACGTGGCTGCCTCCCAAATCTAGAGGTATGCTGAATTACCAACTGGATGTTTCCCTGGGAAGGCAGCACACACAACAAGAAACCGCAAATTGAATTCTCCCCCTCGTGCGGTGGATCTGCTTGTGTTTTTATAAAAAGGAAAGTCAGAAGTGGATGCAACACATTTCCGTTTGAGGGGTTTGTATTTTTAGAATGATCGCTTGAACGCAGTTTTTAAAACACACACTCCAGTTGGTGCTGTGTGCGCCAAGAGGCAGGCCAGGTACAAAAGTTTTGTTTTTGTTTGTGCGTTTTCCCAGGAGCTTCTAAATTCTCCTTTGTAATTTGCCGACTGCACATGGCTCTGCCCGTTCTGTGCCAAGTACGTGAATTATACTGCGTCTAATCCTTGAACAGTGTCGACACTGTCCCTTCTGCTATGCCCGTCCTGTGAACGGGAAGCAGGAGTTTGGGGGGGATCTTGTCATTTAGGCAGAGTCATTTGCATAGGGACTTGATGGTCATTTGAGTTTGAGTAGACTTCAAAGGGTTTTGCTCTCTCTACGTCATATGAGGCACGGAAGAGGAAGCTGGACTGACAATTCAGATGGTGTGAAACATGCCAGGAATAAACAAAAGCAGCTTCTCTTTTCTTCACAAAACATAGGAGAGGGCCCGAAGCCCATCTCAGCATGATGGCATGTAAGCCCTAGAAAAAGTTCCTCCCTCCCAGTGGAGGTACCCCATGGGCAAAGAGCCTGGCAAGTGCCGAGAGTACTGCCCTGGCACCTCTCACCCAGCTGCTGGGCTGTGGATGCCACTGCAAGGAGCCCGCTGCACATGGCAGCTTGTCGATGGCCGTGGGTAAACATTGGAAGATGACTGCATTATTTATGATCGTTATTTATTTTCTGATGTTCAAATATTTACATTTCTTTCTTTTCTGTTGCAAACAGTTTAGTGGGCAGAGGGAAACCCTTCCTCCTGCTTAAGAGGTTGAGCTTCATTTCCGGATGCCAAGTTCAATTAAAGAGACTGACCACAGTCTCCAGCGCTAGGCTGGCCAAAAGCCAGCCAAAGAGTACTGCCTCATTCTTACTGTGGCTACACTGCTTCAAAGAAAGTTCGAGTTGACTTTTCCTAAAGGGATCCTCTTCTCACGAATTGGCTGCCCGTCTGAACTGTACCCTTGACTGGTGTTTGCTCTACTGTTGCCTATTCCTTCCTTAGTTTTTTTCTAGGTCTCTGTCACTTGTCATTGATCTGTAATGTTTGGGTTTAGGTTATTGTGGATGTTAATCTTCAATTTGATTGGATTTTGAATCATGTAGAAGCCATATCCCTGAGTGTGATTTTGAGTGTGTGTCCCGAGAGGACTAACAGAGACAGGACGATCCCTTCTAAATGGGGGTGGTGCCAAGCCAAGGGTAGAGTCCCAACATGAATTAAAAAATAAATCACGTACGGACACCAACATGCATCTCCATCTGCTTCCTGATGGTGGACACGAAACGACAGGAGGCTGCCTCTCACTTCCAAAATCACAGTCTTAGCTTCTGCAATAGACTGTATCTCTTCAGAACGTGAGCCAAAATAAACCTGCTTCCCTTCAAGTCCTTCATTCGGGCGTTTGATCATGCCCATAGAAAAAGTCATTTAAGTGGGATTTGTAACACAGTTCATGGAATATTTGTCTAGCATCTGTAAAGCCTGGTGTTTGAACCTGTTGGCACATAGCATTAATCTCAGTGCTCTGGAGGTAGAGACAAGAGAATCACAAGTTTCAGGTCATCCTTGCCTAAAATTCAAGGCCAGTCTGGGATACATGAGACCATCTTAAAAAAAAAAGAAGAAGAAGAAGAAAAGAAAAAGAAAGAAAAGAAGAAGAGGAAGAAGCAACCAACACATGTGGACTAAGGTAATATATCTCTTTTTCAAGCAAGATGAAGGAAAATACTGAGTAATGAATGTTAAAGAAAACCATTTTCACAAATGAGAGAAACTTTGCACTTCAAACAAAATTCAAATTATTTGCATAGATTTTTTTTTTTTTTGCACTGGTCAAACACTACCTCATCCCCTAGTAAGAGCATGTGCCAGTCAGCGCTCATGCTGCAGAGTGGTGGACCGACAACCTGTCCTGGGTCTTTCTGAACCTAGGTTCACCCCCAGCGTTCAGATTCTCAGGGCAGTGAGCAGGGGAGCCCTGTGAGAAGCTGCAGAGGGCGGAATGGGAAGTAGCCGTCAGCCCGCCTAAGATTCCAGCTGCGCCAACTCTGTCCTACTACTTGCATATTTTCTGGGACTTGGGGTCAGGACCCGCTCCGGAATGTATCATGGATAGCCGTTTCATAAGGGTTTTGTTGTTGTTGTTGTTGTTGTTGTTGTTGTTTTGAAATGGGTACATCTACTTATGGATAGCAAAATGGATGACATCAGAGACGTGAGTTGGGAGACACTCACACTACAATGAAAAGGGTGGTAAAGAGGAGAGCCATGGAACCTTCGGGAGGAAGTGAGTTCAGAGAATAAGAAAGAGAAAAACCACTAATAACTTTTGGCATCAAAATGGGAGCGCTGACACGGGGTATTAGGTAGACCTGCAGCTGAGATGGGGGCAGAGTTAAAAACAAATCTTACGAGTGTAAAGCGCAATGCCACATCTGCTCTTGGCGTTGTTCGCTACTCGCTATGGTATGGTTACGCACCTGTACTACGTGACGGTTCGCTAGTCTCGGGCAAGGGCCTGGAGACTGAATGAAACACGGGTGCACACAGACAGAGACACAAGGTCACGGGTCATCCTTGACACAAGAATGCCAAGAAAGCCCACTTTATTGGGCTCGGGGGCAGCTTATATAGGGCTCTGGCCACGCCCCAGCTCTCGGGATCTCTCAGCTGCAGCCACCAGAACCCACTCCCCTGTCTCGTGCTCAGAGCAGCTGCAAACACAGGCAAACAAGTTGTTTTGCTCGGAGCAGCTGCAAGCAAGTTGTTTACAGGAAATTCAGGGTCTTGGGGGTCCACAGGCCCCAACATACTAGGGGTTTGGAGGCTGCTGGCTGATTTGTTCCTTCTCTTCTCCCCAGAGAGAGGAGACCTGGCCTCCTCTGGAGGAGGAACAAGGGTATGTGTCAGCTTCTGGTTCCTATGACAGAATACTCGAGACAATCAACTCGCGAGGAGAAAGCCTCATTTAACTCGTGGGTGTAGAGGCTCCATTTTAGTCTGCTCATCAATCCCGACCACTCACCGTGCTACGGTTTGCTTCAAGAGTGCCCTCCTGAGGTCCATGCGTTAAGGGCTGACTCTTTGATCTTTGGTCTGTATTGCTATTGGGAGGTGATAGGAACATTGTGAGGGGAGCCTCCCCCCACCCCCGATCTCTAGAGCGTGCCTCTTGCAGGGAATAGTGAAGCCCCAGGCATCTTCTGTTCTTTGATTTCTGGTCATCACTGTGGAGCTTCTCCGTCCCACCACACTCTGCCATGATGCCCCCATTCCTAGCTGCAACAATGCAGATAGCACATACAGTGTGGATACATTAAATGTAAAGATGGCTTGGGTCCCAGGCCAGCAGGAGAGTTCTGGATGAGTTAAACCGCAGAGAAAGGACCCCTTTCTTTTCAAGGCAGCCCCACCACATGGACTATTAGTTCTCAGTCTCTGTCTCTCTCCTCCTTTTCTCTTTTCTTGTGTGAATCCCCATTGCACTATAGATCCTTTCTGTTCCACGTTGAGCTCCCAATGAACATGCACACAGAAGCTGGATACCTTCCTGAGGAGCATACACCCAGGTGCTGTAGGGCACTCCCAACGCGCCTATTAATTAGCCCACGACACCATCTGCCATAATTGATGCTTAACTAGAGAGCAAGTGTTTAAAGAGGAGATGTCAGATGTGAAGGGAGGCGGGAGGACAAACTGAGACAAGTGTTCTCTGGATGAATTCAGGAACTATGGCTCCTCCCCTCAGGCTGGACCTTCCAGCAAGCACTACTCTAGGTCAAAGAGACCTAGAGAGAAATCTACTGTCCTTGTTGGGACAGGACAGTCATTCGGGAACACTGAGGGTAAGGATTCCCCAGCCGCCGAGGGAACACATTAAATGGGACAAAAGCCAGCAGAAGCATGGGGTGTCCAGTCCACTTCCAGATACCTCAACGGACCTGCTTTAGTAATTAGGTAAGAAATGAAGACAGCAGAATTTTTCGATCTCCTGCCACTGTACGCATGGCTTTTTCACTGCCATGAAAGACAAAACAAAACACAGACAAACAAACAAACCAAAACAAACAAAAGAAATAAGCAAAGTGGGTTGACCAGCAAAAACAGCTAAACTCACTGAGCTTACTTCTATTTTCAAAATTGAGAAGAAAACCGAGCTTAGCCTTGGCTTTACGGGATTCTGCTTGCCACAGCAGAAAGAGCGGTATGATAACAAAAGCCTGGTTTGCCACCCGTGTTCACTTTCTGTCGCTGACAACACACCTGACATTATCAGCATGTGGGCGGGGTATGGCCCATGGTTTTGGAAGTTTCAATCCGTGGCTGATGGGCTCTCCTGCCTTTGGGCCTGTGCAAGGCAGATCATCATGGCTCAAGCATATGGTAGACAAAGCTCCCCACTTTATGACGGCTAGGGAGCAAAGAGGGAGACAAGAAGGAGCCAGGGTCTCAAGAACCATGCTATGGTCTATTCCCAGGGTCCTAACTTCTTTCTGGGAATCCCCGCCTCCAAAATCTCCATCACCTTCCAGTATTTCTGGGCAGCAATTCCTCTGAGCCGAAACGTTCCATCCTGAAGGGAAACCTGTTAAGCCGTAGGAAGAAAAGCTCTCAGGACTCTCAAAAAGTCCTTGAAACTGACCAGATACACAAGGCTCCTCCCTCCCTACGGTTACATAAACAGTAAGAATTGCTGAGGAGACTCAGCAGCCCCGCTGCCTGCAAGACTCTCCTGTGTGTGGAGCTGCCTGCCAGTTGTTCAGGGAGCACCAGGATTTCAGCCTTCGCCCATGCTGTCCTCACCCATGCTGAGTGGCTTGGCTATCAGCTGCCTGTGAGTCATCCCCCCCCTGCTGTTAGTAGCCCTCATCTGTGCTCTAGTTAGTAACCTCCAGAAACTCAATCAAGAACTTGAGTGTTATTGTCATCAGTCCCGTCTGGAGTGAGCAGACATGGGCTAACCGTCTCCCCGGGAATGATGTCACACAACGCTCACGAATGCCACGAGGCTGATGGCCAAACCTTTAAGTCATGGCACCAACCTCAGCGTGTCTCTTATAAGTTGGGAGCTAGGGAGAGCTGTGAGCATTCCAAGCCACTTTTTGTACAGGGCCAGAACATGTAATCCTCACCCAATACACCTTCTGAGGAATTGAGAAAAAAAAACAACCCCCCAAAGTTCTTACCCCCTGCCCCACTCCTTCTCTCATTTACCTCCAATCCAAGACAGATACACAAAGACAAAGGTGTCCCTCCTCTGTTAAGGAGGACGAATTATTTTGCTGGGCCCTGATGGCACAAGCCTTTAATCCCAGCACTCGGAAGGCAGAGATAGGCGGATCTCAGTGAGTTCGAGACCAATCTGGCCTACAGAGTGAGTTCCAGAATAGTCAAGGCTACATAGACAAACCCTGTCTCGAAAAACAAAAAACAAAACAAAACAAAAATTACAAACAAACAAATAAGACCAAATGTTGATCATCAAAGACAATTTGGGACCCACTTCAGCCTGAATATGTTCCCAGAGGAATCTCTTATCAAGGTTTGCTGACCGAGGTTGGTGAGATGGCTCACTGGGTAAAAGTCTTAGATGACTTGAGTTTGATTTCCCGAAGCCATGGTGACACTTCCTAATGTTGTTCTCTGACCTTCACCTGTAGTGTGTGGGCCAGCTTGTTGGGGTTTCTGTCCCGCCCAGTACCCCAACAAGCCAGCAAGTCCCAAGGAAAAATCACACACAGGACTCCATAAGGTTATAAACTGATTGGCCCATTAGGTCAGGCTTCTTGTTAACTCTTATAACGTATATTAACCCATTATTCTCATCTATGTTAGCCATAATGGCTCCGTACCTTTCTCAGCTGGGCAAGTTACATGCTGCCTCTTCGGTGATCTGCGCAGGAGTGCTGAGGGAGCTCTGCTTCCAGAATACTCCCAGTCTCTTTGCTCCACTCCTACTTCCTGTCTGGCTTTCCCGCCTATACTGCCTGCCTGGCCAATCAGCGTTTTATTAAAATATGACTGACAGAATACAGACAATTCTCCCGCATCATTTCCCTCTTTTTTTTTTTTTAACAAAGGAAAATACCCATAGTCCATTTGTTGGGAATATGGGCGTAGTATTTCAGGCTACTTCCTGCTGGTTGGGGGCGCTGATAATCTTATGGGGACCTAAAGAAAATTTAGAATTATCATCAAGTCCTGACTGAAATATCCTGTGAGTCTTGATCATCTCAGGCAGCAGTCTTGAACCTGTTCTGGATGAAGAACTCAGATATCTGGGCCATCTGTTCCTATCGGAGATTTTTCAGGTGGCCTCCCTTGGTCAAAGGTGATTTTTCTTAACTCCGAATAAATCCAGAGCCTCTCGTTTTCTGTGGAAACAAAAGCAGAATCTCTTCTCCAAAGTAGCATACCTTTTGGTTTCAGTTTTGAAGCCAAGGTATTTTCAAAATACCTATCTTGGGTTAGTTTAGCAGTATTTATAAACAACAGTCCTTTAGCAGCTGTTGCTCCTTGCTCAGCATTCAAACAATTCAAAGAGAGCATAATAGCATACAGTATCAAGATTCTCTGTTTATTTTCCATCTTTATTTTAACCTCTATTTTTTTTATTTTTACTTTTACTTTTTGAGACAGGTTCTCTGTATATCTTTGTCCTGGAATAACACTGTAGACCAGGCTGTCCTTGAACTCACAGAGATCCTTCTGTCTCTGCCTCCCCAGTACTGGGCTCAAAGGTGTTTGCTACCACACCTTGAACTCACAGAGATCCACGTGTCTCTGCTTCCCCAGTGCTAGGATTAAAGGTGTGTGCTACCACACCTTGAACTCAGAGATCTATCTGTCTCTGCCTCCCAGGCATTGGGATTAAAGGTGTGTGCTACCACACCTTGAAGTCACAGAGGTCAACTACCTCTGCCCCTTAAAGTCCCAGAGGTCAATGTACCTCTGCCTCCCAGGCATTGGGATTAAAGGTGTGTACCACCACACCCTACATCTCCTTTTCATTGTTTTTTATTTTTAATGACTTTAACCTTTTAGTCTGTATATATTTTTAACACATAGTAAACCATTTAGAGGTTTTTTTCGTCTTTGAACCTCTCTTTACAGTATCTCTCTCTCTTTTTTGACTAATCCTCTCCTTTAAAGCCGTGGCTTTGACGGCTAGATCCAGCTCATTCTTTAGCTTTCCAGCCTTGTGGCTGAGGTACCAGCCAGAGCTGTGTTCACTGCCACAACTCTATGGCTTTTAAGGTCCTTGCTAGCAAGCAAGCTGTAGTATTCTGCTCACAGACCACACTCAGTCGGACTGCCTGCATGAAAGAGTCAGAGATTGCCCTGGCAGGACAGTCCAGAAAGCTGGCATTTTAAAACAGTGCAGTTTTTTTTTTTTTTCTGTTACGGTTGAAAACCTGAAAAGCATGCATTCAGCTTTTCATCAACACCATTTAAGTGTTTAGTGGCAGGATCTTTTTAATGAGCTGCAAGGTTTTGCAGCTAAAGCTGAGTCAGGAAGCCTCTCTTAGATGAGAGCCTTGCTTGCCTCTAGCAAGCAAAGTAGACCCGAGAAATTGCTGCTACCAACAAAACATGCTTTACTCTATTCTTTCCCAAGCTTTTTCAGGCTTTCTGTGGATTCAGTTATCCACGTCTGGGCGCCATATGTAGTGTGTGGGCCAGCTTGTTGGGGTTTCTGTCCCGCCCAGTACCCCAACAAGCCAGCAAGTCCCAAGGAAAAATCACACACAGGACTCCATAAGGTTATAAACTGATTGGCCCATTAGGTCAGGCTTCTTGTTAACTCTTATAACGTATATTAACCCATTATTCTCATCTATGTTAGCCATAATGGCTCCGTACCTTTCTCAGCTGGGCAAGTTACATGCTGCCTCTTCGGTGATCTGCGCAGGAGTGCTGAGGGAGCTCTGCTTCCAGAATACTCCCAGTCTCTTTGCTCCACTCCTACTTCCTGTCTGGCTTTCCCGCCTATACTGCCTGCCTGGCCAATCAGCGTTTTATTAAAATATGACTGACAGAATACAGACAGTTCTCCCGCATCATTCACCGGCATGCTGTGGCAGGCAGACCTCCCCCAAGCCCCACCTTCACCCGTCACTCCATAATAATAAAGATTTTTCAAACTCATTAACCAGTCCCTCTTGGCCACTCATTTACCTCTTCCTAGTTGGCTACTCCTAGAGATTTCAAGTCCTTTTTCTGTGTCTCATCACTTTCCGTCTCTGCTGAAGACACCAGGCAAACCTGAATTCAAAGACGTGAGAAGCTTTCATTTCTCTTCTCCCACAAATCTATAAAACACATGCGAAAATGAACAACGCTGTGTTTTTCTCTTAACCCAAAAACTTTGCTGCAGGAGGTCTGTCTCAGCTAAGGAATAGACATAGACAGGAAACTGCATGTTCATTGCACCAGGCTTGATGAGACAGCTGTGAACCAGAGACCTCAACTCAGGCACCAGAAAACAAAAATTCTAGGAGAATGGGGGTCGACGTGTGTTGTACACTGTGCACAATGCTTGTGTGAGAAAGAAACACCATGGCCTTAATGGTGACTAGACCGTCCTCACCTATATAAAGGAGCAGGTGGTAGGATTTGAGGATCAGGAAATAAAAAGCCAAATAGGTTCAGGACGATTAGTGGTTTCCTACGTAACACAGTGTGCACACAAAGCACTGAGCAGTACTGTGAGTAGGTCTGAAATTTTAGATGCCAATATTTTAAGAATTCTTTCCTTACATAAGCCCTGAATCATAATGTACCCAGTTCTTAGCTACACAGCAAAATTTGTTTATGTAGGGTTCAGGATTTTGGAATTACTATTAATTATAACATAGTGACTTTGTTTGGTAAAAGTTTGGGCAAAGAGATGTAATTTAGAAATCTTCACTTTTGTGAGTGTTGCACGTACGATATGATGCTTGTGGAAATTGTAATCTCAGCTTCATTTAGCCAATTTTCCTTATTAGGGCCCCATTCATCTCCGAGTTTATAGCATCTGACTATGTAACATAATTATCAAGATTTCTTGTAACAAATTCCATAGTTAGCATGCTTTATAAAAATTAATTCAAGGGCTTGGGGAGATGGTTCAGTCAATAAAGTGCCTGCCGTGCAAGCATGGGGACCCGCGTCTGGGTCTCTAGCACCCGTGGAAAAGTTGGCCACGATGGCATGTACCGGCCTTGGGGAAGGGAAGATAGTTGAAACTCATTGGGTCAGCCAGTCTAGTGAAGTTCATGAGCTCCAGGTTCAGTGAGCTGGACTTGAAAAGTAGGGTATACAGAAGGAGGGTACCTGATGTTGACCTCTGGCCTTCACTCACCGGCTCACATGTGTGCATTCCCGTCTGCTTGCACACACTCACATGAACACAAATTAATTCAAGGACCAGACATATAGCTCAATGGTAGAATATGTGTTTAGAATATGCAAGGCACTGATTCTGATCTCCAGCAAAACACACACACACACACACACACACACACACACACACATACACACACACACACACTTAATTCAAAGAATGCACAGTTTTCTCTCTTTACAAATGTTTG
Source organism: Myodes glareolus (assembly GCF_982192425.1). Classification (NCBI taxonomy): domain Eukaryota; kingdom Metazoa; phylum Chordata; class Mammalia; order Rodentia; family Cricetidae; genus Myodes; species Myodes glareolus. Next base: position 60,394,531 of record NC_142039.1, read on the forward strand.
ACTGTATTTTTTAGACCTCCTCCTCCTCCACTTTCTTCAGCTGTGTGATAAATAAGTTCACTGAAACTGCTTTGGGAAGATACAGTGTTCAAAATGTCATCCTTGAAGCCGTGTGATTCTAGATGCTGCTTGGGGGATATGATTATTGCAGACATGTTTCTAGACCCATGAAGAATAATAGATGCTTTGCTTTCTCCCCAAGCCACAGTTGCTTCTACCGCCTGCTCTGGTGTCTTGCTGGCTATTGGTTCTGGTTCTCGAACCAGCTGGTTATTATTTTCCCTAAAACAACCAAAGGAAGTTAAACACACCACTATCCTTTCCCTATGTCCCTGTAATGTGACAGAGCTTTATGATCCTCTGGTTAAGGAACTATTGAAGACTTGATGGCACTGTAAACAATGGAGAAACTAGAACTGAAAGGCAGGGGAGGCAAACTAAAGCAATCAGGGGCCAGGGAATGGCTCAGTGGGTAAAGGTCCCTGCTGCTGAGCACAAGTTCCATCCTTGGGATATATACAATGGTAGGAAAGAAGTGACCCCTGTAAGTGTCCTCTAATCTCTGCGCGCGCGCGCACACACACACACACACGCACACGGAAGAGAAGAAGGATAAAAACTGAGTAGATAAGCAAAGAAAATAGATACTTTACTTTGGTCCTCTAAATGTAGACTGCCCATAGATAATGATAGAACTCAGTAACGTGGGAAAAAGGTCATGGCCGATCACATGGCTTTGACATGTCAGCTCCTGGGGATTCGAGGCACTGATCCATCGATCTTCTCTCCCTCGGCCCCTGGGCCTCATTTATAGGAATGACCACTGCCATCTTCCTGTTCCCACCAAAGGAAGCATTCCGACCTTACAGGGACTTGGAAACAAATGATCCCCGGGGAGAAGAGAAACCCCAAAGCCCTGATAGATTCGAAGCCGCACTTCTCCTGGGACACTCTAAAAGGTTCCGATACACAGCTGGTGGGATATCGCCTGTGCCTCCCTCGCTTTCTCTCACCTTTGAGGTTCTGTTCTGGCCCCCTGAGAATCAATGCCCACAACAACAGAATCGCTGGTGTAGCAATCTTCCTGCTGACTTAAGCATTCTTCTCTTCCAAAATGGGGACAGGGCTGGGAAAGAAAGTGAAATTCGGACCATGGGAAAGTAACAAAGGAAGAATTTCATTTAAACACTTTATTCCTTTTTTCAACCACACTTAGTCCTGGAGTTACGATCTTCTTAAAACAATAGTCTTGACTAGAAGTCCCATTAGACACACCCACTCCAGAGCCATGGCTACTGTCATAAGGCCACTGTTACCACATTACATCTTAGGGGGAGAGGAACAGTCTTTAGCAGACTGTTGTACCCCATCTCTGTGATGGTCCTAACGTTAGCCTTTGAGACTAACAGATGAAATCGTGGGGAATATATTAACTAAACAGTTCACTGTTTCCACTAGTCAAAGGCTGAGAGCGGCCTCCAATGGCAGCTGAGGCCGAGAGAAGACTTACCTGCTTTGCTTTGACCTGTCCACGATGTTTTCACCAGGGTGTTTGGAAAGTTTCTTGATTTGTGATTTTCTTTGTTATATTTCTGTAAATCTTTTGAAATTGTTACCGACTTTGAATTTAGGGCCAACTGAGTCTGCTTTCTCGGGCCATGCTTACTCATATTTTGGCTCCAGAACAAACCTTCTCTTTTCCACTTTGAGGTAAGAACTGTGTTGTTGTATGAGTATTAGTGGGTTTACTTGATTCACACAAGAGACACCCAGGGAAAGTAAGTGGATCTCAGGAGTCGATCTCAGAAAAGATGCCCTGACTCTAGGCTATAAGACAATCCTCAGCTGAGACGGAGGAAGAAAGGCATGAGGATAACACCAGCCGTGAGGAGATGCTCCAGAAAACACAGTGAGTACCAGCAGGGTTTTCCATTCTGTCGCTGGTTCTGCAGATCACTCATGTGACTGTAGCTTCCTGAACCGTGAGTTGTGGCCTCATATGGGATACACACTTTTAGGACATAGCATAACAGAATGTGGGGGCCATAAAAAGTTAGCCAGGAGTAAAAGATTTCTGAATATTCAATGGCCAAAGGTTAATTCAAAATCATTGCATAATAAGTTCAAATGTGGCTGAGCTAGGCTGTTGCTTCTTTCTTTCTTTCTTTCTTTCTTTCTTTCTTTCTTTCTTTCTTTCTTTCTTTCTTTGCCATCTTGTTGAGACAGAATCTTTTGGTATGTTATGGCATAGATTAATAAATTTTAAATTTTCATTTAAAAGAGTAAATATAACACTATTTCTACTCCAAAAGAGAAAGATGGTATTGGTTTGTGTCGTAGTTAATTTTTTCTCTCCGTAAAGAGACATGAGGACCATGGCAGCTCTTACAAAAGAAAGCATTTAATTGGGACTTGCTTGCAATTTTAGAGATTTAGTCCATTATCACGATGGAGGGAGGCATGGTAGTGTGCAGGCAGACATGGTGCTGGAGAAATAGCTGAGAGGTCTACATTTGGATCTGCAGGCAGCAGGAAGAGAGTGACACTGAGCTTGGCTTGAGGATTTGAAACCTCAAAGCCCACCGCCAGTGACACACTTACTCCAATAAGACCACATCTACTCCAACTAGGCCACATGTCCTAATTCTTAACTAGTGTCATGTCCTGATGACTAAGCATTCAAATCTATAAACATATGGGTGGGGGTATTTGTATTGAAAACACCACAGTTTGCATCACATACTTCAAACTATTCTGTGTTTATACTCAAAAATGGTACCCAGGGACAGTCAGGATTGTATAGCAAAACTGACTGATGCGTAAGAGAAAGAAAGACTAAGAAAATAGAGCTGAAGCTGAGTGTGGTGGCTTATAGTTATAAACTCACTACTCAGGAAGCAGAGGCAGGAGGATGGCCACAAGTTCAAGGCCAGTCAGAGTATGTAGTGAAACCTTGTTTCAAAGAATAAACAAACAAGTAATATACTAATAGTATTCTAATGCTGCAAGTTTGTTCATTCACAAACTCAAGGGCATGTGTACCAGCTTTGGAGAGTCTTGTGAGCAAAGTCTTTGCTCCAGAAAGATGGTCCCTAGACATACAGTGACACCATTCCCAGGAAACTGGTTAGAAAGATTGTCCCTAGACACGCAGTGACACCATCCCCAGGGAGCCCGTTACAAATGCGGAAGCTCTATAATAAACACAATGGGCGTCTACAATGGATCTCTTTTTTCTCATATTGAATCAAAATCCACAGACACATACAGATATGTAAAATGGTTTTTAAATTATGTATTAAAAATGACAGCTTGATGATTTTATGAAAAAAAAGAAATGCAGAAGCTCAGTGGGCCGTGGTGGCGCATACTTTTAATCCCAGCACCCGGGAGGCAGAGACAGGCAGTTCTGAATTCGGGGCCAGCCTGGTCTACAGATCGAGTTCCAGGATAGTCAGAGCTACACAGAGATATCATATCATGAAAACCAAAAGAAAACAAAACAAAAATGTGGAGATGCAAGCCCCATGCTAAATCTGCTGCATCAGAATGTTGTGCATGTACATGTGTTTGTGTATCTACATGTGTTTGTGCATGTACATGTACATGTGTTTGTGTATCTACATGTGTTTGTGCATGTATCTGTGCACAAGTACAGAGGTTCCCCCAGGCCTCTTTTCTCAGGCACTGTATTTTTTTTTTTGAGACACTGTTCTGGAACTTGCTGATTTGGATAAGCAGTTGCAAGGATTTGCCCACCTCCGACTCCCCAGGGCTAAGATTATCCATGCCTGTCACCAGGCCCATCTTTTCCTACATGGGCACTGGGGATCAAGCTCAGGTCCTCATGTGTGTGCACCAGGCACTTTAATAGCTGACTGATCCATTTCTCCAGAACAAACAAATCAACCTCTGAAAGCACAGAGAAGCAATCTGGGCTTCAGCAGTGAGAAGCAATATCAAAGTGAGTCCTACCAACCAAAGAGAGATAAAACTTGCCCACCATGTTCAAGTATCGTGGTTTTCTTGCTAAGTGTTCAAGGAAGTTCGGCCTCATTTCCAGTGCAATTTTCAGCGCTTGGGTTGGTTGAGGGGTCAAGGAACCAGGAAGCCTCTTTTCTGCTAGGTCCTTTAGTTTTCAGTAAGAGCTAAAGAAGCAACGGGGATTGTCTTGAATTGTTGACGATCCAAGGTTGTGATTGGATCTTTGGCTGTCAGGAGGCTTGGTCAACTTGCTCGTTGCTCAGGATAAGAAGTCCTTGCACCAGAAATAGATAAGCGTAATCAACAGAATGAATTAGATCCGGAGGAAGCCATTATCATGGAGTGTTGGTGAGTAAAATTAGCATGTATTTTTAATAAGTCTGTAATTACTTATTCTAGGATAGACCATATGGTGCATTCACATTTCGTGAACCCAAACACTTAAGCCCTCAAATGCCGTTTAGTTTTAAACAGATACACATGCCTACTTGCGCTTTCTCAAAGAAAACAGAAGGGTTTTTCATTTTGAACTCCAAAATATTCCCTTAAGTAAAAATTCAAATTACTCTCAAAGTCAGGAATTTTATGTGTTTGAAAGCAGCAGTGACAGGGCCTTCTTTCCTTTTAATGTGTGGCTCAACGTGAGTTAAGAGTAAATATGGGCTTAGTTTTTAACTATTAATGCTGATTACTGTGTTTTGTGAATTTTTGTCAGCATATCTGACGTTGTTGCTCAAACTGAACGACTGTTTCGTTTTTGTATTAGAATTTCAACTGGAGGGAACAAACTCTGCCTCTACCATGGAGAAAACACCTCTGTTCCCCATCTCTGGTTTATATCTTCATGAGACCGTTTGAGGATGTCATCGACGTGGGATAGAAAAACAGGCGAAAGGAAAATTTGGGGGACCTGGAAGGCGAAGGAGCTGGTACCCAGGACTCTGGGTAAGTCCTCTCATTAGCTGAGCATCAGGAATATAACAGAATTGACAACATTTTGTTTATGGTCTTTCTCTCTTCCCAGATGCAAACTCGAAAATGTCTAGGTCTCTCATGGGAAATTTCATTTAAAATAAAAAGACACTCTTAACCCTCTCTGGACCTCTGCACCACCCTAGAGGCTACTGATTTACCTTATGGAATAGCAACCCTAAGCAAGACCTCTAGGGAGCCTCCCTGTAGTCTCAATTATCAAAACGGGAATAGAGATAGAGACACGGGAGGTCCCTTAGAAACACGATGAATAAGAAAATTCCAAAAGTTTCCCCAATCCTCCCTTCCAGTAGAACATCTAAGCGAGACACTGTCTTGAGAAGCCCACTCCTGCACCTGGGTACACCTTAGTCCTTCCTTGAATATCTCTTTATTACATCTCTTAAGAATGCTTTCTTAGTGTCTGGGTATGTTGTACATTCATTTTCATCGAATTCTAGGAAGTTCTTAGTTTTTTTCTTATTTCTTCCTTGACACAGTGGTGATTCAGTTGAGCATTATTCTATTTCCCTACAGAATGGGAGAAGATCTTCACTAATCCCACATCAGACAGAGGTCTGATCTCCAAAATATACAAAGAACTCAAGAAATTGGCCATCAAAAGAACAAATAATCCAGTAAAAAATGAAGTACAGACCTAAACAGAGAACTCTCAACAGAGGAATCTAAAATGGCTGAAGGACACTTAAGGAAATGCTCGACATCCTTAGTCATCAGAGAAATGCAAATCAAAACAACTCTGAGATTCAATCTTACACCTGTAAGAATGGCCAAGATCAAAAACACTGGTGACAACTTATGCTGGAGAGGTTGTGGGGTAAAGAGAACACTCTTGAATTTCTGGTGGGAGTGTAAGCTGGTACAGCCTCTTTGGATGTCAGTGTGGCGATTTCTCAGAAAATTAGGAAACAACCTTCCTCGAGACCCAATAATACCACTTTTGGGTATATATCCAAAGGATGCTCAATTGTGTCACAAGCGCATGTGTTCAACTATTTTCATAGCAGCATTGTTTGTCATAGCCAGAACCTGGAAACAACCTAAATGCCTCTCAACCAAAGAATGGATAAGGAATATATGGTACATTTACACAATGGAGTACTACACAGCAGAAAAAATAATGACATCTTGAATTTTGCAGGCAAATGGATGGAGCTAGAAAATATCATTTTGAGTGAGGTAAGCCAGACCCAGAAATACAATTATCACATGTATTCACTCATAAGTGAGTTTTAAAACATAAAGCAAAGAAAATCAACCCTCAAACCACAATCCCAAAGAACCTAGACAACAATGAGGCCCCTGAGAGAGACATACATAGATCTAATCTACATGAGAAGTAGAAAAAGACAAGATCTCCTGAGTAAATTAGAAACATGGGGACCTTGGGAGAGGATTTAAGGGGAGGGGTGAGGCAGGGAGGAGAGCAGAGAAAAATGTAGAGCTCAATAAAAAATATTAAAAAAGAAACCCAAGTTAAAAAAAAGATATAGGGGTTTATTTCAATTGCTTTGTATCTGTTGAGATTTGCTTTGTGACCAGTATGTGGTCAATTTTAGAGGTGCTGAGAAAAGGTATATTCTTTTTTTTTTTAATTTAATTACATACCAATCTCAGTTCTCCCCCCCCATCTCTTCCCCCCCTTTTCCACCTCCCCCCATTTACTCCTCGGAGTGAGTAAGGCCTCCCCTGGGAAGTCAACTAAGTCTGTCCCATCAGAAGAAGGTATATTCTGTTGTGTTTGAGTGGAATGCTCTATAGATGTCTGCTAAACCCATTTAAGTCATAACATCTGTTAAGTCCCTTATTTCTCTGTTAATTTTCTGTCTGGCAGACCTGTCCATTGGTGAGAGAGAGTTGGGTGTTGAAGTCTCCCACTATTAGTGTCGGGATGGTCTAATTGGGGGGAGGATGGAGTGGGAGAGCAATGAAAGAGATATCTTGACAGAGGGAGCCATTATGGGGTTAGGGAGAAACCTGGTGCTAGGGAAACTCCCAGGAATCCACACGGATGACCCCAGCTAAGACTCCTAGCAATAGTGGAGAGGGTGCCTGAACTTTCAGGCCTTCCCTTAATCAGATTGGTGAATACCACAACTATCATCCTAGAGCCTCCATCCAGTAACTGATGGAACCAGATGCAGAGATCCACAGCCAAGCACCAGGCCTAGCTCCGGAAATCCAGTCGAAGAGAGGGAGAAGGAATTATATGACCAAGCGGGGGTGAGAGGGGGGGGAGCGGGCAAGATCAGGACAGCTGAACCAGCCTCATGGGAACTCATGAACTCTAGACCAACTCTAGCCTGCATGGAACCAAAGTAGGTCCTCTGTATGTGGGAGACTGTTGTGTACACCGTTCTATCTGAGGCGTCCCTGGCAGTGGAACCAGGGCCTAACCCTGGTGCATGAGCTAGCTTTTTGGGACCCATTCCCTATGGGGGGATG